>NC_064566.1:88877500-89482222 GCF_937001465.1 Orcinus orca
TCTTTTTTTTTTTTTTTTTTTTTTTTTTGCGGTACGTGGGCCTCTCACTGTTGTGGCCTCTCCCATTGCAGAGCACAAGCTCCGGACGCGCAGGCTCAGCAGCCATGGCTCACGGGCCCAGCCGCTCCGCGGCATGTGGGATCTTCCCGGACCGGGGCACGAACCCGTGTCCCCTGCACCGGCAGGCGGACTCTCAACCACTGCGCCATCAGGGAAGCCCGCCCAGAGATTCTTAATCCAAAAACGTAACATGGACCCAGAAACTCTCTTTTAGGCACAATGCTGACACACTGAGTAGTTCCCACTGTGCTTGGTTTTTCCACAAAATTAAACTAACCCTCACTGGCTTTTCCAATGGCTTCTTCCCAGACTTTTCAGAATAAACATTCTGGGCTATTTGGTCTACAGAGGGCAGGTCTACACACTGAAGGAGGAAAGTGGGGGTGATGGAAGGAGTTGAGCTCCTTCAGGTTCCAATCTCCACCAAAGATTTAAAAGCTAAAAGCAAAAGAGAAAATATCAACTTAATAAAAGGAAAATCAAACTGCCAAGATTTAACTTTTTCTTTCACAGAAAATACAAGTATGTAATGTAAACACTGACATGTGAAATAAAGTACAAGGATCAGGAAGACAAATGAATTGAACAATACTCTTGCTTCAACACTGCAGTGCTTCCTGATTTCACTTGCAGCATGAATCTCACGGTTAAATAGATTATATACTGGAAAAATTAAAGGCAACATTCATTTAGATTTATCAAAACACCAGAGAGCCTCTGAAATCCAACAATGCCATATGGAAGTCAGATCTTTCTTTTGCAAAAAAATTACAGCTGAGCACATGTCCATTTATCTGTTTACCCAAGGCATTTAATGTAGGAGCCCAAGAATGAATTAATACATGAGCTTAATATGCCTGTGGAGGCAAAGATTAAACTGTGCCTCTTTTTGCTCTTCAGAGAAAATAAAATTAACCAAATTTAAAGCAGAGCTGCCCAACACTGGCCAGAAGACAGCACAATCACAGTGAATTCTTATTTCAATAAATCCTACAAAATGCAAAACACAATAAAGGATTTCCATTTGTGCTTTGCCCAAATGGTCAATCTGGATCTAATGCTGCAGAATTACATGGGGTTTGGAAGGTTCTTTCCCAGAACTCCAAACTAGAAAAAATGACCCAAATAAATTGTTGGGATCAAGAACCACCTTGATTTAAAACAGAGAATCAGTTTCTAAACTTGAATTCAGTAATAAAGAGTGTGGGCTTCCCTTTAATGTTATAATCTCAAGAGATTAAAATGAGTGGTCTTTCTTATCAGATGACACCTACCAGTTGACAGGTATACTTCGATAGCAGATGCTACTACACAGGCTGGTTCAGTAATAGGACTCAGTGTTGTGAGATCTGGGGTTCAGACAAGGCTGCTTAAGATCCAGAGATCAGAGAGCCCTGGGACTGCCAATACACCCAACTCCCTCGCTCAGCTCTACAATCAAAGCTTATTACCAATAAGCTGTAGACCTTCATTCATTCCTTGATAGTCAACAATCTGTGGAGAAAAACGTACCTGAGATACTTTATCCTTACAGTGAGCAGAGCGGTCAGCTCATGCTGAACACTGATTCTCTGGAGGAGAAATGCTACTCTCACCAAGTGTTTTGAAACTCTCTTCCCAGGCAAAGCTAACCTCCCTGTATTGCTGAGGTGGAGATGTTTTTGTTTTGTTTTTTGCGGTACGCGGGCCTCTCACTGTTGTGGCCTCTCCCGTTGCGGAGCACAGGCTCCGGACACGCAGGCTCAGCAGCCACAGCCCACTGGCCCAGCCGTTCCGCGGCATGTGGGATCTTCCTGGACCGGGGCACGCACCCACGTCCCCTGCATTGGCAGGCGGACTCTCAACCACTGCGCCACCAGGGAAGCCCAGGTGGAGATGTTTTAACGCGTTTATATATCATGTGAAAAACACCTTCACAACAAAAAACATTCATTTTTATATCCCTTACCTATCGAATTTGGCAGAGTGTTCTGCAATCTACTGTGCTCTCACTAAAGATATTCATAGAACAGAGCAAACTGAAATCAGGTTTTAAAAGGGATAGCAACTGATATTCCCAAGGAATACCTAGATTGATCATGACCTTTTCTGTGCTATATTACAGTAAGTTCTTGCTTAGAAGGCTTTTTTTTTTTTAACATGCAACATGATAAAATGGATCAGTACTGTACCACTTTGATTAGAAAAAAACCATTCACCATGGACCTCCATTACTGTACCTTCTCATTTACCTCGGCAAAAAAGAGAGCTCTAGCCACTGTGAAGGACAGTGCACTATTACTGCAGGTATGGCAAGATCTTTCACTAGAAATTCTCTGTCCCATAGTCAGACCACATGTGCCAATATCTGCCTTGGGAAACAGTAATCAAGTATTGAAAATTAAATACAAAAATCCTTAAAGCAGCGAGTGGGACCCCAGTTTATCTTCACTCTCCAGTTATCATTGTTCATGCTATCTAGACCTACTGACTCACAATTCTTCAACCCCTCCCCAGATATTCCTTTAGAGGGGATCCGAATGAGGACTCTTCATATGGTAACTAGCCATTTCTTCCCTTGTCACTTCTCCTCTCTTGGGATCAGTTCCTACTGAAAATCCCTTCTCTTTGAAAAATGAAAGATGGAAACTCTGAAAAATGAATGCATCCTATTTGCAGATACTAGACACAATCACCCTTAGGGAAATAAGGCACTATAACGTGACCCCAGATTGACTATAGGAATGGAACTTGTATTGGATCCTGTGTGGCTGCAAAGGAGCTTGACTTCCAAACATGAGCACTACTTTCCTGCCACAGGCCAGGCTGCATCCCGGAGTACCGCTATGATGGTCTAACCAATAGGCAGACTGGAGGCTCCAAAGAACTCACAGAAACACAGATAAAATTCTTCCTTAAAATAGAAAGTTACGTTATCAATTAGGTCTCTGGCCAACCTCATCATTCTTTCAAGTAATGTTCTCATAGTCAAGTGAGGAGTACGGACGAGCACTGGATGAGAAGTTAGGCAACCCAGGTTCTGGTCCTAGCGCTACTACTTATTGGCTGTGTGGCCTTGGGCAAGTCACCTTACCTCCCCCTGCCCCCTGCCCCATAGTCTCAGTTTCTTCATCTGTAAAATGGGCATAAAACCACTTGCTTTGTCTACCTCACGTCATGACTGTGAGGATCAAATGAGATAATGTGAAAGGGCTTTGTAAACTATGAAATACTGTGTGTAAAAGCAAAGTAAAGTATATACTTATGTTTTAATTAAGTCCTTATCATTGCCTACTTGACTAGAGGTGCCCCATGCAGGATGTGCTTTGCAATAGACGTACTCAAAAACAGGTGCCATGAATATACACTGGTCTTTCTCACTAGGGTTGTTTAAAAAAGGGAGATTCTTAATTTCCTCAGAAACGGCCTCAGAATAAATTACTTTAAAATGTGATGTCATCCAAATCTACCAACTGATAGAGTTAATTTTCTCCATGTATGTCCTGTACAGTTATAGTCTGGTCTGTTGATATCTTTATACAGGGAAGTCTTGAATTCAAGAAACAGCATGCTAAAGCTTAAAAAACCCATACCCATATAGTTATAGTTTGTTGTAAAGGAAATAAGATGAAAGCAAGAGGCATCCTATGTAATGAAATTAAGCCACAGTTCCTCAACTGGCTGCATTTTTCCTGAGATACCTCCAGGGTAGGGTCCTGGTCCTGTGACGTGCTTTAGAAAAGCTTAGTCTTGCCGGAGGTGAAAAGGACATGTAGGTTGGCAATTAGGCTGTGGTCATTTTCAGCACTAGGATTGGAACGAGGTCGTCTGCTAGGAGCTGCCAAAGAGCTTTGGTGGAGAAGCTCATACGGCCCAAGGGAGGCTAGTTCTTGGATGCCAAGCCAGAGTGTGTAGAACAGCTCAACACAGCCATCCAGTCTCGGGATTTTCAATTCTTCCTGAAAGTTGGTTCTACTCTTCTCCGGTCTAGTAAATAATTGAACAGAAGAAAAACAATGAGATGTGGAGCAATGTATCTACCCGGACTTTAGGGCCTTTCTCCACCTAGCTGCACAAAGTGTACATGCAGAACAGAGACACACATTAAGAAGTGAATGTGATTGACTCTGACAAGCCCAAAGAGCCCAGATTCCAGTATTCTTGTCAGACGGCTTTTATTACAAATGTTACAAACGATGACTTGGAGGGAGTCCTGTCAGTGGAATTACCAGTTAACAGGATGGTTGTCCTTTGGGGCCACAGGCATGGTGCTAACCTCCACTTTTCTTCCTGATTTGCTTTCCTTTCCGGGGTTTGAGGATGGTGTAGTTTGCATACACTGTATACTGATCTGACAGGAAGGGAACATAGAATGCCCGCAACAACTTTGAAGATCTGAAAAACAAGAGAAAAAAGAAAAGACAGAATTTTATCATTTGAGAGAATTTACTAATGTATTGAAAATGATTAAAGGAAATAAACAAAGTGCTATGGTGAGGATATTTTATACAAGCAGCACAGAAAAGTCTGTTATTTAGCTACTAGATCTTGATAAAAGACTTACTCAAGACCAAGTACCTTCTTACCTGCACCCAAATGATAGCCTCTCTATTAAGCCACAGGATATCCTTCAGAATAGCTCTAGGTCTGCACTTTGCATTAGAATTTGCCATAGAAAAATTCCAATTCAATCAAAGGACTGCTATTACAGAAATAAATTCTTAATACCTCAAAGGTTTCTGTACCTAAGAAACTAATGTAGAGATGCCAAAATGCTCAAATGATCCTGACTCTGGCTCTAAGTTTTCCTGGAGAGCTGGAGAAAACTGTGTTCTGGGCTTCCTGTGCGTACTGTTCTGGCAATTCTTAAGTCAAAGAGAGAATCTTTTTACTTTTTACTAAAATATAGATAGGAACAGCTAAAAACCTTAATTTCTCACAAGTTTCTAAAGAATCTGAAAAATACCTCACATTTATTGAATACCTAGTACTGAACAGGCACTGGTGCTTATACTTTTAAGGATATTATTTAATCCATCTGATAACACTATGAGGAAAGTGATATTATCCTTATTTTATAGATAGGAAAATGAGACTTACATAGATTAAGTAACTTGACCAGGGTTACACAGTAAGTGATAAAGCCCTCATTCAAATCCAGATTTGATTCCAGGTTCTGCACTCTTACCACTCTGGTTTATCCTGCATCCCAGGAACAGGCTAACAGGATTCATCACTTACTAGAAAAAGCGGCAGTGATAGTTTTAAATTCTATACAAAGTATTACTTCTTGACTATGGTTTCTGAGTCTAAAAACCAAAAGTTGGACCTGAAACTGCCAACCTAAATGAGGTAGCTGAAGGGTGTTCCACTGCCAGTCCTTTTCCAGACTCTCAACTTGTAAATGTCATGTCAACGTGGCATTTGTACTGGCAGCCTACCCCTGAGTTTGGCAGACTCCTGCAATGCCTGCACACAATGATATCGTGCTTGGCATACACACCTCTTAGAGATTCTCCCCAACTGGGATGCTGGCAGTGCTCTGTGCTCTACAGAGATGCACTTCACTTCAACAGCTAACAGCTCAAGGGCTTTGATAGAGAAAAGAGGCTTAGAAGAGAGACACAGGAGATAAAGCAGGGCTCCTGCAAACAAAATGAACAGGAGGAGGAAGCACCTACCTCAGTCAAAAAGAAGTTAATTTATTCTTTCTGTCCGTGCAGATAAGGGGAAGGTCAGAACAGAAAGTTGTAAGCTGGAGCAAACTCCTGCAGGCTTCAGTGTAGTAAAGAAAGGCTAAACCGAATTAAACGTTATTTCCATTCCAGTTGACTCCACACTAAAAGCTTCACTAATACAGTCAGTATATATTTCCGGTCAACTCAGTCCTTGGTATAACATTAGGTCCATTGGGCCCAATTTTACTTTCTTTTTGGAACTATTCCTTACTATTTGGAAGGATTGTTATTTCATAATTTTATTCTTCTTAGAGTCTTCCAAACAACAAAGGGAAATTATACTCACTATCAAAAATAGAGTAAAACTCATTCTATCTTGTAACTACCATATGGGTCCAGCACAAGCTTTTATAAATTTAAGCTATATTATTGAATCTTAGTGGTCTTTTTTTTTTTTCCCTACATCTTAGATTATTTACAACTGTGCTTTAAAAAAAAGACAAATGATAAGAGAAAGGAAGAGTGATGAAATCCCCAAAAAGGATGATGCAAAAGTGATTCAATTATATTACCCTTCAATTTTCTCACTGCACTGTCCAAAGTATGCATCATCTTTCAATAAGGTGCAAAAGACTTGAGACACTATCTTTGTAGTCTGCACTTAGCTTTAATTGAGCACAGCTGAGAGTTCAGAATTTTAAAATTTTCTGTCCATAATGCCAATGAGAAGAAAACTGACAGAGGAAGACATTTCACAATTAGACAAATCAGAAGATGAATGCAAAGAGACAAATAGCAGCAATTAAGACTCTAATGATGATGGTAACATTTATCATAAAGGCAAAATTTCACACTATGAGTCTTTAGATGACCACATACTAGACAAATTTTCTAACTCAAGAAATGATGAGTGAACAGTGTATTTCTAAGAACAAAAAGGAAATAGGTGTTCTCATTCAGTTAGTCATTCAACAGGAAGGACTTTGGAGGGATTCAGAATGAGCCTCCCCAAAGCATACAGCTAGCATGCAGATTATTTTGAGTTGAAGATAAGGCCCAAGATACACAGGAAGAACTTTCTACCTCCCCCTTAACTACCTAAAAGAATCTAGGTAGGGAAGCTGGCTCAGAGAGAGAGGTATTACCAGAGATAATTTTTTATCTGAATGACATATCTGTGTGGCAGGGAAAACATCTGCCCTTCTTACTGTCCTGTGAATGACCCTGCTCCCCTCCAAAGCCCCAGGCCTCTATCCTGTTCCTTAGCTCAGGATGGCATATAAGCCTCAACGGCCTGAGGCTTGTCTTTGGGTCTCTCATTTTTATGGGGCTCCTGTACATATGAAATTAAATTGGTTTTTCTCTTGTAAATCTATCTTACATCAATTTGGTTATTAGGCCAACCAAAAGAACCTAGAAGGGTAGAAGGAAAAGTTTTGCTCCCCTACGACTTCATCATGCAATATTTTGCAACAAGAACTTGGACTATCCTGTTATGCTAAAAGGGCATATGACTACATTCTTTTATCTTTTATGGGGTCTGTGTGCCAAATTCTATTTGACACAGTTCATGAGTGGACAAATGCTGAGGGCAGGTTAATATATGAAAGTGACTAGAAGGATACAGATAATAAAGAAATAAAAAATTCAAAAAATTGATCATTTTGATTGATGTTTATAAATCTGAAGATGAAAGTGTTTAAATTATGGAGCAAAGAAGATAGCTGTCTTTTCTTCAACAAAATTACGAGCCATTTAAGGTTTCAAAAAATTCTTCAAGTTTTGCATTTTGATAATACAAATGCAGGAAGAACCAGAAGTAACAAGCTAGAACCTATTAGAGATGTATCTGAAGTCTGGAACCAGTATTTTCAAGATGTATATATTCCAGGTTCATGCATGACAGTTGATGAGTAGTTAGTTGAGTTCAGAGGTACCCATTTCAGGTATGTATATTCAAAACCAGGAGAATATGGAATAAAGATTGGGGTTGCTACATTTATATTATTATTAAAATTTCAAATGAAGTTTTTTTAACTATCCTTTCATTATTCTTATAAGTTATTTTTAAAATAACTAAAATATATGAAAACAAACAGGGTCTATTGGGCCAAGACAGCAAATGGTGATGATTATTTTTAGGCTGATAGGTCATGCCAAGGAGTTCATTCTAAAAGATCATTTCAGAAAACTATCTTGGGCTATACATGGGACATAATCATCATCAAAAATACTGACCTCCCTAAAATGGAAGAAGGGCCACTATGTTTTACCGTTGAATGCAAAAGGCAAGCTGAAACAAAGGTAAAAAAATAAAAGAGATTGGGACAAAATATTTACCATACATTAACAGAGGAAGAGTACCTAGAATATATAAAGTATTCCTGCATTCACTAAGACAAACAACTCAAAAGGAAAAAAATGACAAAGGACATAAACAGAGAAAAGAAATGTAAATGGCCAATAACCATATGAAATAATGTCCAATTTTACTAGTAATTGGGGAAATGTAAATCTAGATACAATTTTTCAATAATCAGGTTTGCAAAAGTTTAGAAGTCTGACAGTATCAAACACTGGCGAGAAATTAAGAAATTGATATTGCCAGTAAAAGTGGAAACCTGCAAGAGCCATTTGGAAAGGCAATTTTAACAATACCAATTAAAACAAAAATTATGCAGTCCCTATGATATAGCAGATGATTTTTATTTTGTACTTTGCACCATATTACTTTTTTTTAACAACCTACTTTGTTTTCCATTTGTTACATAGAAAATTTCGAATATATACAAAAGTACATGAAATATATTACTTGTAATAATTTTTAAAAACCAGTAGACAAAGTTAAATAAAGGAAACCTCAAATCCTTAAAATGAACAAACAAAAAAAAACCCTATGTGCTTACTGTGTGTAGAGCTTTGTGTGCTAGCCCTGAAGCCTCTGTTCTCAAAGAGCTAATAATCTATCGTTGGAAGAAACAGAATATGAACGACATAACCATAATGTAGCATACACTAAATATTAAATAGCTGATACAGAAGTTCAAAGTGATAATACACATATTCAGAAGAGAGAACAAACACTGAGGGTTGCACAGGTGTGGAAGAAGCATTTACTATACATTATTCCATTTTGTCCATCCAACATTCCAAGGTACACTAGGCAAAAAAAAGCAACTTGCCCATCCATAACCAAATCTATAGGCAACTCAGGTTAAATGCTCTGTCCACTCAGCAACAACTGGAGAATGGCTTGAATAAAATCCAAACTCTAATGATCTACAAAGCCATAGGAGATCTAGCCCTCACTTACCTGTCTCACCTCACCTTGTGCCATTTTCTTCCTTGCCCACTACACTCTCACCACACCAGCCTCCTTTCAAGTTCCTCAAAATTACAAGTTCTTTCCTACTCTCAATGAGGATTTCAAAGTCCCACTGAATGTGTGGTTTGCAATAACCATCTTGCTAAGGACAAGCATGTGTTTGTCCCAAGAGACCCAAGAAGCACTGGGATTCTCCCATGCTTCCTCAGTGTATAAGCATAAGAAATTCGGCATCAAATTCTAGATAATGTGTTCAGGAAGCAAGGAGGCATTTCTAATTAAGCCTGAACACAAAACTATATAAGAAGTGGGAACTAAATGTAAGGAGAAGTTAAGTAAAATTTATCATCAGTGCTTCGTACTGGAAAAATCCTTACTAGAAGATGAACCTTCTTTTCTCTTGCAGATTTTGCTTATGATTTTTAATAGCATTGTCTGTCTTTAACACCTAAAGCCACTAATTTCTTCCAGTGGATGAAGTGAATAAACAATCAACACATACACTTCGGAGCTGGGAAGGGAAGATTCTGTGATTTTTTTTTAAAACCAAAAGACGAAGTTGACATGAATCCTTCATTTCTAATACTATAGCTGCTGTTCTAGATTAATTTCTTTCCCATCAGTAGCTTTAATATGTTAAGCATGACTAAGGCCTTTCAAATTGTTATATTGTATGATTGCTGGAAGAAGGGAAATCAAATTGGTTATTTGCCTTTGTGAAAGAAAAGAGCATTGGAATAACATGCATGTGCACACATTCAGACACGTGGAAACAAAGATCAGACTGAATCACAAATTAGAACAAAACTAATGCCGATCAAAACTCATACAACGTCCGTAATAATGTGAAATGCCGAAGTATTGCCCTAGGGAAGCACAGGTAGCATAATTGAGGGAGACGCAAAATATGTGCCTCTATCGTGGACATTGAAGTACTTCCCCTCCCAGTGAGAAAGTCACTCAGGCAATTCAAGGATGAAACAGACGTAAACAAAGCAATTGCCTGAATAGCGTAATTAGCTGATAGCTCAGAATGTTTTCTAATTCAATTACCAGCCCTACTTATCAGGGCTGGGGAGCACTCTGCTGTGGAGATTTCAATCTGCTCTTGCTGACGTCAGTGGAAGACTGGCTGCTGGTCCCTGATGTCACCAGTTCAACAGACACAATGGAAATGCTGGGTCAATTTTTCGTTTTAAAAAGAAAACGTCCTAGTACTCAGGTTTTCTTTTATTTTTATCTATCTACCTCTCCATCCATCCATCCATCCAAACATTACTATCCATGTAAACCTGTAGTCTGAGCTCACTGCCAGTTCTCTTTCTTTTTAAAGCTAGTTCCCTCTCTTTTTGTCTTTGTCTCTTGTTCTCTCTTGCACTTAGTTCACAGTTCAGTGACAGACTTCCACAACCCTCAGAACAGAACTGGCCTTTCAGAGAAATCATCAGTTCTGAAGAGAATCTCAGAATTCCCTCAAGACTTAATCTTAGTCACAGTCAGTCTTTAGTCTCATATCAAGCCGTTTAAGAACTGCTCAAAAAGCTGATATGCAGCAAAAATGTGGCTGGTCTTTAATATTCTCTAATAGGAAATGGGGTGAGAGACTACTCTCATGGTAAGTAAGACAGACGTGACATTTATCACTTCTCCAAAATAAAGAAATGGACACAGGAGTTACATGCTATATGTTAATTCTCCCCTAGAATATCAGTCCCTTGAAGACAGAACTTCACCTGTCTAACTGCTGTACTCCAGCGTTTAGAACAGTGCCACAGAAAGTGCTCAATAAATATCCTGTGAATGAATGAATGACTACACCCTGACTCTTAAATCAGAGCATCTAGTTTATCTCCCTCGCTTCTGGCAATATTCATCATCTACAAGGAAAGTGAAATATCAAAAATATGAATCTCTTCTTTCTCATCTCTTCTCAACCAATTCAGTCGTAAAGTCATCAGATGGGGCAGAGCAAAGTAGGAGTCTTCAGTGTGCGCATGGGGAGGGGGAAGCTGCAGTGGCCATTGGGATCTTAGAGCACAAGTGAGATGCAGAGGGCATCCATATCACAGCAAAGAGAATATATATATATATATATATTTTTTTTTTTTTTGCGGTACGCGGGCCTCTCACCGTTGTGGCCTCTCCCGTTGCAGAGCACAGGCTCCGGATGTGCAGGCCCAGCGGCCATGGCTCATGGGCCCAGCCACTCCATGGCATGTGGGATCCTCCCGGACCGGGGCACGAACCCGTGTCCCCTGCATCGGCAGGCGGACTCTCAACCACTGCGCCACCAGGGAAGCCCGAGAATATATTTTTTCCCCAAAAAAGTTTTAATCTTTTTTTTGGTGGGGAGGGAGGCTTCACACATCAAGGGTTTAAAAAACAAAATCTGGTAAAAGTAGATGAGAAACACCTGTAGGACACACCTGTACAACACAAATGGCCTAAATGTCAGTAAAACAGAAGCCAGGGGAACCGACAGTGACTGAAGGAACAGGAAGAGGAGAGACAAGAGACAAAACCACAGAGAATACTGAAGACTCTGACAAAGTGGAAAAAAGCATTCAAATCCATTTTAAAGCATTGTGCTGGCCGTACAAATCATTTCTGCAGACCTGCATTTCTCAGTCTTTGCTAGGGCTTCATGGAGCTGATCAGATTACTCTCACACTCCATGTTTCGTATCATCTTCTGGTTCCTATTTCCTTTATTGTCTCGTTTTCCTCCCCTCCAGCCTCTCACTTTATGACCCAGCAACACAGAACTACTTGCACCCTCCCATTTCTTACCTAGCAAAGAGAACATTAATGCAAAAGGTCAAGAAACCTCTCCAGGGACTTCCCTGGTGGCACAGTGGTTGAGAATCCGCCTGCCAATGCAGGGGACACGGGTTCGAGCCCTGGTCCGGGAAGATCCCACATGCCGCAGAGCAACTAAGCCCGTGTGCCACAACTACTGAGCCTGTGCTCTAGAGCCCACGCACCACAACTACTTAGCCTGTGCGCCACAACTACTGAAGCCCGTGTGCCCTAGAGCCCATCTGCCACAACTAAGCCCACACGCTGCAAATACTGAAGCCTGTGCACCGTAGGGCCCACGTGCTGCAGCTACTGAAGCCCAGGTGCCTAGAGCCTGTGCTCCGCAACAAGAGGAGCCACCACAATGAGAAGCCCACACACAGCAATGAAGACGGAACGTGGCAGAAAGGAAGGGAGGAAGGAAGGGAGGGAGGGGGGAGAAAGAGAGAGGAAGGAAGGAAGGAAGGGAGGGAGGGAGGGAGGGGAGGGAGAGAGGGAGGGAGGGAGGGAGGGAGGGAGGGAGGGAGGGAGGGAGGAAGGAAGCTCGCTCTCCAGGTTTCAGTTTCCACAAAATTTACTAAATCATCATTACCCATGTGACCAGAATGACACTGTTTTCAGTGGGCATGTCCACAGACCCTGAGCATTCAGTGAATACATTCACAGTTTGGACTGTTTGATCCACAACTCCAGAGATCCACACTGTGGATGACTTGGAAGTTTGCTGAGGAAAAAAACGAATCACATCACCGCAAGACTGGTGTACGGAGTGAATCATTTCACTGCTTTGTGGCCTTGGCCAATCATCTGACATAACAGCATAAGCTCTTGACCAGTCACCTTTCACCAATATTCAGAATGGGGGAATTGAGAAAGAATTGGTATTAAGCAAGCGGTCATTGTCTGACCTTCAGTCCCACCAAGGTTGATGGAGAAATGCTCTTGACCAGCCTTTTTCCATCTGATAGCTACTTAGATGTGAAGGTATTACATGCTCCATCCACCATTCCTGTGGAGAAGACACTAAACAGTGTTCAAGAAAGTTTCTGTCCCTACTCTTTGGATCCTAATTTGAGCTACTTCTCTGTGACAGACAGTAAGTAGCACTGGAGGTCACAACAGGTAGATGATTCCGGCAAGTTTTAGAGAGAGGAGATAATGAGTATACTTTAAAATAACTCAAAAATCTTTTCTTTTTTAGCTTAAAAAAACAATTTGTTATTTCTCCCAAATCTGTGGCTCACTGATGGGTTTTCTGTTTCACTGGGCTTTGGCTGGAATGTTCATAGCCAGCCATGGGCTGCAAGTTCAGCTAGATCTACAGGCCTTCAGTCCTCCTTTATGTGGGCTCCTCTCTCCACAGAGCCTTTGGATTTCCTTAAGGGGTGGTACCTGGGTCCAAAGAAGGAGCATTCCAGGAGACAGGAAATAGAAGCCAATCAGCTACTCCACAATCTTTATTTTATCAAATAAGAGCATGAGAAACTTCTGAAGAAATTCTTATTTCACCTTTTTTTTCCTTCTTGCTTTGACATAAATCCAGTTTTAAGAGCATGAAATACATCAAATAATTTATAAATATTTTCTGAGACCCTAATATGTGCTAGGAGTTGTGAGATTCAACAAGAGATGTTGTTCTAACTCACGAGAAACCAGCTGCTTGGTCTAAGCTAGCTAAACGTGGTGGCAGTTCTAAGACACTGTATACTCTTCAAGCCTGAGAGGCTCTATAGCATGGACTTGGAGAACAGACAGTCTCTTTCTGGAGAACTAACTTGACAACAATGGAAAGCAGACTCTCTGAGCTTCAGAACAACAAAATGATAATGATTAAGCAGCTGAAGAATACAATGAGCAAAACACCAGTGTGTTCTGAAGCCAAATCTAGCCTGAGGTAGTAGTCCTGCCAGACAAAGGGTCTCAGGAGAGCATCTGGGGAGAAGAAAAAAAGGACAGCCCCCAAACTGGTAAAGAAACAGAAAGTATAAGAGAATAATAAGGTGATAAAGAATTACAAAAGTACAGAAACTCTGATCGCTTCTTCCTTACAGTTTCTCAGCACTCTTGGCAGAGGTGAAGGAGCTGAGGGCACCACTGTGGTTGACGCGCAGGGAAAAGACAAGAGCACTTCAATCGCTGCTTGGGAGGGAGAACTAATTCCACCCAAAGGATCTGAATGCCATCGGAAGCATGTCAAACTGTTGGCCTAAAGCCAAATTCTGCCAGGGAGTGTAGTCTCCCTTTCTACCTGGATAGCAAGAAGCTGCAGATAGAAACAGCCTGCTGGACTATTTTGGGCGCCATAGGTCTCTTCTGCAAGAAATCTCCTTCAAAACAAATTCTTTTTCAACAATTATCTAATTTGGATGAAGAACTGCATCAAGAGCTGTGATGTTTTTAAAGCATGTCCATAAATTCTTACACCCTCCCCATCAATACGGGAAGTGTAATTCCTTTCCCCCTTGAACATGGACTATTGGAATGCCTTGCTTTCAATGAACAGAATGATGTGGGAGTGATACTGTGTGAATTCCAAGGCTAGGTCATAAAAAACTATACAGCTCTTGAGATCCTAGCTCCTGAGAGCCAGCCACCACCCTGAGAGGAAGCACAGGCCACATGGAGAAGCCACTTGTAGGTGTTTTGGCCAACAGCCCCAGCTGAGAGCTAACCAATATCCAGCATCAACGGCTAGACATGTGGGAAAGCCTTTGAGATGCCTCCAGTCCCCACCACCATCTGATGGCCAATGTATAAGAATCCGGAGTAGCTGAAGAACTGCCTAGCTGAGCCCAGTCAGTCCACAGACCCATGAGAGCAAACAATAATAAATAACTGTTTTCCTTTTATATCATTAAGTTCGGGATGACTTGTTACACAGCAGTAACTGGAACAAGAGTTCCCAATTAATTTTCACTTTACAGTGGTTTTCCAGTGGTCTTCTTATCTTCCAGAAATAAACTGTTCTGCTTACGCTGGGGTTAGGGCTGGGGACACAATGGCTGCCATGAACTAGACTACGACACAGAACCAAAATGGATACAGGTGCCATGTACTCTTTAGGCCTCACAGCTGCTGGATTGATTCACTTCTTCTTGGATGTTAAAAGGAGAGTAATAGTCTCAGTAAGAAAAACCTACATGAGAATCCTGTGCTGGGCAGTGAATGAACACAAGCTGCAGATGCTATCACCACAATCCCCACCTGGCTCTATAGAAATCCTCTGACTAGAAAAGGCCCCTCTCCTACCACACTAGCTGCAGATGTGAAGTTCTAACTCTTTGCTTGCATCTACCTGTAATCATAAACTTGGCAGGGCTTTGAAATCCTGTCCTATTTAAGTCTCCCCAAATTATCTCACATCCTTAGTCAGGCAAAGCCTAAAATCCAGCTGGATGAGGCTAATATGCTCCAAAATGGGGAAGAAGAAAATATCACAATCCAAAAACCAAAGGCGAAAGCAAAGCAAGCAAAACAAAAGGGACCTATAATGAAGGAGGAAAGAGTGGGTGGCAAGTGGCTGTGCGAAGCACTGGCAGGGCCTCCCAATTTGTTTCTAAAGCTACAAACAGGCTCTGTTGCTCAGGAGGCCAACTCCAACATCCTGGAGAGGCATTTCCCACCAGACTCCCTAAGCCAAATATTCTCACCACACTTAGAAAGGAACCCACCGTTGAGCTGGCAAGTTATTGCAACAGTCTCCCTTCACTCCTCTCTGGGGAATCTCAAAGTAAGCATTACATCCACCCACTTGTCCAGCTATTTTACACAAGTAGCCATTATACCATACTTCAAAGAAAGAAAAAAAAACCCTCTCATTTTAGAAACTTTGTTGTATGAGATGTCCACAGAGTAACGAATGTGTCTGGTTTAAAAAGTGGTATTTCACCTAGTTTAGCCCCCATATCTTGGAAGTTTGATAAACCTTTCTAATATTAGACAGACACAGACATAGCAAACTTAGGGAGAGGAAGCTGCAGCTCTGGTACCAGCTATGTGCAAGGGGAGACAAGAAGACGGTTATCAAGATCTTATGCCTGGATCTTCTCTCAAACTAATGGGATCTGGGGTCTCCAGTCCTTTGATAAAGCAGAGAAGAAGCCTAACAGGAAAAGAATGGATGGGCATCTGGGCTGCTAGTCTCCCAGACGGGCTAACAACATTCAGCCCTATTTGTGAGTCCTTCTCCAATAGTCCAACGGTAAGGGCCTTGCTTATCTCTAACAAGTTCAACAGAAAACACGCCTCTTCACATATTCATAGGTATATAGAATTCCTAAATTTGCACCAGTCACAATATTGTCCTAATAAGTTTAGGTTGCTTCCCCCTGGGGTTGAGTCTCCATTGGCATACACTCAGAGTACAATTTTTTTATGTGCTGGTACTGTCTTCAAACTAGACTCATCGCTTGCTTCCCTTTCAGAGAGCTAAGACCCAATCCACGCTACAGCACCAAGAAAGGTCCACAGATTATCAAATAAGTAAGCTATGGGCAAATCCACATGGTGAATATGGACTGTGGGGCAAAGGAACTACATCTATGTGCTCCATTCTCCCATCCTGCTTTTTGGAATAAGCTCTTGTATCCTGGCCACATTACAACAGGATGACCACCTATCTCAATTCACCCAGGGCAGGGCCCCTTTCACTTTTAAAAGTGTTCTGATTTGGATGATATATTGCGGATCACTTTAACTAAAAGCAAATTTAAATCAAAGAATTAAATTAAACTTTCCTTTTTTTTTGGGCCGTGCCTCGTAGCTTGCAGGATCTTAGTTCCCCAACTGGGATCGAACCTGGGCCATGGCAGTGAAAGTGCCGAGTCCTAACCACTGGACCACCAGGGAATTCCCTAAACTTTTCTTTATGGACCCTCAGCCCCCTCATCCAACAGGCTTCTTTTTATTTTTATACCTGTGCTCATGCTTTCTTCTCCTTGAATTATAGACGTGATTCTACCCTCTTTATCACTGGTACAAATCCTCTTTTTCCTTTAAGCCTCAGCTCAAGCACCACCTCCTTCAGGAAACCTTCACAGGCTACAGGAGGTTAGTACACTCTTAACCTCCACAGTTCTAGCACACAATCTGGCACCATCTATGGTCTTTCAAGGTGTTTTTGTATATGTAACTACAAAAGCTGTAAATTATTCAAGGGTAAAAATCTGTGTCTAATTGCTTCTCTTATACCCCTTAAATAATCTAGCCCTGTGACAAGGACATAATAGCTATTCAATAAATATTTTCTGATTTCCAAACCTGCTTAACCAGCTGGCTTCAGGACATAAAAGAAGACTCCAGGGACGTCCTGCTGCTGACTCCTTCTCTCCCAGCACCCTGTACTCTTCTCTTAAAGTACTTAACATGGGTTGTAATTCCAGATTGATCTGTATGGTTATTTGTTTAATGCCAGCCTCCCCGTTATACTGTAGGGTCCAAGAGGACAGGGAATTTGTGTGTTCTGTTCACCACCATATACTTAAGCTCCATCACAGTTCCTGACAGTGTTCAAAAAATATCTGCTGATTAGATGGATGTCATTTAGATAGACAGACAGATAGATGGATAAAGGAAGAAAGAAAAAATGAACTCAAAGTGAACTCTAAAGAAAGCAGATTTAAATTTTAGGGACTTACACAGACGTAGAAAACAAACTTATGGTTACCAAGGGAGAAAGGGGGTAGTGGAGCGATGGACTGGGAGATTTAGGATTGACATATATACACTACTATGTATAAAATAGATAACTAATAAGGACCTACTTTACATTTGGCACTGTATATATGTCAATGCTACTCTCACTTCGTCCCAGCTTACCCTTACCCTGCCCCGTGTCCTCAAGTCCATTCTCTATGTCTGCATCTTTATTCCTGTCTGGGCCCTAGGTTCATCAGAACCATTTTTTTTGATTCCATATATATGTGTTAGCATATGGTATTTGTTTTTCTCTTTCTGACTTACTTCACTCTGTATGACAGACTCGAGGTCCATCCCCCTAACTACAAATAAGTGAATTTCGTTTCTTTTTATGGTTGAGTAGTATTCCGTTGTATATATGTGCCACATCTTCTTTATCCATTCATCTGTCGATGGACACTTAGGGTTGCTCCCATGTCCTGGCTACTGTAAATAGTGCTGCAATGAACAGTGTGGTATATATCTGTTTTTGGATTATGGTTTCCTCAGGGTGCTAGTGGGAAGCAGCTGCATAGCACAGGGAGATGAGCTCGGTGCTTTGTGACCACCTTAGAGGGGTGGGATAGGCAAGGTGGGAGGGAGGCTCAAGAGGGAGGAGATATGGGGAAATATGTATACGTATAGCTGATTCACTTTGTTATACAGTAGAAACTAACACAACATTGTAAAGCAATTATACTCCAATAAAGATGTTTTAAAAAAAAAAAAAAGAACCTACTGTACAGCACAGGTAACTCTACTCAATACTCTCTGTAATGACCTGTATGGGAATAGAATCTAAAAAAGAGTGGATATAACTGATTCACTTTGCTGTACAGCAGAAAGTAACAAAACATTGTAAATCAACTATACTCCAATAAAAATTAATTTAATTTAATTAACACAATAAAATGAAAAAAAAACTGGAAAAAAATTTTAGGGGCTTCAACATTTGAGAAACTAACCTGCTTACATTTCTAAAAAGATCATGTGGTGGTATGTCACTGGCTTATGAAAACCTCCTTTCCTCAGGAAGAGCTAAATAATAAATAGGTAGGCCTGCAGCCTCATCTGATCTAGGGTCTAAGACATGAGTGACTATTACATGTGGATAGTACCATTCTCTCTCCTTGTTATATAAATAGCTAAAGTACAAAAACCATTGTTTCAAGAAGACAGAGGAAACATTAACAGCCCCATTCAATAGGCTCAAAGGCATTCCAGGGTCAATCTCCCAAGAGCCTTTCATATGCACCACCTCAGAGTGGTATCCCTGAGGCCCACAGCCTCGGACAGTACAGTCCAGCTTGACTGGCCCTAAGTCAGCAACAGGAGATGTCACAGTGCTGACAGTTACAAATTGCTGTGGCAGATGGGGCTGTAGGATCCTGCTGTTTTTGCAGTTAGGTCAGTATATACTAGGAAATGCTGAGGAAGAGAAATGTAAAGAAAATCAGCATAACTTTGGAACTTCAGGCTGCCTGCTAATTAACTGGAAGGCCTGATATTTATATAATAGTTTAGAATTTAAAAACACTTTCATATTTCAGCTCTCATTTAATCCTTACAACATTCCCATAAAGTATGTAAAATATTATTATCTCTGTTTTCCCATAAAGTATGTAAAATATTATCTGTTTTACTCATATGGAAATTTGGGAATAGAGAAGAGCAACCAGCAAGTAACCAGGATTAAATGCACATGTCTTCTGACCCCATGCTCTTTTCACTATACTTTGCATACCTTCAAGTAACTGTACCTTTGCAGTTCTTAAACCAACTGATTTCTTTCTTTTCTCAGCATTTGGTCATGAAAAGAATTCCAGTTTAGGGGAAATTAGTACAATTTATGGGAAACTGAAAATCTGTGAAGGTATTCCCCAATAGTCTTCTCCTTCCCTCCACCTACAATAGAGGTGTGCTCAGTGGGCAAATGGGAAATGAAGCTGCACCAGGGACCCACAGGAGAACAGGACGTACAAGGAGATAAGCTTAGGGTCTCATCCCTCTAGCAAGTGCTGCTCAACTTGTGAAAGCTTCTGGTTAGGGACCAACCCAGCCACAGAAAGCAAACAATAAAATGATTAGTAATTCACTGCTAACAGAGCAAAGGAAAAAATTTAAAAGCTTGATACAGTTCACTTGAGGAAAGTTGCAGGCTTCTGGGATCTAAACTTTGGCCTGATCTTTCTCTGCAAAAATGTGCCTCCTGAGTCCATCCATCCTTTGCAGCTGAGTTCACTCTCTCGTCACCTCTCATCTAGTCAAGCAGGATAGCCTCCCAACTTGGCTGTATGCCTCCAACGTTCTCTCCCTTCATCCACCTCCCATACTTAGCACCAGTGTGACCTTCAGATGTCACCTCCTCTTGGAGTCTTCCTTAGTCCCTCTCACCATAGCCTCCTGGAACTAACCCCTCCCTCTGATGCCCCAACAGCACCCCTCTGAACTACGGTGTACCTCCCCAAGTAAACTATAAACTCCCAGGGCAGCCATCTCGCCTGCACACAGTCTACATAGTCTTACATGTAGAAGATTTTCAACAAACGTTTATCAAACTGAGCCAGTCATGCTCTATTTCTGCCCTTAAAATCTAGCTTGTTAGGGAAGCAGGATGTTCAGTGAGGAGCAGTGAGTAGCACCCCTGGGAAAGGCCCTCATATTTCACTGTCTCCCACTGTGTCCACTGCTCCCTCTGGCTGAGGAGACGGCTGAACACAGAGGGCCCTGGCGGAGTGATGCTCAAGCACATCACTGTGTGACTGTGTGGCCACCTCTGGTCACTCTGCTCACCACAAGGCAGATGGGAAGGTGACCAACACCTTCTGCTCTTCCCTCAAAAGATTTCCAGTTCTCCAGTGAGAAGCATACAAGCAGCAGGCTTCTTTGCCTTGAATGGGCTCTCAGTTCATGTCTACCAGCTGTGGTGCCTGTGTGCTACCAAAAGGGGAAATGGGAAGATGAGGAACCTCACTTCAATCCTTCAAAACCAAAAGGAAAACAGATTTGCCTCAAAAATACTCCCTTGCCCCATTTGCTATAAACAGAGTTTATTCTGTGACCAAGGTACTGCTGGTCAGTATTTGTGAACCACTAAGTTTCCCTTTGTTAACAGGAAGGTTGTTTGGGATCTACTGAGCCTCCAGGGCTGGAGATATTTTCAGTGATCTCCACTGAATCTGATCTCCACTGAATCTGATCTCACATCATCATAATTTTCTTAACTCAAAAATGAAGGCACAATAGCGACCTGCCCCCCAAATACTATATCAAACAAGTCAGGCACCAAAGAATATGTGTGATGCAGAGAACTTCATACCTTCACTGTTGCTTGAAAGAGAATTTCAAGCTCTCTCCTACTACTGCCCTGATTCTGACAATTTTTTGAATATCAGGCCATGATCCTACCACCTGTCATGGTCTTCCACTCCCTCAGTGCCCTCCCCGCTCCCTCCCTACCCACTTAAGGCCATGATCAATCACTGACCTTTTCTATTCTTTTCTTTGTGTCTATTTCATTTATCTCTGCTCTTACCTTTATGATTTCTTTCCTTCTACTAACTTTGGGTTTTGTTTGTTCTTCTTTCTCTAGTTGCTTTAGGTTGTAAGGTTTCGTTGTTTGAGATTTTTCTTGTTTCCTGAGGTAAAACTGTATTGCTATAAACTTCCCTCTTAGAACTGCTTTTGCTACATGCCATAGGTTTTTCGATCGTCGTGCTTTCATTTTCATTTGTATCTAGGTTTTTCTTTTCTTTTTTTTTTTTTTTTTTGCGGTATGCGGGCCTCTCACTGTTGTGGCCTCTCCCGTTGTGGAGCACAGGTTCCAGACGCACAGGCTCAGCGGTCATGGCTCACGGGCACAGCCGCTCCGCAGCATGTGGGATCTTCCCGGACCGGGGCACGAACCCGTGTCCCCGGCATCGGCAGGCGGACTCTCAACCACTGCACCACCAGGGAAGCCCTATCTAGGTATTTTCTGATTTCCTCTTTGATTTCTTCAGTGATCCACTGGCTGTTGGATTGGCTGTATATTGTTAAGCTTCCAAGTGTTCATGTTTTTTTACAGTTTTTTTCTTGTCATTGATTTCTAATCTCATAGCGTTTGGTCAGAAAAGATGCTTGATACGATTTTAATTTTCTTAAATTTACCAAGGCTCGCTTTGTGGCCCAGCATGTGATCAATCCTGGAGAATGTTCCATGTGCACTTGAAAAGAATGTGTATTCTGCTGCTTTTGGATGGATACTCTAGAAATATCAATTAAATCCATCTGGTCCATTGATGAAAGTAGGGTGTTAAAGTCCCCCACTATTATTGTGTTACTGTTGATTTCTCCCTTTAATGTTGTTAGCATTTGCCTTATATATTGAGGTGCTCCTACGTTGGGAGCATATATAGTTACAATTGTTATATCTTCTTTTTGGACTGATCCCTTGATCATTATGTAGTGTTCCTTTTCTGATATGAATATTGTTACTCCAGCTTTCCTTTGATTTCCATTTTCATGGAATACATTTTTCCATCCTCTCACGTTCAGTATGTGTCCCCTGATTTGAAGTGGGTCTCCAGCTTTGATATGAATATTGTTACTCCAGCTTTCCTTTGATTTCCATTTGCATGGAATACATTTTTCCATCCTCTCACTTTCGGTATGTGTCCCTTGATTTGAAGCATACATACAGGTCTTGTTTTTGTATCAATTCAGCCAGTCTGTGTCTTTTGGTTGGAGCATTTAATCCATTCACGTTTAAGGTAATTATTGATATGTATGTTCTTATTGCCATTTTGTTAACTGTTTTGGATTTGTTTTTGTAGGTCTTTGTTTCTTCCCTTCCTCTTTTGTTCTCTTCTCTTCTGATTTTATGACTAACTTTATTGTTGTGTTTAGATTCCTTTTTCTTTTTTGTGTGTGTATCCATTGTACATTTTTGGTTTGTGGTTACCATGAGGTTTTGAAATAGCAGTGTAATGTTTTAAGTTGCTGATCTTTTAATATCAAACGCATTTCCAATACCTTGCATTTGTGCTCTCCTCACAACTGCTGGGTTTGATATATTTGTGTGCAGATGATTTCTTAACTTTACTGTATGTTTGCCTTTACCGGTAAGCTTTTCCATTTGTAATTTTCTTGTTTCTAGTTGTGGCCTTTGTTTTCTGCCTAGAGAAGTTCCTCCAGCACTTGTTGTAAAGCTGGTCTGATGGTGCTGAATTCTCTTAGCTTTTGCTTGTCTATAAACCTCTTGATTTCTCCACTGAATCTGAATGACAGCCTTGCTGGGAAGAGTATTCTTGATTGTAGGTTCTTCCCTTTCATCACTTTAAACATACCGTGCCACTCCCTTCTGGCCTGCAGAGTTTCTGCTGAGAAATCAGCTGATAACCTTATGGGAGTTCCCTTGTGCGTTATTTGTTGCTTTTCCCTTGTTGCTTTTAATATTTTTTCTTTGTCTTTAATTTTTGTCAGTTTGATTAATACGTGTCTCAGCGTGTTCCTCCTTGTGCTTATTCTGCCTGGGGCTCTCTGCACTTCCTGGACTTGGATGATTGTTTCCCATGTTAAGAAAGTTTTCAGCTATTATCTCTTTAAATATTTTCTCAGACCCTTTCTTTTTCTCTTCTCCTTCTGGGACCCCTATAATGCGAATGCTGGTGCATTTAATGTTGTCCCAGAGGTCTCTTAGGCTGTCTTCGTTTCTTTTCAGTCTTTTTTCTTTATTCTGTTCCATGGCAGTGATTTCCACCATTCTGTCTTCCAGGTCACTTATCCGTTCTTCTGCCTCAGCTACTCTGCCACTGATTCCTTCTAGTGTATTTTTCATGTAAATTATTGTATTGTTCCTGTCTGTTTGTTTGTTCTTTAGTTCTTCTAGGTCTTTGTTAAATATTTCTTGTACCTTCTCAATCTGTGCCTCCATTCTTTTCCCAAGATCTTGGATCATCTTTACTATCATTACTCTGAATCCTTTTTCAGGTAGATTGCCTATCTCCACTTTACTTAGTTGTTCTTCTAGGGTTTTATCTTGTTCCTTCATCTGGGACATATTCCTCTGCCATCTCATTTTGTCTAACTTTCTGTGATTGTGGTTTCTGTTCCACAGGCTGCAGCACTGTATTTCTTCTTGCTTCTGCTGGCTGCCCCCTGGTGGATGAGGCTGTCTAAGAGGCTTGTGCAGTCTTCCTGGTGGGAGGGACTGGGTGCATAGTGCTGGGTCTTGTCCCTCTGGTGGGCAGGGCCATATCTGGGAGGTGTGTTTATTATTGGGCAGCTGTTTATTCAGGAAGACTTTAAGGGACTTCCCTGGCGGTCCAGTGGTTAAGACTCCGCTTTCCAATGCAGGGGGTGCAGGTTCAATCCCTGGCCAGGGAGCTAAGATCCCACATGCCTCGGGGGCAAAACACCAAAAAACATAAAGCAGAAGCAATATTGTAACAAATTCAATAAAGACTTTAAAAATGGTCCACATCAAAAAAAAAAAATCTTAAAAAAAAAAGACTTTAAGCAGCCTGTCTGCTAATGGGTGAAGCTATGTTCCCACCCTGTTGGTTGTTTGGCCTGAGGCATCCTAGCACTCAGGAGCCTACAGGCTGTTGGGTGGGGTCAGGTCTTGGTGAGAAAATGGCAGCCTCCTAGAAGGCCCATGTCAATGAGCACTTGTCAGAGCCGCTGCCACCACTGTCCCTGTCCCCACAGTGAGCCACAGCCGCCCCCTGCCTCTGCAGGTGACCCTCCAACCCCAACAGGTAAGCCCGGCCCAGTCTCTTATGAGGTCACCACTTTTTTCCCTGGGTCCTGGTGTGCATGACACCCAGTGTGTGCCCTCCAAGAGTGAAGTTTGTTTCCACCAGTCCTGTGGAATTCCTGTGGTCAAACACCAATGGCCTTCAAAGTCAGACCTGGGGGCTCCTCCTCCTGTTGCCAGACCCCAAGACTGGGGAGCCCAATGGGGGGGCTCAGAACTTTCACTCCTGTGGGAGAACTTCTGTGGTGTAATTATTTTCCAGTTTGTGGGTTACCCACTTGGCATGTATGGGATTTGATTTTATTGCGATTGCACCCCTCCTACCATCTCGCTGTGGCTTCTTCTGTGTCTTTGGATGTAGGCTATCCTTTTTGGTAGATTCCAGTGTTTTTTTGTCAGTGGTTGTTCAGCAGTTAGCTGTGATTTTGGTGTTTCCATAAGAAGGCGTAAGCTCACGTCCTTCTACTCCGCCATCTTGCCTCCTTCCTCCCTGCTAGTTTTGCTTTGACCCCTCCAATCTCTCAAGTCCCTATGCCCCCACCATTCCACTAAAATGGCTTTTATCAGCTGCCAAATCCAATGAACAATTGTTATATTAATCAAACGGACTTGATTTATCAGTAGGTTCTAATCACTCCCTCTTCCTGAAAATATTTTCTTCCCTGTTTCTGAGTCCCAAACCTGCCTCTCAAGACCTGGTCCTCTACCTTTTTGTTTCTGCCTGATTTCTTGGATCCTGGGCTCTGCCCACCAGGCCTCCCTGGACCTCCTTAACTTCAACTGTCTGTCTACCTGGACCTCTGCCCACAGACAACCTACACCTTTCTAACTCTCCCCCACTCCTTCACCTGGATATCCTGACTCAACCTCTTATCATGAATTCTGAGGCTTTTCTGAAGAGCCAGCCAAGCCCTGGTCTATTTGGTCTCACTACTTAAGATCTAGTAAGGCCTGGCCCCATCTCTGAGCCTTGAGCCCAAAAATAATGCGGATATGAACTTCTAGCTCCTTAAAGAACACAGTCAATCTTCCTAACAGTATTAGAAAACTCTTGGTTAAGAAAGTTGAAGTTGATTGCCAAAAATAATCAAACACTTATTTGTGTTTTTTTCAGTGGATCTATCTGTTTAGATTCTGTTATTTGAATGATACCAGAATATACTTTGCACTCTGATGCCTAGAAAAGAAGAGCACTCTTTTAGATTTCTCAGGGAACTGGACAAGAATAGAAGATGTTTGGGCCCAAATAAAAATAAAATTAAATGGCTACTAGAGTTAGCCCAGGACTGGAAGTTATTCAATCCCAGATTCCAATTTTTGCCCTTACTAATCCCAGTACATTTCTTAGGACTAAAGCCACATACCTAGATGCATCAAGGAATGGTCTGTAGGCCAAGTTGATCCATTCTTCTCTATTGGATGAATATTTTGGCTCCCGGGGTGTTTCTCTCACGGTGTCCAAATCCACTAAATAATGGCATTTATTGATGTCAATCTGCAACAGAGAAAGGCCAACTCTTCATCAGTAATTGCAAAGGTCCTTTCAGGGTAAGAAACATCAACTGTAATCCTAAGAATTCCCACAGGGTTTTAGAAGCACAAACATCTAAGTCCTCAGAAAATGTTACCAGTGCTCTCTTCACTCAGCTAAGAGTGCTGGGTGTGGGGGTGTTATTTAGGCTCCTGAGGGCAGGGGTGAGACATGCACTCACCCAGCCAAAGTTCACTTTGCTGTGCACCCGAAACTAGCACAATATTGTAAATCAATGATAGTCCCAAAAAATACAGTACACAAGTTTCTATGAGATTAAATAAAAACCCAAAGATGGAAATCATTACTGTGATATTGTGATTTATAATAAATATTTTTTTGGTCTTCTTCCAATGTTTCTGGTTCAGAGCACCCCAAACCCTTGTAATTTCCTAAGCCATGAGAGCAATGGGAGCATCTTTTGTTATAATATTCAGTCTCTTGTCCTCAGTTCCTGAAATCCCTTCAAAGCCATAATGGTGAAAGGGGTGTCTTGTTATTCATAACAAGCCCCTTTCAACTGCAACTGAGCTTATGTTAATGAGGTGACTTTTGAAAATCCTGTAAAGATGGGAGGGGGTGCTGGTCACCAGTTGAACTAACCATGTGAAAAGAAGGTTGGACCTTTCAGCCACTGGGGGAGGGGGAGGGGCTGGAGATTGGCCAATGATTTAATCAATCATGCCTGTGTAATGAAGCCTCCATAAAACCCTAAAAGGACAAGTTCGGAAAGCTTCCAGGTTGGTGAACACGTGGAGATTCGGGAAGAGTGCTGCACCTGGAAAGGGCATGAAGATCCCCACTCTTCCCCTATACCTTGCCCTATTCATCTCTTCCATCTGGTTGTTCCTGAAAATTATATCCTTTTATAATAAACCAATAATCTAGTAAGTAAAATATTTCTCTGTGTTTGCCACTCTAGCAAATTAATCAAACACAAGGAGAGGGTCATGGGAACCTCTGCTTTATATTCAGTCAGAAGTATAGGGAACAACCTGGACTTACAACCAGCACCTAAAGTTCAAGGAGAGGGTCACGGCTCCAATCTGTAGCCAGGCAGTCAGAAACAGGTAACAACCTGGGCTTAAGATTGGCGTCTGAAGTAGGCAGGAGAAGGGGGCAGTCTTGTAGGACTGTGCCCTCAATCTGTGGAATCTGATGGTATCTCTGAGTAGACAGTGTAAGAATTGTGTTGAGTTGTAAGACACCCAGATGGTGTCTGAGAATTGCTGTTACTGTGGAGAACCCCCCAACACTCAATATTCAAAAGTGGATCCCAGAACCCTCTTAATTACTAATGTAGTCAGCTAAAGAAAAGTAAATCTCAAAGGAAAGTTGCATTTTTTACATGTAACTATGTTACACATATTATTTTTTAAATCATTATATAAAGGCCTATAGGGGATTATTAATTCCTATTTTATAAATGAGGAAGCCAAGACTCAGAGACAAATTATATAACTTCATTTTTTTCAAGATCTATATTAAGCCCCTACAATGTACTAGGCATTAATAAGTGAAAGCTAATGATACAGAATTAAATAAATAGCATGCAGTTCTTGCCCTAGAAGGATTTATAATCCTAACCAAAATCACATGAGTTTATAGTAGAGCCATATTTGGACTCAGGTCAGTGTGACTTCCAAAGTCATACATCAAGACTGCCAAAAATGACCGAATCAGAGGGGAAGTACCCTCAGGAGCTCATTTAAATGTTTCTTAAAAATTAAAACCAAAAATGATTTGTCCTAGAAATCCAGGTTTCAGCTAAGATAAAAATCATTTGAAACATGAATAGAAACATAGCAAATCTCATATTTAACAGTGAAGGGTTGAAAGCTTTTCCTTTGGAATCAGGAAAAAGTCAAGGCTGCTTATTATCATTACTCTATTCAACACTGTACTAGAGGTTCTAGTCAGCAGGGTAAGATACAAGGAAGAAACAAATGGCAGAAGAAATGAAAAGAAACAAACAAAAGTCCTTCATTCATCACAATGATTGATATATATAAAATCCAAAAGAATCAACATAAATTTTTGGGATTAAGAGAGTTTATCAAACTTTAAACTATTTATAGAATGTAAAATTAACATATGTTCCTATATAACAGTGGTAAACAACATATTAAATTACATTTTAAAAAATTATGTATTTTCAAATTACATTATAAAAATATCATTTAAAATGATTTGAAAACATGTGTCTTGGAATAAATCTAACGAAATATGGGCAAGTCCTCTATAAAGAATTATAGAATTTTATTGACTAGTCTATCAACTGATGAATTAATAATATGGTATATTCATATAATCAAAATGTGGTATATACATGCAATGGAATATTATTCAGTCTTAAAAAGAGTACATACTACAACAAAGATGAGCCTTGAAAACATTGTGCTGAGTGAAAGAAATGAGACACAAAAGACCATATTTTGTGTGACTCCACTTAACATGAAATGTCCAGTAGAGGCAAATCCATGAAGACAGAAGGCAGATTAGTGGTTGCTAAGGATTGGAGGAGTGACAACTTAATGCACATGGGGTTTTTTTTGGGGGGGGGGGAGATGATGAAATGCTCTGAAATTAGATAGTGCTGGTGGTCGTATAACATTATGAATGTACTGAAAGCCACTGAAAAAGTTCTGGAGGTAGAGAGTGGTGATGGTTGCACAACAGTGTGACTGTTCTTAACGCAACTGAAGTGTATACCTAAAAATGATTAAAATGGTAAATTTGATGATAAAATATTGTTGAAATATGAAGTTTACCTCAAAAAATTTTTTGATAAACAATAAAGTAGACCTTATTACATGGAGAGATAAACCTTATTTCTAGATTTAAGACTCACTATTATAAAGATGTAAATTCTAAATAAATTCATAGATTAAATGCAATCTCAATAAAAATGCCAACAGACTTTTTTGATGAAACTTGACAAGCTGAGTCTAAAATGTATATGGAAATGCAAAAGGACAAGGATAGCCAAGGCACTCTTAGAAAAGAACAAGGTGGGGACTTATTTACTATAAAGTTATAGTAATTAAGACAATGAGGTATTAGTGCAGGAATATAACAGACCACTGAATAGAACAGAGCCTGGAACAGATACAGGCACATATGGACCCTGATCTATGACAGAAGTGACACCTCAGAGCAGTGGTGAGAGTATCTCTCTTCACTAATTGGTGCTGGGACAACTGGATATCCATTGGGGGAAAAATGAAATTGGACCTCTGTACACAATGAATAAACAACAAGGTCCTACTGTATAGCACAAAGAACTATATTCAATATCCCATGGTAAACCATAGTGGAAAAGAATATAAAAAAGAATATGTGTGTATATATCTATATCTATATATAACTGAATCACTTTGCTGTATAGCAGAAATTAATACAATGTTGTAAATCAACTATACATCAATAAAAAAATTGATAATGTAAAAAAAATCAACTTCAGATGGATTACAGAACTAAATGTGAAAAAGCTCTTGGAAGATAATATGGCAGACTATTGTCAAAATCTTACGTATGGCAAAAGTCATTTTAGACAAACACAAAAAGTATTAACTATAAAAAAAATGATGAATAAATTTGGCTACCTTAAAATTGGGAATATCCGTTCATCAAAGACACGAATAAGAGAGTAAAGAGATGAGACACAGAATGGAAGAAGATACATGTGACACATTAACAATCAAGTATTCATATCTAGAATATATAAAGAACACCTGCTGATCAGTAAGACAAAAATGGACCATTCAACAGAAAAATAGGCAAATGACTTGAATAGGTACTTCATAAGAAGAAATCTAAACAGCCAAAAACAAATGAAACAGTACTCAACCTCATGAGTAACCAAGGAAATGCAAATCAAAATTACAACAAAAAATTACAATACCAAATGTAGGCCAGAATGTGGAACAATTCTTATATGTTGCTGGAGGGAGATTAAGTTGGTACAAGATTTTTAGAAAACTATTTGGCAGAATCTACTAAAATTGAACATACGCAATTCTTATGATCCAACAATTCTACTCCTAGGTATTACAATGAACCATATGGAATCATTAATATGTGACTGATCCACAAAAATGATACTTTCAGGGACTTCCCTGGCAGTCCAGTGGTTAGGACTCTGCGCTTCCACTGCAGGGAGGCACAGGTTCGATCCCTGGGCAGGGAACTAAGAATTTGCAAGCTGCACGACACAGGAAAAAAAAAAGGTAATTTCACATGGTTCAAGGTAATGTATATCCAACGGGAATTCATGAACCAAAAGACAAGTTCAAGAATGTTCAAAGTGGGGACTTCCCTGGTGTCGCAGTGGTTAACAATCTGCCTGTCAATGCAGAGGACATGGGTTTGATCCCTGGTCTGAGAAGATCCCACATGCCGTGGAGCAGCTAAGCCCGTGAGCCACAACTACTAAGCCTACACTCTAGAGCCCGCGAGCCACAACTGCTGAGCCCACGTGCCACAGCTACTGAAGCCTGCACACTTAGAGCCCATGCTCCTCAACAAGAGAAGTCAACGCAATGAGAAGCCTGCACACCACAACGAAGAGTAGCCCCTGCTCACCACAACTAGAAAAAGCCCACGTGCAGCAACGAAGACCAAATGCAGCCAAAAATAAATAAATTTGTTTTTAAAAAAAGAATGTTCAAAGTGGCATTATTTACAGCTGGCCCAGACTGGAAAGAACCAAACAACTATCAAAAGTAAAATAATATAGTCATACAATGAAATACTCTAATAAAAGAGAACAAACTACAGCTATATTCAACAATGTGTAATTACAAACAAAACATTAAGTAAAAGGATCAAGACACATAAAAATGCAATATGATTCCATGTATATGAAGCTCAAAAATAGGCAAAATGAATTTATGTTGTTTAGGAATGCACATAAAAGCGGTAAATCTAAAGAGAAAAGCAAGGAGATTATCACCATAAAAGTCAGGAGACTCCTGAAGGGGGAACTGGGTAGTGATCAAAAGGAATTGTTGGGGGAGCTTCTGGGTGCTGGTAATGTTCTAGTATTTGACCTGGGATGATTACACAGGTATTTGTTCTATTATTATTAATTATTATTAATTTACTGTACATTTATGTTTTGTGCACATTTAGGCTTATGGGTTATACACAATTGAATGTTTGAAAAAGTGCGTATAAAAAACAACTTGGTCATCTCTGGCTTACAGTAAACTTGGTTCTTCCCCAACCTCTAACTCACAGTAATGTTCTCATTCTCTCCCAGCATTATTTATATGTAAAAGAGACTTCAGTCTCACATCTGTCTCTACATATGGGCTATTCCTCCGGGGAGAGAAAGCACACTGAGAATTGACGTCAGACCCAATTCCATTCCTCATAACTCTCTAAAAATGACCCTTTGCATAAACACTCCAGGAAGCAGCCTTTTTGGTCTGAACACCCACTCTGTAGCTCCCAAGGATTTTAAAAACATGAAACAAGTTTTTAAAAGCTCTGCCAGCACCATGTCTCTGTAATCAAATAGAACCAGCAAGGGGTAAAGATTCATGGTCTCATGCCTAGACCTCCTTTGGTGAGGGAGCTCTGAGTATGACATTTCAATACTTGACCTCAGCCTGGCCTTTTCTGGCTAGGCATACTACAGGTCTGATTATCTAGTTTTGGTGCTGGATACATGGTCTACCAGAGATGTGGGTAGTAACTAATTAATACCCAACTACACCAGTTAGCTTTAGGCTTCACTCATCACACCATCCATATGCAAATTTCATTTAAAGTTTTTAGAAAGATACTAAGGCAAAATCATATTAATTGAAATACTAATCCATTTAAAAAAATGTAACCTCTTTTCATGCTTCCTGAGAAGCAGCTGCTGAACATTCTTTTTTTCTAGGAATCAGTTACTGAACAACTAAAATACACAAGGACAAAGGTCTCTGGCAGAAAATGATTAAGTATGATCAAGGGCAGATTCTCTAATAGAGAAGAAATACAGTGGTTAAAAAAGGAGCCCAAAATAAAAAGGCAACCTATGGAAAGAGAAAAAGTATTTGGAAACCATATATCTGATAAGGGGTTAATACCCAAAATTTATAAGGCACTCATACAACTCAACAGCAAAAAGCCAAATAATATGATTTAAAATGGGCAAAGGACCTGAATAGACCCTTTTCCAAAGAAGACATACAAATGGCCAACAGGTACACAAAAAGGTGCTCAATATCACCAATCATCAGGGAAATGCAAAACAAAACCACTATGAGATTATCACCTCATATCTGACAGAATGGCTATCATCAAAAAGACAAGAGATAACAAGCAATGGCGAATATGTGGAGAAAAGAGAACCCTTGTACTGTTGGTAGGAACGGGAACTCGCATAGCCATGATGGAAAACAGTATGGAGGTTCCTCAAAAAAATCAAAAATAGAACTACCATATCATCCAGCAATCCCACTTTTGGTATGTATCTGAAAGAAATGAAATCACTACCTTGAAGCAATATCTGCGCCCCTGATGTTGAACTCATAGAAACAAAGTGGAATGGTGGTTGCGAGGGACTGGGGGAAATGGAGAGATGTTGGTCAAATTTCAGTTATAGATGATGAAGTTTTAGGGACCTAATGTACAGCATGGTGACTACAGTTAACAATACAGTGTTGCATACTTGAAATCACCTAAGAGAGTAGACCTTAAATGTTCTCACCACAAAAAAATGGTAACTACATGAGGTGATGGATGCGTTAACTAACTTATTGTGGTAATCATTTCACAATATATACATATACCAAATCATCACATTGTATACCTTAAACTTACACAATGTTATTTGTCAATTATACCTCAATAAAGCCGAAAAAAAATTTTATTTAAAAACTTAGAGGCTTCCGGTCAAGATGGCAGCGGGGGTGGACGTGGAGTTCGTGTCTCCCCACAACTAGGGCGCCTGCCAGACGCTAGTGGGGGACCTGACCGCCTAAGGAGACAGGAAGAACCCCTCAGCGACCAGGTAGGACATAGGGGGAGTGAGAGGGGAGGCAAAGTGGAGGCTGGACAGGACTGCCGCCCCTGAGGGGTGGCTGGGAGTGGGGAGGGGTTCTCACGCCTGGAGGAACCCTGATCCTCCGAGACATTTCCCTGCCCAATCGGGCCCGGGAAGCCTGTGGGGCCCCCAGGAAGGGTCCTCCACCATCCGAGGCCCCCTCTGGGCCACGTTGGTCCTAGGGGTGTAGGAGGGAGGTGGGGGGAGAAGAGGAGAAGCTGGCAGGAGGGGCCCTCAAGGACTGGAGGATCCAGGGAGGTGCAGAGGGCATTTCCCCCACTCACCCAGGCCTGGGAAGACTGCTGGGCTCCCAGGTCTGGCTCTCCATTCTCCGGGGTCCTCTCCAGCCTCATGGTTCCTAGGGGCATGGGAGGGAGAGAGCTGGGGGAGGAAGAGGAGGGGAGGCAGATGATGGGGGGAACCCTCCAGGACCAGAGGATCAGGGGAGGCCCAGCGGGCATCTCCCCTGCCCACTTGGCCCCGGGAAGCCTACTAGGATTCCAGGTCTGCTCCCCTGCTTTCTGGGGCTCCCTCCACCATGTGGATCCTAGGGGCATAGGAGGGAGGGATGGGCAAAGAAGAAGAGAGGCCAACAGGGAGGGGCTCTCTGGGATGCGAGGATCAGGGGGAAATGCAGCTGGCTGGCGTTTCCCCCACCCACTTGGGCCCAGTGAGCCTGCTGGCGTCCTGGCCCTGGTCCTCTGCCCTCGAAGGCCAGAGGCACTCCTGGGCCCCTCGGGCTGAGATGAGCCTAAGCCCCACCCCCAACCCCCCAGGGCCTTTTCCAGCCCTGTGGTCCTAAGCAAAGGCCCTGCCCACTGCCTAAACCCCGCTCCTGCCTAAGCCTCACCCTCCACAGCAAAGGCTTTTTTTCCTTTTCTCCTCTTTTTTACTATTATGGTTCTGTTTTACCTTCCAGTTCTTGTTTCATCTATATTTTTATTTTTTTTATTCTTTGTAACATATCTGTTAGTTTTCTAATCTTATTTTATTTTTTACTCTTTGTTATTGTTCTGCTATTTTTCCTTTTTTTGCCACCCTGCATGGCTTGTGGGATCTTGGTGCATGAGACAGGGGTCGGGCCTGAGCTCCTGTGGTGGGAGCTCTGAGTCCAAACCACTGGATTAACAGAGAATCTCAGACACCAGGGAATATTCATAGGAATGAGGTCTCCCGGAGTTCCTCATTCTTGGCACCAGACCCACCTCTACCCAACAGCCTACAAACTCCAGTGATGGAAGCCTCAGGCCAAACAACCAGTAAGACAGGAACACAATCTCACCCATTAAAAAAAAAAAAAAAATATATATATATATATATATATATATATATATCACAGATGAAAGAGCAAGGTAAAAACCTATGAGACCAAATAAATGAAGAGGAAATAGGCAACCTACCTGAAAAAGAATTCAGAGTAATGATAGTAAAGATGATCCAGAATCTCAGAAATAGAATGGAAGCATGAATTGAGAAAATACAAGAAATGTTTACAAAGATCTAGAAGAACTACAGAACAAAAAAACAGAGATGAACAACACAATAACTGAAATGAAAAATACACTAGAAGGAATCAAGAACAGAATAACTGAGGTAGAAGAACGAATAAGTGAGCTGGAAGACGGAATGGTGGAAATAACTGCCAAGGAGCAGAATAAAGAGAAAAGAATGAAAAGAATTGAAGACAATCTAAGAGACCTCTGGGACAACACTAAATGCACCAACATTCAAATTATAGGGGTCCCAGAAGAAGAAGAGAAAAAGAAAGGGTCTGAGAAAATATCTGAAGAGATTATAGTGGAAAACTTCCCTCACATGGGAAAGGAAATAGTCACCCAAGCCCAGGAAGTGCAGAGAGTCTCATACAGGATAAACCCTAAGAGAAACACACCAAGACATATATTAATCAAACTAACAAAAATTAAATTCAAAGAAAAAATATTAAAAGCAGCAAGGGAAAAGCAGAAAATAACATACAAAGGAATCCCCATAAGGTTATCAGCTGATTTCTCAGCAGAAACTCTGCAGGCCAGAAGGGAGTGGCAGGATATACTTAAAGTGATGAAAGAGAAAAACCTACAACCAAGATTACTCTACCCAGCAAGGATCTCATTCAGATTTGACTGAGAAATCAAAAGCTTTACAGACAATCAAAAGCTAAGAGAATTCAGCACCACCAAACAAGCTTTACAACAAATGCTAAAGGAACTTCTCTAGGTGGGAAACACAAGAGAAGAAAAAGACCCACAAAAACAAACCCAAACAATTAAGAAAATGGTAATAGGAGAATACAAATCAATATTACCTTAAATGTAAATGGATTCAATGCTCCAACCAAAAGACACAGGCTGGCTGAATGGATACAAAAACAAGACCCATATATATGCTGTCTATGAGAGACCCACATCAGACCTAGGGACACATACAGACTGAAAGTGAAGGGATAGAAAAAGATATTCCATGCAAATGGAAATCAAAAGAAAGCTGGAGTAGCAATACTCATATCAGATAAAATAGACTTTAAAATAAAGACTGTTACAAGAGATAAGGAAGGACACTATGTAATGATAAAGGGATCAACCCAAGAAGAAGCTATAACAATTATAAATATTTATGCACCCAACAAAGGAGCACTTCAATACATAAGGCAAATGCTAACAACCATAAAAGGGGAAATTGACAGTAACACAATAATAGTAGGGGACTTTAACACCCCACTTACACCAATGGACAGATCATCCAAACAGAAAATAAACAGGGAAACACAAGTTTTAAATGGCACAGTAAACCAGATAGATTTAACTGATATTTATAGGACATTCCACCAAAAGTGGCAGAATACATTTTCTTCTCAAGTGCACACGGAACATTCCCCAGGATCTATCACATCTTGAGTCAAAAATCAAGCCTCGGAAAATTTAAGAAAACTGAAATCATATCAAGCATCTTTTCTGACCACAACGCTATGAGATTCAAAATCAATTACAGGAAAAAAAACTGTAAAAACCACAAATATATGGAGGCTAAACAGTGTGCTACTAAATAACCAAGACATCACTGAAGAAGTCAAAGAAGAAATAAAAAAATACATAGAAACAAATGACAATGAAAACACGACGACCCAAAACGTATAGGACTCAGCAAAATCAGTTCTAAGAGGGAATTTTATAGCAATTTAATCTCACCTCAAGAAACAAGAAAAATCTCAAATAAACAATCTAACCTTACAACTAAAGCAACCAGAGAAAGAACAAAGAAAAGTCAAAGTCAGTAGAAAGAAAGAAATCATAAAGATGAGAGCAGAAATAAATGAAATAGAAATGAAGAAAACAATAGCAAAGATCAATAAAACTAAAAGTTGGTTCTCTGAGAAGATAAACAAAATTGATAAACCTTTAGCCAGACACATGAAGAAAAAAAGGGACAGGATGCAAATCAATAAAATTAGAAATGAAAAAGGAGAAATCATAACTGACACCACAGAAATACAAAGGATTATAAGAGACTACTACAAACAACTATATGCCCATAAAATGGACAACCACAAAGAAATGGACAAATCCTTGGAAAGGTACACTTTCCAAGACTGAACCAGGAAGAATTAGAAAATATAAATAGACCTATCACAAGTAATGAAATTGAAACTGTAATTAAAGCTCTTCCAACAAACAAAAGTCCAGGACCAGATGGCTTCACAGGTGAATTCTACCAAACATTTAGAGAAAAGCTAAGACCAATCCTTCTCAAACTCTTCCAAAAACTGCAGAGGGAGGAACACTCCCAAATTTGTTCTATGAAGCCACCAACACCCTGATACCAAAACCAGACAAAGAAATCACAAAAAAAGAAAATTACAGGCCAATATCACTGATGAACACAGAGGCAAAAATCCCAAACAAAATACTAGCAAACAGAATCCAACAACACATTAAAAGGATCATACACCATGATCAAGTGGGATTTATCCAAGGAATGAAAGGATTCTTCAATATACGCAAATCAACCAATGTTGATACACCATATTAACAAATTAAGGAATAAAAACCATATGATCATCTCAATAGATGCAGAAAAAGCTTTTGACAAAAATTCAACATCCATTTATGATAAAAACTCCCCAGAAAGTGGGCATAGAGGGAAACTACCTCAAGATAATAAAGCTCATATATGACAAACCGACAGCAAACATCATACTCAATGGTGAAAAACTGAAAGCACTTCCACTAAGATCAGGAACAAGACAAGGATGTCCACTCTCGCCACTCTTATTCAATATAGTTTTGCAAGTCCTAGCCACAGCAATCAGAGAAGAAAAAGAAACAAAAGGAATACAAATTGGAAAAGAAGAAAAACTGTCATTGTTTGCAGATGACATGATACTATACATAGAAAATCCTAAAGATGTCACCAGAAAACTAATCAACGAATTTGGTAAGGTTTCAGAATACAAAATTAAGAAATCTCTGGCATTCCTATACACTAACAACAAAAAATCAGAAAGAGAAATTAAGGAAACAATCCCATTTACCATCGCAACAAAAAGAATATAATACCTAGGAATAAACCTACCTAAAGAGGCAAAAGACTTGTACTCAGAAAACTATAAAACACTGATGAAAGAAATCGAAGATGACATAAACAGATGGAGAAATACACCATGTTCTTGGATTGGAAGAATCAATATTGTGAAAATGACTATACTACCCAAAGCAATCTACAGATTCAGTGCAATCCCTATCAAACTACCAATGTCATTCTTCACAAAATTAGAACAAAAAATTTTACAATTCGTATGGAAAACGAAAGACCCCAAACAGCCAAAGCAATCTTGAGAAAGAAAAGCAGAGCTGGAGGAATCAGGCTCTGTGACTTCAAACTATACTACAAAGCTACAGTAATCAAGACAGTATGGTACTGGCACAAAAACAGAAATACAGATCAATGGTAGAGGACAGAAAGCCCAGAGATAGACCCACGCACATATGGTCACCTAATTTATAACAAAAGAAACAAGAACATACAATGGAGAAAAGATAGCCTTTTCAATAAGTGGTGCTGGGAAAACTGGACAGCTACATGTAAAAGAATGAAATTAGAATACTACCTAACACCATACACAAAAATAAACTCAAAATGGATTAGAGACCTAAATGTAAGGCCAGACCCTATAAAACTCGTAGAGGAAAACAGGAAAAATGCTCTTTGACATAAACCACAGAAAGATCTTTTTTGACCCGCCTCCTAGAGTAATGAAAATTAAAAAATAAACAAATAGGACCTAATTAAACTTAAAAGCTTTTCTACAGCAAAGGAAACCATAAACAAGACAAAAAGACAACCTTCAGAATGGGAGAAAATATTTGCAAATGAAGAACGGACAAAGAATTAATCCCCAAAATATACAAACAGCTCATGCAGCTCAGTATCAAAAAAACAAACAACCCAATTAAAAAATGGGTGGAAGACCTAAATAGACATTTCACCAAAGAAGACATATAGATGGCCAAGAGGCACATGAAAAGATGCTCAAGATCACTAATTATTAGAGAAATGTAAATCAAAACTACAATGAGGTATCACCTCACACTAGTCAGAATGGCCATCATCAAAAAATCTACAGACAATAAATGCTGGAGAGGGTGTGGAGAAAAGGGAATCCTCTTGCACTGCTGGTGGGAATGTAAATTAATACAGCCACTATGGAGAACAGTATAGAGATTCCTTAAAAAACTAAAAACAGAACTACCATATGACCCAGAAATCCCACTGGGTTTGCTGAGAAAACCATAATTCAAAAGGACACACGTACCCAAATGTTCACTGCAACACTATTTACAATACCCAGGACATGGAAACAACCTAAATGTCCAATGACAGATGAATGGATAAAGATGTGGTACATATATACAATGGAATATTACTCAGCCATAAAAAGGAACAAAATTGGGTCATTTGTAGAGATGTGGATGGACCTAGAGTCTGTCATACAGAGTGAAATAAGCCAGAAAGAGGAAAACAAATACTGTATATTAACGCATATATGTGGAATCTAGAAAAACGGTACAGATGAACCTATTTGTAGGGCACGAACAGAGACGTAGATGTAGAGAACGGACATGTGGACACAGAGGGGGAAGGGGAGGGTGGGATGAATTGGGAGATTAGGTTTGACATAAGTATACTACCATGTGTAAAACAGATAGCTAGTGGGAACCTGCTGTATAGCACAGGGAGCTCAGCTCAGTGCTCTGTGATGACCTAGCTGCGTCAGATGGGGTGGGGGGTGGGAGCGAGGTCCAAGAGGGAGGGGATATGGGGATATATGTATACGTATAGCTGACTCACTTCATTGTACAGCAGAAACTAACACAACGTTGTAAAGCAATTTTACTCCAATAAAAAAAAGTACATAAAAATAAATAAATAAAATTTTTTTAAATTAGAAGAGAAACTCTAACTCAGAGGCCTACGTTCTGGTCTGGGCTCCAAAATAAACTAGCTGGGTGACTCACACTGATTTAAGTTTTTTATACCTCAACTTCTTCTTCAGTAAAAAATAAGGATAGTATCATTTACCTCAAAGGGTTGTAATGAGGATTAAATGAGATGATTCGTTTAAAAGGAAAAAGGATAATACCATTTACCTCAAAGAGTTGTACTGAGGATTAAATGAGATGATTCGTTTAAATAAAACTTGCAAACTATAAAGGACTAGTATGCAAATAGCTGTAATATTAGAAGGAATACTAATTACTTCTGTGAAATGTGAGAACTTGACTAATATAAAAGAACCTTGGAGCATTAGAGCCCGTTACAATGAATTATTCCTGTTGTCAACCTAGGTTGGTGTTTACTGTCAATTCAAGTTATGCCCAATGTGTAGGACACAACAGTTACAATATTAATGACTCATAATCCTTGATTAGCAACCTCCACTAAATAATATCAAAATGAATCTTCTGGACTCAAAGAAATAGAAAAGAAACTTACTGTTACCAAAGGGAAGGGGGAGAGGGGAGGGACAAATTAGGAGTATGGGATTAACAGATAGAAACTACTACACATAAAATAGATAAGCAACAAGGCTTTACTGTATAGCACAGGGAATTATACCCATTATCTTGTAATAACCTATAATGGAATATAATCTGCAGAAACCCTGAATCACTATGCTGTACACCTGAAACTGATGCAATATTATAAATCAACTATACTTCAATTTAAAAAAACTGGAAAAGTCAGTCTTCTGGGCATCATCAAAGCCTTTATTAAGTACCTATACTTAGGTGAATCCTAAAGCAGGGTATATAAAATTCCTGTAAGACATGTCTCTGTTTTTAAACTTAAAATTTAGGTCAGGAAATAATATTAGCACATATGAAATGCAGAAAGTATTATAAGTAGAGTTCAGAGATGAAGAAATCACTGGGGGCTACACTAGTTGAAAAGCTTTCCTGGAGACGGTGGCAAATGTTAGAACAGAGAACAAAGGCAGAAAGGAGCATGGTTTACAGGGGAAAGAGGTGGAATATCTGCTTGTCCCAGGAGGTGTGTGTTGAGAAACAAAACTAGAGAGGCAGTCTGAGGACTGATAACCGAGGACCCAAATTAGGGGAATCTGGATTTTGTGCACCAGGAATCTACTCTAGGTTTTTTAACCAAGGAGTAATATAATTAAAAACGGGTCTCAGAACGAGAGGTCCGTATTGGCTATGCTGGGGAGGGTGGGGCAAGGAAATGTTGGAGGAGAAGGCTGGAAGGACTCTAGTCACTATCACAGTATCCAGCTGTGAAGCGACCATACCTTGAAGCCCTATGGCAGGCAGAGCAAATGAAGGAAGCAGAAAGGGTAGATCTCAGGTCTATTTCAAAGGAAATCAATGACACCAAGACTTCTAATGCAGTGAACTGGGGAAAAGAAGGAATTGCAGTGAAGAATCAGTTTAGGTAAGATTGAGAAAAGGTGGTAACTTGTGTTTCATCACCTGAGGTGGGAAGAAACATGGTGTATTCAAGGAACTGAAAGAAGGCCCATGTGACTAGAATACTGAGTTAAGAATTTTTTTTTTAATATTTATTTATCTACCTATCTAGATATCTATCTATCTGGCTGCACCAGGTCTTAGTTGCGGCAAACGGGATCTTTTTGTTGCAGCACGCGGGATCTTTAGTTGTGGCACGAGGAACCTTTTAGTTGTGGCATGTGGGATCTTTAGCTGTGGCACGAGGGGTCTTTTAGTTGCAGCATGTGGGATCTTTAGTTGCAGCAGAGAGATCTTTTAGTGGCGGCATGCGGGATCTAGTTCCCTGACCAGGGATCAAACCCGGGCCCCCTGCATTGGGAGCACGGAGTCTTAACCGCTGCACCGCCAGGAAAATCTGCTGAGTTAGAGTCTTCTGTTGCAACTGCCTGGAACACTCCCTGCTTCTACCTCAGAAATTCCTACTCACCCTTTAGATTTTAGCTAAAAATGATTTCCTAGGGAAGACTTCACTGTCCACTTAAACTAGGACAGGTCCCTAAATTACATGCTCTCATATCAACCAATACTTCTCCATTAAAACACTGCATAATTATAATTTATGAATCAATTGGGAAAATAGTAAATTCTATGGAAGCTGGAGCTGTATCTATCTCATTCATGCATGCATTCCAAAAACCTAGTACCTAGCATAGTACAAAGCACACAGTAGGTGCTAAGTAAATATATATTTAACAAATGTACCCAAGAGTGCATGAATAAAAAAGTGAAAGATGAGGGAGGAAAAGGTGAAAGGGTAGGAAAAGAGAAGAAAGAAGAGAGAGGAGCAGAAGACCCCAGAAAAAGTTTGGGGAGATACCTAAAGTACTGGGCAGAAGAAAGTGGCAGAAGTAGGGTATGAAAAGACCCCTTAGAGAGGTCGTAGGAGAAGGATCAAAGAAGTACACTGTTTTGAAACTCGGGGAGAGTGGACTTCAAAAGCCACAGAAAGGCTGTGGAGGAGGCTGAAGACTGAGAAAAAATAACAACAGGAATGGGTTTAACAGTTGTACCAAACAATAAATTTATTACAGCTTAGAATGTCGTGTGGGGACAAAGAAAGAACTAATAGTCTAACCTCCTTTTCTCAGTGACCTTCCCTGCTGTCTATCCAGCCGCCTGAGCCAAGCCCCCACAAGTCCTAAGGCAGGAAGGATGTGAACTTGCATTCATGCATCTATCAGTTGGAAACAACAATGACGCACATAGCTGTAAAAATAGAGATCTCTGGCAAGGGCCAAAGTGAAGTTCAGGGAACATCACAGAGAAACCATCTCCATGTAGAAAACATCTTATTTCTCAAATGTCACTGAAAATTCTCTGGTAAACAAATGCAATAAAGAATCCTCTGAGTTTAAGGTGATGATGTGAAAGATCAATCGAAATCAATTGTCCTGTAACCTCCAAGGCAAGTGGGAGGACTGAAGCTGAAAAAACTGTTTAGACACTTTGCCCAGAGCTAAGTAAAATTTGGTTCTAACTGAAGCTACCAAACAGCAACAATGGCTGACATACACTATGAATTTAATACTTAACTTTTAAGCAGTACTCAGGATGTCCTCTTTCTTTCCAAAACATGTAATACATTTTGATTCACTACATGTCTTCATGTCCCTCTGTGAGCAACTGTAGTGAGGCCCAGGACTCCTTATAGCTGAGCATTCTAAGCTCTGTGAAGGCAGGGACTGAGTCCCTCTTGATCAACACTGTCTCCCTGGTGCCTGATATAGTACCTGGCACACAGCAGGCAGTCACAAAGTATTTGCTGAAGGAAAGAATGGTCACCAGCTGCATCAGGATGCTGGATAACTTCAAACATCAAAACTGAGACCAACTATCTGTAAGTGCCAAGAATTTCTTCCCTTAGCTTCTAAGCCCCAGGAGGACAACCTATTTCCTCCAAAATATACAATAAAGATCAAATCACATTGTGATAAATCTACTAAAAAGTCTCTAGCTATCAAAATGAGTTCAAGTTCTAGTAAACTGGCTACTAATTTTGAGTAAGGCTAGACAATTCATCATAACAAGATCTGATTTACTTAGATATTTTATAGAATAAAAAAATTAAAGTATGGGAGTTGCCTAGAAAAATCAATTTAAACAATTATTCTGGGATCCCACTACTGTGAATAGAATATGTAACTCCCTTCAGATCTATGAGTGCATTCCTGCTCTTGGGAAGGGGATTAGAGAACACAAAGAACACAGAAAATGAACAGAAGAATCACATTTAAGAGTAAACCAGGGACTTACCTGGTGGTCCAGTGGTACAGAATCCACCTTACCATGCTGGGGACACGGGTTCAATCCCTGGTCAGGGAACTAAGATCCCACATGCCGCAGGGCAACTAAGCCCGTGTGCCACAACTACTGAGCTCGCATGCCCTGGAGCCTGCGCGCCACAACTAGAGAAGAGAAAACCCGCATGCCACAGCTAGAGAGAAGCCCGTGCACCGCAATAAAAGATCCCCCACGCCTCAACAAAGATCCCGCGTGCCGCAACTAAGACCCGACGCAGCCAAAAAAAAAAAAGAGTAAAGCAAAACTCCACATGGATATTCCTTGCTTATTCTCAATTCACAAACAAGATGTTAGAGACAACTAAGTCCAGTTCTACAAGCTTGCAGAACTTTCTGCATGTAAAGAATTTCTCTGAGAAGATACCTTTTGATTCCGTTTTAGCCACAACGTTTCATTATAAAGAATATAAATGTATAAAGAAATCCTACTGTATATAATCCTATTATAATTAGATGTGGATTCTGCCAGCAAGGAATCATAATACAAACAAGTATTTGAAACAGCTAACTCTCTGAAATGACACCAATAGCAAAGCAGAATAATGCTCTGAACCCCTTGACCCCAACTAAGAGCTCTTCTTATTTAAACCTGTCTAATATTACCATGCATGTCAAGAAATGGACCTCTAAATACTCTGCCTCTAGCTCTAGCTCTGTGACTTAGGGAAGTTCTTAACCTAGCCTCAGAGGTTTTACCATCTCTTCAAAGGGTTTAGACTACAAACCACTAAAATCCCTCTCAGCTCTAAGGATCACTGTAGAGAAAATAATTTCATTATAATTGTAAATAAACTCCACATTGCTGATTCTACTCTTCTCAAACTACTGCTGTTCATCATTAGATGTATTTTCATATTGAAAGACATCCCTATACTAGAGGTAACAAATACACAGGGTCTGCTTTTCATATTGCCAAGACATGGGCAATTAGAAGGTCTATGTTACTACTAGCACTGAACATAGTTGAAGATACATATTTGTCAGGAATGGCAAAGGCAAAATGAGATCATTCAGTTCTCTGAACTCCTTAAATAGTCAAGGAGCTATTTAAAGCCAAGACATTATCATTGTTATTCTGACATTGTTAAATATGTAAAGGGTTAGGGAAATTTTGTGGGCTTGTGTGCTTGAAAAAATGTTAAATTTTTACAGAGCTTCTTCAATTCCAAGGGCTTTAATCAATGTACAGGCGGGTGAATACCCAGGATAGTGGTAGTGCCACTCAATGAAGCCCAATCTACGTATCTCTTAGTTCTCAAGAACACATCTCAATATAAACAAATCTACTATTTTGTACAAAATGCATTTTCAGAAGACTGAGAAATCATGGGAGACTGTTTCATTTCTTTTGTTTTACAACAGCAAATTCAGGGTTTCTTCTGTAAATTTGATTTTTTTTTTCTTTTGCCCGCCATGTGGCTTGTGGGATTTTAGTTCACCTACAAGGGATCGATCGATCCCAGGCCCTCAGCAGTGAAAGTGCCGAGTCCTAACCACTGGACCACCAGGGAATTCCCTGTATATTTGATTTTTAAAAATATCAGTTGATATAAAATATTTTAAGACTCCATCTATAATATAGAATGAAATTCATCAGTTTTTATGACTGAAGTCACTATCACTACCGTCTTTAAGAAATGTCTATTAAGTGCCAAATTAGGGAAAGAAAGAAAAATAAATCACACAACTTTCAGAAAACTTCTACTTAAGTTGAGTCATATATACAAAAAAGCTATACACCATTTTTGTCAAAATTTTCCTTTTTTTCTTTAAGGTTTTTATACTGTCACGGTTATTTAAAAGAAGACCAGAGGAAGACAAACATATAGATAGATACCTACCCTTTAGGAGCTCACTACCTAAGATGGACAGTACAAGATGAATAAACTTCAAATGGCATTCAGCCAAGAGAATAAAGCAATTATGCCAAAGTAGAAATAAAAAGTAACAGAAAGTTAATTTTTAATGATCCAGAGTTGGCAAAACATGCTCACAATTTTTTCTATTATAATTTTCTCTGCTTAATCAGTTGATTGACATTATTATCAGTTCCTGGTATATATTTTGCGTTCCAAGAAGAAAAGAAGGTTTTTAAATTCAAACCTTTCACAGTTGTTTTCATTACCCATTCAAAAGGATATAAATTCAATAAATGAAGCTCTGCCTAGGTTAATATTTGCATCAACCTATGAAATTATATAATTTGTTCTGTACATGAATGTTGGGAAAAGAGAGGTAGGGGAAACAGACTGGGAAAGGTGATAATTTTCTGGTGATTCTTATGCTGGGTTTCAATGGGTAACTTTGTTAGTTTATTTGAAATTCTGTGAATTCTCAAAATATTAAGAGCAAAATATATTCAGGAGTAGCCGTTATTTATGTACTGTTGTTTCTAGTAACATAGATAATTGAAGGGTGGTTATAAATGGATTTTTTGAAAGATTAAGATTTTTAGATTTTTTTAAAGGGAAATGGATGGTGCATAATTAATAGGGGATTGGAGAGGGTAAAGAGCCATGGGAAAATCATGTCACAATAACAAAATAAAAAGAAATATAAGATGCTCTCCTTTGCTAAATCTGCAAGAACTCCCGTAGAAAACAAGATCTGTAGTTTGAAAAGTGGTTTGGCAGACTATCTGGAGGAAAGGCAGCAGAAAAGAGTGGCATTACAGGAATAGCAAACTACCTTTGTAAAGACTCACAGGTGTAAGCGAGCCAGACAGGCCAGGTGAAAGAGACTAACTTATGTGAAGCAGCTGTGGCTCCCAGGCTTTGAATTAGTGTTTCTGTACATGACCCTGACTAGGGAGTTCAGAAGCATCCATGTGAAAACAGACCTAACATAGCTAAAAGAAAAGTAGAAAAGTATTCTATCTTCCTGCAATACATCAAACTTGATAGGGAACCAGCTAGGACACAAATCTGCCAAACACTAAGCTCTGCCAACTCACATCAGAAACAAACAACAGAAGAAAGCGACACTGTATCCTAAGTGACTCTGAGGTCACAGATAGTATACTGAAGGTCTTTGTAACCAAGAGATGATATTTTCAATTTCTGTCCAAGCTAAAGGTTGGGATTTTGGAAGAGAAAGATAAGGGAAGTGAACAGCAGGATATAAACAATGGAATCAAATTACAGGACTGTATTTCTGAATTATGGCTTATAGACTAGTGAGTTCTAGGCAAGGGTCAGGATACGTATCACCAAGACCAGAGTGAATGTGCTTAGAAAAACTTACAACTAAATAAAGAAAAATTTAAACTAAAATCTGAAGGAGGAAAAAAACACCCAGAGAAAATCATAAAATCAGACACTCTAGTCCAAAAGATGTGATATTAAAACACACACACACACACACAGAAGGAAGAACTTAAGTTTCAGGAGAAAAGAGAGAAGAGAATTAGAAATAGAAACCTATGGCCTCAAACATCAATGAAGCATTTAATCTAACATGTTAAAAGAAGGTGACAAATAAAAAACCAGAGTAGGTACTTTTCCATATTCCTTCAGCTGAGTCCAGCTGAAAACCCTGGACATTATGAATGAAACAAATATAAGACAACTAGAAAGAGTAGATGAAAGAAGGCAGACTGGCTAGGAACCTCAGGACCCCAGGAACAGTATTTTTAGACAGTACCACTCTACTCCAACAGTGATAATTAATTTTATGTGTCAACTTAGCTAGGCCACAATACCTAGATATCTGGCCAAACATCATTCTAGCTGTTGCTATGAAGGTATTTTTAAGATTAGATTAACATTTAAATCAGTAGACTTTGAATAAAGCAGATTACCCTTCATAATGCGGGTGGGCCTCATCCAATCAGCTGAAGACCTTAAGAGAAAAATAAGTATTCTCTCACCCCTCTAGGAAGAGAAAATTCTGTCTCCAGACTGCCTTCCGACTGGAGCAGCAACATCAATTCTTCCCTGGGTCTTCAGTCCACCAATCAACCCTGCAGATTTCAGACTTACCAGCTCCCACAATTGTGAGTCAATTCCTTAAATCAATCTCTCTCTAATACACACAAACACACACACACACACACACACATACGTACATGCATGCATACATATACACACATTCTATTGATCTCTGTTTCTCTTCAGAAACCTAACATACTAGCCAACACACCATCAAAAACATGTCATTCCACCCATACCTCTGACAGTAAATGTCCAGTGGAGAGCCCAGCTTTTCACCTTCATCAGGCTGTAAGAGGGACCCCCTCTCCCAGCGTGGATGGTGTCAGAAAAGACCAAGTAGGGATCTGGGCAGTAACAAGCTTCCCCTCTCCCTTACCACCCTGTAGCAACAGTGGAAAGCATGCAGGGAGCCTGGACTCCCAGCTACCTGGCAGTAATGAGGCACCCCTCCTCTTACATGCTAAGGTGGTCTCAGAGAGGGCCTACTGGAGAGTCAGGACTTTCACTACTGTCCAACAGTAATGAGGGCACCCCCCTCCAATGACATCGGTCGAGGCTATGTGGAGAGCAGTGACAAGGCACCCCTGCCCCGCTCAGCAAGGCGATATCGGTATAAGCCTAGTAGAGAGCATGAACTCTTGCTGCCATCCAGCAGTAACAAACACTGCTGTCCAGCTCCAGGTGTCAACGGAGGCCAAGTGGGGAACCTGGACTTCCATTCCCTGTCTGGCAGTAACAAGGCAACACAGCCTTTCTCCCATCACTGTAGGGTCAGAGGAAGCGGGCTAAAACAGAAGCTTTAAATAAGATCCAGAGTTTCATAATACTCAAAATGTCCAGGTTTCAAAGAAAGGAAGATCTCAAGACATGACAAATGACAACAAACAAACTCCAACATAGAAATGACAGAGATGTTAAAATTATCTAACAAAGATTTTAAAGCCACCATGATAAAAATGCTTCAACGAGCAATCACAAACATGCTTGAAACAGAAGAATAGAAAGTCACAGCAGTGCACCTGAAACTATCACAATGTTGTTAGTCGGCTATATTCCAATATAAAATAAAAAGTTAAAGAAAAAGTCACAGCAAAGAAACAGAACGTCTCAGCAAAGAAACAGAGGAAGTAAAGAAGAACCAAATGGAAATTTTAGAAATAAAAAGGACAAGAACTGAAATTAAAAGCTCAGTACATGTGCTAAAGAGCAGAACAGATGAATCAGAGGAAAGATCAGTGAAGTAGAAAACAGAATAATAAAATTATATAATCTGAATAACAGAAAGAAAAAGGACTAGAGAAAAAACAAGGAGAAGAAAAAAAAAAAAAAAACAAGGAGAAGAGAGCTTCAGGAGCTGTGGAACTGTAACGAAAGATCTAACACTAATGTCACTGAGTCCCAGAAGGAGAGAAGAAAGAGGGTAGGGCTGAAAAAGTATTAAAATAATGGCTGAAAGCTTCCCAAATTTGGCAAGAGACTTAAACTTATGGAATCAAGAAGCTGAGTGAACCCCAAACAGACTAAACTCAAAGAAATACACTCTAAGACATATCATAATTCAACTTCTAAAAACTAAAAACAAAGAAAAACTCTTGAAAGCAGCCAGAGAAAAATGACACCTTACTTACAGGGGAGAAACAAGTAGGGTGACAACAGATTGCTCATCAGAAACCATGGAAGTCAGAGGAAGGGGCATAATATTTTTCAAGTGTTAAATGAAAAAAAATTGTCAACCAGAATTCCATATCGAGGGGAAAGCAAAACATTTCCAGATGCACACTGGTCAGAATGGTCATCATCAAAAAGTCTACAACTAATAAATGCTGGAGAGGGTGTGAAGAAAAGGGAACCCTCCTGCGCTGTTGGTGGGAATGTAAATTGGTACAGCCACTATGGAGAACAGTATGGAGGTTCCTTAAAAAACTAAAAATAGAATACCATAGGATCCAGCAATTCCACTCCTGGGCATATATCTGGAAAAGATGAAAACTCTAATTCAAAAAGATACATGCACCCCAGTGTTCACAGCAGCACCCATCTACCATAGCCAAGACATGGAAACAACCTAAATGCCCATTGACAGCTGAATGGATAAAGAAGATGTGGCATATATATTTATTCAATGGACTATTACTCAGCCATAAAAAAGAATGAAGTAATGCCATTTGTAGCAACATGGATGGAACTAAAGATTATCATACTACCTGCAGTAAGTCAGACAGAAAAAGACAAATATCATATTATATCACTTACAGGTGGAACCTAAAAAAATGATACAAATGAACTTATTTACAAAACAGAAATAGACTCACAGACATTGAAAACAAACTTACGGTTGCCAAAGGGAAAAAGGGTGGGGAGGGATAAATTAGGAGTTTGGGATTAACAGATACGCATACTATATATAAAATAGATAAACCACCAGGACCTATTGTGTAGCACAGGAAACTATATTCAACATCTTGTAATAATCTATAATGGAAAAGAATTTGAAAAATATATATGTATAACTGAATCACTCTGCTGTACACCTGAAACTAACAAAACATTGTAAATTACTTATACTGCAATTAAAAAAAAAAGACATTCCCAGATGAAGGAAAACCAAGAAAATATGTTGTTAGCAAACCTACCCTGAAAGAATGGCTACAGGAATTCATGAAACAAAATGGAGATGATAAAAGGAGAAATCACATAAGGAAGGAAGAAAGAACAGAAAGAGTAAGGATATGGATGAAAATAATAGATTTTCCTTCTCTTGAGTTTTCTAAATTATGTTTAGAGGTTGAAGCAAATATTATAACATGTTCCAAAGTGGTTCTCAATATACATAGAGGAAATATTTAAGACAATTATATTATAAACAGGGGAGGGTAAAGGAATGCAAAAGGAGGTAAGATCTCTACACATCACTTGAACTGGTACAGCCAATCTGGAAAACAGCTTGGCAGTTCCTGAAAAAACTAAACACATACCTACCATATGAGCCAGCAATCACATTCTGGGGCATCTATCCCAGAGAAATTAAAATGTATATCCACACAAAAACCTGTACACAGAGATTTATAACAGCTTTATTTGTAGGAGCCAAAAACTGAAAACAAAAATGTCTTTCAATAGGTAAATGGTTAAACAAACTCTAGTATATTGATACCACCAAATACCACTCAGAAATACAGAGGAACAAACTACTGATACAGTATGGATGGATTTCAAGAGCATTATGCTGAGGGGGAAAAGGTAATTTCAAAGGTAAGGTAACACACTACATAATTCCAGTTATATAAAATTCTCAAAATAACAAAATTACAGAGATGGAGAACAAATTAGCAGTTGCCAGGGGTTAGGGATGGTGAAGGTGCGCTGCAACTAGGAAGAAGTAGTACAAAGATGATCTTTGTGGTGCTGGAAGAGTTCTGTACCTTGACTGCAGTGGTGGTTCCATGAATCTATACATGTGATAAAACGGCACAGAACTATACTAATGCCAACTTCCTGGTTTTGGAATTATATTAGAGGTACACTGGGGGAAACTGCATGAAGGGTACATGTACCCTTCTCTGTACTGTCTTTGTATCTTCCTGTGAATCTATAGTTATTTCAAAATAAAAAGTTTTTTAAAATGAAAATAAAGCAGCAAGGAGCCTCAAGATCTGGGGGGATGGTATATGTGACTGAACTATTTAACTTCTATCTATGAGAAGGGTATATCTTTCTCAAAACAAACTCAAATAATATAAACTGAATGGCCAAAACTCATAAAAATCCTTCAACATGACAGTAGAAATGGAGAAGACTGAACATGTTGATGAGACTTGAAGAAGAAATAATAGAAACAATATTAATCAAAAGAAAATATCAACCTTGTTTTCTAAAAAATAAACTAAACAGTCTTGTAGTAAATGCTACGATATTAAGGCAATAATACGAATCTTTTTAGTGGTTTGGCATTTTAGTAGGTAACACAAACCTATTTAGTTCTATTCCTTACTAAAGGCAGGCAGAGACAGCTATAGAAATCCGGGTTTTTGGTAATTTAAGGATCTCACTATTAAAACAAGAGGAAGCAGAAGCATTTATTTCTTTCAGTCTGGCATCTGTTAATGAATACTGAAAAGGTTCATTCAATTAGTATCTGTCAGTGCTGGGCCATGTGGGTGATGCAGTGATGGAAAGGACATGATCTCTGCCCTCCAGGGGCTTGTAACCTAGTACACTAACTGGACTATATACCCAGACCTTGAAGAATGACAGTGCTCAAATCCTAGTTAGTCTAAATTTCTACTATCATCAAGGTCTGCGGAGGCCTCTCTTCAGTTCAAGAAGACTAAATGAAGGGCTATTTGAGTATTTTAGTTAAATTTTTTAAATGATCTGCTGTATATAAGCCCTATGTGAGTGAGGTACTGTGGAGGTACGTGAACTCTTGTCCTTAAATAAATGTATAATTTATAAGAGAACACAGTCACACACATAGATAATGAGAATAAATGAAACAGGGAAGTAAATTAAAAATGCTCTGCCCGGGCTTCCCTGGTGGCGCAGTGGTTGAGAGTCCGCCTGCCGATGCAGGGGACACGGGTTCGTGCCCCGGTCTGGGAAGATCCCGCATGCCGCGGAGCGGCTGGGCCCGTGAGCCATGGCCGCTGAGCCTGCGCGTCCGGAGCCTGTGCTCCGCAACGGGAGAGGCCACAACAGTGAGAGGCCCGCGGACCGCAAAAAAAAAAAAAATTAAAAAAAAATTAAAAAAATAAAAATGCTCTGCCCAATTACTTAAAATCTCGAAACTTCAAACCATTTCTTTTCCCCTGAACACTCGATGTTTTTTCATATTTCAAGGCTTTGCATGTGCTGTTCCCTTTGACGGAAATGTACACTTTCCTTCCTCTGCCAGAGAACTCTCGATCTTCCTCTAAGACCCAGCTCCCCTGCCACCTCTTATGTGAAGCTGCCCCCAAATAGAGAAGTAGGAAGAGTGCTTCCTACTTCCTCTGTGCTCCCACAGCATACTATGATATTCATTATACTACTGAATAATATTTTAGAACTGCCTCTCCTACTAAACTCTGAGGGAAAGATTTATGGTTTTTTCTAAATTCATCTTTAGGTCTATCAAAATAATGTATGTGCATAGTTCAAAATTTAAGTAGTACAAGAAGCTTATTATGAAAAACAGCAGTACACTCTTATTCCCTGGTCCCACTTCCCAGAGGCAACAACTCAAAACTCTTCCAATGTTTTCTTCTGGTAGTTCTTGATGTTTCAATTATCAAAAAATAATACATGCTGACTTCTTTTGGTACTTAGTACATCTTGGTATGAATCATTTCTCATTCATCATTTTAGGTACACTTTGTGGGGTCTTTCATTCTGAAAAGCAATGTCCTTCAGTTCTTGGGGAATTTTCTCACATTATTTCTTGGGCAATTTTCTTTTCTCCATTTCACTTGGTCTCTCTTTCTGGAACTCCTATTAGCTAGAAGCTGGATTCTCTGGTCTTTTTTCCTTTTCCTATTTTCTATCTCTTTGTTTTTTTGTTCTGTTTTTGCATTGTTACTGTATGGAAGATTTCTTCAACTTTGTCCTCTAATCATGCTATTGATTTTTTAAATCTCTATTATCTTGTTTTTCATTTCTAGGAACTCTTATTCTCTGATTGTTCCCTTCTCAAAACATGTTTTTGTTTTATGGTCCCCAAACTTTTCTTTTAACCTATCAGGGAACACTAATTATAAAAGTTAAAATTTTTTTTTGGTTCTTACATTGTTTTCCAAATTCCTTTCTATCCCCATAAATTTTTTCTTTCCTTTTTTACTTGTTAGGGACTTTTCTTAAATGACAGGAGACTATGTTTTTTGTCACTTTGCATCTTCAGCACATAGTCTAGAACAATAAAAAGTTAAATAATGAGTGGATGAATAAACAAAGAAGGAACAAAATAAGAAACATTTTAAAATAATTAAGAATAAAAAGATGACAAAGGATTGGAGATCACTGTTATTGTGCTGATAAGCTTTACAGGTCACTGTCTTTTTAGCCAGTGCTCTAGGACTGCTTGGGGATGCACCTGCCAACAGGTGGTCTCCGGCACTCACTGGATGGACAAGGCCTTTTGTCCAAACCTCAACAGTAGGCAAATTATTTAATTTTATTTACATTTTTATATAATTCTTTAACTCCCCTCCTGTCTGGAAGAATTGAACATATTACTTTATATAGTTTCTTTGCCACAGCAACATCTTCTTTTAGTTTTAGATTTAAAAAAAATTTTTTTCCTCATAGCTTGCAATAGGTAAACAAATTTATTTCTTTGAAGCAATCTAGATCTAGTTTGCAGAAAGAGCAGCAAAAGTAGTCTTAGATATAATGACTGAAATGACTTATGAGGCCAGAAGGCTAAGAGGCAAAAATTACTTAATAGAAAATCTCTCTCTCAATTTTGAGTCGGCAGTTCTTGTGCTCAAAGACAAAAACCTGAGGTCAGTTGACTGCATGCCAAGTACTGTTTGTAAAGCCTACCAGAGATCTTAGTAGTTTCAAAGATTTGATATCTATAGTAATCTATAGATATCTATGGTAATTTTTTAACTTATGAAAGTAAAATATGATTTATTATAAAATATTTTTTAAATGCATTTTAAAAATCACCTATAATCCTACCACCCAAAGAAAATCAACATCAACCTGTTAGTTTATGTTCCAGGCTTTTCTCTTTGGAGATAAAGATTTTTCTTCATAGAATCTGGATCATGCTATATATTCTATTTTACTGTGACTATTTATAGTTTGAGATTTCTCAGTTTGAATCCCTGGTAAAACCAAGTGACTACTGCCCCTTAGTTCTAAGAGAATCAGAAAGAATAGTTTCTTCTCTCAATTTTATCAATGTCTCAGTGCAAAATCTGAGACCACACTCCATAACCACATAATATACAATTCAAAAATCAAAAAGCTGGATTTAAATTTAACTTAAATTGTAACCAAATAGCTCATTTTTTTGTTTCTTCAGATTTAATCATTCTTTCTTGCATCAAAAATAACAAAATTGTAGGGTGACATTAACACATGATCGTGAAACAAAAATGTGTTTCATTTCATTAGTCACAGGCTACATATCAACCAGCTGTCGAAGCTAAAAATATGTCTTAGTATAAAACTTTGTAAAATACAAGCATTTAAGAATCACTCCGAAGGAAATGTGACTTCTTTCAGTTTCTAACAATCCACTAGAAGCTTTGAAGAAGAAAATATGGGCACGTCTAAACCAAAAGAAAAAGAAAGGTGGTGGGAGGGGAATTCAAACGAATTTACTGATAATCGATATCACATTGTTTACATCTTATCAGGAAGATGTAAGGATATTACATATTAAGGATGACAATTTAATGCCACCTCAGATGTAAACAAAAATATAGAATCTAAGAAGAAAATAAAAGGCCTGAGACAGAGATCAAGACATCAATAATAAAAGGTGTGCGTTTTGTTGGGGCAGGAGTGGGCCAAGGGGATTGGGCAATAATAAATATTCTCACAGCTTTTCCTCATCAGCTGTTGCAGAGATTCTGCCAGGGATAGAGTCTGCAGCCATGTCTTCTCAACTCTCAAACATCACACTCAGGTAGCATGACACAGATACTCATCTCCTCTGGGACAGAAACAGCAGACAGACTTCCATCTCTGGTCATGAGGTCATGTGGCCCAGAAATCATGTTTCAAGATAAGATTTGCTACCATGAAATATTTGATTACAAAACAGGACCAGCTGAAATCTAAACACTGCAACTGGATTTCAGATGTAGTTACAGAAAATGAGAGAGATGCATACCTATTTCAAGGGTCTTAGAAACTCATAAAATCATATAAGAATAAAATATACTTCACTGAATTCTAGAAAAGCATCATAGGCTCTCCTAACTCCCAGCCCAGTGCTCTTGCCACTACATCATCGTGCCAGGCATCAATATTATCCTATGATAGTCCCTTTTTTTTGAAATAGGAACACTGGGGCCTAGGAGGAAACATCTGATAGGGAAAGATTCCAAGTATTTTTTGGGATTTTCATTTCTTTGATATATACTAAAATTAAATTTTAAAAAGTAGTTGTCACCCAGAGGCATAGGCTGTCGTATAGTTTTATTGTCTCCCATAAAGCCTTGCTAAATACATATTTATTGAATGAATCTTTAAATTCACAAGTAAAAATTTACTGCACTATAAAAATGTAAACTCACAGGTAAAAATTTTGGGTCATTCAATCACTAAAGATCATGAAAACATCACTTCATTTCTAAATGCCAACACAATGGATACTAGTGAATTAATTTGAAAGAAGAATTGTGAACAGCCTTAACTTAAATTCAGAGTGGATTCCAATCTTATTCTACTGCACATATTACAGCAATTTTAATCTGCTTGCTCTGCTACTCAAGGCTAATAAAAATTAGTAAGGCTATCTACAGGGCAATTAATTTTCTCTTCAAATAAGGACTTCCAGTAAGGGTAGGAGAAATGATTAAAAGAGAGAAAAAGAAGAAAGAGAGAAAAAAGAAAAGGGAGAAGACCCCAATCATTTCTTTTGATTACTACATAAAGTACCTGGCATACATGTAATAGAGCTCTAGAAATGGAAAGTAACTTCTTAAAAAAGTAATGCTCAGACTTCCCTGGTGGTGCAGTGGTTAAGAATCCAAGTGCCAATGCAGCGGACACAGGTTCAAGCCCTGGTCCGGGAAGATACCACATGCTGCGGAGCAACTAAGCCCGTGTGCCACAACTACTGAGCCTACGCTCTAGAGCCCGCGTGCCACAACTACTGAAGCCCGCGTGCCTACAGCCCATCCTCCGCAACAAGAAGCCACCGCAATGAGAAGCCTGCGCATCGCAACGAAAAGCCTGCGCACCACAACGAGGAGTAGCCCCTGCTCACCACAACTAGAGAAAGCCCGCGTGCAGCAACGAAGACCCAGCGCAGCCAAAAAAAAAAGTAATGCTCAACCACTTGATGTCTATTCAGCCCTGTTACATGAAAGAACAATTAACCATTGCATGAAAACATATATTCAAGTGATACACCATATGGTATAAACTTGGAAGTAAGAGGAGGCGTGAAAAGAATATTGAAGAATCCTGAAACCAAGTTTCTTATCCTAGGACTAACCTTTGTCAGGTTACCACCCCTCTGAGCCTCAATTTTTTTCACCCATAAAAAGAAGAGATCATAAACTTTATGATACCTTAAATTCCCTTCCAAAACCATAATTCTTCCCATTGGTTAAATGGTAAAGGCAGGGATAAAGAAGAAAAAGAATATACAGTCAGTTCTATTGTAACACTTGTTTTGAAAATGCAAATTTGTTCCAACGCAATTGATATATTAGGGAACAATGTGAGCACAATTCAATTTCTGTGTTTGCTTATGTGTCATTTAATCCACAAGAAAAACTAGATGAATCCAGAAAATTACACCCAGTTGAACCAATCAGCCCAGAAATAAACAAAGTGCATACAAGCCCACACTCAAATTATCTCCCAGATTCTTCCGTTCACTGCCTGTTATGAGCCACACCCATTCATATCATCCATATTTGGTATTACAGCTTTCTGTCATGTTTCAAATAACCCTTATTTCACAAGCTGCAGCCCTCCCAATGCCACTTCAAGAAGCAACCTGAGGTCTTCTTCAAGGTAAACTGCCATATTATTGTAGCATTTATGTACTTTTTGCCATTTAACATATATAAAACTATGCCACGGTTTTTATTAGGTTCCTATCTTTTTTATGTGTCACTGACAAAGTTTTTGAGTATTGTGTCCCTAACTCCATTTTTCCCACAAGCCTTGTGGTTTTCCACACAATTATCTTTGGCAATTGTATATCACGTTATAGCAGAACTGACTATATTACTATTTGGGAAAAAAATTAATCAATGACCAGTTTTATTTTTTCAAAGGTAACAGATGGGAAAGCTTCCTGAAAATCTGCTTAAGCATTAAGTCAAAGTCAGGGAAAAGTCTTTATCTGTAAGATCCCTCCTGAACGTGTGTTTTTTACCCCAAACTCCATCCACTGACTAAGCAGCTCCCACATCAGACACCAGATTTGGAAACAGAAGGTTATCATTCACCTTGAAACAGTGAACAAATATTTGGATTTGTCAAGAAGTAAAGAGGAGACACTGAATGTACCTTCTAAATTCAGACCTTGATTCTGGCAGAAAATCTTGGCAGGTACCATTGAATAATAACACCTGTTCAATAGCTACTCAGTATCTATCATGAAAGAATATGCAGCGAAAAAATATTATTGCTGCAGTATAGTTATAACAATACAGTAGAAACCAAGAGCCTTTACAAACACTCGCTCCTAATTCTTGATAAACTCAGAGGTAAAAGAGCATAGGGAAATACAGGAGGTCATGCATGTTTCTTAGTTTCCACTCAGACTAGGAATAGGAGACAGACAACATCATTTAGCATTGAAGCCAAGAGTTGGCTAAAACCTGTCACTCAGAACCAAAGGGCAAATAAAAATAATGCTGCTATTTAGCATGCTCAGGAAAGACAGAGAACATAATTATTTTGCCTTTTTGAACGAACCCATACTTAAAACCAGGGCTGATACCAGAAGTAACAAACATAAACGTACTACAACGTGTGCTCTCACATTTTGGCCAAATGTGAGACCAAAATTATTTGGTCACTAGTCTTGATCCTGGCACCGTTTCTTAAAGAACTATGTTATTTTTCAAAATAATTGAGATTTTTATTTACATACGTATACATATATGAATGCAAGAGAAAAAAGTGAAAGAAAAAACCATCAAAATGGTAACAGTGATTTAATATTGGGGTAGTTTGATTATAGCTGATTTTTTTTATTGATAGCTTTCATTATTTTACACAAGTGTTTATTACTTTTATCATCAAAGAAAAACAAATACCTTTTTAAACAGTTAACTGAAAGAAATTAATCCCTGATCATAGTTTGTGTGGAATTCACAGTAAGCCATCAAGTGTCTCTTTCCAAAGTGTCAAAGGTGAGTGGACTGGATTTGAAGGGCACTTCCCCCACCATGCAGGAAAATCCAAAGAGAGAAAGGTGTATGAGCACAGTGACAGACACTACACACTCAGAACACATATAGGACCTGTTTGTCCCTGATTTTACCAGCCAGCATTTTGGTGACTCCTATAGGTATTCTAGAAAATCTTCTCCTTTTGGGTAAAGCTAATATAGTCACTTAAATTTAACAGTATCTGGTAGTGGAGAACATGGAAATATGATCTAACCAGAGACAACCTGTGACCAAACCTTAAGAAATGTACAACAGGCCACTGTAGTTTTTTTTTAATTGAAGTATAGGTGATTTACAATATTTTATTAGTTTCAGGTGTACAGCACAGTAATTCCATTTTTTCTTTGTAGATTATATTCTATTGTAGTTTATTACAGGTATTGGATATAATTCTCTGTGCTACACAGTAAATCCTTGTTGCTTATTTATATATAGTAGTTTGTATCTGTTAATCCCATACTCCTAATTTGTCCCTCCCCACCCCCACTTTCCTCTTTGGTAACTATAAGTTTGTTTTCTATGTCTGTGAGTCTATTTCTGTTTTTGTATTCATCTGTATTATTTTTAAGGTTCTACATATAAGTGATATATAGTATTTGTCTGATTTACTTCACTAAGCATCCATGTTGCTGCAAATGGCAATATTTGGATGTGTGTGTGTGTGTGTGTGTGTGTGTACCACAGTTCCTTAAGCCAACTGTCTGTTGATGAGCACCTGGTTTGTTTCCATATCTTGGCTATTTGTAAATAGTGCAGCTATGAACACAGGGGTGCATGTATCTTTTCATATTAGAGTTTTTGTGTTTTCCGGATATATACCCAGGAATGGGATTGCTGGATCATATGGTAAGTCTATTTTTAATTTTTTAAGGAAGCTTTATACTGTTTTCCATAGTGGCTGCACCAATTTACATTCCCACTAACAGTGTAGGAGGATTCCCTTTTCTCCACACTCTCTCCAGCATTTATTATTTGTAGACTTTTTTTTTCAGACTGCATAGGTCTTCGTTGCTGCACGTGGTGGCTACTCTTCCTTGAGGTGCTCAGGCTTCTCACTGCAGTAGCTTCTCTTGTTGCGGAGCGTGGGCGCTAGGCGTGCAGGCTTCAGTAGTTGTGGCATGCAGGCTCAGCAGTTGTGGCTTGCGGGCTCTAGAGCACAGGCTCAGTAGTTGTGGTGCACGGGCTTAGTTGCTCCGCGGCATGTGGGATCTTCCCGGGCCAGCGCTCGAACCTGTGTCCCCTGCATTGGCAGGCAGATTCTTAACTACTGCGCCACCAGGGAAGTCCCATTTGTAGACTTTTTGATGATGGCCATTCTGACTGGTGTGAGGTGATACCTCACTGTGGTTTTGGTTGCATTTGTCTAATAATTAGCGATGCTGAGCATCTTTCCATGTGCCTGTAAGCCACTGAAGATTTTATAGCCAGCTTTCTCTCAATATCACTATCTCAACAATGATAAATATTCATCTCTCAAGTCAGAAAGCATGTATAGGCTAACTACTAGATACACAGCACTATCCTAGCCACTATGGTGAATACAAAAGAAATAAGGTGCAGTCATTCTCTCCATAGCACTCACAATCTGATAGTGAAAAATATGACATACACATCAGAAATATTTAAATAGCATAAGACAACAAAATTAAATGGCTAAATGAGTTATACAGATAAATATTTAAGGCGTTTAAAGAAGGACACTGCCCACTGTGGACTTTAATAGTTGGGAAAGGCTTCAGAGAGAAAGACTTTTGATAGTATAAGAAGGTAGACAAGGGAAGTCCAGGCACTGTCACCAAGATAAGCAAAGTCACTGGGATTGAAAAAGCAACACTGAATCTGGACAGACTGTAATAAAAATCAAGTTGGGGAGCAATAAAATTAATCCATCAAATACACCATTATCAAATTAAGAACATATGTGGGAAAAACTATGTACCAGACACTATGCTATATATGACAGACAGATATGATATCCAATCTCCTATTATTTCTTCCAAAAGTAGGTAAGGTTATTCCCACTTCACAGACAAAAACTGAAATTAATTAAACACAGATGTTAACTAATTTGCCCAATGTCATCAAAGTAGGCAACAGAGTTGGGACTAGAATTCAGGCCTACTTGACTCCAAAGTCCATGCTCTCTTTTTTTTTTACTACCCTATACTATCTCTTCCCAAATTACAGCTGTGACAACAACACTCTGAATTTATTATATCCTCCCCCTATCACAGTGTATTCTCCTACCCTTCTGATTATCCAGTGTCCCCATAGTGATCCCCTGTACATCAAAGCCTGCTCGCAGGAGAATATCTGCAGCTAAAATAAAAATGACTAGCAACAGAACATACTGCCCAGGGGTATTGTCACTGTTACAGGAATCAGAGGCTTAAGTTAGAAGGAAGCTACAGGATAAGTCACTTAGTGGAATACCTGTGTCACCTTCTCAGGGAGCCAAGCCAAGTTTGTATTTTATCATGTCCATTTTCATAGCTTATAAGCGAAAGTTCACACAGTAAGAATCTCACTCATAAACCCTGAGGGTCTCTGTGGAAGTATAACCTGCCCCAATCTGGGAGACAAAAAGCCAGCTGTGGCTGCAGGTTTGCTTTGGAAGAGAACTGAACGTCCTGATATTTCACTTTAAGTATATGACATAAGAAAATCTAAATGAAATTTATTTGACATTTAAATTGTTAAATGTTTCTTAACAGATAGGTTGCCAAAAAATGTGTTTTCTAATAATTCTACAAAATAGTCCTTTACTGTCTCTGGGAACCAGGAACATTAATCTTTATTGCTCTCACCTTTTCCACAATCAAAGATTTTACAGGTATCAAATGACAAAAGTGTCATCTTTCGAAGGAACTGAAATAAAATCCACATGGGATCTCCAAGTGCGTAAAGATGAGTGGGTAGAAGAGCACGGCCCTGACAGATATTGCTTCATGGACTCAGTGTGAGAACAGCCTTCACTGACTGTCCACTTGCTAAAACCAGAGTATACTAATAATTAGGTCAAAGGTCCACCTATAACTTGAAAGTTCCCCATGAAGCATTTTAATGGACCAAGGAGTGATAAGAGCTGCAGAATGTGTTTCAAGATGATGATTTGAATTAAACACAGGAAATTTTCCAGCCCAGTTTAGAAAATATGTTGAATTATATATTTTACATAGAAAATAAAGGAGGTCATTTGAAAATAAAAATGATACTGTTCATCCTTTCTCAACAAAAGTCGTTATATCCCTCACCCTAAAGAAATCACTTTCTAAAAAAGTCCCATTTCATCAATGCTCTATTATGTATGCCAACAGATTTTAAGGGTAGAACTCTTTTCAAAGCAGTAAAAGGAGAATAATGCCCTTACATATCTGGATGGCTCCTCTAGGTTCTGGTCATTCATGTCAGTAGGAACAATCCGGGTGGCCAGTGGTCCCTCTGCGAATGGTTTTGGTAACTGGCCTCTGAACTCTGATGGAATGAACTGAAGCTGCCAACTGTCAGAAACACAAATAAGGAGAATAAGAAAAACACAGGGGGCTCACATTGCCAAATGTACTTGAAATACACAAGCAAAAAAAAAAAATTTCATGTGAACAACATTTCACTTGGAGACAAAATGTTTCTGTTAAAACCTCAACCAGAGAGAATAGAGACAGAGGTCACAATTCAGTCCAAAATCGTTGAGAAATTTTCAACTAGAGGTCTCTCAACCCATTTCACCAACTCTTAGCAGTGAAATCTGCAATAGTGATCATACCATCAAAACAGAAACATCAAAGTTTATTGCCAATTACCTGTAATCAGAGGGACTTATCAAAATTAAAGCAAATTCATCAGGTGTGTAGAGAAAAGAGTGAAATGTAAGAACTCACTGTGGGAAAAGTACTTTGTTCCTGAGTAATCCTCAAAAGTATCTTTGGTTGTGAAACTATTTCAAATGTAAAAGGCAAATGCTAAAGTTAACGCTTAAAAAACAAGTTTTAATTAATCATTAATGACTGATACAGGATCTTTATCAATCAAAAGATACTACCACCACCTAAGCTGCTGAAGCCAGTCCCCAAATGGAGCAACATGACTCATCTTAACCTGACTTCCCTTTTCCCTAAACAGGACTCTTCTCTGTCCAAATGAAGCAAATACAAGGGAACTCAGAGCCTATGCTATCACATCCAACAACAGACAGCATCGAGGAAAGTGGTACCAAGGTCTTAGCCACAGCTTTCCCAGTGTCCATACATTGGTAGAGAACGTTCACTGCTGTTGGACGACAAACATGTCTTCTCTAAAAACACTCTAGAAACCTAGAGTCTCTAAACCACTTTTAAAAGTGGATATCAGTTCATTATAAAAATTTAAATATGGATCCTTAGGAAGAGCCACTAGCAGAAGCCCAGAGCCCAAAATGTCTTCAGACGTCCCCAGACCTCTGTGGTTAAGGGCAGTGCAGGGTGCATTACCGGACACAGCACTCATTCTACCAAACACAGGCCATGGGTGCCCAGCACAGTTCCCACAGCTCTCTGAGATGGAAAATCATTCAAAAACTTGTGAAAAATCTAAAATGAAGGAAAAATTAAGAAGACATTGCTACAGGATTGCTATTTTTACACCTTGATTTAAAACTCTGAGAATTAAAGGGCAACTTACTTATCGGGCAGAAGGAAGCTGCTGGGAAATCGATACCACTCTTTTCCTACACAGACATTAACAGGTCGGCCTTCTGGGACAGTGTGGATGGTTGGGTCTGTGGCAATTCGGTGAAATTCTGGATACAAATCAAGGGGCCCATGATACCCTGGAAGGGAGAAAGGTTTGTGAAAGCCAAAGATGAGGGAGATGAGAGTCTGACATTTAATTATAATGCGTGTTAATGTCCCACGGTGATCCATGTGAAAGGTACACCGCAACCCCAGCAGGAAGCCCACTCTACGGTGTAAAACACTTCTACAGTTAGGAAGATGATTAAAGCAGAGGCCCTATTTTTGCCAGAAATAATTTGCTTTCTTGTCCTTCTCTATACCCTTCCACCTTTTTAATTTCACGTTCTTTGAACACATTTCAATATTCTGGATCCAAATAATGATTATAAGAAAGAATATAATCATGGGACTTGAGCCCCAAATTTGCATTCTAAGTTTAAGGCTTCCTTAATTCATCCTTTAAAAGGAAAAAAAAAATTAGTAGGAATAGAGAAGACGTTTATAGTTAATCACACTAAAAGGAATTCTCAATCTTCTCTTCAATACTAAGGTACAGAAGTCACATCTCAATCTTATTATTATTATTATTTTTTTTTTTTTTTTTTTTTGCGGTACGCGGGCCTCTCACTGTTGTGGCCTCTCCCGTTGCGGAGCACAGGCTCCGGACGCACAGGCTCAGCGGCCATGGCTCAATTGGGGCCAAGTCCCCAATCTTAATATGAAGTCCATAGGTTCTCCCTGTAGAAAAGTCCTCCCCCTGCAGCTTAAGCTGAATTGTATTAAACAATTATGGGGGACTTCCCTGGTGGCGCAGTGGTTGAGAGTCCGCCTGCCGATGCAGGGGATGCAGGTTCGTGCCCTGGTCCGGGAAGATCCCACATGCCGCAGAGCGGCTGGGGCCGTGAGCCATGGCCGCTGAGCCTGCGCGTACGGAGCCTGTGCTCCGCAACGGGAGAGGCCACAACAGTGAGAGGCCCGCATACCGCAAAAAAACAAAAAAAAAAGCAAAAAAACCCGAACAATCATGGGTCAAGCAAAACCAAGGAATAGTGCCTTGTGAGTACAGGTTAAGATATTCTCAGTACATCTACCTCTGAACAGTGCCACAGAGCGAGAAAAAGATAAGAGCCCAAACAGGAAGAGTGTTCCCAACGCCAGCCAATTCGATGTCACAGTATAATGTTCCAGGCGGTATCGCTGAAACACGAAGTGGTAACATTTCTAGAAGGAAAGAAAACTTTATTGAAAAAAGAAGATACACCTTGCAAAATATACACAATCACAAGACATCATCATAAATGAGAGGAAGAAAGCAAAAAAAGAGGTTCTACCAAGGGTCTGAGCAGTAGCAAACAGTGAAGTACCCACTCCAAATTCTCACATTAAAGCAAATTCTGCTAAATTGTCTGTAGATCAGCCTAGCCAGAGGGCTTGCCAAGAATGAAATCTCACTAGCTTCATAGGAAAATCATTTGGATACTTCCCTAATGCTTAAAGTCCTAATAATTTATTTTTTTAAAATATTTAAACAAAAATGCTTTTCCTAGGTTTTTTTGATATATGAAGTATCTCAATCTATTCTGATATAACTAGTTATTAACCTTCACTTTCCTTACTAACAAGTTTTCATCTAAGTTTTTAGCAACAACAAAATGTCTCATGACCAAACAAAAAGAAAAAAGAATTCCTCACATAGAATATTAGGAAAATTCTGTTAATTATCTGCTAAACTACTTCACAAACTAGATGAATATCATTAACAATATACACACCTGCATGAGTTCTGCAGCCTTTGAACACCTTCCCATGAGATTTCTGTCCTCCCTTCTTTCCCTCCTAGACTAGAAACTACTTTTGGAAAGCAATTTTGCAATACATAACAAGTGCCATAAATATGTTTGGATCCCTTTCATGTTTTCTGGAATCTCTCCTAAGCAAACAATCCAAATACCTAAACAAAGGTATTTACCCTAGCATTATTTATAATACTGAAATAAGTGAGCAATCTAAACTTTAACATAAATTATATCTAATCATTATATATAACCAATTCAGTATATTATATATTACATAATAATGTTGTATATTATATCCACCTTAGAATATTATATTGCTATTAAAATGATAGGTACAGATACAGCAATATAGAGAATGTTATAATTATATTAAGAGGGATGTAAAGTTACATGAACCTTAGATTACAATCAAAATAGATTGTTATATGATCGGCAAAAATGCTAGAAGGAGATTTTGTTAGGGTAGTAGGACTGATTTAGAAAGTGGTAAAAGAAAAATTACCTGCGATAAAGTTCAGTTACTTTTATAATTAAAATTATGTTTTAAAACTATCAGCCTAATATGGATGAGCTTTAAAAATATTATGCTAGGACTTCCCGGTGGCACAGTGGTTAAGAATCCGCCGGCCAATGCAGGGGACACGGATTCGAGCCCTGGTCCAGGAAGATCCCACATGCCGCAGAGCAACTAAGCCGGTGCACCACAACTACTGAGCGTGCACTCTAGAGCTCGCCTGCCACAACTACTGAAGCCCGCACACCTAGAGCTGGTCCTCTGCAACAAGAGAAGCCACCGCAATGAGAAGCCCAGGCACCGCAACGGAGAGTAGCCCCCTGCTCGCCACACCTAGAGAAAGCCCACGCACAGCAACGAAGACCCAACACAGCCAAAAATAAATAAATAAAATAAATTTATTTTAAAAAATAAAAACATTATGCTAAATGAAAGAAGTCACAAAAGACCACATATTTTATGATTTCATTTATATGAAATGTCCAGAATAGGCAAATCTATAGAGATACAAAGTAGATTTGATTAGCTGTTGCTTACGGCTGAGGAGATATGGGAGGGGGGTTACGACAGCTAAAGGGTACAGGGTTTTTGAGGTGATAAAAATGTTCTAAAATTGACTGCAGTGAGGCTTACATAGATCTGTGAATAGCCTAAAAAAGACTGTATCATACACTTTAAATGGGTAAATTCTATGGTTTGTGAATTACATCTTAACATAAATCTGTTAAGAAAAACACTATCACCCTAATTATTCTTCTTCTGCTAACTGCAAATGGTAGCAGAGGTTAAAAAAAAAAAACAGAGTCTGGCGCTTCTGAAGCCATAATTACAGAGATATTCAAGATTAGTTCTGACAGGGAATTGACCTGGACAGGTTTTTAAGCCAGGATTACAAAGTGTCCCACATTGCTAACTGCCTGATGTAATCCCAAACACTTGAGCCAGTTTCATTCAGGTCTTGTAATGGAAGAGTACACATTCCATTAGCTCTGCTGTGGTTCCACCGTTCTGTGCTAGGCCCATTCAGTGACTTAAAAAAATTCCTTTCATAGCAATTGGATTCTTATTGGCAACAGAGACAAATTAACACAAATTAAATTAAATAACAAATTAAAATAAAAAATTAAAATTTGTTTTAAATATTGTTTAAAAAATATTGTTTAAAAAATATGTTTTAAATTAAATAACAAATTAAAATAACAAATTAAATTAAATAATAATAAATTAAATAAATAACACAAATTAACACTGCAAATATGTAATCAGCAAATAAGAGTCAAAGCAACATTTAAGCAATCAATACATAAAGCTTTATAATATCTGTATCAGGTGTAATGTACAGATAAAATATCTTAGGTGGAAGCATTCTGTAATTTGCCTATAAGCTTTATGAATGATTTAAAGTGAAACAGAATGAAGCAGATATACATTTCCCTGAAACTCACCTGAAGTGCAGAAAGGGCCACAGCACCACAGAGACATACAAGTGGATATACAGGGAAAAGAAATCTCTCCTCTTTGTGAGGCTGGATGAAGAAAATTATAAACCAAATATACATTGGAGCCAAGGTAAGCCAATATGGGTGGCCTAAATTCTGAACTGTAAGACAGAAAAATATCCACCTTTCACCATGTTAGAACAAAACAGCATGTTTAGTTTCAATGTTCTCTTGACCTCAAACTGGGATGTATACCCTAGGGCACCCAATAAAATGTTTCAATCCTTGTATTCACACTTTCTCTAATATAATAAAGGAGTCAAGTAGAAAGAGGTATATACTCCTTAGCCCTCCCAAGAGGTCCAACATTTAAAGGGAGGCACAATACTGGATTTAGCTAGAACAGGTGAATGCGTAATAGAGCTTAATAGTTTCTACACTGGATGAAGAAAAAAACAGATTTCTCTTCCTAGTGAGTCCTGCCACTAAGACTAAAAGTCCCTGAGATCAACCAAAAGCATAACATAAATTCATTTCTTGGATTTTAATTCCTATGCTCTGTTTACTGCATTAATCTTACTTATACACCAAATGGCTATAGATCAAAGAAAAGGAAAAAAGTAGGATTCTCAAACCCATCACTGGTTTTCCTCAAGCTACAAATGACAGAGTTTGTTTCAAAGCAAATATAAAAACACTCTTAAAGGAAGTTTACTGATCAAGTTTTTCTCTCCTGTTCTGCAGTACCCATCCACTCTGTATCACAAAATTAAAGCCAAGGTGTACTTAAAAGCATGTGAAAGAATTAAAGGAATTTAATGAAAACTAAGACCTAAGCACCTACTGGAAGGTTCCTGTGGTTAGGTACATGAACACTGAGTGATAAACCTGCAACCTACAGTGAAGGCATCCCCTGCTGTGCTTATACTAGTGACAACAAGCAGTGCGCAGGAATCACTAGCCTAGGGTAGATAGATAGCGCCCCCTGGTGTCCATTATGTCTACACTGAGCAAATTTAGATAAAAAGATCAGGGTTGTCATCAAAGCCCAACTTAGCAATGTTTAACTGTGCTCTGTAGTTATCCGTGCTTTTGCAGAAACTCTTTAGGAATAAAAATTCTTGAACTGCAATAACGACCTTATCTTTTAAACTTTTCACTCTAAGATTTTATCATGAGATTTTAGGTTATAATTTAGGACTTATACCTTTCCAGGAGGTATTTTAGGTTGGAATTTTCTTCATCATAAGAAAAAATCTGTCTTCTATAAGTAAACAATCTCTTCCTCTTCTGTATCTTAAAAGCTAACGAATACATTTTAAACATATGGCCTAAAATTTTGAAATGTCCTCTATAAAATGTACAAAATTATAACCAGTTGTACTACATGATGAGATAATGGGTAATTTCTTTCCTGCCTCTTTATATTTTTCTACTTTTTTTTATTATTTTTATTTCTTAATGTTTCCTCTTTTGAAAAAGATTGTTTCCATTATAAAATACAAAAAAAAAATAAAGAAAAAAACAGAAGAAAAGTACTAAAAAAGTATTTTAAAAAGTATAAAGGAAAGCCCCTAGGTAACCTAAGGATGGGGACTAGTTACTAGGTGGACATGTGGATACATTACACACTTTTAAACCAAAATTGGATTCGTACTTTAGAGAACAGCTTAATATACTATTTTTATTTTATTTTTACTGTTTTTATACTTACATCACAAGCATTTCCAAATTTTCCACAAGCATAAATATTTTTATAGTCAGGGAAAAAGTTACTTTTCAAAAAAAAAAGAAAAAATGATCCTTAAGAAATACAAGGAATGGAGGAATACATTAATACCTCGAGGGGACAAACAGCTGAATCCAAATGTGGGACACTATGCAAGATGAATGACCTGGTTTCTTTAGAAATCTCCAGGAGGAAAAAGGTGAGAGGGGGAACCTCTAAAAAAGCTTATGAAACATAACACCACGTTCACTATATGACTCTTGTTTAGATCCTGCTTTAAACAAACAAACTATAAAGAACTATAAAAACTATAAAAAGCTATTTTTCAGACAATGTAGGAATCTAAATATTACCTGGGTATTAGATGATATTAAGAAATTACTGTTAATTTTGTTAGGATAATGGCATCACGGTTATGTTACAACGAAAGTCCTAAAACAAAACAAAAGTGACTCTGAAGGCTGCTTTCATATTCTATGAACACAGTGAAGTCTTTATAAACCATTAATAGTAGAAAAGCAGAATGGGGAATGGTACTGAGGGATCATATGGCATCCAAATCAGACTAAAAAGTCTGAAGTTAAATCTCCTTCCAAAGCTCAGATGCATTTCTGCTCAGATCTGTCTTCCATAAAAGAAACTATGGGCACTACATATCCAGAGCCATGACAACCTGAGAAAACACTGGCTGTGCAATACAGAATCAGAACAAGCATCAAATGTGGGGGAACCTCTATATGGTTTAGTTCTCAAATTTTTGGTTGAATTTCCCAGAGAATGTTTGCCTCTAGCATTGATTATCTTAAGCAATCTTGCATGCCAACACACAGTTCTTTAAAAAACAGAAGACTCATATAGATAGGCTTATCTCCCAAGATTTTATAAATGTTTCTGCCTCCCCAGGTGGTTCTGTAAATCATACCGACTCCTCACTTGCAATTATTAACCAAACTTTCACACAGGTTAACAACATAAGTTAAATAATCTACGAACACAAATGGAAAATGCAATAAACCAACCATTTCCATAGGAAGAAAATGGAGAATAAAGTAAGTAGATTCTTTTTCACTTCTTGGTACCCATTGTTACTTCTCTTCCCTCCCACGCCCCACCAAGTCCATCATCCGTTATGCCACTCACCATGAAATCTCTGCAGTAGGTATTCCATAAGAGAAGTCAGTGGTAAGACCAGGAGAGCCAAAGCAAAGACTACATTGAAATTCAGAAATCCATTAATTAAATAGAAATACCAGGGCTCTGTACCTGAGGGAGATAATGAGATAAGAAATCATTAGTGGATGCCTCCAATACCTATTACAACGCTTGACTCATACTGTTTTTTGTTCAAGTAATGTTGATGATCCAGTGCCTCATGTGTGTGAGAGTCCACAAGCCGCCCCCCTCTTAGAAATCAGGTTTCAAATATTTAGCTGTATTTTCTATCATGACCACTATACCTAGCCCAAACGGAACTAATACTTTTCAGAACCACCAAATAACATAAATAGCTTAGTGGTGACACTATGATTTATAATAAGAAGTATTTATTTGGTCTTCACCCCCATTCCTAGTAAAAAGCTCCTAAAATTACCCTTGTAATTTGCGAAGTGGTGAGAGTAATAAAGGTGTCTTTTGTTCTGTTAATGAGGGAGCTTCAGGAAAGCCCCAGGTAACCTAAGGATGAGGACTAGTTGCTAGGGGAACCAATCGAGTGACTGGAGGGTTGGAACTTTCAGTCCTGTCCTCCCCTTCTCTGGGGAGGGGAGAGGGGCTGGCAACAGGGTTTCATCAACAATGGCCAATGATTCAAGCAATGGTACTTATGTAATGAGGCCTCCATAAAAACCCAAAAGGACAGTCAGTGTTCAGAGAGCTTCTGGGTTGGTGAACAGGCAGAGGAGCCCACGGGGCTGTGGCACACCCAGAGAGCACGGCAGTGCCACGTTATCTTCCCAAACACCCTGCCCTACACATCTCTTCCACCTGGCTTGTATCCTTTATAATAAACTGGTAAACACAAGTAAATGTTTCTCTGAGTTCTGGGAGCCACTCTGGCAAATCGATTGAACCTGAGGTGGGGGTTGCAAGGACAACTAATCTACAGCTGGTCAGTCAGAAGCCCAGGTGACAACCTGGACTTTGAATTGGCACGTGAAGTAGGGGCACAGGGGTTGGGGGAGGGTGGGCGTGGTGGGTTGCAGTCTTGCAGGGCTGAGTTATTAGGGCCTTTCCCATTTCCTTCCTACCTGTTTCTCCTAGTTACATTCTAGCATCCTTCCCCTTGATACACTCAACCACTATTTGATAGTGTGTATACAGGTCCCCTGTGTTCCGTAAAAAGCAACAACTTGTTTTCCTTAGGAAAACCATGTTCAGAGACCCAAACCCTGCTCGGAAGTTTTGGGGATTCAGAATGAAACAAAATGACTGAAAACACAAGCCTTACTCACACAAGTTTTGATTCTTTAACTCAAAATCCTTAAACCCAAATGATGAGAAAAAGCCCCCCTCTGCACATTTAGCAGGTTTTTCATCTGCTCTTCCCCTCCATGTGATTACTTCAATCAGGCAGTGAATGACACATGCGGGTTTTAATCACTGTGTGTTGTGACACCCGCGTTGCACCACAGCAATTTACTGCAATCAGCATTGCTTAAAAGGGTAATCAGAAGGCAGAGAAATAGGCAGAAAAGCCTGACATTTTTGCAGCTTGCACAGCAAAATAAGATTAGAAACCAAACCCTTAATGCTAGAAACATCTAAGGGAGGAGGAAGAAGAAGAGGGGGACCCTAAGGAAGGACTCAAATTCAATCGTGGGTCACCTTTTGGGAAAGCTCTCTCCTTCCTGTCTAAATACAATGACAGGGACTGTTCAGGAACAGAGATTTTGTCCCAGGCCAAGCTCATTAGAGACATTTATATCTTGTATTCTCTACAAATAACCTTTTGGGTTATAGAAAACTGATGGATGGTTTTATTTTCAAAACAGAAATACACGTCTTCTCTGGATTTTAATTTCTATTTAACAACACATTTCCTAAACTGAGTTCTTTAGACGTCCAGTTTCCAGAGAAGTAAGTTTTTGCACAATCCTCTCCTGACTGCCAGCGTGGTGGCAGTGCTGTCAACCTTGACCCACCTTTTTCTTTACAAAATTCTGGAAATCTGACCCTGAGAAGAAAAACCAGAGTGACTAGAGGAAAGGAGATCACCTTCCACATCATCTACTACAGGTGCTAAACATCAAAAGAAAAAAGCCTCTTTCTCTTTGATCTTTGCAAATATACGTTTTTTTCAGGAAAGCTCTTTAGTCTTTTTGTCTTTACCACAACTTACTATGCCCTCCTGTTAGGGGTATCTTTTTACCAAGGTACACTGTACTCTGAGATGTGGAACCAAAAGCATTAAGTTGGTAAACTCAATTATTTTTATGTGTTAGGAGCTCATAGATCAAGTTCACAGTTAGGCTGTGAACATTTCGTAAGACTGTTACTTCCCTGAAGGATGGGGTAAAAATCGGGGGATAAGTCAAGATTTGGGAAGGTTCAAGTTGACAACAGTCTCAAAAACAAGAGCAAAAGGGGACAAAAATAGTGAATTCTGTTAGCCAGTGTCCTCCCCTACTTGATGAGGCATCTGCCTTCAAAGAGTAAAAACTTTTATCTCTTTCCAGGGAGATATTCAGCGCTGCTCTCAGAAAATATCAAAGCTGAACTATGTAGAAAAAAATGTGTCAGAATGACAAGCTAAGCATTTAACTGGTGCAAAATGAAAGGTGAAAGGAAGCTGGAAGCAGGGTCTTTGCAGGGAGTGACTCACCTATCTCCCTCTTTATGGAAAGTGCCTCAATTCCTTTCATTCAAACGAGCTAAAGGGAGCTTTGCAAGAGGCTAAAAGAAGAGGGGATAATGTTTATTGTTCCACAGATTGAATGGAATCTGGAATCTTTTATAGGCCTACAATTTTATAGAACTCCAGGAACTAAATTATAGTAAATCATCCTTATAAATGTCAAATTTGCACCACCAAGAAGAAAAAGCCACTAAGGTTCAACAGAAATGATTAACAAAAGAGGGAAGGCTCTGGAACAGCTGTGGCTGGCAGGTGACCCTGAGCACTCCCCAAAAGACTCCTCTGGGGCTTCATCCTCTGCCGCTGCAGGAATGGAAAACTGTGGGCCTTTTGATAGAGGACACCAGCGCCTACCTTCTGAAATCTCCTGTCCTGTGACCTGACAGATTTGATAAAACACACAAACAGGCAGGGATCACATCCTAGGCCACCAAGTGGCATCCTTGAGCAGACCCACTGTTATTTTTGAGGGGAGAGCATTTCTTACACCTGTCCTCCCACACCTTCTCCGGGCCTGTGTCCTGCTCATCAGACAGCAGCACTGCTCTTCACTCACACACAAAAATACTTAACCTCAACATCTGAGGACTTGAAATGTTACAAGGGAAAGAGGCAAAATCAGTGCCAAGCCCAGTCACTTTCCTTTTTGCAACACTAAATTTCACCTCTTGATCTCTGACCCTATAGAGATGTTTCCCCTACAACTTTGCAACTTTATGTCTACACTACTCTAAATTTCCTAAATGCCAAGTATTCTTTACCTCATCCAAGTAATAGTTGTGAAAACTATTTCTTTCCCCTGGCTTCAAAAGTCAAGAGTCAGCCCAGGTCTGGAATGTGTCATTAATATATGTTATCTGGCCAAGAAAGTATAGAAAGGTCCCTTTGAAAACCAGAAACAACGGAGAGAATAAATATTTACAGATCGTCCTCGACTTATGATGGAGTTAAGTCCTGATAAACCCATCATAAACTGAAAATATCGTAAGTCAAAAATGCATTTAATACACCTAACCTACCGAACATCACAGCTTAGCCTAGCCTACCTCAAACATGCTCAGAACACTTACATTAGCCTACAGTTGGGCAAAATCACCTTACACCAAGCCTATTTAATAACACAATGTTGACTGTCTTATGTAATTTATGGACTACTGTACTGAAAGTGAAAACAGAATGGTTGCTGGTAAAGAATGGCTGTAAGAGTTTCCATTGTTCACCCTCATGATGGAGTGGCTGACTGGGAGGTATGGCTTGCTGCCACTGTCCAGCATCACGAGAGATATCATACCGCCTATTGGAAAAAGATCCAAGTTCAAAATTCGAAGTATGGTTTCTACTGAACGTGTATTGCTTTCGCACCATCATAAAGTCAAAAAAAATTCTAAGTTGAACCATCATAAGTTGGGGACCATTATTACAATCACAATGGAGAGACTGAAATTATCTTGCTCATGCCTGTGTAGTTCCTACCTAAAATTCAGCTAATGCTGTAAAACTACTTTAAGTTTTTAAAAAAGAACTCAATATTCAATCTTTTTGTCTCAGCAGTCCCTACACTTGAAATTCTATTTTTCTACAATGTACCCGCATGGTGCCTACCTGGCAAACTCCTTCTCTTCCTTCCAGGCTCAGCTCAAAGATCACTACCTCTAAGAAGTCTTTCCTGATACTATCAGATGAACTTGCTCCTTTGATTCCCTATCTTTCCACTGTAGCACATAACAGATTGGACTGTAATTATCTATTCATGTGTCTGCAGCCTTATTAGACAGTAAATTCTATGAGGACACATGATAAATGCTCAAAAGCAATTGATTCAATGTTTCTTTAGCTGAAGTCATTTATCCATTCATTCAAGAAGTATTTATAGGCTTATTATGTTCTTATATGTAAGAGACAACACTAGATGTATGCAAAAACTATCAGCACAACGCATTTTAAATTTTCAGATAAAAAACTATGTGCCTGGGCTTCCCTGGTGGCGCAGTGGTTGAGAATCTGCCTGCTAATGCAGGGGACACGGGTTCGAGCCCTGGTCTGGGAGGATCCCACATGCCGTGGAGCAACTAGGCCCGTGAGCCACAACTACTGAGCCTGCGCGTCTGGAGCCTGTGCTCCGCAACGAGAGAGGCCACAACAGTGAGAGGCCCGCGCACCGCGATGAAGAGTGGCCCCCACTTGCCACAACCAGAGAAAGCCCTCACACAGAAACGAAGACCCAACACAGCAAAAATAAATTAATTAATTAATAAACTCCTACCCCCAACATCTTCTTTAAAAAAAAAAAAAAAAAACTATGTGCCTACCATAGCTAACAAAGCACTTTAAGCAGGGGACTCTTAGAAAATAGTCAAAATAATGCCAAAAAGTGCCAAACAAGTGAAAGAGTTTCCATGACAAAAAACAGGCTGTCTGACAACTGTACAGCATGTAAGTCTTTGATATTTACTGAATGGACTCAACAATTACAATAAAATTAGCTGACAATGGTAAAGTACTACTTTCACCTCTATTGTTCTTAATTTGTATCTAGTTCTAGGACATAATAGTGATCAGAGCACTTATGTAATCTGATAGGTACTCCAGAATTTGTTCATTCATTCATTCATAAGAAATCTTTACTGAAGACCTAGTATACACAAAGACTACCTACTCCTAAAATGGAAGAAACATTCTCTGTAAGTCTGCTAAAGCAAAATGGAGTTAACATGGAAATCAGACACCCCTGAAAATTTGTCAAAGATGAGGGAAAAGCACAAAAATTCTACCATCAAGGAACAACCCCCTAAAGTCTGGCTGACTACAGCCCCGCAATCAGTCCTGTTGATACCCAGTACAACAATTTTCTATCTGTCCCAACAAAGCTTTTTCTGTCACTAGGAAAGTGATCAGCTCCTGCACATCCAAAATAGCAAAATCTGAACTGAAGCTAACCTAGGTTCACTAAAGCTGGCAGAACAGAGACCCAAGGACTCTTCCCCATAAAACACTGGCTGAAATGAACAGCAGATGCCAACATGCAGAGAAAGACTGGCCACTGCTCCGCTGGATCCTAAAACCTACCCACTGTTAAGCTAGAAACATAAACTTAGGTCAGAATTTACTCTTTCTTTCCTATTCTCCCTACCAACCTGCTTATCTCTAGATGTAAAATCCTCATCAATCTAGAGGACTATAAAAATTATGAAACTTTCATATACTCTCACACAAAGTTTTATTTATAAATAAGCAGTCAGAATATCAATATGTAATAACCCATTTAAAAGGTGGAGAAGCCAACTTTTCAAAATTTAACTCAAATTAACACAATTTATTCACCTATATATAATGTATATTATGTTTCCAATAGGTTCCATGTAAATCAATTTCTAATATGCAATCTGGATGTAGGAGGACAGTCCCCCTTCTATTGTCCTGTAGAATCAACTGAAGTTTTACAAGTAAACTAAAACAATGGGCAATTAAAAACACGCAACTCTCCCTAGATAAAGGGAGACATCTAGAGGCAAAAGCTTAAAATTGGGGCTTTTTCTCATAGTCTCAGCGATCTTGGAGCCACATAAAAGAGCCTTTTAAAATTCCTTCACTTAGCAATTATTCTCTAACTATGCAGTTTGTGGATTCAATTCACTGAACAAAACACTTTATTTTTAACCTATTACCCGCCATCTAAAATGACAACATTCCCCAAATCCCAGGAGGCCCAATTAAATCTCATTTATATGCTTACTTTAATTCTCCTCAGTCGATCTGTTGGTTCTATTGGCAAAGTGGCACAGAAAAATGATGGGCGTGGGTGAAATTAAGAGACACAGAAATAATATTAACCTGCTTCATAGCAGAGCCCAAGACAGTCACATATACGGAATGCTCTAAGACCTTCAAAGATTAAGGCAGAAGAAACTATACTTATTTAATGAGAAAGTGTCTCATAAAATGTTTACTGACTTGGCTGATCTCATTAGAAAGATGTCTAGCTTATCCCTCTGTAGTGGTCACTAACTCAAATGCCCTCAGGGGACAAAAAAACCAAAAAAACAAACCAAAAAAAACCCAAAACAAGCTCAATGGTTGGCTGGGAAAAAAAAAAAGGGGGGAGGGATGGAGATGGATGGAAATTGGAGAACCAACCCCAGACTAAAGGCATTCCCTTTTTTCCCCTCTTAATCCTAAACTGGCCAAACTATCCACCCTCTCATGCTGACCTCACCCCCATTTGCTACACTTTGTCTACAGATTTTCTAAACTTTCTCCCCTAATGCATAATACTAAAGTAAAACAAATTAAAAAAAGAAAAAGTAACTCCAAATGTTATACCAAATGTATAGAAAATCTCTGGAGGAATATTTTCCAAGGTGTTAACAATAGCTATCTGGAGATGATAGGATTATGAATGTTTTAATTTTCTTATTTTTGTTATCATATTGATTTTCTAATGAGAAGAGAAAAAAGTAACTTAATTTTAAACGAGTAGCATCAAAACCCAAGGCATACCCAACAGAGTCCTCACTACTCTGAAACTGAGAATAAGAGGCAGCAGGACTAACAGAAAGCCAGATCTGAACATTACATTAATCAAGGAAAAATATTTAGTGGCTATATATCATCACTGTGCTATGTTCAAATGTCATTTATTTTTAAATAAGAAAATATTACCAGCAAAGAAAGGCTATATTTGATAAAATGTGGCAGCTGAATTAAAATTTCAAAGTTGAGGCAAATTAAGCTATCCCCTAACTCTTCCCTAATTTCATAAGGCCTTACCATAAAGATCAGGTCCATGAGGAGTAAAGACATTATACAAAACAATGTTCAGTGGTGCAATCACCAACTTCCCGTAATAGTAGCTGTCAATGACCACCACAGGCACCTAAAAGAGAGCAGAAAATACATAGCAATTGCAGAGTTTTGCTCTGGAAACATTCTCACAATGCTAATAGGATAAACTTTAGAATGAAAAACAGAATCAATTCCTAATGTTCTCTTTTCCATCCACATCAGAAGTTGCTTTCATTACAACTTTAGAACAAAACAAGATAAAAAGAAAACTCACCAGAAAGATCATTAGGGCAACCAGTGACCAATGAAAGAAACTCTTCCATCTGTGCTTCATGACCAGCAAATCAAAGGCAATAGGTAAACTATTTAACAGAGAGATAGAAAGTGGGGAGTTAAATACTTAGAATAGAAACTGAAACAGGTCAGATTTACACACACCTCATGCTGAACTGAGAATAAAATGTCTCTAGCAATTACAGTGAGGGAAGAAAGCTGGTACATGAAAGGATGTCTTCTCAAAAATAAAAAATGTGATCTCTTCACAGGACTCATCAGAGTGAGATGCATCCCACAATGCACAAGAAATATAAATATTCGTATTCGGAATGAGCTCCATTTTACACGTATTTATGTGTAATGGACATTTAAAATATATTAATTGTAAGTAAATGTACCCTATTGCCCTACTCCCACCCTGCCAAATAAATAAATACTGATTTCTCCCTTCCACGATGTATTAAGATTTTAGTAATAAAATAATATTACAAACTTTCACTTCAATTCTGATATATCCCTTTCCAATATGTAATATTGCTCCAAAATGTAATATGTAATATTTGTTCTTCTTCCTTTCACTTAAATTCCTCAAGCAAGTATCAACAGCATATGTGTGTTGTCTTCACTATTTCTTCCTTAAGGCCTAACATCAAGCTATTAAGACTGATCTAAGGTACCAGGAATCTCCTGTCCGCCAAACCCAGTATGTTTCCACAAGCTTCATCTCCCTTTGTCTTTCTGTTGCACTTGACACAAAGCATCTGCTCCTTCCTCTTTAGACTCCCTGGCTCAGATGTTCTTTTCTGGGGGCTTCCCTAGTGCTCCTTTCTAGGCTTCTTTTTCCCTGCCTCATGGTGTGCCCTACCATGGTCCTAGCTCCCAAAAGCAAGGTTGTACTTTTCTCTATATATACTCATTTTCTCGGGTGCTTCAACTCCTCTTGCATGAACAATCACCTTCATATCCATGACTTCCTAATCTAGGACACTAGTCAGAGCCCTTACCTGTGCTCCAGTCACAAAGAATTCCATCCCACACCAATCTATTTACTTACACAGAATCTACCCAATGTCAATTACAGGCTCTGCTCCTGCCTCTTCCATAAAGTCTTTACGTTTATACGGCACTATCATCTCTATCATCTCTTTGGCAATGTCATGTGAACATCTCTTCTAAGATTTGAAATTCCACATTCTATTACCTAAATATTGCATTAACATTCTGTGTTTTTATTTTTTTCTCCCCAACTAGTTACATTTCCATAGCACCTGCATTTCTCCTTTGATAAGTCAATAAATGATAGTACATTGCTAACTGACTGATTAACTGTGATCCTGAAATCATTTATCTAAAGGCAGACTAATCAAAATGCGCCAACTCAGAGGTATTTGGGGAACTCATGAAGTTCAATGTAAACCCAGTAGAGAGTAAAAGGAATGCAGAAACTGACAAAAGGAGGATGGAAAAGTAAAAAGGAGGGAAGAACAAGGCTTTGTGAGTCACATTAAAGTTTGGACCCCGTAGAGCAGGGGTTGGCAAACTTTTTATTTAAAGGATCCAATAGCAAACACTTTAGGCTTTGCAGGCCCCATATGGTCTCTGTTGCATATTCATGTGTGTGTGTGTGTTGTTTTTTAACAGCCCTTTAAAAATGTAAAAATTTCTTAGTTCTTAGGCTATACAAAACAGGCCAGCTGGATGTGTGACCCACAGGCTACAGAATGCCAACCTCTGTGACACAGAGCAATGGGGAAGCTATTACAAAGACAAAACAGAGTGATAAAATCATATTTGCATTTTAGGAAGATAACTCTAGTTTGAGCGTGGAGAGCAGATTTATAAGGATCAAGACTAGAGATGGGAAGATCATTTATAAGCCTACGTAAAAGAACAGAGAGAGGTGAAGAAAAGTAGATTCAAAAGATATTCAGGGGCTTCCCTGGTGGCGCAGTGGTTGAGGGTCCACATGCCGATGCAGGGGACATGGGTTCGTGCCCCGGTCCCGGAGGACCCCGCATGCCGTGGAGCGGCTGGGCCCGAGAGCCATGGCCGCTGGGCCTGCGCGTCCGGAGCCTGTGCTCCACAACGGGAGAGGCTGCAGCGGTGAGAGGCCCGCGTACCGCAAAAAAAAAAAAAAAAAAAGATATTCAAGAAGTACAAGAAATTAATAAGACATGAGAAAGAGAAAACAGTCACAGATAATTTTCAGGTCCTGGCTCAGCACAGACGGTGGTACCATTTCTGGGCTAGAAACAAAGGTAAAGGACAGATTTGGAGGGAAGATAATGAGTTCAGTCTGTAAATGTTTAGCTATATAAATGGAGATATCCAATAGGCAGCTAGGTATACATGAGTGAAGCTTAAGAGATGACTGGACTATATAAAGATATGGGACTCATCAAGATGATGGAGAGAGCAGAAAGTACAGAAGAGGCTCTTACACAAAATCTTGAGAAATATAATTAATTTGAGAATGATGTGCAGAATAGAAGATTGGAGGTGGGGAAACCAGCCTTTAAAATCCACTTAAGAAAATTTTAAATGCCTATTCTGATTTAGTAACTCCCTTATAAAAATGTATCCCATAGATAAATTTCCACAAGTGTATAGACATATGTACAAAAATGTTCACTGAAGCATTGGGTATAACAGCAAAAAAACTGAAAACCAAATGCCTACCAATAAAACAATGGTTAAATAAATTATGGACAGCCATATAATAATGGAATGTTATGCAACCGATACAAAGGACGATATAAATCTATGTACAGAAGATATACATATGTATAGGATAATTCAGTTTGTTTTAAGAATTTAAGTATGTATGTATAAACGTGTATGTGTGCATTTATTCATGTAAGGATAATTTCTGGAAAGATATGTACAAAACTATCAGCAGTGACTAACTGTGAAGACTGGGTTAGGGGAGAAAAGGACTAAGAATTCTTTTTACCTCATACAATCTGGTACTTTTTTAAAATAATAAAGATATACTACTATGATAATAACCTTAACACAAACTAACATATTTTTCTAAATAACTAGTGGTACAGGCAAGAAATTAAGGCAGCACAAACTAGAGAAGTTGTGAAAACAAAAAGTACAAAAGGAATGAGAGGTACTATGGAACTTGGGAAAAAAAAAGATGCTGCAGGCAGGAAAGAAGAAGGACTGAAAGGAAACTCAGATAACAAGCCTGGGTGACTGGGAAAATGCACAGCACAGGGTGGTACAGCGTGGAAAAAACATCAGCTGTTACAGCCAGAAGGCCTGGATCCAAAGCAAACATAACCTTAAAGGCAAATTACTCAAAACCTCTCGAAGTCCACTTTCTCATTTATATAAAGCACTAATAATTGGAGACTTCCCTGATGGCACAGTGGTTAAGAATCTGCCTGCCATTGCAGGGGACACGGGTTCGTTCCCTGGTCCAGGAAGATCTCATATGCCACGGAGCAACTAAGCCTGTGCACCACAACTACTGAGCCTGCACTCTAGAGCCCACGAGCCACAACTACTGAACCCATGCACCACAACTACTGAAGCCCATGTGCCCTAGAGCCCACACACCACAACTACTGAGCCCATGCACCACAACTACTGGAGCTCGCATGCCCTAGAGCCCACGCACCACAACTACTGAGCCCGCGTGCTACAACTACTGCAGCCCACGCACCTAGAGCCCATGCTCTGCAACACGAAAGCCACTGCAATGAGAAGCCTGCGCACCACAACAAAGAGTAGCCCCTGCTTGCTGCAACTAGAGAAAGCCCACACGCAGCAATGGAGACCCACCAAAAAAAAAACAAGCACTAATAATTGTATTTGTCTTGCAGAGTAGGTTTAGGAATAAAGTTCATAAAGGGTTTAGCTGTGCACAGGATACAGCAGATGCTTAACAGTCACTTTCTTATTAGAATTAATCATAACAATAAGTACTAAGAGAAATATTCTTCCAATTCCCAGAATCTTTGAATAATTAATTTCTATAACTTTAGGTCCTACCCAAAGAATATGGAGATAACCTAACATTAGGATTGACTATATATTCAGTGATACATGGAAGATGAATCAGGTTAGTTTCTTACCCAAGAGCTGCACTGAATGGCCAGCCTAAGATAGCCCCAGCTGCTACTCCAAGCACAGCAAAGGAAGTTTTGTCCATATACCAGCCAGTCATGGCTATCAATGTAGTGTACATACAGAAGCTGCTAGGAAGGAATGCTGCAAGACAAAAGAAATGAAAAAAAACAGGGGAAAGGGACAAGAGATTGAGATTTATGAGTTATCAGTTATTAAAACTATAGCTGCACTGCAATATGTCAATAACCAGGAACATACTTTGAGCAATGCTATATTAGAAATGAGGAGTAAAGTGATACTCGTTAAAAAACAAAGTTCAATGATTTTATTTTCTCTCTCCTGTTTTTTATGTACCAACACATCACCCAATTATACAATGCCAACCATGCCATTTATCTCCTGGCCTGTACCCCAAGTCTAAAACTTACAGGATTCCAGGTTCCCCAGAGGTACCTCCAGGTTACATTTCCAGACAGGAAGTATGCTTCAAGAAATTTAGAGCCATTGCTAACAATCTGTTTCTGAAGAAGTTTATCCTCTGATAGTCTTCTGAGACTGTCCTATTAGCAACCTGTACCCCATAGGAATTCTCAGAAGCCTTCTCAAGGAACAAATACGTTCGATGGCAGCACTGCTTTGCATCCTTCATACACTGACATAGATAGCTTGGCCTTTAGATGTCCCCCTAATTACTTCCATCAAGGTAACTTTCTTGTTGCATACAGCAGAGGACTGACCACCTTCAGGGTCTCTGCAACAGTAACATTTCATCAAAATGTTTCTAACAACTCTACAAAAAATGCAGATCTGCCTCTCCCTGCTGTTTAAGTGCTTCACCTAGCACTAGAAAAATCAATACCAACTCCAACAGGGACCACAATGAACAGGCAGTATGATTTGAGAAACTCAGCAAAGGGTTCAGAGGCTCATATCAAAGGATGCCTTTAACTTATCTGTGCCTTAACATCCTCAGCTGAAATTATAAAACTAAAAATACTCTCAGGTATCTCCCTCACATAAGAATCAATTTTAGGAGTAGCAAAGTAACTAAAAAAACATGTGAAGGGCTTCCCTGGTGGCGCAGTGGTTGAGAGTCCGCCTGCCGATGCAGGGGACAAGGGTTTGTGCCCCGGTCCGGGAAGATCCCACATGCCGCAGAGCGGCTGGGCCCGTGAGCCATGGCCGCTGAGCCTGCGCATCCGGAGCCTGTGCTCCACAACGGGAGAGGCCACAACAGTGAGAGGCCTGTGTACGGCAAAAAACAAAACAAAACAAAACAAAAACATGTGAAGTACAACCTTCCCAGATAAATGCTAAATAATATTGATGCCATCCAAAGCTGTTGATTCTAGCTCCAAGGGGAGCAGAGGAATATGAGGTCTCTGCCAGCTCAGAGGGCAAAGCATAGTCTCATTTAGGACAGTGGATCTCAAAGTTATTCAGGCGTGAGGCCCTGAGATCTCTGCAGAACATGGATTTTGATACAGTCAGTGAAAAGCAAATATATACTTTTGCGCTAGATACTATTTTTTGTGTATATTTAGTGTGTATACTAGATTCTGGTACACACAAGCAAAAATTAAAATTAAAATTGAGATGATTATATCTAGTAACTTAATTTTTCTGGAAAACTGCAAACAGGCTACCTTTTGGCAATAGGCCACTTTGGCTCAGCTCATAGGACACAAATGTTCAATGGCAGCACAGTTTGAAAGCCACCATTCTACATTAACAATTTTATTCTAAATTTCCAGAAGCTTACTTTATTCTATAAAATACAGTACTTTATAGAATACTGTATTTTATAGTATATATTTATACTTTTATAGAATACACTGCAAATAACTGGCATAAAATAGAACCATCAAGACCAGGGTTTTTAGACATAAAGTGCTTCCTTGAGCAAAATAACAAAATTATTGTCCTTCCCCTAACAGCAAAGAAAGGCAGTGGATGCCTCTGTTTCTCAGCCCTGCTGTGATAAAAAATATAATAACGTAATAGAAAGCAACCTGATGAAAATAACAGCTCTACAACTTATGAGTTCTTTGGCTTTCAGTAAGTCGCTTCACCTTTCTAAGTTTCAGCGTCCTTACCTGCAAAAATGAGAAAATATTTATCTGACTTATAAATATTTATCTGACCTTACAACCACAGGATGGCTGTAAAGGTCAATCAAGAGCAGGTAGATAACAGGACTGTAAATTACTGACATGTTACACAAATATAACCTACATCTGGACAAGTTCTTCTGGTTGATGCAACTGTGAAATATCAGTGAACCTTTTATGCCCTCACCTGCTCTTTTACTTACCTGATGATGAGCAAAACATGCCAGTGCTGAGAACCAAGAAGGCTAGCATCATTCGACTCACATGCAGCCCAAACTTCTTGCACACAGCCCTAGAGGAAAGGCAAAGACGATCAGCATAGCAAACCTTCGGGATGGAAGTTTCAAATTAAAGGACAAAAACATGTCTGCATCACAGAGAACACTGAAGATCTAAAGTCAAATACAGAACTGTCTCAACAGGTCTGTTAGCAATTCCATGTGCATAAGAAACCCAAACATTCTTATTCCTTAAGCAGGAGAGAAGCTCTCTACCTAAGAGGAAATGTACACTTTCTGTGCTAGATTATTTCTAATATCAGTAGGAAAACAGCCTGATATAGTGGAAAAATAACAGGCCTCAGATGGGCACAAGTTAAAATCCTGGCCCTTCCACTCACTAGCAGTGGTACCCTCATCTAGTTACATAATCTGTCAGGTTGCTCATCTGTTAAATGCAGATAATGATAATACTTACTGCATAAGGTTTCTGTGAGGGCAATGCATGGTAAAGTGCGCAGAAGAGTGCCAGGCACAGAGTTGCTCAATAGATGGCAGTTATTAGAAAAAAAGACTAGGAGTTACACCAAAGGTTTTTTTTGTGTTTTGCGGTACGCGGGCCTCTCACTGCTGTGGCCTCTCCCGTTGCAGAGCACAGGCTCCGGACACGCAGGCTCAGCGGCCATGGCTCACGGGCCCAGCCGCTCTGCGGCATGTGGGATATTCCCTGACCAGGGCACGAACCCGTGTCCCCTGCATCGGCAGGCAGACTCTCAACCACTGCGCCACCAGGGAAGCCCCCAAAGTTTTAATAAATAGTTATCTAAGTCAATGTTTCTAAAGCAATTATATACCTCCTTTTACTTTTGTCTTACAGGCCTTTTCAACCCTATAAATAAAACATTATTAGAGGTGATCATTGCTTCATTTAGTCAATATCTGTTCAGACTTAACTATGTGTTACCTATTTTCTTGCTCAGGTTCCTTATTGCATCTCAGACCTTCTTTCTGAAATAATTTTGTTTCTTCCTAAATATATCCTTTAGAAGGTTCTTTAGTGAGGATCTCTTAATGGTAAATTCTGGCTTTTGTTTGATCTTTCTTTATATTTTGTCTGAAAAGTCTTTATTTAACTCTTGGTCTTAAAAGGTGGTTTAGCTGAGTACATAATTTTAGGATGACAGTCATTTTCTCACAGAACTTTGAACATATTTTTTGTCTTCTGGCTTTTGAGAATGCTTTTGTTGGTCTAACTGCCTGACATTCCTTTGTAGGTTTTATATTAGTCCTCTGTCAACTTGTAAGATCTTCTTTGTCCTTTGTTTTACACAGTCTTACCAATTCCTTTTTATTTATCCAGCTCAGCATGTTAGGCTTCCTGAATCTGTGGATTAGCATATTTTCTCCTTTGATTCTGGAAAAATCTTATTAGCTATTACTTCCCTGAATCCTGCCTCTCCCTATTCTATCTCTCCTAGATCCGATTAGATATATATCAGATCTTTCAACTCGACCACATACATTTTTTTTTTTTTTGCAGTACGTGGGCCTCTCACTGTTGTGGCCTCTCCTGTTGCGGAGCACAGGCTCCGGACGCGCAGGCTCAGCGGCCATGGCTCACGGGCCCAGCCGCTCCGCAGCATGTGGGATCTTCCCTGACCAGGGCATGAACCCGTGTCCCCTGCATCGGCAGGTGGACTCTCAACCGCTGTGCCACCAGGGAAGCCCCCACACACATTTCTTAGCCTTTCATATTTCCTTTTTTCTGTCACTCTGTACTACATTCTTAGTAATTGCTTCAGATCAATCTTCTAGTTTACTTATTAGAAGTGTCTAATCAGTTATTTGATCTACTGAATTTTCAGTATCAATTATTATGTTTTCATTTCTAGAAGTTCTGTTTGGTTCTTTTTCAAATCTGCCCGGTCATTTTTGTAATCTCATTTGTTTTTGTTTTGTTTTTAATCCTTTTAATTTTATTGTGGTAAGAACACTTAATATAATATCTACCTTCTCTACAGATTTTTAAATGTAAAATACAGTATTGTTATCTATAGGCATAATGTTCAGCAGATCTCCACAGCTAATTCATGTCACGTAAGTGAAACTTTATACCCATTGATTAGCAACTTTCCATTTCCACCTGCCCCCAAACTGGGCAGCTACAATTCTATCCCTTTTTTCCATGAGTTCAACTATTTATTTTAGATAACTCATGAAAGTGGAATCATGCAATATTTGCTCTTCTGTGACCAGTTATTTCCCTTAGCACAATTTCCTCAGGGTTCATCCACTACGTCACATTTGCAGAATTTCCTTCTTTTTTAAGACTGAATAATACTCCATTGTATACCACGTCCCCCACCCCATTCATCTCTCACTGGGTATTTAGGTTGTTTCCAATCTTGGCTATTGTGACTAATGCTGCAACGAATATTGGAGTGCAAATACTGCTTTGAGATCCTGATTTCAATTCTTTTATATAAATCCCCAGAAGTGGGTTTGCTGGATCATATGGTGGCTCTATTTTTTTTAATTTTCTGAGGAACCTCATACTGTTTTCCACAGTGACAGTACCATTTTGCATTTCCACCAACAGCGTGCAAGGGTTCCAACTTCTCTACATCCTCACCAATACTTGTCTTTGTTTTTAGACAAGAGCCATTCTTTTTTCTTTTTTTTAACTGAAATATAGTTGATTTACAATGTTCTGTTAGTTTCTGGTGTACAGCAAAGTGATTCAAAGTATATATACATATATATATTCTTTTTCATATTCTTTTCTATTACAGTTTATTACAGGATATTGAATATAGTTCCCTGTGCTATACAGTAGGACCTTGTTGTTTATTTTATATATATTAGTTTGTATCTACTAATCCCAAATTCCTAATTTATCCCTCCCCCACCCCCTTTCCACTTTAGTAACCGTAACTTTGTTTTCTATGTAAGTCTGTTTTCTATGTGAGTCTGTTTTCTACGTGAGTTTCTGTTTTGTAAATACGTTCATTTGTATCATATTTTAGATTCCACATATAAGTGATATCATATGGTATTTGTCTTTCTCTTTCTGACCTACTTCACTTAGTATGATAATCTCTAGATCCGTCCATGTTGCATATGGTATTATTTCATTCTGTTTTATGGCTGAATAGTATTGCATTTTGTGTGTGTGTATACATACATATATATATATATATATATATATATATATATATATATATATGCATACACACATTTTCTTTATCCATTGATCTATCAATGGACATTTAGGTTGCTTCCATGTCTCGGCTATTGTAAATAGTGCTGCAATGAACACTGGGGTGCATGTATCTTTTCAAATTAGTTTTCTGTGGATATATGCCCAGGAGTGGGATTGCTGATCATATGACAATTCTATTTGTAGTTTTTTAAGGACCCTCCATACTGTTCTCCATAGTGGCTGCAGCAATTAACATTCCCACCAACAGTGTAGGAGGGTTTCCTTTTCTCCACACCCTCTCAGCATTTATTTTTTGTAGACTTTTTGATGATAGCCATTTTGACCAGTGTGAGGTGATACTTCATTGTAGTTCTGATTTACATTTCTCTAATAATTAGCAATGTTGAGCATCTTTTCACGTGCTTACTGGCCATCTGTATGTCTTCTTTAGAGAAATGTCTGTTTAGGTCTTCTGCCCATTTTTTGATTGGGTTTTTTGTTTTTTTTGTTATTGAGTTATAGGAGCTGTTTGTGTGTTTTGGAAATTAAGCCCCTGCTGGTCACATCATTTGCAAATATTTTCCCCCAGTCTGTAGTTTGTCTTTTTGTTTTGTTTATGGTTTCCTCTGCTATGCAAAAGCTTGTAAGTTTGATTAGGTCCCATTTGTTTATCTTTGCTTTTATTTCTCTTGCCTTGGGAGACTGATCTAAGAAAACATTAGTACAATTTATGTCAAAGAATGTTTTGCCTATGTTCTCTTCTAGGAGTTTTATGGTGTCATGTCTTATATTTAAGTCTTTAAGCCATTCTGGGTTTATTTTTGTGTATGGTGTGAGGGAGGGTTCTAAATTTATTGATTTACATGTGGCTGTCCAGGATTCCCAACACTACTTGCTAAAGAGACTGTCTTTTCTCCATTGTATATTCTTGCCTCCTTAGGCAAGAGCCATTCTAACAAATATGAAGTGATCTCACTGTGGTTTTGATTTGCATTTCCCTGATGATTAGTGATACTGTCATCTTTTCATGTATGTTGGCCAGATTATTAGGTTTCTTACTATTGAGTTACAGGAGTTCCTTATACATTTTGGAAATGAATCTCTTATCAGATATATGGTTTGCAAATATTTTCTCCCATTCTGCAAGTTCTTTTTCACTCCATTGATTGTTTAGTCTCTTGTTTCTTCTTTATGTTTTCAATTCCTTCTTTTATTTCTTTAAAAATATTAAATGTAATTATTTTATATTCTTATTTTAGTAATTCCTAATAAATGAAGTTTTGCAGGTCAGCTTTCTATTGATCTGTTATCTCTGCTGGCTCTCACTCATAATGTTTTGTTCCCTTCTGTGATTTGTCATTTATTTTTACTATAAATTCTTGTTCACTAGAATTTTATCTATGGTAATGCTTTGACACCTGGATCAAGGATCCACTTCTCTAGAGAAATTTTACATTTGTTTTTGCAAGATGCCTGGAAACACTAACAGCCCAGAACAATTTAAAGTAAACTCTCAACTTGGGGTTTAGGGGGCCATGTGGGTGATTTGAATTCAGTCCTGAACTCATATAAAGACCAACTTAAGATTACAATCCTCAAAGGCAGCACTGGATTTCTTTTTTTTTTCTTTCTTTTTTTTTTTTTTTGCGGTACGCGGGCCTCTCACTGTTGTGGCCTCTCCCATTGCGGAGCACAGGCTCCGGACGCACAGGCTCAGCGGCCATGGCTCACGGGCCCAGCCACTCCACGGCATGTGGGATCTTCCTGGGCCGAAGCATGAACCCGTGTCCCCTGCATTGGCAGGCGGACTCCCAACCACTGCGCCACCAGGGAAGCCCTGGATTTCTTTTTTTTTCCTCTATTCTACCCAGAGTCAAGGCCAAAGAACTTTTTTATCTTATATTTTTGGCTGTTTTGCAGTGGGAAGACTTTAAATAATGATTACTAAGTCCAGATACCTTTTAAAGCATTATTAAAATGTTTCTTAGGTTTCATGTTAAAAAAGGTAGCTATTTTTATTACTGGAACACTTAACTGCTTAATACTTTCACTAATATTCATTCAACCAATAGGTACTTGGTGAAAAACAATGTACTGGGCGCAAATAAGAGCAGTGAGTTCCACACTGGGAATAATTTCCTATCAGCTCAGTTCAAAGGGAGAAGAAAGAAATCATGATCCTATCTCTCAGGACCAAAAAAGAAAAAAAAAAAAAGGGCCCTACTAAATCCTACCAAATAAAATACCAGTTAGATATTTATTAACAGAATTAAAGTTAATAATATGAAGATATGCCATTTATCACCTCAGGAAAGAAAGTGATAATTAGAAGCATTCCCTTCCAATGGTTCGTTTCAAACAAGAAATTGTACTTTAGATATAATATTAGAAGCTAGAAGGAAAATGTTTTCTGTTTCTAAACACTGCTTCTACTATCACAGTAATAATCTATGCTATATTGGGCTTCCTCATAGCACTTTTAGAAGCAAAGCTTTTATACTCACTTGTAAAAGTAAAGTTCACATATACAGCTCACAAAAGCCAGCAAACATCGTAAAAAGTAAAAGACAAGAATCTGAAAGAAACCCAGAACAAGAAAACAGAAGTTAAAGATAAGTTAGAAAAACTCTTAAAGATGAAACCACTCTCATTTGTCACTAATAACTATAAATTGGTATAATCCTTTTGAAAAGCAATATGTATCAAGAACCATGCAAATTTTCATATCCCTAAATTCAAGTATAGAAGTACATCTACTTCTCTGATTCCGGCCCACAGAAGTAACTCAAAATATGGGAGGGGAGGAGTTCTATTCATAAAAATGTTAATTGCAGCTCTACTAACTTAGTAAAAACTATTTTAAAAACTATAAAATGTTCAATTACAGGGAAATGGTTAAATTATATCTATTCATGTATTATTATACACATATCAAAGTTTATGGTTACAAAGACAGTGGAAAAATTCTTATGATATAAAACTCATTTATTCAACAAGCATTTCTTAGACAATTATAATAACTGATTATAATTATTATAAAATTATATTATAAAATACTAAATGAAAATATATGATATAACATTATTTACACATCAGAGTTACAGCTATAGAAATCAGAAGTACTGTATATGAAAAAACTGGAAAGAAATATAATAAAATGGTAAAAGTGGCTATATCAGGCTAGTGAGATTTAGGTACATATTTTTCCTCCTATTTTTCAAATGTCTGTAATGTGGTTTTTATTAATTGTAGGAATTGACATGAATTTTACAAATAAAAATAACAAAATAATAAGAATTGTACCGAATAGCTTTTATACTACAGTATACTGGTATGTTTAAAAGCAATGAATACCTCTGAAAATAAGCACTATTTAAATACATTCTATGATTAATATTACTACATATAACTTAAAAGTTCTTTCAGTTTTCATCATTATGTTCAATCAAGTAATCAGCAAATGCCCAAGTTCATTCATTAATTCAATAAAACCATACTGAAAACCTACTATACATTGAGCACTCTCTAGATGCTACTAGGAATACAGATAATTTTAGTACAAGGTATCCACACTTAAGGACTCTTCATCTGGTTGAGGAGAGTACAAAAACACACTTAGAAAGTTAAAAATTAACACAAGTTAATATAAGAACTGTATTTGGGAATAGGACAGTGATGCTCCCATAGCAACTAATATTCAACATAGTAACTGGATGTCGGGTTAGTGCAAAAAGACACAAAAAAGAAATGAGATATAAGGAATGGAACAGAAGAAACTAAACTCTACATGCACAGATGAAAGAGGATCCAGAGATTCACCTGACAAACCACGGACACTAATAAGGAAATTCAGTGAGATTTTGATCAAGATCAAAAAGCAAAAATCAAGTGTGTTCCTCACAATTGTGTTCCTCACCTGCAATGACCTCCTACAAAAATTACAGAAAACAAGATACCGTTCATAACAGTAACAAAAAGTATAAAGAATCTAGTCATTATCCTAGTCAAAGAATGGATAAGCCTAAAATGGATACATTGTTTACATTTTATTAAAAGACACAGAAAACCTAACTAAGTAGATAAATACATCATTTTAGGGATGGAATGACTCAACACTCTAAAAATATTGATTCTCATATTAATACATAAATTCAATGCAACTCCAATCAATACCTACCAGAATTTGGGAGAGGGGCAAATTGATTCTAAAATGATTTTTAAAATACAATTTTAAGGACTTCCCTGGCAGTCCAGCAATTAAAAGACTCCGTGTTCCCAATGCAGGGTAACTGGGTTCAATCCCTGGTCAGGGAATTAGGTCCCACATGCTGCAACTAAGAGTTCGCATGCCGCAACTAAAGATCCCGTGGGCAGCAACTAAGACCCAGTGCAGCCAAATAAATAAATAAATACATAAATATTTAAAAAATTAAAAATAAAACACAATTTTTAAAATGGATAGAGAAATTCATCAGCCAAATATTAACACATACTACAAAGCCATAATAATAGAAGCAATATAGTACTCTCTGACAAACTGACCAATGATACAGAATTAAAAAGGCCAGAAACATACATGGGAATGAGATGTATGATACAGATGGTATTACAAACCAGAAGGAAAAGGATGAATTATTTAGCAGATGGTGCTGGAAAATCCAGTTCGCCATATAGGAAAAAATAAAGCTGGATCTTTCCACAATTTATAAAAAATAAAATTCAAATGGACTAAAGCCTTGTATGTGAAAGATAAAATAATAAAGTTACTAGGGAAAAATACATAAGAATATCTTTGTGACCTCTGGTGAAGGATTTCTTTCAGAAAGACCCAAAACCCACCAACCATAAGTGAAAAACTAATTGGTTTGACTCTATCAAAATTAAAGATTTCTGTTCAACAAAGGACCACAGACAAAGTTAGTAGACAGGTGACAGCCTAAGAGAAAGGATTTCCAGTATCTAAAACCTACAAGGGGTTACTATTGAGAACTTCTGCAAATCACAAGAGAAAACCAGAAAACCCAACTGAAAAACAGGCAAAGGATGTAAACAGGTAATTCACAGAAAAGGAAATATGAATGACCAATAAATACATGAAGAAATTCTCCACCTTACTAGTTGTCAGAGAAATGTAATTAAAATGAGAAGCATCTCATATACATGAGAAGGGCAAAAATTAGAAAGTCAGAAATATCAAGTGCTCAGATATTAGGAAGCTGAAACCCCAAACATTGTTGTAGGGAGTAAAAAGTTGAATAGCCATTCTGGAAAGCAATCTGGCAGTACTCCATGAAATTAAGTAGCCCATGGATCTATGTACAGGATGCCACTCCTGAGTGTATAATTCAGAGAATTTCACACCTCAATCCATAGAGAGAACAAAGCTGTTCTTGTTTAGGGTAGCAAGTTGTAAAGGTAACCATCACTAGGGGTGCCAATTATTACCATATTGTCTCTCAGCAACAATCCACCCTTTTCTACTCTAATTATGATGATGGGGCTGGGACCCTATAAGCTACAACTCCCCCTTGCCCTGTGGCTCACACTGGCAGAACCTAAAAAGGAGGAAACTGGAAGAAAGAACAAGAGAACAGATATCTTCATTCCTGTTTTGCTTGCTGTTTGTATCACTGATGTAAGAGGTAGGACTCTGGGTTGAATATGCCAAATTTGAAGTGACAGTGGATATCCAAATGGAGATGAAAACCTTAAGCACTGCATATTGTTATTTCTCTACTAACTCCCCCATCCTATATATCTTTCCTCTGAGACCACTTGGAGAGCCTGGACTTCCACTCCCCCAAACCTAGCAGTAATGAGGTACCTCTACCCTGACCACTAGGGTGGTATCAGTGGAGGCCTAGTTGGGAACCTGGACTTCTAGCCCCAATTGGCAGTCACAAGGTGGTGAACCCTCTCCTTTTTCCAGCTGCAGTGGTATCAAAAGAAGCCAGCTAAAAGAGAAGCAGAATAGTGCAGAGGAAGCAGGCTGGGCCCATGAATAAGATCCAGAGTCTCATACTATAATACCCAAAATGTCCAAGTTTCAACTAAAAATTACTCGTCAACCAGGAAGATCTCAAACTGAAGGAAAAAAGTCAATTAATAGATGCCAAAACTGAGATGAGATATAAGAATTATCTGACAAAGTTTTAAAGGAGCCATTGTAAAAACGCTTCAATAAGCAATTAAGAACACGCTTGAAACAAATGAAAAAATAGCAAGTCTCAGTAAAGAAACAGAAGAGAAAAAGAAAAACCAAAAGGAAATTTTAGAACTGAAAAAATACAGTAACCAAAATAAAAGCTCAATGAGTAGGCTCAACAGCAGAATGAAGGAGACAGAGGAAAGCATCAATGAACCGGAAAAAAGACGACAGAAACTGTTCAGTCTGAACACAGAGAAAACAGACTGGAAAAAAGTGAAGAGAGGGCTTCCCTGGTGGCGCAGTGGTTGAGAGTCCGGCTGCCGATGCAGGGGACACGGGTTCATGCCCCGGTCCAGGAAGATCCCACATGCCGTGGAGCAGCTGGGCCCGTGAGCCATGGCCGCTGAGCCTGTGCGTCCGGAGCCTGTGCTCCGCAACGGGAGAGGCCACGACAGTGAGAGGCCCGCGTACCGCAAAAAAAAAAAAAAAAAAAAGTGGAGAGCTTCAGGGACCCATGGGACTGTAATAAAATATCTAACATTCACATCATTGGAGGCTCAGGAGAGGAGAAACAGGGCGGGACTGAAAAAGCACTTAAAAAAATAACAGCTAAAATCTTCCCAAATTTGTGAAAAGACATAAGTCTAAAGATTCAAGAAGCTGAGTAAACTCCAAACAGGATAAACCCAAAGAAATCCATGCTAAGACACATCATAGTCAAATTTCTGAAAGGTAATCAGGTTAGGTCTCAGTTAACTCCTAATTATCCTTCAGTATTCTGTTTAAATTAAGCTCTCCCTAATATGCTAACCCACTGCACATTGTACTTTTCCTCCATGACCCACTGCATTTATAATTACTTGTTCCATGTTCGTCTTCTCCACTAAACTATAAATTCCATGAGGGCAAGGATTTGGTCATTGTTACACCCAGAGCACTTAACAAAGTGTCTACCAAATAAAAGTTGCTCCATTAATACTTGTTGAATAATGAATGAATAAATGATTCTTCTTAAAAACAATCCCCTCCTAACTATGAATATATTTGGTCCCTTTCCCAAATTGTTCCAGAGACTCACCCACCACTTGATCAGTTGTGATTGCTTCCAGGTTGGCCCGCCCTTACCTTATTAGTTTGTAAAATTCTTGCATGAAATGCAGCTGGCCAGGCGTGAAGCAACAGGTAAGCATAGGAGCGAATGGCATAAGCTGGGGAATACTCCCAAGTCTGAAACCCCTTCCCATAGATGAGGTAGTGTGTCTGAAAGTACAAAACGGATGGATTCAGGGTTATATTGGCCAAAAATCCTTGTTAAGAGGATGCAGGTGAAGTTTCTAAGCAAAAGTATTAATGAGACAAAGGTACACAAAAAAGCTGAAATTCTCAATAAGATTTGCAACTAATGGATAAGAATCAAAATGACCCAATACTGAAAAATATTAAGACATTATAAATCCTACAAGATTATTGTTTGGCCAACATTGAAAGCTGGAATTTTACCCTCTATTTATTTTTTAAAAAATACTCATTAACCAAAACAGGAAAACTCTAAATCTTGTATTTTCCTTAAACTACCTACCCTAAGCATTCCTTATTTTTTTATGCAAAATGTGATCAGAAAATTTCACCTCTGCATTTCCTATAACAGGGAGTCCAACAAACTTATAAAAGTATAAATCAAGAAACAGCAATATAAGCATAGTATGTAGCAACATTGTTTATTTTACTAAACATCAGAAGAAAAAAACCAAAAATGTTTAAAGAAAGTGGTTGCCTCTGGGGACAAGGATTTGGCCATGAGAAGTGGAACAGGGAGTTTCTGCTTTTCTTTTACGTTTAATATTTTTAAACTACCTCAAAGTAATATTTTGACTTAAAAACTTTTTAAGAAAATTACAAATTACACCTTTTTTGTATAACAGCAATTCCTATATCATTCAATAGGAGGTAAATCATCAGCTTAGAATACAGAAATGAAAATAAGGTTATTTTACTAATAGTCACACTTGTATATTATTTGTATCTTGATTCATAACAAGGTTCCAAGCAGTGAAATCAAGAACAAAAAAAGAAAACTAAAGAAATCACCTACTGGTTCCCAGTAGTTGAATGTTTCATCACAGTCAGAGATGTTGCTGAGGAGAGCAGCACATAACCTTGCTGAGAGCAGACACTTGAACGCAGTAGATCCTTCAGGTGCCCAGACTTGTCCTGCTTTGTTCCCAGATAACCTGCTCAGAAGCAAAAAAAAAGTATGTGTCAGAAAGGACCTGCTAACTAGAAGGGCTAAAACTAGACAGAAAGGACAACAGGTCAAGAGACACCAAAGCACATGAGTTAGTCACCTAAAAGGGTGAATCGTTAATTGTCCTGACTAGAATAAATAAGGAACGAATTAAGACCTTAATCAACGTTAGTCATTACTTCCTGCTTTTAAGGTGTAAGCTAATTCATGCACTTTAGTTCTTTGCATCTATGACACTCCGCTTACCCCAAGCCAACAAATCGCTCACTTACAGGCCACAAGCTCTTATTCGCCTTTCCTTATTCTCCTAACAAGGTCATTACTTTCCATGGCTTTATTCATTTCCCCATCTGTTCAAATGCCCAGAAGCTAACTTGTGCAGTGGACATCACCTTTTCCAATTCCATATGCTGACAGCTCCCCAGCGCAGGCTTAACCTGCAGCCCTCCGGCTTGAAAAGAGAGGTGTTTGCTGGTGTGCAAGGTGGTGGGGCCCACACAGAAGAGTAAAGGGTCGGGACTCTGCGAGGACTGAAGGAAGCTGGGAGAGACAGCCGGAAAAGGTACTCTCTGCTCTCGCCTGCGTACCCCACGGCGGCTCGGCCACACACACACACACACACACAGCGACGCCAGCCCACCCTGGGCCTGGGCCGGAAGCCGCACAGACCTGCAGGGTTTCTTCACTAGCAACACGGGACCCGAGCTGGGGGATCTAATCTAAGGCGGGTGAAGACCCAGCGTCCACCCGCCCTGTAAGAGCAGAAAGAGCAGGGTGAAGAGGCTGCGGGCCCTCCCGGCGGGAAAGTCGGGCAGGGCGCAGCACAGCACAGCGCGGGCGAGACCCTCTACCGGCAGCCCCGCGCCGCCCGCCGCCCGGCCACGCCCCCGCCGCGCCCGCACACCTACTCGGGCCGGGGCTCTGCGCTGCCCGCCTCCCGGCTGCACAGCAGTTCCCGCAGCTTGTCGGCGGCCGAGGTCGTGTCCCCGCCGCTGCCCCCGCTTCCCTTCAGGCGCTGCCGGGCTCCTCGGCTGGCCATGGCAAGAGTGGGAAAAAAGGTACAACTCGGCGCCCTACGAAGGCGACGAGCGCGGAGACATAGCCTTTGGCTGGCAACGGTGTCCGCCGAGGGACAAAAGACCTCGACATGCGCAGACACGACTAAATTATAGTTTTCTGGGCTAATTGGAGCAAATCCCTGGGTAGAAAAGAAATGCGACCTGAGACTTTACTTGGCCGTTATCGCTATCCCTTCCACATACTAGTAACTCTAGGCATGCCTTCCTCCCTCTCTCTCTGCCTTCACTTCTCAGCATTCTGCACTCTCCTACAAATACTGTCCTTCAGCATCCCTGTTTAAAAGAAAGCACAAATAGAGAGTAATTAATTCCACCGAGTACGCAGATATTCAGTTAAAAATCATAGCACAGCCGCCTACAAAAGAGGAAGTTCTTTAAAGATCACTGGCACCTTGTCCTTTATATTTTGGCAAGTGATAGGGACAGCCTGCAGCTAATTAACTGCTTCAGAGAGATGAAGCCATAATGGCAGAATACAGAATGAGGAGAAAAGTGAAAGACTGAAGAAACTCTGTGCAGCAAATTTAACCAGACACCAGTCACTGCCATTGCTACTACAGCATTATGGTAAGCATTTAATATACCTTATCCTTCTAAAATATAATACAACAACCTTGTTTTATCAAAAAGGACACTGAGGTCCAAGGTTGCATAGCTAGGAAGTGATGGAGCCATGTTCCAACCCAGGTCTTACTACAAAATCCATGCTCTTCCAACCAGGAGATCAGGAGAAAGCTCTTGATTTCACACAGGCATTTTTACATGGGCACTTTGATGATATCATGCCTGTGACTCTCAGAGGTCATTCATCTGTTCCTGATACTCTGCCTACTCCCCCAATCACAGAGCTCTATCCCACCCTGTGAAGCTCCGTACCAGTAAGTAAAACAAGGTTATAGAGGGAGTGCTAAACTTGACAGGGTCCCAAGTTATGACTTCATACTAAAAATTCCTGAGTATTAACAATGGAGATTGATCCTATTGCTCAATTCCCACATGAAATTACTAGTTGCCAAATTCAGACATCTCAATGTAACTATATCTCATACAGCCACCTCCTTTTCATTTCACTCTAGTGCAGGCCCCTCCCTGACTCTACCCAAGTCTACTACAGTAGCATCCTTACAGGGATCTCCCATCTCAAATTGATCCTGTGCAATACTGTCCAATTAATTTTCAAAAATACTACATCCCTAACCTACTTTTCTTATCTCCCACTACTTTCCTATACACATTTTATGTTCCAACTAGCCTGTAAAGTACCCCAAATGCTCCCATATCTCTACCTCTGCTCATGTATGCCCTCTGCCTGGAATGCATGCCCTCCTTGCCTAACAATCCTTCCATCACAACCCTGCCCTTGTTTTAAGATCCAGCTCAAATGATACCTCATCCAAGTGATACCAAACCAAAATTGGGTCTGCTCACCTACACACAGAAAAGCCAATGTACTGACACCAGGTTGTGCTGAAGCAAAGTACAGTGTCTATAGCAAGGAGAAGAGGCAGCTTATGCTCAAAAGACCTAAACTCCCTGAAGCTTTCAGGGAAGGTTTTTTAAAGGCAAGGTGAGGGAAAGAGTTGAGGTGTGCATGATCAGCTCATGGACATCCTTGACTGGTTGGTGATGAGGTAACAGGTTGGTATTTCAGGGGTCAACAGCATCAACCTCCTGGGGTCTTTGTGCTGGTGATCAGCATGCAATTAACTTCTTCCACCTGGTAGGGGTTTAGTATCAATAAAACATACAAGGATATGGCTCAGAATATTATCTATGGCCCTTGAGGAGGAACTAAATGTACTTGACTTTTTTTATGGCTAAACTATCATAATTTTGTCTTACATGACTGTTTTCCTTTGTTTCTGCATTTTCTCATTTCTCAGGTTAAATCTGCTCTTTGGTGGACTTCCCTAATGGTACAGTTGTTAAGACTCCGCTCTTCCATTGCAGCAGACGCAGGTTCGATCCCTGGTCAGGGAATTAAGATCCCGCAGGCCACGCGGCCAAAACAAAAAAACAAAACAAAAAAACTACTCTTTAGAGTTGGGGAAGGCCTAGGAGGCTAAAGCTTTTCTGCAAACAAGAGGCAGGAGACTCGGAGAGGGTGGGGGAATCTGTCTTCAGGAAGGCCCTGCAGGGTCTGCTTGGTTTCACATGTACCAGGCACTACTGGGGATGGAAGAAAGCTATAAATCACATTACCTGCCCTCGAGTAGCTTTAAGTCTATGTGGAGAGCTAAGCAATACATATGTCCATAAGAGATCCCTTGATTCTTCACTCCCCAAACTTACTCCCATGCCAGTTTTCCTATTCTGATTAAAAACACTTCTATTCTCCCAGTTGCTTGGGTCAAAAACCTAGGGATTCTGTTTGATTCCTCTATTTCTCTAACTCCAAAACATTCATGCATGCACATATATTTAAATCATCAGTAAGTTCTTCTAATTATTACCCAGTCCAAACACTTTTTACCACCCTGGTCCAGGTCACCATCATATCTTGGTTGCATTATTATAATAACCTCCTAATTTGTTTCTTTGCTTCAATTCTTGCCTTTCCACATGCTCTTCTCCAAATGCAAGAATAAATAGACAACATATTAAATCAACTATACTTCAATTAAAAAAAATTTTTTAAAGGAATTAATAAGACAGTTATTTCCTTCACAGAGTTTACAATATAGCTCCAATTGGTGGAGCCTAACTATTAATTAACAGGAACATACATTAATGCACATTATAGCACCCCATTCTGCAGAGTCCTGGGCTGAGCCAATCTCCCAAAGTCCCTTAGAGATGCTTACAACAGAAGACCCAAAACCTAGGGGGGAAAAGTGTAGAGTTAATCACAGTTCAGAGATTACTGTTGAAAAAACTATGGAAGGAAAAGTAAAGTAACAAAGTGGCAGAAAGAACAGGGGCTTTTGAGTCAGACAGACCTAGGTGTGAGCTCTAAGTGAGACACTTACTTAGTTCCATGACTTTAACAGCAGTCAACCACAGAATAAACATGATGACGATACCAATAATACGGGACACTTGCAACTTTTACCCAAGGTAATAAATGCCGGTCTGTCTGACTCTAAAAACTATTCTCAATGATTTAGAGAGATGATATGATAGAGTTAAGGAAAGAGGAATTGACAATTCGGAAAATATATTTATAAATATATTTGATGAGACACTCAAATTCTACTGCTTCAGCATTACAGCATCTAGTGTATAAGATGCTGTTTTGTTTGTTTTCCTAGTCATTACTCATGAACAAAATATTGCACAACTCCAAAGGTCACCACTCACATTATAGTCTGTAAACTTTAAGTGATCGAGTCACAGATATGTTTAAAGTCAACCATCAGTAGCTATAGTCACAAAGTAAAAGATTTAAAAAAAAAAAGTCTGGAAAGAACTACAGGTTACAAATTGGTCTTTTTCATCCACACCTGTGAGGATCACTATGTAGATATGAATTTACTAAACTACCTAGGTATCACATGTAGTCGTTGTTGAATCTCCTTCCTTAGCTGGGACTGCATTGATGCTACCTGCTGCTGGGTAAGGGCCTTGTCACAGGTCTGGTAGGTCAATCTATAGCAGAGGCTGACCTGTTCCGTCTTTGGATGCTGAAAACGACTAAGGAATTGTATGGATATGACAGTGTCCTGTGACAGTGCTCGGGCCACAGTGTGAAACTCTACTTCATCAAATCTTTTCTTTGTATCTAACCAAAAACTAATATCATGCACATAGTATGGAGGATATAGGGAATAGCTTTTAAAGGGTTCTATTTTCCCAGGGGCAAAATTCTTCAGGAAACGATTATCAAAGGTCCACAACATTCTCCAATCAGAGATACCCCAGACAAGCATGGCTAATAGGTCCAAGTTCATAGACACACACACAAAACACTGGTCTTTGTGTATGATGCTTGTAGCAGATGTGGTAACAGACCCAATAATCAAATCCTTCACACAATCTGGGCCAAAATTTTGAGACTTCACAGTAATCATATAATCTTCCCCAGGTGGCTGAAAGACAAATTCCACTGAACTGCCCAGCTTAGAGCCCTTGAGCAATGTCTGGGTCAGAAGGCTATCTAGAATGCCCTTCAGATGATCCAGTAGTGACTGAAGACAGCCATCCTTCAGATTTTTATTAAATCCAAGGATAAACAAAGTCTCATGAAATGCTGGCATTGTGAAAGGTGAGATGCGGCACTTCTGAAAGACAGGTCCACTGAGGATGTACAGAGAACCTGGGAGGAAGTCTGGTGCTTGGATTAGAGCCTGAACATGAACTAGAAGAGAAGGTCTAAGGCAGACCTTGGCCTGGCTATATGTTCCTTCCTGAGCTTCTTCCTTACTGTCTCTTCTAGGGTTCTTGGGAAGGCTGAGTTCTGAAAATGACACTAGAAAATCCTCCATGTCTTCTGTTGTCCCACCAGTGAGGGACTCAAAATTTGAGTTATCTTCATGGAGACTAATCCAAAAGGCAGATGATAGGATGTCACAGTGGCAGGAAGTGAGAACACTGGTGTCTCCCTGTGGCAGCAAAGGGGAAGAACACTTCAGCCTTTTTAGAGGGAAAGCTTTCCCCAATTCAGCAATGAGTTTCTCATTTATGGTTTTGATAGGATGATATGAAGGTGCTTCTAGGAAACCCCTGTTTAAACACACACAAAAATAAACTTTTTTAACTTAAAATTATTAATAATTATAACGTAGCTAGAATTAAAAGCACAAATAGCTGTATAGAAAAGAATTATCCTTAAGTTGGTCTGGAAAGGAAACAAAGAAATCATCTACCATAAAGAGAGATATGTGTTTCAGAACTCTGACAGCCTACAATAAACCAGAAAATACGACAATTTTAAAAAAAAATTTATTAGAGTACAGTTGATTTAAAATGTTGTATTAGTTTCAGGTGTACAGCAAAGTGAATCAGTTATACATATACATATATCCACTCTTTTTTAGATTCTTTTCCCGTATAGGCCATTACAGAGTGTTGAGTAGAGTTCCCTGTGCTATACAGTAGGTCCTTATTAGTTATCTATTTTATATATAGTAGTGTGGATATGTCAATCCCAATCTCCCAATTTATCACCCCACCTTATCCCCTGGTAACCATAAGTTTGTTTTCTACATCTGTAACTCTATTTCTGTTTTGTAGATAAGTTCATTTGCACCCCTTTTTTTAGATTCCACATATAAGTGATATCATATGATATTTGCAGAAAATATGACAATTTTTAATTCTAAAGAGACTTGTGCAGGCCAGACTGACAAGTATTCACAGCATGACATCATTAACAATTAATGTGGCATCCATTCAATGTATGGTTGCCTGATTATCAAGCCAATCAGGATACAACTAGAGATAGAAGTGATTTCTGGTAAAATCAGGTTACCTGTTCAGCTTTCCTACAAGTACTTCTGGTTCTAGAAAAGAAAACCACTGGTCACCCAGTTTGATCCTGGAAATTCTTGGTTGCAAACCTTCATAGGGTAAGCTCCGGGTAAAGATATGGTTCAAAGCACCTTCTACATGAAAGGACTTATCTTGACTCCTGGCAAAATAGACAGCAATTATTAAGACTGTCATTATTAAAGAAAGCAAGTATTTCTAGAGACTGAATCAAGAAATAGACAAGGAAAAAGTATGTCTCTGAGATTTTTTTTTATCATTAGTGAGAGAGATGGAAAAGGCTTAGAACTCTGTTATTACTTACCTATATCCAGTGCACTTGTACCCTGGCACAGCCTCACAGCTGAAGGGATGCACATCACTTAAAATGAATCCCCCTAGAGCTGCCATAGCAACCACTTGCCAACTGTTGTGCCATTCTCTCATGGGCTTATCAGCAGGAGTCCCACCTTGTCCTCTACACAATGCCACATGGACTTCTCCTTCCTCTGCAAGAACATCTGCACAGCTAACGGGGGTAGGGAAACAGCAGCCGTTTATCAGAAACAAGTACAAGTTACCATAGGAGTTAGCTGTATATATATGGTTTGGCTGTTAAATAGTTAAAATCAAATCATATCTATTTGCAAAGGTCTATTAGACTTCAAACATGCAAAAAAAAGTAGCTGGAAGTAAACAAGAATTTAAATTCAATGTTCAACTCATAACTGATACTAGTGGCTGACAACAGAGTTATCCAACGTTGTTTTTGTATTGTACATCTATATCTCATTGAAAAGCCAATGTCTGCAAAGTTCCTATATGTGATTCAGCGATCAGGCTGTTCTTCCCCACTTAGAAAGTTGTTCTTTTCACTCCCCTCCTGCCTGTTAACTTAAAATACTGCCTCTGTGAAAAGTTTCATGACAACTATGAGCCAAAGAGACCTCCATTAGTATCATGTGTTATTGTATAATAGTATAAAGCACTGTTTTGCGTTCACAATAATTTTATGAGGTAGTTACTGTTAATATCTTCAGTTTATGGATGAGGAAGCAAAAGCAAGTAAGGATCAAGTAAACTTAATCCCCAAAATCACAAAACTATTAAGTGGTGGGTGGGGATTTGAATGCAGGCAGTCTGGCTCCTAAATTAGACTATACTACCATCATTTCCCATTATCAAAAATAGATGATCCTCCCTTTGCCGAACGAACAGTACATTATGCGTACTTTTATTTAGCATTAAGGTTAAATGTCTGCCTTTCCAACTAGATTGTGGGTTCCTTTGGAGCATTATATTCTCTTGTACGCCATATTTCCCAGACTACCATGTTTGAGCGCAGTAACTATGTAATGTACCTCTTAAACATTTCACTTCTGAGTGCTCACCTCTGGAAAAACTTGGCAAGCAGTTCCCTGTTCTTAGCTACTCCAGCTTTGCGTCCACAGTGCGGAAAGTTAAAATAAATTCGATCAAACTCTCCGTCTTGCAGTTCAAAGGCATCTACCAGCTGGGTGCAGTCCACACCAAAGCGTACCTCGGTACCTGGAACGAAATATAGACAGAAAGATGTCTTAAGACCTGGAACGAGAGAAAACCCCTCCGTAACCTGAACCATGCAAAACAACCCAGGTCTAGGCACACAGCAGGCTCTCTGTAAAGGTCCACGTAAAGACCAAGAGCAACCCCCAGATTCCTTGAATCCCCACGTGCCCACCCTTTCCACTTTGGGCGGTGCCACAGCTGGGCGGGGCTTCACGGAGGGGTGGGCCTCGCTGCCTCGCTACCTCGCTCGCGCAGGCGCTGCAGATTCTCCCGGGCCAGCGGATCCCGGGCCAAGTCGGCCGGGCGCTGGAGACAGGTGGCAGTTATACTGGTGCTCGGATCCAGGGTCTCGCTCAGAGCGGCGGCGAAGGAGAAATTCCCCTCCCCAACCAACAGGAGACGCCGAAGGGCCATGGCCTCAACGTGCTTCCAGCTCGCGTTCTCGGAGGCGCTCCTTTTTACGTCACTTCCTTCGCCGGTTTCTTGCGGCCCCACCTCTTCACCCGTCGCTGGTTGATGACGCTCTAGAGCGCCCGGTTGTCTTGACAGTCTGGTGCAGCAACATCCGAGGAGGAAAATATCCCTGAGTGCAAAAGCGATACCCCGACCGACCCGTTCCCTCACTCCCTCACCCTATCGGAAGTGTTAAAATAGATGCCTTTGGGCTTCACTGGTGGTGCAATGGTTGAGAGTCCGCCTGCCGATGCAGGGGACACGGGTTCGTGCCCCGGTCCGGGAAGATCCCACATGCCGCGGAGCGGCTGGGCCCGAGAGCCATGGACGCTGAGCCTGCGCGTCCGGAGCCTGTGCTCCGCAACGGGAGAGGCCACAACAGTGAGAGGCTCGCGTACCGAAAAAAAAAAAAAAAAAAGATGCCTTTGAGCCCTGAGCGACTTCATCACACCTATATGAGGTCACAAGCAGTCACTAGTGCCGAGGGACAGGTCGAAGGTGAGGCGAGTTCTGAGTGAAGGAAGCAGGGCCGGGCTGAGGCCAAGAAGAGGTTGGGCTGTGTCCTGCATCCTGACACAGAGGATTTTCTAACAGCCTTCATCTCATCCGAAATGACTGCAACACATTGTTACTGCTGTTCGGAATTTCTCCAGGTGCTTCTATTTCCTACCTTTTATTCATTCAAGAAATGTTGAGTGTCTGTTATGTGCCAGGCCTGTGAGAGCAGTTAGATATATGGAGGAACAAGATGTGGCCTGTGATTTCACCAAGCTTGTAGTGTGGTGGAGGATGCACAGCAAAAGAGGCAATTCTGATTTAGTGGGATGCAGTGCTATGAATGGAGTAATTCAGGGTGCTGTGGGAGCACACAGAGGGGAACCTTACCAAGTTTGGGGGTGAAGTGGAAAGATTCCCTGGATGAAGTGCACCTGGGTTGAAAGCTAAAGGGAGGAAAGTACACCTTACCTGAGTCAAGAGAAGTGAAGAGGCAGAAGGAACAATACATGCACAAGCATGATGGAAAAACACAACAGCTGAGTTTGGCCGAAATGTACTTTGAGGGAGAGTGGGTAACAGATGAGACGGAAAAGTTAAGCAGGGACCAGGTCATATAGACATTTTAACAACCTTGAACCTTGCTCTGAAAACAGTGGCCAGCCAGTGAAAGATTTTAAATAGGAAGATGACACAATTAGATTTTCATTTTCAAAAATTCTGCTTTCCTATGGAGAAATGATAGGAGGAGAAAAAGGCGGATGGCAAGGAGGTCAGAGAGAAGGCTACTGCAGTAATGGAAACTAAGGCTGATAGTGATCTGAACTGGAACTTGGCAGTGGAGATGGAGGGTAGTGGACTGATTCAAAAATCAACAAGACCTAGTGATTGAGAATGGATGTAGGGAGTTGAAAGAGAAATCAGAGTCTAGGATAAGCCCCAGGTTTCAGACTTGGACAACTGAGTGGGTGGTGATGTCTGTCCTTACAGCCCCAGGGACGGTGTCATCTTGGTTTGCAGTCTGAGTACTTGGTCTGTTGGGCTTTGTAGGACCAGGTACTCTTTAGTCATCATGCTGTTTGTTGACATCAGTGTGTGCATCTTTCTTCACAAAGGCACATGGTGTGAGAGCAGTTACCTTTAAACCTACAGTGTTGGCTTTGTCTCTACCTGTGGAAAAGTGGGTGGGTGGTGACTCCCAAATCATGGCCATCTGGTGATCTGGGTGATCTATATTCTTTCTTTGCTTGGAGAACTGGGAGGGCCAGGTTTGGTAACATCTCTTCCTTTAAAGAACATGGAACGGCAGAGTAAGGTTTTCTGTCACTCTACTATAAAATCTTCAGACAACACAAGCTCCTCAACTTCAAATTACTCAGCTTCAGGGGAGGTATTGTCTTGCTCCTAAACCAAGGGACCAGACTCATCTTTTAACCAAAAGTAAACATGGTTAGGCTTCTGATTACTTACAAAAAATTGAAATTCAGACATTGGTCATCTGGTATGTGCCAAGTACTATTGATTAGGAGGGTAAACAGAAGGAGAGGATACGGTAATAAAAAAGACACAGATCCTGTCCTCAAGGGATCAGTGTAGGAGATTCCACACTTCCTTGAAGAACTCTAACATATGGTATAAATTTATAAATATATAAAGATGTGAACATAAAGTTCTGTGTGAGACAAGTGAAAGAGAAGTTAACTTGAGGGAAGGCATCATGAAAAGGGAATGGCACATCCTGAGAAGTGACATTTGATCTGGGCCCAGAGGGAAGGAAACTGTCATTTATTGATCATTTATTGTATTATCTAGTTATCCAACTCTCATTTCTTCCTGTTCCCTTTGACGATAGCAATACTCTTAGTCCTTAAATTCCTACATCTCAAAATTACCAGAACATTTTCTAGTTCTCCATATAGTATTGGGGGTACTGAAGTTCTCCTGTCTTTTACAGGGGGGGGACATTTAATCTATATACTCACCTACTACTGCTGATTGAGAGGGCAGGTCAAAGGATTCATGAACTTGGAGAGAAAGAAACTGAACCACAACAATTAAACTGGGAGGAAAGCCTAGATTCTTAGAAGGTGTTATGTTATGCTTGGCGAAGGAAGAGAAAGGGAGGCCTTTTCTCCTCTCTGGTTTGTGCAACAAGCTTTTCTATTCCTGCCTTTTCCCAGAGAGAGTTCCTCATCTCATTCCTTACAAACCCACACTGTGGCAGCCTCGTTAATGCAGATGGCCATGCTGAAGTGTGGACAGATTGGAATGATATGTCCAAGTTTTTCCAGTATGGATGGAGATGTACCACTAATGAAGATGCCTATTCAAACCGTACCCTCATGGGCAACTGGAACCAGGAGAGATATGACCTAAAGCATATCGTGCAGCCCAAACCCTTGCCTTCCCAGGTAATCGAACTTTCTCTTCTTTGTTTCCTTCTGTTAGAAAAGGAAATACCAATGACCATTTGAGAGTCAGGAATCTGATAACTTCCAATGCTGAGATCTCTCAGACTTCTGTTCATTGAGTGGTTGGGAAAGGGCAACAGTCCTCAGCTGGAATGCCTATCCCACTTTACTATCAAGTTGACCATTATATTATTGTAAGGTAATGAAAGGATGGGTAGCATGCTTTTTCTCTTGCTTCTCTTTGGACTTCATCAATCTACAGAAATATATATATATATAATGTCTTCTGACTCAGGGTAGCTTCTTCCCTGGTCCCTGCCTACCTAGACTTGTTGTTTATCTGCATCTTTCCCTTAAATCTCCTAAACAAACAAACCAACAAAGGATGTGAACATTAGTAGGATATAGGCTAATGACATATAGACTTATAGTCAATCTAAAATATGACACAGCCTGTTAGAATTCATGTCATTGTATCCTGTATTTCCCAGTATTGGTTATAGACTCTGTATTTTTAATCTACTACTTTTTCTTTGCAGTTTGGACACTATTTTGAAACGACATATGATACAAGCTACAACAAAAAAATACCACTTTCAACCCATAGTAGGTGGACTATCTTTTTTTTTTTTTTTTTTTTTTCAAAACACGGGCCTCTCACTGTTGTGGCCTGTCCCGTTGCGGAGCACAGGCTCAGCGGCCATGGTTCACAGGCCTAGCTGCTCCGCGGCATGTGGGATCTTCCCGGACCGGGGCACGAACCCGTGTCCCCTGCATCGGCAGGTGGACTCTCAACCACTGCGCAACCAGGGAAGCCCTGGACTATTCTTTTTAATTCTTATATTCTCAGGACCTAACTAAATGCTTGGAACATAGAAGGAACACAAATAAAAGTAAATTGAATGAGTGAATAAATGAATGAATGAGTGAATGATTTCTCTGTTTTCTCAATTTTGACATGATTCACTGTCTATTCCCTCACTGTCTATTCCCTCAGAAATAAGAATGAGATTGGTTACTAAGACTCCTCTTTTCTCTTCCCTCAGGGTTTAAGCGAGAGCCTCACTGGTTCCCAGGACATCAACCTGAGCTGGTTCCTCCTCCATACAAATGCACAGAAAAGTCAACTTACATGAGTAGCTATTCAGAGCCTCACAGTGAGCATCACTCTGTGTGTGTGTGGAATCCTAATAACTGCCAATTTCAGAGTCCATGATGCTAAGAAAGAATAAGGTTCATTTTTCCAGTGTAGAGTGTAGGAAGGAGCACATTCTAAGAACAACTAAGAATTTAGCTGACTGTAGCACAATCTTACTCTCTGAATAAATAAAGCACAAAAAATATTCTCTATTCCTTTTTTTTAAACCAAAATTTAAATGTCAAATTTAAGTTAATTATTTCTACTCTTAGGTCTACATTACGGGTGTTGTAGGAAGGCATTAAAAAGAATTATTTCTCTCAAATCTACAGCCACTCTGCTTTTCCCTGCCTTCTATCAGGGGCGGAACTGCAGAATCCATCATGACTTAGGATACATTTGGCTAGATGCTTTCTAGATGTGAGCCTGGTAGTCATGGTCAGATAGTTTACATTTACTGTGACCTTAATGAATATATCCCCTCTTAAGGACTAGAAAAAGAAAAATAACTGTTTATTATTATAGAAGATTTAAAACATACAAAAGTAGACAGAATGGTATAAAGAACTCCCATGTACCATTACCCACCTTCAACAATGGTTATAACCAATCTTATCTATCCCTATCTACTTTCTCTATTTTTAAATTTTTCTCAGAAATTATATCATTTCATCTATAAATAGTTCAGTTTATATCTAAAAAAGATAAGGACTGTCCATTTTTTACTCCCCCACAAAAGTCACCTAAGAAAACTTGATCAAACAAAACGGAGTTATTTATTAAGCCTTTGGCAAGGAAGAACCTCAACTTGACACAGTCTTGATAATGATTGAAAAGGGTGATGTTAGGGTAGGGTATTTTTAGGAATTTGGGATGACTCAGCTGCTTTAAGATGGGTCTTGCATTGTGGGGAACTGGCAGCGATTGAGAAAATGTTGTGAATAGTTTAGGGTTGGTGAACACTGGGAGACAATAGTCTTAACATGGCTAAACATCAGTATTTTCCAATTTTTTTGCTCTCCTGTTTAAGATAACAATATAATATTTGAGAGATATCTCCCATATATTACCTCCCAAACCTTCATTATTTTATGTTACGGGTATAAATATGGAATTATGTTATATATGATGTTAGGTACTGACAAAGTTTTATTTTTTTTCTGTATGGCTATCCAGTTGTCCCCATATTAGTTATTAAAAAGACCATACTTTCTTCAGTGCTCTTCAAAGCCATTTTTTTTTCATTTTAACATCTTTATTGGAGTATAATTGCTTTACAATGGTATGTTAGTTTCAGCTTCACAACAAAATGAATCAGTTATATATATACATATGTTCCCATATGTCTTCCCGCTTGCGTCTCCCTCCCTCCCACCCTCCCTATCCCACCCCTCCAGGCGGTCACAAAGCACCGAGCTGATCTCCCTGTGCTATGCGGCTGCTTCCCACTAGCTATCTACCTTACGTTTGGTAGGGTATATATGTCCATGCCTCTCTCTCGCTTTGTCACAGCTTACCCTTCCCCCTCCCCATATCCTCAAGTCCATTCTCTAGTAGGTCTGGGTCTTTATTCCTGTCTTACCCCTAGGCTCTTCATGACATTTTTTTCCTTAAATTCCATATATATGTGTTAGCATATGGTATTTGTCTCTCTCTTTCTGACTTACTTCACTCTGTATGACAGACTCTAAGTCTATCCACCTCATTACAAATAGCTCAATTTCGTTTCTTTTTATGGCTGAGTAATATTCCATTGTATATATATGCCACATCTTCTTTATCCATTCATCCAATGATGGACACTTAGCTTGTTTCCATCTCTGGGCTATTGTAAATAGAGCTGCAATGAACATTTTGGTACGTGACTCTTTTTGAATTATGATTTTCTCTGGGTATATGCCCAGTAGTGGGATTGCTGGGTCATATGGTAGTTCTATTTTTAGTTTTTTAAGGAACCTCCATACTGTTCTCCACAGTGGCTATATCAATTTACATTCCCACCAACAGTGCAAGAGGGTTCCCTTTTCTCCACACCCTCTCCAGAATTTCTTGTTTGTAGATTTTTTGATGATGGCCATTCTGACTGGTGTGAGGTGATACCTCATTGTAGTTTTGATTTGCATTGCTCTAATGATTAGTGATGTCGAGCATCCTTTCATGTGTTTGTTGGCAATCTGTATATCTTCATTGGAGAAATGTCTATTTAGGTCTTCTACCCATTTTTGGATTGGGTTGTTTTTTTTTTTGATATTGAGCTGCATGAGCTGCTTGTAAATTTTGGAGATTAATCCTTTGTCAGTTGCTTCATTTGCAAATATTTTCTCCCATTCTTAGGGTTGTCTTTTCGTGTTGTTTATGGTTTCCTTTGCTGTGCAAAAGCTTTTAAGTTTCATTAGGTCCCTTTTTTTTTTTTTAATTTCCATTTCTCTAGGAGGTGGGTCAAAAAGGATCTTGCTGTGATGTATGTCAGAGAGTGTTCTGCGTATGTCTTCCTCTAAGAGTTTTATAGTGCCTGGCCTTACATTTAGGTCTTTAATCCATTTCGAGTTTATTTTTGTGTATGGTGTTAGGGAGTGTTTTAATTTCATTCTTTTACATGTAGCTGTCCAGTTTTCCCAGCACCACTTATTGAAGAGGCTGTCTTTACTCCATTGTATATTCTTGCCTCCTTTATCAAAGATAAGGTGACCATATGTGCATGGGTTTATCTCTGGGCTTTCTCTCCTGTTCCATTGAACTATATTTCTGTTTTTGTGCCTGTACCATACTGTCTTGATTACTGTAGCTTTGTAGTATAGTCTAAAATCCAGGAGCCTGATTCAGCATATCTTTTATTGTGATAAAATATACATAACATAAAATGTACCATTTTGGGACTCCCCTGGTGGTGCAGTGGTTAAGAATCCACCTGCCAATGCAGGGGACTCGGGTTCAAGCTCTGGCCCAGGAAGATGCCACATGCCACGGAGCAACTAAGCCCATGAGCCACAACTGCTGAGGCTGTGTGCCACAACTGTGGCCCAATACAGCTCTAGGTGAGCACCTAGAGCCTGTTCTCCACAGCAAGAGAGGCCACCACAATGAGAGGCCCACGCACTGTAACGAAGGGTAGCCCCAGCTCGCTGCAACTAGAGAAAGCCCACCTGCAGCAATGAAGACTCAATGCAGCCAAAAATAAATAAAAAATAAATTTTAAAAAATGTTTTAACTTTGTTTTGTTTTGTTTTGGGTTTTTTTTTGCGTTACTCAGGCCTCTCACCGCTGTGGCCTCTCCCGTTGCGGAGCACAGGCTCCGGATGCGCAGGCTCAGTGGCCATGGCTCACGGGCCCAGCTGCTCCACGGCATGTGGGATCTTCCCGGACTGGGGCACGAACCTGTGTCCCCTGCATCGGCAGGTGGACTCTCAACCACTGCGCCACCAGGGAAACTCTTAACTGTTTTTAAGTATACAATTCAGTAGCATTAAATACATTCATAATGTTGTGCAACCATCACCACTATCCGTTTCCAGAACTTTTTCATCATCACAAACTGATTCTCTGTACCAATTAAGCAATAATTCCTCATTCCCCTCTTCTCTTGTCCATGGTAACCTCTATTTTCTGTCTCCATGAATTTGCCTATTATAAGTACCTCATATGAGTGGAATAATACAATATTTTTCTTTTTGTCTCTAGCTTATTTCGCTCAGCATGTTTTCAAGGTTCATCCATGTTACAGCATGTATCCTTTTTAAGACTAAGTCATACTCCATTGTATGTATAATACCACATTTTGCTTCTCTATTCATCTGTTAATAGACACTTGGGTTGTTTTCACCTTTTGGCTAGTGTGAATAATGCTGCTCTGAACATTGGTGCACAAATATTTGTTTGAATCCCTGCTTTCAATTCTTTTGGGTATATACCCAGAAGTGGAATTGCTGGATCATATGGTAATTCTGTTTAACAGTTTGGAAATGCCAGTTTTCCATAGTGGCTGCACTTTTTTACATTCCTACCAGTAATGCACAAGGGTTCCAATTTCTCCACATCTTTACCAACACTTATTTTCTGGTGTTTTGTTTGTTTGTTTTCATTTTATAATAGCCATCTTAGTGGGTGTAAAATGGTATCCCGCTGTGGTTTTGATTTGTATTTTCCTAATGGCTAGTGATCTTGAGCATCTTTTCATGTGCTTATCAGTTATTTGTATGTTGTCTTTGGAGAAATGTATATTCAAGTCCTTTGCTCCTTTTTGAATTGCGCTGTTTGCTTTTTTGTTGTTGAGTTGTACATGTTCTTTATATATCTTTATATATTCTGGATACTAATCCCTAATCAGATACTCTATGATTTGCAAATATTTTCTCTCATTCTGTAGGTTGTCCTTTCACTCTCTTGATAGTGTCCTTTGATGCACAAAAGTTTTCAGTTTTGATGAAGTCCAATTTATCTATTTTTTCTTTTATTGCCTAAACTTTTGGTGTCATATCCAATAAATCATTGCTAAAATCAATGTTGTGAAGCTTTGTCTCTATGTTTTCTTCTTTTAGCTCTTATGATTAGGTGTTTGATCCTTTTTGAGTTAATTTTTGTATATTATATAAGGTAAGGGTCTAATTTCATTCTTTTGCATGTGGATATCCAGTTTTCCCAGCACCATGGGAAAAGACTGTCCTTTCCCCATTGAATGGTCTTGGTGCCTTTGTCAATAATCATTTGACTATATATGCAAGAGATTATTTCTGGGCTCTCTATTCTATTCCTTGGTCTATGTCTGCCTTTATGCCAGTACCACACTTTTTTGATTATTGTATATATTTTTTGATTATTGTACTTTTGTAATAAGTTCTGAAATCAGGAAGTGTGAATCTTCCAAATTTTTTCCTCTTTTTCAAGACGGTTTTGGCTAATTCAGGCCCCTTTGAGATTCCATGCGAATTTTAGGGTGGAATTTTCTATCTCTGCAGAAAACATTATTGGAATTTTGGTAAGAATTGCTTTGAATCTGTAGATCACTTTAGCTAGTATTGATATCTTAACAATATTAAGTTTTCCAATCCATGCACATAGATGTCTTTCCATTTATGTCTTCTTTAATTTATTTTAGCAATGTCTTATAGTTTTTAGTGTACAAGTTTTTTGCCTCCTTAGTCGAGGTTATTCCTCGACTATTCCTTGAATATTTTATTCTTCCTGATGCTATTGTAAATGGAATTGTTTTCTTAATTTCCTTTTTGGATTACTCATTGTTAGTGTATAGAAATGCAACTAATTTTTGTGTGTTTGTTGGTTTTATATCCTGCAATGTTGCTGAGCTTGTTTATTAGTTCTAATTTATATTTTTGGCGAAATCTTTAGGGTTTTCTATATGTAAGATCATGTCTTTTGTAAATAGAAATAGTTTTACTTGTTTCTTTCCAACTTGGATGCTTTTCTTTTTCTTGCCTAATTGCTCTGGATAGAACTTGCAATAATATATTGAATAGAAGTGGTAAAAGTGGACATCCCTGTCTTGATCCTAGTCTTAGAGGAAAGGCTTTCAATCTTCACCACTGAGTATGATGTTAGCTGTGGGTTTTTCATATATGGTTGAGGTAATTTCCTGATACCTACAACTGAGTTCATAATCTTCAGTCTCAAATTTGTCCATCTTATATATTTCATATCTTGGTGAATTCCATAGTTTTCTTTTATGTGTCTTAACCACTCTTTCTTATTTTTAATATTACATATTGCATAATAAATTCACACAGTTGTCAAAAACAGAAAGCAAGGAATTATTTTGAATCCCCCTTTCTCATCCTTCCCATTAAAACAGATACCAAGCCCTATAAATTCTATCTCCACATTATGTCTTGATTATGTCCCTCTTTGTTACATCTCTATCGCCTTTGCCATATTCCACTTTCCCATTATTTCTCGCTCTTACCCTTTTGGTTGATGTCTCTATTTTCCATGTTGGTCTGTATTTATCAATCACTATATTGCTCCCAGATTAAGTCTAAAAATGCAGAGTGGATCATGCTACTCTCTTGGTTAAAATCTTTCACTGGCTTTTATAGCCTTCAAAATAAATTTCAAACTCCTTAGCAGAGTTTTCTCTACTTTCTGACACTTGTTCCTCATCTCCCACATTCCCTCTCATATGTCTAGTGCTCCAACCAAACATAAGTATCAATACCTGCCTGGGCACTTCATGCTGTTCCGCCTTCTAGATGCATTTTCTTCCCTCTTAACCTTGCTAAGTCCTATAAACCATTAAGAATTCAGTCAGACACCCACTAGGATGTCTATAACCAAAAAGATAAATAATTATAACTGTTGGTGAAGATATTGAGAGGTTGGAACCCTCATACACTGCTGGTGAGAATTTTAAATGGGCAGCTGGGCTTCCCTGGTGGCGCAGTGGTTAAGAGTCTGCCTGCCAATGCAAGGGACATTGGTTCGAGCCCTGGTCCGAGAAGATCCCACATGCTGCGGAGCAGCTGAGCCCGTGCACCACAGCTGCTGAGCTTGCACTCGAGAGCCTGCGAGCCACAACTACTGAAGCCCGCACGCCTAGAGCCCGTGCTCCTCAACAAGAGAAGCCACTGCAGTGAAGCCTGGGCACTGCAATGAAGGGTGGCCCCCGCTGGCCACAACTAGAGAAGGCCCGTGCATGGCAACAGAGACCCAACACAGCCAAAAATAAATAAAAATAAAATAAATTAATTTTTAAAAATGGGTAGCTGCCTTGGAAAATAGTCAGACAGTACCTCAAAAGGCTAGATGGAAAGTTACCATATAATCCAGCAATTCCACTCCTAGATATATACTCAAGAGAAATGAAAACATATGTCCACACAAAAACTAGTACATGAATGTTCATAGCAGCATTATTCATAATAGACAAAAAGTAGAAGTAACTCAAATGTCCATCAATTGATGAATGGGTAAATAAAAGGCAGTAGATCCATGTAAAGAAATATTATCTGGCAATAGAAAGGAGTGAAGTACTGATACATGCAACCATATGGCGGATACTTTAAAACATTCTGCTATGTGAAAGAAGCTAGTCACATAGGGCCACGTATTGTATGATTCCACTTACATGAAATGTCCAAAATAGGCAAATACACAGAGACAGAATGTAGACTAGAGGTTGCCTAGGGCTGAGGGGTGGGCATTGGAGGGTGATAACTAATGGGCATAAGTTAGCATCTTGGCTAATGAAATGTCCTAAAACTGACTTTGGTGATGGATGTACAACTCTGTGAATATAAATAAAACCATGAAATTGTACACTTTCAATGGGTAAATAGTATAGTAATGAATGATATCTCAATAAAGATGTTAAAAAATTTGGTCAGGGGTAACCATCTCCAGGATTCCTTCTATGTCCAGAGTAGGTAATCCTCTTAAGGGTCCCCATAACAGACATTTTGAGTGGACATCGTAGAAACTTGAAATCTACGTCTTTTTACTTGCCTGTTCTTCTGCTCAATTTTTAATTGTGTTAGGGCAAAAAAGCATTTCTTATTTTTGTAGCTAGCACATGGTAGGCACTCAAATAATTCTTGAATGAATAGTCATTGTAAGGGACGTCCCTGGTGGCGCAGTGGTTAAGAATCCGCCGGCCAATGCAGGGGACACAGGTTCGAGCCCTGGTCCGGGAAGATCCCACATGCCGCGGAGCAGCTAAGCCCATGCGCCACAGTTACTGAGCCCGTGCTCTAGAGCCCACGAGCCACAACTGCTGAAGCCCACGTGCCTAGAGCCCATGCTCCGCAGCAAGAGAAGCCACTGCAATGAGAAGTCCGTGCACCGCAACGAAGAGTAGCCCCCGTTCGCCACAACTAGAGAAAGCCCGTGCACAGCAATGAAGACCCAATGCAGTCAAAAAAATAAAAAGAAATAAATTAATTAAAATATATATACATCAAAAAAATAGTCATTGTAAATCTTCAAAGCAAAGATCAAATCCAGTGCAATATTCAAATAAAATGTGAGGTATTAAATAGAATAGGATTTTTCTAAGCATGAAAATATGTATCATTCCCAAACCATTAGGCAAAACATCCATTTGGTTTCTAAATGTTACATCTTATTGAAATTATATGTATGTACTCTACACACATTTCCCAGATTTCTTCTTTAAAAAAATGATAGTTTAAAAAAGGTAAAGCGCTTCTTAGCACAGCGCATACCTAATAGTAAGTGCTTAATAAATGTTAGCTCATATTAAAAAACAATAAATGCTAATTAAAATTGCCTCAACAAACTTCTGGCATAATTCAGACATAGGGAATGAAGTAGAATTATGGAAGAGCTAGCTATAAAGCTAAAGAAAAATCCCTCAAATATGCTAGACTAGAAAAGTCCTATACTAATAGCAGTGAACAAATAGCTATAGCAAAGCATGTGATCTGGAAAAGAATAACAACAAAAAACTAGTCTAACTTGGGGATGGTAATAATAAACAAAAAAGGTGACCCTGCACATTCTGAACAAATTTGTCAAAAACATAAATATCATACTCTAATAGACAAAGTGTGATTCATTTAAGATCAAATCATTAAGATTATGTCTGCTTGAGAAATCTGGTAATTCACTAAATTGATTAAAGCTGACACATGGTTTCCAGGGCATTCTTCAGTTTTTTACACTACTTAATTCAGCCTCAATCAGTTAAGATGTTTTTGCATACCAGTAACATAAAACCCTCATCAAAAAAGATTAAACAAAAACGAGATGTAATAAGACATTGTGAAGTAAGGAAGCTCTAAAGGTGACCAGTTAAGCAGTTCAATGACCCATCGAGGTCTCGGAGTCTTACCATCTTCTTGCTCAGCCATCATCAGTATATCATGGATGCTCCCTCATGATTTCCAGATGCCTACAGCAATCTGAGTATCACATTCTCATGCTCCAACATGCAGAGGAAGAAAAAAAATCAATCTCTCTCTCTGTCTCTGTCTCTCTCTTTCTCGCTGTCTCTCTCCCTCTCCCTCTTCCCTCCCTCCCTGTCTCTTTTTTGGCAAGTCTTTTTAAAGGTAAAAAGCTTTTCAAGAAGCATCTATAGCGAATTTCCTTCCTGTCTCATTGATCATAATTGGGTTGTAGCCCTTTCAAGACTAATCCCTACAGAAGGAAGGGAATTTCCGTGATTGATTTAGACCAACTCTGGCTGGAGCTTGGGAGAAAGAATATGGTGGATACCTAAACCAATCTGGGGTGCTGTTGGCAAGACTGAAGGTGGTAAATAGGTTACTTAGGCAGCCAACAACGTCTGCTACACAGCCATAAAAATTGGCTCTAAGTTTAGAGAAATCTGACTTCTGGCTAGATCACAGCATTTCAGACTATTAGGAAGTTGTTTTTTAAGATAAAACCTTTTGAACCTGTATAGATTTGCAATGTATATTGTCCTAGCTCCACACCCCTACAACATAAAAACTTTCGACAGTTGTTTCATGTGTCATATTTTAAAAGCATGGCCAATCCCCAAATTGTAGGTTTTGTGAAGGAAAGAGTCCTTGTGAGAAATCAGAAATCAGCTGGAAGAGGGTGCAGGAAAAATAAGAGTTGTCTCTAAACATTTATACCAGGGCTATTTTTCATTAATTGAATCAGAAGTTTGTCTAGACTCACAAAAGTGAAATAGAGGTGTTTTTGTAGAGCAGTATGTCTTTGTTTAAGCTAAATAATATGATCACTTATTGATCTGTTGTTATTCACTGTAATTCTTAAACCTTTTAAAGACAAATATCATATGATACCACTTATATGTGGAATCTAAAATATGACACACCAATAAATAAATAAATAATGAAAAGAGACTTTGCTGGTTGTCCAGTGGTTAAGACTCCATGCTTCCAATGCAGGGGGTGCAGGTTTGATCCCTGGTCGGGGAACTAAGATCCTACATGCCGCGTGGTGTGGCCAAAAAAAAAAAAAACTAAACTAAAATATGACACAAATGAACATACCTACGAAACAGAAACAAACACATAGACACAGAAAACAGACTTGTGGTTGCCTGTGGGTGGGGGATGGGGGAGGCAAGGATTGGGAGTTTGGGATTAGCAGATACAAACTACTATATACAGGATGGATAAACAACAAGGTTCTACCATATAGCACAGGGAACTATATTCAATATCCTGTGATGAACCAAAATGGAAAAGAATATGAAAATATATATATACATGTGGATAACTGAGTCACTTTGCTGAAGAGCAGAAATTAACACAACATTGTATAATAAGTCAACTATACTTCAATAAAATTTAAAAAATAAAAAAAATAAGGGACTTCCCTGGTGGTCCAGTGGGTAAAAATCCACACTCCCAATGCAGGGGGCCAGTGTTCTGATTCCGGTTGGGGAACCAGATCCCACATGCATGCCACAACTAAGAGCCCACATGCTGCAACTAAAGACCCCACATGCCACAACTAAGACCCAGAGTGGCTTAAATAAATAAATATTTTAAAATAAATAAAAAACAAAAGTTAAACTTTTTAAATTGTGGGTCAATGGATTGTATATTCCCCAGTCTTAGTTTTAATAGGTGTTACTGGCTAATTAAGGGACTACACCTGAGAGGCTTGTTTGGAGATAATCACTTGTCCTATTGTGATAATCACCTGTCCACCTTGTGAATCAGCTGAAGGCAATGCTTATCAGTAGCAAAATGTCAAAGTTGAGGACACCATCTCCTCCCTGGTGACATGATTAATTTCAGAGACGCACTAGGGCCTTTTATGCATTGTCATCCAGACCTCATTCAGGTTTGTTATTGGAACTGAGGGCCAAAATCAAAGAGGGAGGAGAGGAACTAATATTCCTTGAACTCTGCTAAGGGCTTTACCTCCTTTTTCTCATTAATTTACTCCTTACAACTAGTGTACAAATCAGTACCCCATGTTATAAATGGAAGACCTAAAGACCATAAAGCTTAAGTGACTTGCTAAATTTATCCCATGAGTAAATGCTGGAAACAGTCATTCTGACTCTAATATTCCTGGAGTCCCCTAAATCATATGTGATGATTATTACAAAATATTCAAACACAAGACAGTTATCTGTTGCTGAATGATATTTATTAGCTTAATAATTTGGGCCTGCCCTTAGCATTAATAAGCTTCAGCACTAGTCACAAGATTTTCATTCACTGGTGGGGAAATTTTCTTGTTTTAAAAAATGCAGTTAGAGAAAGGGCATCTACTTCTTGGGGGCTGCAGTGACAGCAGGTTTCTCTTCACGGGTGATGGGAATGGTGCGCTCAGGGCCCGAGACCTGTTTCCTTGGTCCATTCACAGTGAGGATGCCATCAGATGACAGGGATGAAGTAATTGTGAGAGGGTCCACATCAGCTGGGATCCGGTACTTCCGGTGGAACTCCCGGGAGACGAAGCCATGTTCATCCTAATCCAAGAGAATAAGGAAAGAGGTAGAGAGATAAGAACAGGAAATAGCATCACTTGCCTAGAACTCAGACATCCTCCTTCCCCTTAGGTGTGGCCAAATGCATGGCAACATGAGAGAAAGCTAAATAGCTGTTCTGTTTGGGGCTAAGATGAAATTGCCTAGGTGGTCACTCCTACCAATGAGAGTCTGAGAAGTCTGAACAGCCAAAACTTCATAGCTCTCTAAACCCTCAGGCATGGACATGTTCAGGGGTATTTCCCAGAGGTTTAGATCAATGTTTTTTGGGCCTACACGATTTGGAATATCATCTGGCTTTGAAGATTTGAGTCCCTGAGGAAACCCAGAAATTGTCCTGACTCTTCAGGAATGTTCCAGAAGGTTCCAGACCAATAGACCTAATAATAACAACAACAACAATAAAGACTCCCTCCAGGGAGGCTCTGATCTAGAGTTGAATCATACAAGCAAAACTGAAACAGCTTGAGGACCTCACACTATACTGTTTGATGCACAAGTTTCTGAGGTGGGAATTCCCTGGCGGTCCAGTGGTAAGGACTCCGCACTTTCACTGCCTTTGGTAGGAAGCAAACTCATTGAAAAACTCTCCCAGAAAGTAATGAAAAGCTATTCCATTCTCTAGAATTTGGCTAAAGAATTCTGACCCTAACCTTTACACCTGCTGAATCTCAAGCATTTATCCAGACAGGCTCTCAACTGATTTCCACATGGGTCTAGGGTATTAGAAGGTGAGTAGAGCTCTGAAGCTTAGGCAAAGCAAGTAGTTCAGCATTAAGATGGGCTAACGAGAAATGAATTCCAAAACATCTGAAAGAAAAGTCTCAAATTCAAGGGCCTTCCAAGTGCATGCAGTTAATGTAATTATATAAAGCGATCAGATGTCTGACAACCACTACTCCTAAATCAGTGGTCTTCAACCTTGACTAACTGTACATTAGAATCCCTTAGGGAGCTTTGAAAAATCCTGATTTAACTGACCTGGGATATGCCTGAGCATTGCGATATTTTTTTTTTTTTTTTTTTTTAGCTGTACGTGGGCCTCTCACTGTCGTGGCCTCTCCCGTTGTGGAGTACAGGCTCCGGACGCGCAGGCTCAGTGGCCGTGGCTCATGGGCCCAGCTGCTCCGCGGCATGTGGGATCCTCCCGGACCGGGGCACGAACCCGTGTCCCCTGCATTGGCAGGTGGACTCTCAACCACTGCGCCACCAGGGAAGCCCTGGGATTTTTTTTTTTTTTTTTAATTCCCCTCGCAATTCTAATGTGCCCAAGGTTGAGAACCACTGGCTTAAACAGGAAGTTAACATCCCATCTATCCCATCTGAGGCAATCAAATCAAAACAAACAAAGATCACTTCTCTGGCCAAAACAACAACAACAATAACAACAACAGGTTTATCCCTGTTCTTGACTCTTATGGCTTAGGAGTGGAATGCTTCCAGCCTCAGGGGCTGATGGCAGTCTCTGGCATATAGTACGCGCTGGATGAATGAGCAGAAGAGAAAGTCAGCTACGTACCTGGCGCTCTTCATGTTTTCCATGCACCTCAATCACATCTCCCAGCACCTTGACCTTGAGTTCCTCTGGGGAGAAGTGCTTCACGTCCAGGTTGACAGAGAATCTGTCCTTCTCCAGCCGCATCTGGAAATAGCAAGGTGGGGGAGGGGAAGACAAAAGATAGTAGGAATATGAACAACACTAGTACAGTCTCATTCTGCAGACTTGCTTTCTTTCCAGGTAGTTTATCCTCCTCGTTTTAGCTAAAAATCCCTTTTTGAATAAACATGACTCTCTAGTTCAGGGGTGCCACCACAGTGGTACCCAAGGCACACCATTTGGTCATCAGGCCAAACTTTATTTACAGGGACAGGGAAGAAGACAGACCACCCAGGGGACAAATCACAAGGATGGGTCTGGGCATGGCTTCTCTGACCCAATGCCTGGCCTTGTCATTTGTCTGTGAGACAAAGGCCCCTTCTTCTTACTCAGGTCTCTGCCAAGTTTCCCACCCACTCAATCTGGAATGTTCTGCTAGCTCTGATTGTCCTTCCAAAGCCCTTGCCCACTTGGCTCCTGTTTACTCACTCTTGAATATTTTTAAACCAGAGTGTTATCGGTGACATCTTCTATCAATCTTATCTGTTTGCCCCATTCTCCTACCCTCTCAGGACAAGTGGAGGGGGGTCCCTAAACTTGACCTACCTTCTATCCTCATTAGGCTTGGACCCAGGCCAGTGCCCTGTCACAGCCCTGAGAAACCCAGAAAATCATAGAAGGGGGAATAGAAAGGAAGAAAATAGTGGCTGCTGTCTCCAGCTCCATGCAGCTGGGATGAAAAGCTCAGGATGAGGTAGGACTGCCTCCTGGCTCTGGAACTTGAGATGATAGTATTTGTCAGGAGTGTGAGGTATTAGAAGAGGTGAGCGAAGGAGTCTGAGCAAAGGCAGCTCTTTCCCTGTAGATCATTATGAACTAAACCAGAAAGGGACATCCTACTTAGAAGATGGGACAGAGAATGATCTTCATAACACATGGAAAAAATGTAATAAATAAGGATACAGAGGTGCATCGAATACAAACAGGTGATTGGGGAAGAGAGGAACTAGGGACCTCATCTTTCTTCACTGCAGGACACACAAGAGCCTAAGACACTTGGGACCCTTAGACCTAGTCAGATTTAGGCCAGGAGGAAAAGGACAGTGGATGGAGACGCTTCCAGGAGGCTCCAGAATGAACTCACCTGTCCTGGCAGAGGGGAGACTTACCTCTGAGAGCCCAGTGTCAATCCAGCTGGGTGCCCGCAGAAATGAAGGCAGCCGAAGGTAGAAGGGGCTCAGGGAAGTAGAAGCTGGGAAGAGATCAGACTCCAACAGGTGCTCGCCAAAGAACTGGTCAAAGAGGCGGCTGGGAGAGTGAAAAGGAAAGAAGGGGCGGCGGATCCAGGGGTGGTGGATGGCGATGTCCATGGTGGCTAGGTGAGTGTGGGGACTCAGCTGGCTGGTCAGCTCCTTCAGCCGCAGCTACAGCCAGCCCCTTATATACGCAGTCTTCTGAAGCTTCTGGAATGGTGATGTCAGGGGTTTTATTATCCCAGCTCACTGCCCGTTCATGGAGACTTGTGATTGGGGATTTGGCAGTGTGACACATACCCAGTACTCACTGAGCTAAGAAAAGAGAAATACAAACACGTCTGAGTTGGCCAGTGACTTGTCCTGGTCTTGTTTTACTCGCTTTCTGTCCGCACCCCATGGCACCCCCCGCCCCCCTTCTCTGGAGCTGGGACTGAGGCAGGAATCCCAGGCGGGCGGGCAGTGGGCCCCTCCTCCTCCTCTGCAGCCTAGCATGCCAAGGGAATGCGGCCAGAGACTATCTTGGGCCTGGGCAGGAACTGGAATCTTCCTAGGCTGGGCCCCAGGATATTAACTCTTTGTGGGTCCCTGAAGGAGAGTAGTGATCACCAACATGTCAACGGCAGGTTTCCACGTGGTGCCCTGGGTCGCCCTGGGTTCAGAGAGGACCCTGACCTTAACCTAGGCAAGAAGGCCCCTCACCCCACCCCAGAGAAAGGGGAGAAAGTTGTTTGCGTCGTTCACTTTACAGGCCTGGCAGAACAGTAAATCCAGGGGAGCTTGATGAAGCAGAGCGCCGGCTGCCTACCACTGCGGAGGGGAAGAGGGGCGTGGAAAACGTGCAAACTCTTTGGGAGGGTCTCAGCGTGGTCTCTCCGGGGCCTCCGGCACCAGCCTCCCCTCCCCAGCTCGCTCCGCAGCCAGGACCCCCAGCTGTCCTCCCCGGGGGGGCCCCCCGTGACAGCTGAAGGGTGTGCAGCGGAGGGGACGGGGGTCCAGGCGACGCGGGTCACACACTCGACGCGGGCGCTGCCCGCCCCTCCCCCACCGGGCTCGGCACTATTTTGGGTGGTGTAGACCCCGCCCCCACCTCCAAGTGCGCTGGGGCTCTGCGGCAGCTGGAGGGGTGCTGCTGCGCCTGCTGGGGCCGCACCTCGAGCCGGGGCCGCCGGCGGGTCTGCAGCCATGTCGGGCCGCTCGGTGCCACATGCCCACCCGGCCACCGCCGAGTACGAGTTTGCCAACCCGAGCCGCCTGGGCGAGCAGCGCTTCGGGGAAGGTATGGCACGGACGCCACCCCCTTGCCTCCCACCCCCACCTGCTGAAATTCTGGGCTGACCTCCCAATGATACTGGCCTCCACCCCACTCTGGGCTTAACTGAACTCCTGGGGCGAGCCGTCTCCCACCCCAGACTGCCCCCTCACCCCGCTCCGGGCAGGGCTCGCTTCCCTTCCTACTGACCTCGGTGCGGACTGCTGCCCGCTGTGCTCTGATACCTGCCCCTGCTCCCCTCGGGATGCCTCCCCTGCGAACCACCCAGACCCTGTCTGGTTTGCTCTTCTTCATCCCAACTCATTCCCTTTCTCAATCTCCTCTCCCCAGCCGCCTCATTCCAGCCACTGGGACCCCTCCTTCCCCTTCCCTGCTTCTCCTGACTCCCCTCCAGCTCTCCCGAGGCCTCACCTCCTGATCTGCTCTCATGTCGCCCTCCTTCCCACCCCATCCTCCCTCATTCTAACTCTTGCCTTCTCTCTCTCTCTGCCCCTCAGGCCTCCTGCCAGAAGAGATCCTGACCCCCACCCTCTACCATGGCTACTATGTCCGGCCCCGGGCTGTCCAAGCTGGGGAGGGCGGCAGGGCAGGGGCCTCTGAGCTTCGGCTCAGTGAGGGCAAGTTCCAGGCGTTTCTGGATGTGAGCCACTTTACCCCCGATGAGGTAACCGTGAGGACTGTAGACAACCTACTGGAGGTGTCTGCCCGGCACCCCCAGCGCCTGGACCGCCATGGCTTCGTGTCCAGAGAGTTCTGCCGAACCTACGTCCTGCCTGCTGATGTTGACCCCTGGCGGGTCCGCGCTGCTCTCTCCCATGATGGCATCCTCAACCTGGAGGCGCCTCGGGGTGGCCGACATTTGGACACAGAGGTCAATGAGGTCTACATCTCCCTGCTCCCTGCACCTCCTGATCCAGAGGAAGAGGAGGAAGCCAGTGTTGAGCCCTGAGTGCCACAGAGCCAGCACCCTTTCTAGCTCCCGCGGTGATAGGACTAGCTGCTCACCACCCCAGAGGTAGCAGCATCCTTGGGGGAAGGGAAAAGTGCATGGTCACAATGTATGGTTTGGTCCCTTGGGACGTGTCATAGTGTTTTCATTTAGTTTTGGGTGGAGTTGAATAAACCCAAATCTCAGGGCCTTATTTGTGCTGCTCCCTATTCTGTGGCCTGGAGGATGGGATGGGCAGGGAGGGAGACAAAAAGGACAGCTAGACAAAAAGGTCCTCAGTTAGATGTACCCAATGTCATAGCACCCTGAGCTCACACTTGGATGCTGAGATCACACCTGGAAGCTGACACTGGCTCCAGATCAAATTCCTGGCCATAATTTTCTCACAATGCAACAAAAGAGAGAGTGATCCTGGGAGGGAAAAGGGATATGCCATCCAAACAGCCCAGAGGGCACTGTCTGAGCTGGTGATTAGAGACACAAAAACAAGGGTCTCCAGACTGTCTGGCCTGTTTTGGGTAGGGGTTGGGAAATCAGCTTTTGGCTGCAGAGTTGCCTAAAGCCCTGGTTTCCCATACTAAGGTCTGTCCACTGTAAATGGTCTCTGATTCTGAGGGATCGAGTATGCAGACACAGGGGCACAGACACAGAAGCCTCTGCCATTGTCACTAAATCACAAAGCCTCCCAACCCTCTGCCTATGAGAGAAAGCATTTGTTTCTAACCTTGAAACATCCCAAAGAGAGGAATTGCTGCATCACTCCACCCAATCCAAGTCTAAATGCAGGGGAGCTAGGGTTATTGGTATGGTGGTGATGGCCAGGGAAACTTCCTTTGGAAGTAGAGTCTTAATACTAGGGGTATGATGTATTCAGGAGAGCCTGGGGGGGGGGGTTGACCTCTTAATTGCTCTCTGTAATCAATAGAACATGCATGTGTATGCTTTGAGGAGTGTCCAGAAGACCTCCCTGCCCCCAAATATATCTTTTACTAGATTGTGATGGATATCTGAAATTCTTCCATTAAAGTGGTTGATTCTTAACTTTTTTTATGGACAATAAAAGCAACAGATCCTCTTTCCAGAAAAACACACATGCTCTGAAATTTGGCATATAATTTGAATAGGTTCACACAGCTCTTGAGATCCATTCATATGCCCCTCTTAGGGAATCTGTGGACACCCAGGATAAGAACCCTCACTTGAAGAATACAATTCTTGGTTAAAGGATTGCCATCTATTAAAAATTAAAGCATGCCTTAGAGAAATAACTATTGATGTATTCTTTTGTTCACTCATTCAACAAATTAAACCCCAAGTAATATACTGTGGAGGTTATACATTGTAAATATAAATTTAAAACTATGCTCCTTTGTTGTCTACTCTCAGGCATCTTAACGTCTAGCTGAGAAGAAAAAGAATTGTAAAAGGATCCTATTCAGACTTCAACCAGAACAGCTTCACTTTGATCTGTTTCGTAGTAGGAATTGTTACCTGAGCTTCATTTAAAAGACAGTGTTCCTTAGCTAGAAAAAAATTTGAAACCTCTGATTTTGTCCAAATCCCCATCCCATTCAAATACTTTGAAGATTATTAGCCAACTTCTGGGACATTTTCAGTGACCGAGGGCTTAGAACTTCATAAGGTAGCCCATTTCATTTTCTTTTTGGACACATCTGTTATAAATTCTTCCTTCCATTGATCCAAAATCTGCATTTCAGTAACTTCTGCCCATTGGTTCAGGTTATGTCCAGAAACTAAATGCAATCCTTCTTTCACTTGAGAGTCCCTTCAAATATTTAAAAGTAACCATCCTGTCCTCCAAAAGCTTCCCTTTCCCAACTAAACATGCCTAATTCTTTTAAACATATTTTATAGGACTTTCCATACCACTTATAACTCAGACAACTTTCTCTTCAATAGACTGCCTCTTGACACTGTAACTTGAAATGCAACATGTAAACCTAAAATTATTATTCCAATCATGGACTGACTGGTACAGACTTCAGTGGAATAATCAATACCATTGTTTATCACTCTAGACTTCTATTAATGGTGCTTTGGGTATATCAGATTTTCTGGCCACCACAACACAGTGTTGGTTCCTTTGGAATTTCTGGTCATATAAAAATCTCACATGTTTTCCTTTAAATTTTTTCTTTAAATTAGAGAAAGTAGCTAGAAAGGGACCGAGATTGTGGAGGGCTTTGAGTGCCAAACTAAGAAGTTTGGGTAACAGGATGAAAAGAATACAGTTAATGGTAGAGTACAGAATGGATTGCCAGGGAGAAGCACGGCCATGAAATAAGAGGCTAGTGCAATGATCCATCACCAGACAATAAAGTAAGATGCTTTACCATCTAACAATTAGCTGAGAAAAAGAAGTAATAATAATAACAATAGCTAGGACTTACTGAGAGGGTCCCATGTGCCAGGCCCTGGACTAGAGTTTTACATACATTATCTCATTTAATCTTCACCACAATCCTACAAGGCTGTGACTCTTATTATCTCCATTTTTCATAAGGAAAGAAGATGGGGAGGAATGAAGCGTCCAGGGTACCCTCCGTGGAGTACAGGGCTGAGTGCTGGGTCCTGAACATCCATAAGGGACACACAAATAACTGGGCATCTGAACAAGACACTAAAGAGGGGGTGGGAACACTGAAGACAAGCCATACAGGTTCCACAAATTCTCCTAGAGCCCCTATTTTCTACAGAGGAATTTGCTCAACTTCATCCTAGTTGCCAGTGAGTGTGGAATGAATCAGCTTCAGGTCATTGGAGGAGAAGCTGAGTTGAGGTTAAATGGAGATTCCGTAGTTCTGTACTGGGGATGGGGAAGTGAGTGGTTAAGAAGTGCTGAGACCATTCCAATCATAGAATCATATGATTTTTGACCAGAAAGGGGATTAAGTAATGAGTTCAGCCCTCCATTTTTACAGTCCTCGAAAAAAGTGATTTGCCCACATTAATTCCAATAGCAAGGGAGAATACAAAAGGAATACATTTCCCTAAATTTTAGTTTCCCAAAGAGTCCAGTATTCAATCCCAGATTCTGGACAAGGATAATAAGAGACTGACACCGATTACCTTGAAAGTGAAACTCAATTAGACCTGCTTACTGCTGGGGAAACATAGGTAAGACTCTTTATTATAGACGATACATTTCAATGACAGTGTGAAGTAGTAGAGAAACATTTCCTAAGGAAACCCAGAGCCCTTTTCTGTCTCGGGTTTCTTCTCACTGAAGCTTGAAGCTCAAAAGTTAACGCTTCATCAAAGCAGCTCCAAATCCCGAAGGTGAGATTGCTCTCACCTGGAGCCCGTGTGTGTTCCTCTACCCTTTGGCTGGGAGCAGTCACCTGGGAATCTTTCCAGCAGGTGGCTTCCAAAGTCCAACCTGTTAGGTTGAAATCTGACCCTGACGGAGACTCCCTGGGAGCTGCTACTGAAAGCTGAACCGGGAACCAGGAAATGCACAAGCCCCTATCTATAGCAAAACAGCTGGGCTCCCTGGGAGACAGAGCACCATGGGAAACCGGCTCGGCTGCGGGGGAAGCTGGTGAGTAGGGGGAAGGGTCGGAGGGTAAGGTCTCTGTTGGTGGACATGAAGGTCCCAAGAATAAGAGAGAGCCTGCAGCTAGTGCTCTGCCAACTTCCCACTGTCACCTTCTCCACATGGCACCTCCTCCACGTGGCACCTCCAGGGGCAAACACCAGAGCAGCACCCCTTCTGTGCTCCCTCCTTTCAGGAAACCTCAAAAAACAGCCAAGCCAGCTGTCTGTCCAACGGCTAGGACAGGGCTGGAATGGTAAATTGACATTTTTTTCTCTTTGTCTTCTTCTGCCTCCTCTTTCCCTTTATTCTCTTCCTTTCTCCTCCAGATAATGGTAATAATTGTAGCATTTGGAACTTTATAATCTCATTTAATTTTCCCAACAATTCTGAGGGATGTGGTCTTACTCCTCCCATTTTACAGCTAAGAAGCTGAAATTCAGAGAAGTTAGCTAATTTGTCTGGGGTCACATGGCTAGTAAGCAAACAAACCAAGATTCCAACCCAAGTTTATCTGACTTCAAAGCCCATACTTATAATCATGCCATAATACTGCCTCCTGAATCAAGCAAATCAACTTTGGAGAAATGTTTATTTAAAAGGGTAGAAGTGGGCTTCCCTGGTGGTGCAGTGGTTGAGAGTCCGCTTGCCGATGCAGGGGACGCGGGTTCGTGCCCTGTTCCGGGAAGATCCCACATGCCGCGGAGCGGCTGGGCCCGTGAGCCATGGCCGCTGAGCCTGCGCGTCCGGAGCCTGTGCTCCGCAACGGGAGAGGCCACAACAGTGAGAGGCCCGCGTACCGCAAAAAAAAAAAAAAAGGGTAGAAGTAAAAATAATTAATAATAAAATAAAAAATAAAAGGGCAGAAATGAGAATATCCATACAATATTTGAATATAGCTTTCACACTTGTTTGCTGTGTGACATTAGGCAAATTCTGTAACTTCTCTTTTTCCTCACGTGTAATATGTAGATAACACAACCTGTGTTGTTTAGATCACAGACTTGAAGAGCAGATTATATGTGAAAGCCTCACAATAAATGAATCATATTGTCTTTATTGTTCTTTCCCAGGATTGTCATCACTGTTGTTAAATAACAAAAATTCAACCAAGTAAATTTTAAAAATTTAATTGGCTTTATTGAACAGTTCATGAATGGGGCAGCATCTCATCTAGCAAGTAGAAAGGAGCTCCGAGGAGCTGTACAAAATGAAAGGCTTTTATAGGCAGAAGGGGGAAGGGATCAAGGGAAGAGCAGATGACCTCATCTTCCTTTGGGTGATGGAAAAGGTCTGTGTGGCAGATTATCTCATTGATGCTGACCAGAAAATTCCAAACTGACGTTTAAGACTACATTCCTGGGGAAGGTTGAAACTCCTGTTAGGCTAGGTATTAAGCCATGGTTTGGTGGTATGAGCTTAGCACAAGCAACACCATTTGAGGCCTGTTGTTTCTTTTCTTTTTTTAATTTTTTGGCCACACTGCACTTGGCATGTGGGATCTTAATTCCCCGACCAGGGATCGAACCCATGCCCTGTGCAGTGGAAGTGCAGAGTCCTAACCACTGGACCGCCAGGGAAGTCTCGGCCTGTTGTTTCTTTTTAATACTATAAACCCATGGGCCTAGTTTTATCCTGTCCACTGCCTTCTTAGCTCTACCACTCCATGCCTGCATCTGTCTTGAGGGTGTCCTGTTTATGAATAAAGTATCATTATGTTTAGAGAGATAGGTGAGGTACATTGAAAAGCACATATAATTTGGAGTCAGTACATTGGATTCAAGTCCTGTTCCTACTACTCATTCATTTATTAAACAAATATTTTATTGAACACCTATGTGTATCAGGCATAGTGATAGAGGCAGAAGACATAGCAATAATAGGAAATTTGGTTCTTGCCTTCTTGAGTAAGGTACCAAAGTTCTAGGGCATCTATAAAATGAGAACAGCACTTTTTAAACTCTGAGATGTCCTATAGACATGGGACATCTAGAAACATGAAAACTTCCAGAGAAGGGGGTGTAAAGCATCTTTCACTCCCTTTCTTCCCAAGTCTTCATAGTTTTCATTTTTGGTTATTTCTTCCTCAGATGGTGGTAGTCATAGTAGTCAGCTTTGATTGACACTCATTATATGCCAGACACCTAGCTGAGTATTTTACATTTATTATTTTATTTAAATTTTACAATGATCCCATGAGTCTTAAGTTCTATTATTATCTTCATTTTATTAATAAGAAAATGGAGGGAATTCCTTGGCGGTCCAGTGGTTAGGACTCAATGCTTTCACTGCTGAGGGCCTGGGATCGATCCCTGGTCAGGGAACCAAGATCCCGCATGCCATGTGGCATGGCCAAAATTTTTTAAATAAATAAAATGAAAATGGAAGCCTAATGACGTAAAAAACTTGCTAAAGGTCATACAGCTAGTCTGACACCGTCAATCAGACTCTAGAGCCTGGCTAGAAACACTACACCAGATATTCTAACCAAAATATATTTTTTCCTCTTAAAATATTAGTAGGACTGGATAAATATTGTTCTTCTCTATTTCTCATTATCTCAATAAACTTCAGAAACTTAAAGACACTGTGACAATTGAGATTTTTATTAAAAAAATTTTTTTTTCTGATTACAAATGTAATACACATTCACTGTGTATTCGGAAAGCACCAAAGAGGAGAAAATAAGAAACAACCATAAATATAAGCACCCAGAGATGACAGGAACATTTTAGTGTATTTCCATGTAATCCTTTTTAAATGCCTATATACATAGTTTTTATCCCCAAACATATTACCTTTATATTATCTTAATAAAGAGGAAAATTTTCCATGCTATTAGGTGTTCTTCCAACATAACATCTTTCTTAAATTGGTGTATAATGTTCCATTGATTGGAGATGCCATTTATTTAGTTAGTTCCCAATGTTGGACATTTAGGATATTTCCTATTTTTTGCAATTATAAATAATGCTACAATGAGCTTCCATATTTGCACCTGTCTGATTATTGCTTAGAACTGCTACATCGGAGGGTACACACATTGACGTTTAAGGCTTCTTATACTTATTGCCAATTGCATTCTAGAAAGACTGCACCAATTTTTATTCCTACTACCAATATAGGAGAGTGCCCATTTGGTTTCCTTAATTCTGGGCTAAAAATAAAATCCTATCACCCGCGAGTCTAGCTGAATATTCCATTTGGGCCGTGTCCAGGCATTGTACAACATCCAACGTGGGAACAGGCTCTGTTCACTAAAATTGAGTCACCCAAGTCTACGTTATTTTAGAATTAATATTCTCTTTATCTGTTAAAGTAGAAGTAAGTAGGAAGACAGTAGTGACCAGGGGCAAGGAATTAGAGGCTGGGATTAGGCTATGACTAGGCAGTGGTAAAGGAAAGGAAGAGCTAAAGTGGAAGACGAGGAAGTAGAAAGACCCAGAAATAGTTTCAAAGCTTTTCTTCTGAACCACCTCTAGTGTTCAAATGGAGACTCAAACTATTCTCAGCTCAGCAAGCTGCAGTAAAACCAAAAATCAAACCAAAACACAAACCTCTGACAGATATGTGTGGAAAAATCCTGATTTTTCTATATTAGTAAAATGAACACGATTTAGAAGTCCCCACCCTCTTTCTTTTTAATTAGCAAAAGAAGGAAACTTCCTTGGGGAGACAGACGTCAGATAAATAGGGTTGGCTCTGTTACAGTTGGAAATGTACTAGCAAGAAAAAGCATCCGGAGTAAGCCACAAACTATTCAGCCTATTTCCTCAGACAAGTGTTGTTTCTCTGGCCATCAAACAGTTGACAATCACGTAGACACACTGGCTCCATCGGGGACCCCAGGGGCTCAGAAATTAGTATAAGAGGTCTGTCCTGCAGGGAGGGCAATGTAGCTGAGTCACTCACCAAATTCAGAGCTTCCTGTGCTATGGATGTTAAAGCTTAAACATCTCTCACTTTCTCTGTTAATTAAAAACAAGGACAAAAAAGCAGGGCGGGAGGTCACCTGTTAGGAAAGGGCTGTGCAGGGCTCTAATTAGTCAGCCCTTGTTGTGGCAGTTTCTGTGACTCCCGGAATGAGAACCCCAGGTTGGCAGAGACCCTGAAGGAGAGACACCAGAGAAGAAGCAAGAGGGTCTCTGAATCCAGGAATATCCCATTATTTGGCCAGTTTCCCTTACCCTCTGCTGGGATTAGCCTGTTAGACAATCCCAGAATAGCCCTCAACCCAGCTACATACCTGGCATGTAGCGCCTGGTTGCCTGAGGCTGTATTTTGGGTTTGGTTATGTCAGTTGTACCATTCCACCTTCCAGAACCATCCCTTTGGGAGAGCTATGGTACCCTTGATAAATGCTTTGGGACTGGCTCAGGGTGAATCTTTGTTAGAGGGAGGTGAGGGAAGGTCATCCTACCAGAATGCTAAGGAGACCACAGAGCAAATGATGAAGGAGGGAAGATAGAGGCCAGGCTCTTACACATGAGTGATCTGTTTTTCCTTTCACAGGAGCTGCCCATCAACTTTCCAGAGGAAAAAGAAAATGGGTAATGGGTGTTGGGGGGGTGGGGTGGGGGATGCTAGGGGGAGTGCAAATTTGAGAAAAGAAGATAAGAGAACCAGTGTCTTTAGAAGGGGCATAGGGTGGGGGGCGGCTAAAGGGAGATAGTACACCAAAGAGAATCGTTAGGTTACTGTGTTCAAGACCAGCTCTGAAACTCTGAGTCTCGTCCTTTCCATTATCTCAGAGTGGCAAGGTTGGTTGCTCATTCCTTCATTCATCTAGCAAAAATTTATTCAACCCTTATATTGTATATGAAGCACTAGGCAGGATTCCAAGGAGGCAGAGAGGCACAAGAGGAAGGGCACATGGTCTCGGCCCTAGAGGAACTGAAAATCAAGTTTGAGAAAGAGATACATGTTAACAAGTAACCATAATACCACGTATTATACACGTTAACAAGTAACCATAATACCATGTATTGATACTAGTGCTCCCAACAGCACCAGATTCATGCTGTGAGAGAAGGGGAGAAAACACCGATGTTGAAGGAATAATAGCAAGTTCACAAGTTGGAAGAGGAGCAGGGAGGAGAGGGTATTTTAGGCCGGGAAATTATCTCATGCAGAGAAAAGAAAGACAAGAGAAGAGAGTGACTTTATGGAAAGTGACCAAATGTTTGGTGTAGCTGAGCTCTTACCATATTGCCCTGTAATAGTCTGTTTACTTGTCTCCCCTAGTAGACTGCAAGCTCCCCTGCACAGGAGAAAACAGCCTACTCATCCTTCTATCCCCAGAATGTGGCACAGAGCCTGGCATACAGTGGGCTCTCAACATATGCCTGTTGAACTATGTTAGGGGCCAGTGAAAAAATAGGATGGAAGATATTACGGGCAGACTGTGAAAGGGCCAGATTGTATACTCTGCTAAGGAGTTTGAATGTGGGAATGGTAGAAGTAAGAGATGAGAGCAGAGGCAGGGAGATTAGTTAGAAGCCCACCATAATAATTTCACAGAGATTTGAAGAAGGCAATCTCAGTAGAGACAGGAAGAGAAAATGGATTTAAGTCGGTGGATTTAAGTCGGATTTCTTCCTCTCAGGGAGCCAAGCAAGACGGACATTAAAGCAGCAGCAGCAACAGAATGGCACAAAGGTAATAACAACCTCCGTCCCTTCCAGGAGGCTGCTCAGACATGGGATCCCAGGACTCAGCTTTTCCATCCTGGGACAGAAACGTCTCAGTCATCTGTAGAAGTTTCTGGTTTTGCCCATCTTCCTCCATCCCCCAAAGCAGCAAAGCAAAGTGTCATTTAATAGACCCTGCATTGGAGGTGAGGGGCAAAACCAAGTCAAGAATCTCCCTTAATGCTGTCCATTCCTCTCAGGGCCATGACCCAACGGGACGTACGTATGAGCAGGTGTTAAAGCAGCCTGTGTCTCAGGAGATGAGTCAAGGCCTCATGTCGGAGGAGAGCAGCTTACACTATGCAGACATTCAATTGTGCAGCCTAACCCAGACACGCTCTGCCCAGGAGGTGAAGCACCTACAGCTAGAAAATGCTACAGAATATGCGACGCTTTACTTCCCCCAGTCCACACCCCGCTATGACAGCAAGAACGGGACCCTAGTATGAGCCCTGGGGAGGATGGACCTGCTTGCATCATTTCATCACTATGGCTGTGGGGAGAATCTACTGCTTTGGGGGACTGGCTAGCAGCCCAGGGATGGCGGACACGTTTTAGAACTACAGAGCCCCTGGAATTGAGGGCCCCAGTCTTGCGCTCTCCCTAAGCCTCTCTCTTATTTGCCACCATTAGCTTGGGGTTGTATTTGGGTTACCTGGGGGTGGATGGAGTTCTACAAAATGAGGGGGCTAGGCTGAGTGTGCGGGAAGGTAGGGTTTTGCCCCCTCCTTTGCTCCTGCTCTCTAGAAAAGTGCAGAGAGAACAGGTTACCCTTGAAGCATCTGCACTTGAGCTGATTTTGTTGGAGTTAATTTGATGGTATCCCTTCTACACACCTTAAACGCCAAAGCTGAAGAAGAAGAGGTGCTCTGGAAAGCATTCAGAGCTCTCGTACACAGCTTCTACGGCTGTCTTGGGCAATTTCCTCAGTGGCTGGGTCAAGGGTCCCAGACCTATACAAACAAATGAGGACAGGGGCTGAGGCATGGAGCAAGCGTCTTCTGACCATCGATTACAAGGACGTCAAGTCACAGATGCTGACAGCACTGCGAGGCCCAGAAACTCCCTTTAGCTGGACTGTTTTCTCTCGCGGGTGCAGAGCCGTTAGGATCAATAAATCGCATAAGGAACATGCCTGGTGTGTTTTCTTGGGTGGAGGTCTGCGGGCTCTTCGAAGCACAGCGGGTCTCACTCAGCCTCAGGGTAGTAGGGAAGGCCAGCCACTTTCTGCCGCACTACCGGCTGCGGCCGGAGTAGAGCGCCGGAGGCAGTAGTTTGCACGGACTGGCGGCAGGTTCCCATCTACAAAAGGCAGAGCTCCCAGGGCGGGGTCGGGGCCGGCAGGAGGCGGGGTCCGGGCAGAGGGACAAGGTTCTGGCTATCAGGAGGCGGAGTCCGAGCCAGAGAGAGGCAGATCTAGACGGGCAGGGGGCGCGGTTCTGGCAGTCGGGAGGCGGGGTCCGGGCCGGCAAGAGACGGGGTGAAGGCCCGCAGAGGTTGTGCTCTGTGCCATTAGGAGGCGAGGCTGGACACGCAGGGGGCGGGGTCTGAGCAGGCATGGGGCGGAGCCCGGGTGGACCAGGGCTGGCTACGGATGGCTGGAGGCGGGACCGGTCCGGGCAGGCCTCCGCCGTCACCATGGCAGCGGGCACGCAGAGGCGACGCTATAGCAGGAGGAGGCCGTGCTCAGAAGGGCTGGGGACAGAAAGGCGGAACCACACATCGACGATTTAAGAGGTAGGTGCTGAAAGGTGGCGGGTACCTACCAGGAAAGTATTATTACCACCGGTTGAGCTTCCAGACCAGAACTGGGGACAAACGGAGGGGCGAGAGTGTGGTGGGAAGAAGGAGGTGGAAGTTTCAGGTTCCGAACCCTCTCCAAGCTTTGCAGGTTCTTAGTGTGCAGTTCTTGATTCAGACTTTCGGAGCTTGAAGACTTCCCGTTCTCAAGCTGCACACCATCCTCTCCAAATACGGTGGCCCCTGGGTTTGCTCCTGAGAGGGAAGATTCCTTAAGATGGATAGAGTACTGAAAAATGGAATCACAGCACAAAAAATAGTTGGAAATAATAGTATCAAGTACTTAGAGTATTTGTGAGAATTTAAAGCACTTGGAAGAGTTCATAGTATGTGCGCAAATGATGCCTGTCACCATGATCATCACCACCACCGCTAGGCACCATTCTAGGCCTGTTCTCTGGCACAGATTTAGTGCAAGTGGATTTAGGAGAGGTGGCTAGAACACTGCCTGCACTACTAATTGGCAGAACAACACACTAGCCTGTTTCCTGTCAGCTGCGGGTAATAAAATGAACTCGCTTTCCAAGGGTTGTTTACTATGCTGGTCAAATAAGTTGATATAGGTGATAGCACTTTATAAACTTCAAGTGCTTTATAAAAATTTCTGCCTTGGAATGTAAGTGCTGCCTTTCTAGGTTAAAACTGAATTCCTGAGGATGAAGGGAAGAGTGAGCCAGAAGCAGAGCTCCCGGTTATTTCTCCTCATCGTCTTCAGAATCCTTCCTATGATCTGTGACTTAACGGAAGAAATTTTCACATATTGAGGTATGGGAAAGTCATTATGGCTTATACATAGTTTAACTTGAATTTTGTGCTAACTATAACAGCCTGTTTGTGGCTTATCAAACATACATTGTACATCTGCTTTAATCATTATAGAAAAGGGTGCATTGACTAGAAGTAAAGAATAGCCATGTTAAAAGTAAAGATTAAATGCCTCCCTTCCTGGGACACCAATGCTGCTACTCCTTCGATGATAAGACTCCCTTCCCAGGGGCCAAGGCCATACTGACTTGCTGTGTACATGCTGATCTGTTTGTTTGAAAGATTGAAGGAACGACTCTCTGATTTGTTTGATGTTCTTTGTTCTGACAAGATTTAAAACTGTGCTGAAAACCATGCTTCTCCAGAGCAGTTCCTTAGAGTTATTTGAGAAGCTATCTCTGGACTATAGTCCTCAGGTTGGTTCAAATAAAACTCTTTTCTATTTCTATTATAGATTGTTTATTGATTATTTCTGTCAACAGACTGATACATTTAGGGAGGAAGGAAAATGCATTCTTGCTTGACTGATAGGGAAGCACTTGTCTTTACTTATTACTATTAAAACCTAAGTCACTAGTATTAAAAATGCCACTGTGATAGCCCTGTTGTAATTATACTACCTTGGGCTGGATTTCCTGCTCACTGGGGTCCTATTTTTTCATACTTCCAGATGACTTAAATGGGTAGGCTTGGGGCAGGAACCTGACCCCTCTAAATTGGTTTAACTTTTGGAATTTTTTTCCTGACCTGTATTTTGGCATGGATCTTTCTCTTCCTATTTTAAGGTGGCCCTGATCCAGCTCTTCTAGGGACTCTGAAGATGGGTACCCAAGTGGTTAAGAGACTCTGTAACCCCCTGCTACCAGCAGAGCCCTCTGTAAGTTCTGGTACCATTGAGAGGAGTGTGATGACATTAATGGAATTTCAGTACAGCTCGACAACTGGGGGATTTCTCCATCAGTACTCAGATCCTGGAACAAAATTATAATATATTTGCTTTCTTTTCTAGCTTCCCCTTCTTGTGGAAATTCTGGCTCACTTGATTTATTATCTTTTTCTGGAATTAATAAAATCAGGCAGAGGTTGAAAATTTCTAGCAATTAATCAGAACATATGGATTGTTTAAAAGATTTCAATAACATGTGTTATAGAAATAATGTACATGGGAATTCCCTGGTGGTCCAGGGGTTAGGACTGCATGCTTCCACTGCAGGAGGCATGGGTTTGATCCCTGGTTGGGGAACTGAGATGCTGTGTGCTGCATGGTGCAGCCAAAAAAAAAAAGGAAATAATGTATGTGAATTATAGAGCATTTGGGAAAGAGTGCAAACCATGATTTTTTAAAAAACATAATCTTCCCAACTACAAGCAATCCTGTTAATATTTAGAATATTTTCTTCTAGTCTTTTTTCTATGTATATTATTTACATATTTGAGATCATATTATGCACATACTTTTGCCTTTTGCTTTTTCTGGCTTAATATTTGTTAATATGAAATTGTTAAAATATTTGTTTTCATATGAATACAAATGTTTGGTAGACATTATAATGGCTGTAATTTTCTTTTTTTGTTGTTTTATTTTTTCTTTTGAATTTTATTTTATTTATTTTTTTATACAGCAGGCTCTTATTAGTCATCCATTTTATACACATCAGTGTATACATGTCAATCCCAATCTCCCCATTAATCACACCACCAACCCCACCCACTGCTGCTTTCCCCCCTTGGTGTTCATACATTTGTTCTCTACATCTGTGTCTCAATTTCTGCCCTGCAAACTGGTTCATCTGTACCATTTTCTAAGTTCCACATATATGCATTAATATGCGATATTTGTTTTTCTCTTTCTGACTTACTTCACTCTGTATGACAGTCTCTAGATTCATCCACATCTCTACAAATGACCCAATTTCTTTCCTTTTCATGGCTGAGTAATATTCCATTGTATATATGTACCACACTTCTTTATCCGTTCATCTGTTGATGGGCATTTAGGTTGCTTCCATGACCTGGCTATTGTAAATAGTGCTGCAATGAACGTTGGGGTGCATGTGTCTTTTTGAATTGTGGTTTTCTCTGGGTATATACCCAGTAGTGGGTTTGCTGGGTCATATGGTAATTCTATTTTTTGTTTTTTAAGGAACCTCCATACTGTTCTCCATAGTGGCTCTATCAATTTACATTCCCACCAACAGTGCAAGAGCGTTCCTTTCCTCCACACCCTCTCCAGCATTTGTTGTTTGTAGATTTTCTGATGATACCCATTCTAACTGGTGTGAGGTGATACCTCATTGTAGTTTTGATTTGCATTTCTCTAATAATTAGTGATGTTGAGCAGCTTTTCATGTGCTTCTTGGCCATCTGTATGTCCTCTTTGGAGAAATGTCTATATAGGTCTTCTGCCCATTTTTTGATTGGGTTGTTTTTTTTTTAATATCAAGCTGCATGAGCTGTTTATATATTTTGGAGACTAATCCTTTGTCCATTGATTTGTTTGCAAATATTTTCTCCCATTCTGAGGGTTGTCTTTTCATTTTGTTTATAGTTTCCTTTGCTTTGCAAAAGCTTTTAAGTTTCATTAGGTCCCATTTGTTTATTTTTGTTTTTATTTCCATTACTCTAGGAGGTGGATCAAAAAAGATCTTGCTGTGATTTATGTCAAAGAATATTCTTCCTATGTTTTCCTCTAAGAGTTTTATGGTGTCTGGTCTTACATTTAGGTCTCTAATCCATTTTGAGTTTATTTTTGTGTATGGTGTTAGGGAGTGTTCTAATTTCATTCTTTTACATGTAGCTGTCCAGTTTTCCCAGCACCACTTATTGAAGAGACTGTCTTTTCTCCATTGTATATCCTTGCCTCCTTTGTCATAGATTAGTTGACCATAGGTGTGTGGGTTTATCTCTGGACTTTCTATCCTGTTCCATTGATCTACTTGTCTGTTTTTGTGCCAGTACCATATTGTCTTTATTACTGTAGCTTTGTAGTATAGTCTGAAGTCAGGGAGTCTGATTCCTCCAGCTCCGTTTTTTTCCCTCAAGACTGCTTTGGCTATTTGCGGTCTTTTGTGTCTCCATACAAATTTTAATATTTTTTGTTCTAGTTCTGTAAAAATGCCATTGGTAATTTGATAGGGATTGCATTGAATCTGTAGATTGCTTTGGGTAGTATAGTCATTTTCACAATATTGATTCTTCCAATCCAAGAACATGGTATATCTCTCCATCTGTTGGTATCATCTTTAATTTCTTTCAACGGTGGCTTATAGTTTTCTGCATACAGGTCTTTTGTCTCCCTAGGTAGATTTATTCCTAGGTATTTTATTCTTTTTGTTATGGCTGTTAATTTCTTGACCATTCCTTTGTTGTTGGATTTTTAGATTCCCCTCCCTGCCTTGTGAATAACTAATTGATTTTCTCATTTAAGACTTTTTTCCCCTCAGGATAGAGTTCCAGAAGTAGAATGCTAGGTCAAAGGCTGTGAACATTTTAAGTAATGTTACTTTTTAAAAGAAGAATTGCAGTGTCAGATTTTGTATACATCCTTCCGAAGGCAGAGCGACGTCAGTTGGGAGATAGGAAGGTCCTTGGTAGAAATCTGGCTACATCTTGCAACGAGACCCAGGGTCCTGCAGAAAGATTATTTCACGGTAGTATAATTAGTCATGTGGAACCTTAACACATTATAAATGGCAGTCCAGAGACATGGGGGCATTTACAGGTGTTTTTATTTAGAGAAACTCAGGGTCACTTCCAAAATATCCACCAGATGGTGCTAGTCCTAATCTAATTTTTACCCACGGGATAGTTGACAGATAACGTTTGAAATGTGAATTTTAAAAAATCATGTAGAATATATTTGCATATCTGCTTTGGTACAGTTTATATTAAGCACTAGCATCTGGTGACTACTTTGGCAGCATCCTACTCTAGTCTCACACCATTCTGTCTCTTTTTTCCTTTTTCTCCCCACTCAGTCTGTCACAATCACCCTGTACACTCTGTTCCTACATACTAATATTGGATTCTCTGTTTTACTAGTCTTCCTGTTACTATTCTTTCTTTTAGTCTTCTTGCCCTTCTGTGTGTTTGTATGTGTGTGTATTTATGTGTAACTGTGCCTTCTTGAAGTTTTTGCTAAAAGAATAGGACCTGCTGTATATAATAGGTGCTCAGTATACATTTAATATATGTTTAATCAAAGACTGCATTGGTGAAGGAGAGGAAAGTATAGAAGAATACCAGAAATTGTTTATATTTGTCTTGGAAATGCAGTAAAAGAGAGAAAAAAATCACATTCCTAAATTAACTATAAAGTGCTAAATGATACAGTATATAGCATGCTATCACTTTTAAGGAGAAGAAGCCAATATTTATTGAGCATCTACTATATGCCATGAAATATTCTTGGTTCTAGAGATAAATCAGTAACAAAACATACAAAACTCCCTGCCCTTAATGCAGCTTACATTCTGGGCAGAAGGGAGGCTGACAATAAACAAGTAAACAAGTAAATATTAGAGTATGCAAGATGGTGATGAATGTTAGGAAGGAAAATAAAAATAAACCAGGCAAAGAAGTTTGGGAGTGCTGAGGTGAGGAGGTGGTATCATTTTAAGTAGAGTGGTCAGAGAAGGCCAAACAGAATAAACACATTTGGGCGGAGACCTGAAAGAAGAGCAGGGATGCACCATCGGTTATCTGAGAGGTGGGTGTTCCAGACAGATTACGATCAGATCTGTCTTGATTTTAACAAACTCAGGAGTGGTCAGAGGCGTTCCATGAGGAAGTGGAACTTAAACTAGGCATAGTGAAGATTTGAGTAAATAGATTTGAAGCAGAAGTGTGGGACATTCTAGGCAGAGGGATAGTCATGAAGGTATAGAGGTGAAAATGAGCCCTGTGCATCTGTGAAATGGTGAAGAGCCTGTGAACTGAGCATAGGCAGTGAGGGGGGAGGCCTTAAGAGCTGGGCATGAGGAATTTATATCTGACATGCTAGGAAAAGGGAGTGTTTGAAGACATTTGAGCAGTTGAACAGCAAGATGAATGTGTTGCCTAAGGAAGATTAAGGGATGCAGACTGGCAGAAAAGCCTGGAGACAAAAGAGAGCAGTTTAGGAGCCAGGACACGTTTGGGACCTTTGCCGGTGGACGTGAACCCTTTTGTGTATATGTATTTATGGTGATGTCTCTGAAGATAAATGCAATAGAAATTGTAAACATATGTTACTGCCAAGGAACTTGCTAATGTGAGAAAACAGAAAAAGACTGAGAAATTATTTCAGAGAGTCATTTAAAATATTTCCATTGACAATTTTAATTATTTGTTTATTCAAACTGCCTTTCTGCTTCCTGATAGTTATTAATGATTGCCCATAATAGATGTGTTAAATTTTACATAGGTGTGAATTTCACACTTCTTAGTTCTCTGCAGGGAGAAGTCACAGTCAATATTTTCACCAAATGACAGTTTTGTTTGAGGTTCAAAGTCTTACTTAGGCTAACATGTTATTATCTGTATTAATAGAAGTGACGAATCAGTTTGCCAGTGTTTCCTCCATTGGCTCATTCTTTCATTCAACTAAAAACATATGCTGAGTTTCTTCTATTCTGTAACATCATATAAAAATATTGCATAATGATTAAGAACCTGGACTTTGGCTTCACTGCTTAGTAGCTATGGGGTTGGGGCAAATTACCCTCCAGATCTCCCTTTCTGCGTATGTAAAGTGGGGACAATAAAAATAACCTACTGATTGTGGTAACTGTGACCATCACATGAGCTAATGTATGTAAGTGCTGAGTACAGGGCTTGGCACATAGTAAGAGCTCAATTTTGCTATTATTACTTTTGTAGATAGATATTTGGGTAGCTTTTAGTTGGTGAGGAAAGTATCTGCCTTTACTGTTTTTTTTTAATTTTATTTTATTGAAGTATAGTTGATTTACAATGTTGTGCTAATTTCTGCTGTACAGCAGTGATTCAGTTATACGTATATTTACACATTCTTTTTCATATTCTTTTCTGTTATGGTTTATCACAGGATATTGAATATAGTTCCCTGTGCCATACAGTAGGATCTTGTTTATCCATTGCCTTTATTGTTAAAGTAATGCAGGACTGAGGAAGCTTGGTATAATTTCAGAAACCAGGCAGTATGACAGAGATATGCAGAAAGCAGCTTGCTTGGACTCTTTGCCTCTGCTCCAGGCAGAGTGAACAAGAGGCCTGTAGCGGTGGGAGTGGTTCCAGCTACTGGACTGGCTTGCAGTTTTCCCTGGCTGGGGCACTACAGGATGCAGATCATTGTCCTAGTTATTCCTAGGTAATTTAGCTAACCCACTGATTCTCCCAGCTCTTGTGTTGATATCACAATAGGGTGAGATGGAGAGGATAGAAGGAATAGTAAATGTTAGTTCTGCGTAGAGCTAAAGCTTAATTCTTTACCTGGGTCACTTTCTAAGTCAGACCATGATAAGTATGGTGAACATATGTTTTGAGGAAAAAAAATAATTGGGATTATCTGGTCCAACAAGAATTTTTTGCTTTTTCCAAGTCTGAGCGGCAGACTCTATGTGAACATATTATAATTTTTGGAACATTCCAGTAGTTGTGTGGGGACAATGGAACAGAATATTTTGGAATTGTACTACCTAAATTTAAATGAATTAATATTAAATGCCATGTCAATTTTAGTTCCAACCTTGCATTTGCCACATTTCAAGTTTTCATTAGCCACCTGTGGTTCGTGGCCACTGGATTGGACAGCACAGATATGGAACATTTCCACCATCACACAAAGTTCTATTGGATACTCTTGCTGTAGAATATGTGGTTGGTATTATTATAGACTTCCAAGGAATAGTAGTCTTGGATCATATGCCCTATAATAGATCTTGTATCTATTTACCACAATTCTCTCTAATTCCTCCAGCATAGGGCAAACAGCATAGTACTGGGCCTCAGAGGCCTTTGGTTCAGATCTTAGCTCCTGTACTGACTTGCTAAGTGATTGTGAGCCCCTCTGCTAGCCTTGGTTCCTTCATCTGTGAGATGAGAGAGTTGGGCCAGATGAGATCTTTTTTTGGAGCTTTAAAATTCAGTGATTTAATGTCTTTCCCCAGGAATATTGAGTTCACAGGTCCTACTTTGATAAATAGCTTGTTGTTTGAGAAACAGTGACCTCTTGGCATAGATAACTGTCAGCAGAACCTCCCTCTGATGTCTCAATATTTTATGCTGTATCCAAAGCATGATGGGCTGTCAACCAATCAGAATCCTTTATCCGGGGATCCACCAACTGGGTGTTCTGGACTTGCATCACTAAGTATGTAGATGTGTTGCATACAACTTTATACTCTTGGGAGTTTCACAATTCTCTTTAAAAGGGGCCTTGTTGCATTAACATGGGTTAGTGACTCAATTGAGGGTGTTACACCATGAACTGTGGTGGCCGCGAGGGGAGTTCTTGGCAACCAAATTCCCCATCTAGAGGATGAAGGACAGTGGTCTTCTGACTTGTGGGCTGTTCGGGTTCAGTCTGAGTAGGTGTCATGGCTTTTCCCCAGCCTTAGCCAGAATTGAACCCACAGCATTCAACCAGCAGCAGCCACTTAACACCTCGGCTGACTTCTGCTTCCTCTTTGCAGTGGTCAGAGGGAGGGGTGTCTTTTCTCTTTGTGCTTAGCAGCTTTAGACATTCAGGCAGATGTGGTTAGTTCCAGCTGCTTTGGATAAGGATTTTCTTCTTTTCTAGTGACCTGAGGAGGAGGTCAGTTAGGTTGAACAAGAGCCATGACTGACTTTTCGTCCTAAGGTACTAATGGGATTTGGGGAGGGAATCTGGGCCTTTTGCAAAATCACCAGTGTAGAGTCCTAGCTCCTCAAATAGCCTCTGTCACTGTCCAGCTGTGTCCTTGGGCGAGGCCTGACCTTCTGCACGCCTTAACACTGTGTAAACCCTTCTGCCCATCTGGGATCACGAGGTGTAACATAATACGGGTGTTCTTTCAGCTTCCAGTTTTCCTATAGAGACAAGGGTGTGCACTGAGAGAAAAGATGATTAGTATTTTTAAAAATAAATATGACTGTGACTGGAATAACTAAAAACAGGGGAATAGCTCTCTGTGTCACTTGAGGAAGCTTTTACCTAACCCTTTCAAAAGTACCAGGACATTTTGCAGTTAAACCCATTTTCATTAAAACCCATTTAATTAATTTAAAACTCATTTAAAATATGGGTTTTACATTTTAGCAGTCATTTGAAAAAGAAAGAGAGGTTTTTTGGTAAAACCTTGTTCATCCTTGGTTCACCCTTGATGTTTCTGTTGTGATCCTGTGATTGGTTTAGTACTATTTTATTAAATGTACCCTAATACCATCAATAACTAAAGCTCTCTCTATCCTCTTTTTGTGTCTTTCCTTTCTGTTTCCCCTTCTTTAGCCTGACTTCACTGTCCAGGCCCCATGTGGAAAAAGGTTGCTATTTTCAGCTAGTCTGGGGGAAAAAATAATCTTATGATTCACTCCCCTTCCTACCCACCTTGTGGTGGGGCACTTGAGGCCTTAAGTCATCAGAACTTGTGTGTGTCTGTATGTGTGCGTGTATGTGTGTATGTGTGTGTGTGTGTGTGTGTGTGTGTGTGTGTGTGCAGCGTACGCACACACGCCCATCTCCCGGCCCGGTGTGTGAGAGTGTGCGTGTGTGTGCGCGCCGCGGGGCTCTCCTTGACGCACGCCGGGCGGGGGGCCCCCAGCCAGCGCCCCTCCGCTGGGTGCGCGCCCAGCAGTTTCTATAGGAACCGCGACAGCGCCCGGGCCCCTCCTGCGGAGCCCGGGTGCGAGCATGCCCAGTGGAAGCCGCTAGTTTGGCCCGGGTCTAGGTTTCCAGTAAATGGCATGCGGGACTCCGGAGACATCCCAATGAGCTGAGCCGAGAGTCTTTGTGTGCACAGGGAGAAGGAGGCGGTGGCCGCCGGGCCCGGAGACCCCGCCCCGGGGGCCCGGCAGGAACAATGCTAGCCTGCCTAACCCGGGGGAACTTACTGGACGTCCTGCAGGAGGGCTTCAATGAGGTAACTGTCCGCTCCTCCCGCACCCCAGCTCCCCTGCCCTAGCGCCTCCCGCCTAGTCTCTGGGAGGGGTCCTCTTCTGCCCCCATCCTCACCGGGACCCCAGAACAAACCCCCCACAGAGCCCTAAGGAGGCTAAGGTGGTGGGTACGGTACAGACGAGCCTGGTGAAATCAAAAGGGCCGACTTCCAGCTGAGCTGGGCGATGACCTTCCCTGAGCCCAGAAGACAGGACCACAAATTCAGAGGTCATCTCCTTCCAAAGGAAGTGGTCTCCTGTCTCCCCAGGCTTTGCCTTAAGGAAATCCCCAGGAAGCCTGTGAATATATGGCAGAGGTGCTCATTCTGTTTCAGGAGCTAAGTGGGTGAGCCAAGGGAGGGTGGGGTGTCATTGCATTGGTAGAAAGTTTGAGAGGGGGCAGGGTGAGTAGGTGGTCCACAGGAAGTGCCCGCTTCATGTTCACATCTCTTTCTAAATCTAGGGCAGTACATTTCTCCAACAACCCCGGGTGTGATTGGCAGACAGGACCTAGGAGGAGAGAGAGGTTTCTGGGCCCAATTCAGGGGAGCGGTGTTTGTTCCTTTCTGTGTGAGAGTGGGAAACTGGGGCCTCAATCTGACAGGCAGTATGGGCTAGGGCTGGCGGGGAGTCTTTTTCTCTTCAATGTTTTCTCTCAGAATTTTGTTATTTATTCCATTTTCTTCTCTTGTGACTCCGGACATCCTGGTTTAGGACCTTTGCCCCTTGCAATTTGCTCCATATGTCTTCCACTGCTTCTGCACCCCACCCCTTGGGTTGCCTTATCCCAGCATCCAGGGAGACCCCTACGAGGAGAGCTGGACTGTTAGTTGTGTCTTTCTTCCTTTCTCCCTCTCCCTCTCTTCCCTTTATGTCGCTCTTTCTTAAGTTTAAGTTTTTTTAAAGTGTGTTTTTTTGTTAAGCAGTTAACATATGAATACATTCTCTTCTTAAATATGAACATTGCAGGCAAGACCGAGTGCCTTGGCCACCCTGCCATCCTGGCCTTTTCCCTGGAGGTAACCATTCTCATGAATTTGTGTATAAGATTTTCTTTCTACATCTGCACTACAGACTCTTTCCTTAATTCCTGTTTTTAGTTAAGAAGCTCTGCAGCCTGACCTGCCTCAGATCCTTCCCCATTCCTGGCCCCTGTGCCCCAGCCTTTTTCCTGACACAGAGAGGAAAACTGCACACATGCTGTCCCAACCTAACCAACTGAGACAGAATTTTCCTTTGGCTGAGGGGTGTCACAGCCTTCGCTGAAAGGTAGAGCTTGTGTCCCATCTGCACTGCGCGGGTCCTCATCTTTGCGTCATTCCCCTTTGAACACGTGGAAGGGGATTGTTAACAAAGAGCTACAGTCTGAGAGTTGAAACACAGACGAGCCAGGAAGCCACCTTTTTGAGTGCTTCCAGTATTCTTTTTTCACTCTCTACCTTTGGGCCTCCCCTGGTTTTGAGCCTCATAGAAGCTCCTTAGGCCATCTTATGGTCTCCCATTTTTGTCAGTCAGTCCCCAGGGACCAGGTTCCACTATCTTATTAGGAAGAGGAAACCCGCACAGAGTGAGTCCTAGTCTTTGCCTTCTGCTCATTTCACCTCCAAACCTTTCAGCTGAAGAGCCAGGTAAACCAAGGGGCTAGACTGTCTTTTTCTTTTTCACGCTTTGGTGCTTCCATAAATGTCTCCTGACACCCAATTCTTATAAAATATAAGGGAAAAGGAGAGCGGGAGACTTTTCTTTTTGTGGTGGTAATAGAGTCTTCATAAAAATAACAGACAACTTTATAATGAATTCATCTTTAGAATAATGCAGTAATGCCTCTCTTCCCTCTCTGAAATTGGATTTTTCTACCCATCTTGTAAACTTCCCTCCATGCCCTCCACAGGCTAATGTACAGTCCACGCCCTTTTCTTAGTAGATTTGAACTCTGATAGTCAATAGGTACTTTCGCTTTCTCTGAGAAATTGACATTGTCTAAATAATAGTAATATGTTTAATCTCAATGATTCCTTACAGTTTAAATAATTATTTCATATACATAATAAATTATATTAAATAATGCTTTTCTCATATGGGATCACACATAGTGCTACTGAATAATGGTACAGTTGGTCATTTCAGAGTCAGTGGGGTCCTGTTTGACCTATTCCAGCCTCTAGGGTTGCTTAATAGATCCAGTAATGTTCAGTCTCTTCTGTTAGAGTCATGTGATAAGGGTGTAAAGAGGGACTTAAAAGCTAATGTCAGAATACACTTCAATTTCTCTGAGAAACTCTTCCTACTGGGGCTAAGAATACCACTTACATACCCAGTCATCTCCTGGGAATGAACCAGGCATATCTGAAGCTGTTCTTTATCACCCAGATGCTTTATAGGTCTATGTGGTTAGGGCTGTGACCTCATTCTCTATGGCAGAGAAAACTGCCACAGGAAATGAAGCTGTGGCCCTAATTGGTTAATTATAGGCGAACCCTGCAGCAGTGAAACTCTGCCCTCTGGATCAAGGCTTCCCTCTACCCACTGTTGGCCTCTGTTCTCAGTCCACTTGCCACTCATGGATGACTATGCACATCAGTTTCTTCTGCCACCTTCCTTTCTTTCTTCTACCACCTGTCTTCTTCCACCTTCCTGGCCTCCACACACCTAACAAATTACTCACAGGATTGATCCATGTCAGTGCTGTCAGTGCAGTTGCTTTTATTGATACAGCAGATCTGCATTGTGAATTATCCACAAGTTTTGGCTACTGCCTCATGCTGTAGCTCACCCTGGCTGTCGTCCCCTGTCTCCTATGTTCTGGGCCTGGCCAGGCTTTCTATCGGTCAGAATTTCCCCATTCTGCCTCTGCCTCAAAGCTATTTATTTGTTTTCTCTGCCTCTTGGTATTGATGTTATATGAATGTTGTCTTTGATTCACGTGCCAGTGTTTTTTCTGGGGGCTGAACTTTCTTTTAAAAAAGACTTTGGTGCTTGTGTTGAAAGGTTTTGACAAACCTGAGACTACAATATGGTTTGGCCAGTAAGCATTCATTCACTTAGTTATTTAGTTCATTACTGGGTGAGGGGATAGATAAAATAATTGAAAAACACCTGGTCCCTGCTGCCAATGAATTTATAGGGAGAGAGATTTATAGTTGTACTGAAAAAACCATAAAGGGTGCTTAATGTGCTAAGTGTCATAAAAGAGGTAGTGTTTTTGGGAGATGAAAGAGATATCTTCCAGCTAATTATATCATGAAAAGCACCAAATATTTACCAACCTACCTGATCACTGAAGCCAGACTTTTTTTTCCTGCTCATTTGGTAAACATGCATGCAAACACTCAATCGATAGACAGTCACTGAATTACTGTGCTTACCAGGCACTGTGCCAAGCTCTGGAAATAGAAGACAAATAACATAGAATCTGTGCCCAAGTGGCACTCACAGGCCAGTGAAAATAGAGCAAGTGTTCAGAGTGGAAACTTGGGAAAATTCTGACTATACAGAAATCTTGCTTGTCAGGCAGAGCCAGCTTGTGCCCGGCTGCAGTGTAATGGCCTGAGGGACTGGAAGTTGTGGGAATGGTTTATTAAAATGTTGGTTGACAGGAAATCAGTTCTCTGAGCCTTAACCATTCCAACAGATGACTTGGAAGACTTTCCCTACAATTTTCCCTCCAACTAGAAAAATAGAAATTTAAATCCCACATTGAGAGTCATCTGCCTCAGCGTCATCTGCAGGCCCTGAGAAATACAGGAAGGGCCTTTCTGTGGTGTCATGCCCATAAGGGGGACACAGAATGAGTGAGGAAGGGGATTGGCAGGTGGAGCAGCTGCAGGGCACGTCTCTCCTAAGTGCCCCATGCCTTCCATGGAGGAGGATTTGCAGCATGGGCCAGTCGGAGGCTCTCAGTCATTTCCACAATGCATTCCTCTGTGATTTACTATAGAAAGTAAAGGCCTGTTAAATCTTCAGTGTAGCAGAGCACCACACCCCCTAGCCTTCTTTTTTCTCTCCTGGCTGATTTCTGCTCTCCTCACCCAGGCTCCTTGGCTTTGTTCCCACAGAAGTCAATGCCAGCTCAACAGATGCTCCCTGGCAGCAAGCTGTCAGGCAGTTTTATGTTCCTTGCGGTGAGTGATGGCCTGGCCAGGCATGTGGATCAGTGATAGGGTGCGGTTTGCCAGGTGCCACTCCCCCAGGCAGTTCAGAGAGGCTGGGGAGCATTGGAAGTGCTTCAGCCGCCTTGACTGGCCTTGTTGTCTAGGCTGTGCGAACCAAAGATTCCAACTAACGTTTTCCTGAGTGTATTTCCTAATTTGTTATCTCTAAACCAGGCCCCCTTCGAGTGGTCATGGACATAACCTTCAGTGGTGAGGTATGGTAAGGGGGTAGGGAACCAATCCGAAAGGCCCTAACGGTGGGCTCCATGCTCTGTTTCTATAAGGGACACTCGTAGACCATACAGTGATACTTCATTCATTCATTCACAGGCATTTTTTGAGGACTTACCTTGTAACATGTACTCATGAAGAAACAGAGTGTTTGTTGAACTCACAGTTAATGGAAATGTTAAAATAAGGTTAGGAGATGGTATGTTTTCAGATTTCATCATATCATTATTCTTTGACCACTGGGCTGAACAGGAATACAAAGAGCTCTGCCCATACAGGGAAGAAGACATTTAATGATATTTTTACTTACTAACTTTATTTTTAAGTGATTACCCATCAGGTTCAATGAATAGCTTTTCCTGGTTCAGTAAAGGCCTGAAAGAGTTAATAGAAAAGAAATACAATATTGCATTCTTTTACTGGGGGAATTTAGGCCAGTAATAACTCCAGGTTTCCAAACCTCCTGCCTTCCTCTCAGTTTCTCAGCAATGTCTCCACCCCCATCTCATCTTCTGCAGCTGGAGGAGGGTCTCAGCGTTCTAAACAGGTATCTGGTTTCACTGTAGAACTGATTTCCTTCCTGAGCCATTCAGGCCTCCTCCTGAGCTCTCTCTCCCGCTGCTTTTCACGTTTGTCTTTCTTGCTGGCCAGCAGGGAGCCGTAAAGCCAACTCCTTGGATGTTTCTCCACTGGGAACACTAGGTATCACAGATTTCCCTGGTGAAGCCCGGTCAGTGCTTTTGCAACTCTAATGGCATAAGTCCCCTGCAGGAATTCTCTTTGACCTAGAGGCTTAGAGTAGATAGAGAGCAGAGGCTGGGTTTACAGACTTGTTTGGAAGGAAGTTCAGGTCCCAAAGAAAAACAGAAAGAAAGTTACATTTGGTGGCAAGAAAGCTTCCTTGCACAAAGGAAGAATGTGGACAGAATTGTCTGTTCTGGAAGAGTTTTATCTCATATTCTTGTTCGGTTTTGGAGTGACCTGGAGGAAGCTAATGGAGATACCTCCAGCCGCTCCCTGGTATTACCACTGCTCTCACAGCGTTAGCGGTCCAGTCTCATCAACGCAAAATCCTGCTCACACAGTTTTGACTATTGCTATGTCTACTTTTCCTCCCCCTGAGGCCTGACTCAGATAGTCATAAAAACTCTGTCTTTCTTAACTTCTGGATTGCACAGGCATCCTTCTAGCTTCCCCAGAACAAATGAGAGATGTTAATCCTGGACTGAGATTACTTCTGTGCTGCCGCTGACATCGTCTGTTGGATTGTCTTGTTTCCTTTATTAGTTTGGTTGTAAAGTGCCAAGAACCCATCTTGAAATGGCAGAGATAGAAAGTGGAATTTACTGACTCATGGAATCCAAGGAAAAGGCTGAAAAACTAAACCATGGAAAGTGCAAGGATTGGGCTGTGTCCCAGAAACAATGAAAATCAAGAACTCAAAACACTGGCAGGATCTCTCCCTCTGCTCTCTGTCTCTTATCTCTGGTTCTTTCTGTGGGTAGCTTCCTTCTCACTACAAATGACTTTTCTCTCAGGTGGGCAACATGGCTTATGGCAACATCCAACTTTTATATCTTACAACTTTGTCAGAGACAGAGAGAGAAAACTGATTCGATTCCTAAATGCCAGATCAAAAAATTCCAGGGATTGGCTGGATTTGACCAATCAACTCAGCTAGACCAGTCACCTGTGGCCAGTAGATGGGGTTACATGATACCAGCTGGTCCTGGGGCCCACCACTGTTTTTGCAGAGGGGGCGTGTTTCTAGAGAAGGGAATTATTGTGAGCTGGGCAGCTACCCCAAGAGCTGTGAGCTACAACACCCCCAGGGGCCTGATTTGAATCTGACTGTGGTCCTACTGTGCTTCTCCAGCTGCTGTTGGAAACAGATCAAGAACTGGGGGGCATTTTCAAGATATATTTCTTAATAACCAAGATACTTTCATATTTTGGAACCTGTTGCATCTTGTCTTCACTGAATAATAGACTTACAAAATGACAGTGCTAGAAGGAAACAAAATGCAGTGCTTTTTTCCCCCGGCTGCTGAAAGAAGCCCTAAGGAGTTATTTCAGATGTCTGGGGGTCTGGGTCGGGGATGGGTGGAGTCAGAGAAAAAGAAAGTAAGAGAACTGACCTGTGGATTCCCACCCCAGCCCTAACAGAGAAGCTCTGCTTTTCCCTATTCTACATATCTGGAGTTCATAGAAGTTATAATTTGTAAAAAGATTATGAAGCAAAAAGGAGGAGGAGGAAAATAAGAATAAAACTACTAGTCCAACAGCCCAGAGGGTAACAGCCTCTTACAAAAAGCACATGTTATTTCATCTGCTGCAGGAGCAGGTGTAGTCAGTTGTAAAACCTAGCAGCAGAGCTACTCAGGGCCTGGGCTTGCACCCCAGGCCTATTTTAAGATAAACATCTTTGTGGGGAAGGAAAGTGGGTGGTGTGGTTGGTCCTCATAAGTATCTACTTTGTCCTTCAAATCAATTTTTTTCAGAGCCAGCAGCAGGCCTTTATAGCAAGAACTAGGTCTTGCCTGCCCCCTAGGTGAGAACTACAGGAATCTTCAAGTCAAAGAGGAGACAAACTGAGGCTTGGTTTAGTGGTTGTCTCCCAAGTTAGGTTTAAAGCGAGAGGCCGAGACCTGAAGTCAATGTGACCCTTAACCTGTGGACAAGAATAGTCCCACTCACGTGTGAATCTCTGATCTCTTTGTTAGATGCCACTTAACAGATCAACATGCAGACATAGTAGTGACATGACAAAGGCCTTTCTTCAACTAAAATTTTTTTTTTTTTTTTTTTTTTGCGGTACGCGGGCCTCTCACTGTTGTGGCCTCTCCCGTTGTGGAGCACAGGCTCCGGACGCGCAGGCTCAGTGGCCATGGCTCACGGGCCCAGCCGCTCCGCGGCATGTGGGATCTTCCCAGACTGGGACACGAACCCGTGTCCCCTGCATTGGCAGGCGGACTCCCAACCACTGTGCCACCAGGGAAGCCCCAACTAAAATTTTTTATCAATGATTGCACTGAAGACATGCTTATCAGTTTTAAAAATCACATGACTCTGGGCAGAATAGTAAATATCCTCAGGATTTAACCATCTACCACTCTTCTGGAATGACTTCAGGATCCATGATGAAGATACCCCAGCCTTGCAATTCCTTGACCGTCCCCACTGCAATGATTTTTCCCCCTCTTTGCCACTTCACTAAGGCCATGTACTGAGGCCACATCCTGCATCTTATTCCACAGAATTGCCCTACCCCTGAAATCTTGAACTCTGAAACTCCACTCAGTGCTCAAAGCCCCAATTTCCACACTCCTCCATTCCCATGAAACTTATTTTCAATCGCATCAAGTTCTCTTCTCCTTGCTCTTCTCCATCTTCTCAGTTTATCAGCTTTCATTTAGTTTCTTCTCCCAGGTGCAGATTCCAGGATCAATCCCTTCAAATACACTCTCATCACCATCCTCACTTCCTTTGCCTTAGCGATCTCGGCCTCTCCTCTGACCAGTTCTGGTCCTACATTAGCCTATTTCTGGTTTCCTCCACTCAGGGCCCAGGCCTGCTGAGCACTTCTAGAGGAAACACAGAACCTTGCGGGTTGATTCAATTACAAAATTATGATTTCCAGCCCCAGCTGAGTCCTTGATGTTGCCAGGAAATCTTTAGCTCTTTCCAGCTTCCCACAGGGTCCCTTTCCTGAAGCCTCCATCACTCTCCCTATCCCTTTCACTCTCAACAGGTAGACCTGCCTACTTTGTAATGGATAGAGGGGCAATTGGATTTGAGCTCCTTCAGCTGCCGTCTTCCCCACCTCCCCGTCTCCCCACAGAGGTACCAATTCCTGGCTCTCATCATCATCAGAGGAAGTGGCCCTCTTCCCTCCTCATTCATGCTCCTCCCCTTGTATCTGTTTCTGCTTCACTAACCCCTCATCTCAGCCTGCAAATATCCTCTCATCCTAAAAAACCCTCATTCCTTCCCACCTTCCTCTCCAGCAAATACCCTCTCTCCTCCTCTCACCATTTCTGTTTTCCTCCTTCCTGAGGTCTTCTCAGTTCACTGCCGTCTGACTTTTCACCCCACCGTGCATGCTATCAGTTCTCACAAAGGTCACCAAAGCCTCTTAAATGTAAATGAAATGGGTTTTCCAGTCCTCAGCCTGACTTTTCTATAGCGTTTGACCTTCTTGACCACCCGTCTTAACATTCTCTGGTCCTGGATTCCCACATAACACTTTCTCTTGATTCTTCTTCTGTCCCTCTGATTGCATGTTCCAAAATGATTTTTTTTTTTTTTTGCCACGCTGCGAGGCTTGCAGGATCTCAGTTCCCCAGCCAGGGATCGAACCCGATCCCCTACAGTGAAAGCCCAGAATCATAACCACTAGGCCACCAGGGGACTCCCTAAAAGAATTTTTTTTGCTACTCACTTCACTTGTCCCTTTGATGTTGATATACCCCAGCCTCTGACCTGAGCATTCCCTCCTTTTCTCTCATTGTATGCTTTCTTTGCTGTAGTAGAAATAATACATTCTTTAGAGTAAGATGGGGTGGGTTCAAATTCCATTTTCACCACTTATCAGCACTATGATCTTGAGCAATGTTTCCCATATGAAAAATGGGACTAATAATATCGATTTTAATGACTGGATATGATGATTAAAGGAGATAATGCATACAAAGAGCTTCATTCAGTGGCTGACAGGGATGGGCACTCAGTGCACTTTCATTCTCTTCTTTCCCTCAGTGCCCTCTCTCTCCACTCCCTTTCTTGCCAAATAACTTCTTATGGTTCACCTTACTTTTGTGGGTGTTGTAGATCCCAGGTTTTGGAGTCAGCACTGGGATGAGATCCTTGTTCTGCCACTTACCAGCCCTGTGACCCTGGGCTTGTTGCTCTGAACTGTGGTTTCCACGTCTGTAATATGGTAATAGTAGTTCCACATCTCTAATCAACGTGAAGGGGGGGATAAATATTTACATATTTGACCCTTGAACAACATGGGGGTTAGGGGCGCCAACCCTCCGCATAGTGGGAAAACTGCATATAACTTATAGTTAGCCCTTTGGAGGCCCACAGTCCCTCCACATCTGCATTAACTAACCGCAGACATTATAGTACTGTCGTATTTACTCTTGAAAAGAATCTGTGTAGGGAATTCCCTGGCAGTCCAGTGGTTGAGACTCTGTGCTTTCGCTGCTGAGGACCCAACTTCGATCCCTGGTTGGGGAACTGGGATCCCACAAGCTGCGCAGCACAGCCAAAAAAAAAAAAAAATTGTAAATCAATTATACTGCAATAAAAAAATAAATTAATAAAAAGGTTAAAAAAAAGAAAGTAGTCTGTTTATAATTGGATGCACACTATTCAAACCCATGTTGTTCAAGGGTCAACTGTATAAATATATATGCACACACATATATACACACACACGTGTGACGTTTTGGACTCTCTCGTTTCGTCACTGCCTACCTCCTGTCAGTCATCTCTGACTTAATTCTGTAATTTGTCCTTTTCTGACTGTACTGCTTCAGTTTAGGCCTTCATCTTCTCTCACTTGAGTTATTGCCTGGATGCTGCTCTTTCTGTCCCATGTTCTGCTGTGTCCAGAGTGACCTTTCTAAGATACATGTCTCACCATTTCACTCTCCTGTTCCAAAACTCCATGCTTTCCTTTTGAAGCTCTTTAGGCTTTAAATCTAAGTTCTGGTAGGTTTTGTGCTGACCTATTTCTCCAAAATCATTGCCTGCCACTTACAGCTCTGCCCACACACTGATTTGTTAACTGGCTGTTCCTCCAAGATACCATATGCCTTCAGGCTCTTCCTTTCTTTTTCTTTTCTTTCTTTCTTTCTTTTTTTTTTTATTACTGCTCACTAGGATACCCTTCTACTCTTCTCCAATTGGCAAATATCCTTAAAGAACCAGACAAATGTCTTCTTTCCTCTTGATCTTTCCCTAATAGCCTCATCCTTCCATCCTGTTGCTCCTTCTGTGCATAGATAGCGTTTTTGAACACTTCTCCATTGTTGCAGTAATCATTTTGTATTAGAGTTATTTATATGCCTGTAATCAGTGGGCCTGGCACAATGCCTGGCAATGTTGGTTGATTTGAATAAATGAATACATGAAATGACAGAGTCTGGAAGGATCTTGTGAGATGGGATCTAACCAGTTGAAATTTGTTAAAGGTAAATATGCGTCAAGAAGACCAGTTATACAAGAATGGAAATAGAGGAGACTGGCTTCACAGCAGAATGTGTTAAAAATTTTTAGAGGTTTGGTTGATAGCACTGAGTCAACTATGTGAGGTGGTAACAAAAAAAGAAGGAGAAGAAGAGGAGGAGGAAGAAGGGGAAGAGAAGGAGAAAAGAATGTGAAATATCTTGTCTGATTTTATAGCCAGAGTATTGGGTTTGGTTCTAGATATTATGGTTTTAGAGGGATTTAGGCCAGAATAGCAATAATTCTTGAAACCATTTGTAAAAATAGACAAAATAAGATGATGAAAATAAACATGATGAGGAAGAAAAAAGGAGAAAGCACAAATATACAAAATAAGAAATGAGAGTGGAGAAGTAATCCTTGAAACAGAAAAAACTGTAACAGTCTTTGCAGGTCTGTACAAATAAATTTTAAAACTTTGGTGAAATTGATAATTTCTGAGGGAAATTCTGATTACTAAAATTGATAGAAATGGAATATTTAAACAGACCAATTTCTGTAGATGAAATAGAGAACCTTAATAAGGAACGATTCCTCAAAAAATGTACCAGGCAGAGATTATTTCACAGGGGAATTCTACCAAACCTCCACTCGTCGGACAGTCCCAGTGCTCTACAGATGATGTCAGAGGATTGAAAATAAGGAGAAACTTCCTGCTTCATTTTATGAATATACCTACATGGTAGTGCAAAAAAGAAAACTACAGACTAATATTACTTGTGAATACCCATGAAAAAGTACAACAAATATAGTACTAATATAGCACTAGTAAATATTTTATTAGCGAACAAAATTCAAAACCACACTAAAAATGTAATTATTATGATCAAATAGGATTAACTCCAGGAATGCAAGGTAGGTTCATTATTAGGAAATCCACATATACTAGATCTCAGGAACAATAATCATAGAATTATCTCCATAAATGCTGACAAAACTTTCATCAAAATTTAACACCCGTTCCTTATAAAACCACTGAAGAAAATAAGACTTGCTTGGTAACGGCATCGAGTTGTGGTTTGAGATTCACTCTGGGATCGCCATCATGACCATGTGCTTGTTCAAACTGCGAAAGGCCACTGCGCGCATCCACAGGTTCACTAACAGGGGCAAGGAAAAAATGGTTGCCCATTATTCGTATCAGTGGAACTTGATGGAAAGACATAGGCGCATCTCTGGAGTTAATCGTTACTATGTGTTAAAGGGTTTGGAGAACATTGATTAAGGAACCATTTTCCTGATGGATGAAAAATAACTCAGTTACGCTCGTCTACCCCTGCTAGAAGGTTATGCAGTGTATTGTGTAGCATGCCCTGTATTTTATAGTGTGTGATAAAAATAAAACAAAAAAGTAGGGACTTCCCTGGTGGCGCAGTGGTTCAGAATCCACCTGCCAATGCAGGGGACGTGAGTTCCAGCCCTGGTCTGGGAAGATCCCACGTGCTGCGAAGCAACTAAGCCCGTGCGCCACAACTACTGAGCATGTGCTCTAGAGCCCTTGCACCACAACTACAGGGCCTGTGCTCTAGAGCCTGCAAGCCATAGCTACTGAGCCCACATGCCACAACTACTGAGCCCACATGCCACAACAACTGAAGCCCATGCACCTAGAGCCTGTGCTCCGCAACAAGAAGCTAGAAGCTCGTACACGGCAATGAGAAACTTGTGCACCACAATGAGAAGCTTGTGCACCACAATGAAGAGGAGTCCCTGCTTTCAGCAACTAGAGAAAGCCCACGTGCAGCAGCAAAGACCCAACGCAGCCAAAAATAAATAAACAAACAAACAAAACCCCAAAGAAGTCAAAAAAATAAAAAGAAAAGAATACTTGATGGATTCTTTCTTAACATGATAAAATAAATAAATAAATAAATATATATATATATATATATACACACACACACACACACACACACACACATACCTTATTCCTAAAAACCAGTCACTTTCTAAATTGGGAAACACTACAAGTATTTTCTCTAAGTCCAGAAACAGGTAAGGATGCCCACTATCTCCACTACTGGTCAACATTGTACCAGGGGTATTTAGAAATTGATTAGAGGCACAAGGCTTAGTAAAGAAGTAAAACTATTTCTTTTTGTAGATGATATGACAGTAATCCTGGAAAGCATTGAGAATTACTGATAAAACAAACAATAGAAGATAAGGTAACAGGATATAAAATTAACCTACAGCTTTCACATACACAAAGAGTAACCAATTACAGAATGTAATGGTAGAGAAAACCACATTTATAATCACAATAAAGAAGAATTGAATACTGAGAAGTGAACTTAACAGGAAATGTATAAAACCTACAAGAGGAAAACTTTAAGACACTCCTGAAAGACACATTTGAACAAATGGAAAGACACCCCCTATTCCTGAATAGGGTGATTCAACATCATAAAGGTAACAGTTCTGGCTATGTCAATTTATAAATTTAATATAATCCCAATAAAAATTCTGACAGGCTTTATGGAAGTTCATATGGAGAAATAAATTTGCAAGAATAGACAAGAAAACATTAAAAAGAGAAAAATTTCAAGGGGGAGGGACTAGTACCAGATATTAAAATATACTATAAAGCCTCTGCAAATAAAACATTTTGGTACTGGTGCATGAATAAACAAATATACAAGTGATATAGAATACAAAGTCCAGAAATAAACCTAAACTCTGGAAATTTAGTATATGATAAAGGTGGCATCTCAAATCCCTGGGGTAAAGAGTGTCTTTTTAGTAAATGGTGCTGGAACAACTGGGTGGCCATTTGAAAAAAGATAAATTGTATCTATAGCTCATATCATACACGAATAAATTCCAAATGGATCAGGGATCGAAATGTAAACAATTTTGAAACCATATGAGAACTAGAAAAAAGCAGAGGTGAATTCTTTCACCTCAGTGTAGGGAAAGGCTTTCTGACCATGACTCAAAATTCAGAGGCAATAAAACAAAATATCAGTAAATTTGATTATATAAAAATGAAAACCTTTTCATGGCCAAAAAACTACCATAAGCCAAGTCAAAAGATGACTGACAAACTGGGAAATCTCTGCAACATATGTCAAAGACAAAAGGGTAACATTCCTAATATATAAAGAACTCTTAAAAATGGAGGCACAAAGGACCAAACACTTTGATAGAAAAATGAGAAAGAGATGTGAACAGACAATTCATGTAGATATAAAAAAGATATAAAAGATAAGAATATAAAATGAATTCTTAAACCTACCAAAGGAGGTTCAAACTCATAACTAAAGAAATGAAGATTAAAACAGCACTGAGATACAATTTCTCACCTATCTGTCACACTGGCAAAAATTTAAAAGTATGACAACATGTTCTGTTGGCAAGGCTGTGGGAAAATGCACTCTCTTGCATTGCTGTTGGGAATGCAAATGGATACAATGCTTTTGGCAGGGATTTTGGCAGTATATGATAAAGCTATCTACTTAATGTGCCTTTTTACCTAGGAATCTTCTTTGAATCTACCCTGAAGGTAGACCTCCATCAACATGAAAATACGCACGCATAAGGTTACTCATTGCTGCAGCGTTTCTAATTGCAAAATATTGGAAAAACCTGAATGCCCATATGTAGAAGAGTGGTTGAATAAATTATGGTATAGCCACATAATGGAGTTCTATGTAGCTGTAAAATAAGGAAGATCTCTAGACCATTATGGGGTGATTTCCAGAATATATTAAGTGAATATTAATTGAAGTGAAAAGTGCAGATGATAAAAGAATATCAATGCTATGCTGTTTTTCACATAAGAAGGAAAGGGAAATAAGAAAATATACATCTCTTTTTTTTTCCCAGATAACATAGGGCGAATCTGATTGGTTACCTACAGGGGAGGATAGGAATGGGGTGGAAAGAATGGAGAAAAGGGAATGGAGTAGAAAGAATGATGGAGGAGTGATACTTCTGAATATATGTTTTTATATAGCTCTGACTTTTAGAATCATGGTAATCTTTCTCCTACCCCCAAAATAAATAATTAAAATCCACCAAAACGTGAGGAGAACCCAAAATGGACTGTAAATTGTAATAAATGTACCTAACCATATTGCAGTTAGTAACATAACACACTGAAGGTGGTGGAAAGAAAAGAACTAACCTAAGTCACTTTGGAATCAGTATTTTGAGTGTACACTATAAGACCAAAGACAAAAAGAACTATATACAAATATTATGTTCTGGTTAGTAAATTTGTTTTTCACAAGGTATGGATTAGCAAGTCAAACTATTTGATGTGTTTTCTAGGACTGCGGAAATGTTGGTAAATATATTGTGAATAGAGTCAGATTTCTCACTGTGGGAGAAAGGAGTTACATATAAGGAAAAGAGAAAAGAGAGGTGAACCCTGTGGTGTTGGGCTGGAGGCGGGATCAGGATAATTCATGGTATGTCTCTCCATCAGTCTGTCAAGATAAGTAGATACAGATATGTGTGTATGTGTGTATACATACACATATTTCCTACTCTGCTACCGAGAGGGCCCAGAATGTTACCCAAGTAGAATGAGTACACCTCATGCCCAAAGTTTGGATTCTAAAAACTGTTCTCCAATAAAAGGAGCCAGAATTGTTTTCTTTTGAGAAATAGCTGACTACAGAGCTGGGACAGAGAAAATACAAGATGAGGGGACTCTTTTAAAAATACAGGTTCAAAAAAACACAAAAAACAAAACCAGGTTCTAATTCATTAGGGCTGGGGCACTGTTTGAGAGTCTGCATTTCCATTTTATTTATTTATTTATTTATTTGAAATTGGAGACCCAATTCAAGGGTCCCGCTATTCTTTTTTTTAAATTAATTAATTTATTGGCCGTGTTGGCTCTTTGTTGCTGCGCGCAGTCTTTCTCTAGTTGTGGTGAGCGGGGGCTACTCTTCGTTGCGGTGCGCGGGTTTCTCATTGTCGTGGCTTTTCTTGTTGCAGAGCACGGGCTCTAGGCACGCAGGCTTCAGTAGCTGTGGCATGTGGGCTCAGTAGTTGTGGCGCACGGGCTTAGTTGCTCCGCGGCATGTGGGATCTTCCCGGACAAGGGCTCGAACCCATGTCTCCTGCATTGGCAGGCGGATTCTTAACCACTGTGCCACCAGGGAAGCCCTCCATTTTATTTTATTTTTTTTTTAAATTTATTTTTGGCTGTATTGGGACTTCGTTGCTGCGCGTGGGCTTTCTCTAGTTGCAGTGAGTGGGGGCTCCTCTTCATTGCAGTGCACGGGCTTCTCATTGTGGTGGCTTCTCTTGCTGAGAAGCATGGACTCTGGGCGCGTGGGCTTCAGTAGTTGTGGCATGTGGGCTCAGTAGTTGTGGCTCACTGGCTTAGTTGCTCCATGGCATGTGGGATCTTTCTGGACCAGGCTCAAACCCGTGTCCCCTGCATTGGCAGGCGGATTCTTAACCACTGTGCCACCAGGGAAGCCCTTATTTTATTTTATTCTATTCTATTTGAAGTTATAGTTGTTTTGAAGTATAGTTGATTTACAATGTTTTATGGGAGTGCATTTCTAACAGGCTCCTGGGTGATACTGATGCTGCTGGTCCAGGGAGCACACTTTGATTAGTAGACAACTACTTACTGTAGATTATTACACAAGAGACTCAAACATTGGATGTGGTGGAAGAAGTGACTTCCATTCTAAGAGTTTTGGTGAGGTCATTTGAACCTCCGGGATGCGTTAATTTAGCTGGCAGTGTAGTCGAGTGTAGAGTGGAAGGAGCACTGGCTTGGGAGTCAGGGTGAATTTCATATGGTTTACAGTCTGGGTGGCCTTGAACAATTTATTTCACCTTTTTTGAGCCTCAGTTTCCAGTTAGCAAAATAGATACAGTAAAATATCGCTGGCAGATTAGCATTAGAGAAAATGTGTTTAAGGACCTAGCATAGCTCTTGACACAGCGTAGGTGTTCAGAAAAGTGGTGACAATTATTATGCTGTAGAATCATCTTTACTGGAAGACCAGAGCTGTGATTAATGTGCATGAACATTACTGTTTGGAGTCTCAAAGTAGTTTTGCATCAGAGACAACTTACTTTTATTCATTGACCAAAAGAAGGCTATGGTTACTTAAGTAAAATCGTCTTGGCCTGATGATGAAAAATACTTGTTCTTGTCTGCCCTTGCATAATTAACTTTTACAATCATTTTAAGTCTTGGCCTGATGAAATGTGACAAATGATTCACTGATTCAAACAGATATTTGTTGAGCACCTGTTGCTCTGAGTCCAACAATCTTGAACTCTTACAACTTCCTGCATAGAGCGTAGTTCAGACCTGAGCTCCTTTTGAGCTCACTGTCCCCTCTGCCTCCTCTCCTCCTTCAGGAACTCCTCCACCGCCGAGCATGGGCTTCAGGTTGGGCTAATACTCTCTTAGCACCTTGTACACCCCTGTCATAGTGCTTGTCTCTACCAGCCTGCAAGCTTCTCTTCCTCTCCCTCTCTTCTCGTATTTTTCCTGCAAACTTCTCGAAGGCATAACGCTCTTTGTAGCCCCATAGCAGAACAGTGCCTGCACTCAACTTGTTGAATGGATTGCTTGACACAGGACATCCTCAAGGAGATCGGAGTCTGAGGTGTGTGGGAGGGTCAGGGAAGGCTTCCTGGAAAAGGTGATGCTTGAGCTGAGATTTAAGAGGAGATGGCAAGCAGGGGGAGGTGGCGTGGCTGGAAAACATGGCGCATTTGGGGCACTGCACATGGTTTGGCTGAACTGAAACATGGGGGGCAAAAGTGGGGGAAGGGAGTGAGTGAAGCTGGAGAAGAGGTAAGGGCCAGCACATGACAGACTTAAATGCAGCTAAGGAGATTGGGTTTTATCTTGAGGATAATGAGAAGCCAGTGAAGGATTTTAAGCAGGAATGTGTGGAGGGTGGGTTGGGGGTGAGATTTGATACAGAGAGTTGTACATAAGCCTGGTAATCTGACCCAGCTGTTACCCATAATGCCTTTCTGGCCTGGAGCATAGTGGTTTGCTATGGAAGTGCCCTTTGCCTGGCCTGCCTCACACAGTGTTTTGGCTGTACAGTGGGAGCAGACCTGGACAGGAGTCTGGCCCATGTTAAGGCAGAAGGTGCAGCCGCCTCTGTTCTGCAGAGTGAGTTGAATAGCAAGAGGCCCTTGGTAAATGCTTGGACCATCTTTACTGGGTTTCCTTACCAGGTCTGCCAGGTCCTAGCTATGGGGACATTAGAGAAGTTGCATAATTTCTCTGAACCTCATCCATAGAATGGAGATGATACCGACCCTTCAGTGCTTTTGTGAGAACTGAATTAGATAATGATAATGAAAATAATAATGACCATTTAGTAAGCATCAACTGTGTGGCAGGCTGTGTTCCAGGTACATTATTAACTCATTAAAACATATATAGGGGCTTCCCTGGTGGAGCAGTGGTTAAGAATCCACTTGCCAATGCAGGGGACACGGGTTCAAGCCCTGGTCTGGGAAGATCCCACATGCTGCGGAGCAGCTAAGCCCCTGTGCCACAACTACTGAGCCTGTGCTCTAGAGCCTGCGAGCCACGACTTCTGAGCCCACGTGCTGCAACTACTGAAGCCCGAGTGCCTAGAGCCCGTGCTCTGCAACAGCAGAAGCCACCGCAATGAGAAGCCCGTGCCCACCACAACTAGAGAAAGCCCACGTGCAGCAACGAAGGCTCAATGCAGCCAAAAATAAAATAAGTAAATAAGTAAATTTATTTTAAAAAACATATATAAAACATCAAAAATAGTGTTTAGTTCATGGTAGGTACTCAGTAAATATCAGATTCCTCCCCCCACCTCCTGCTGATCATTGCACTTCCTATAGTTTGTCCGTAGCTGATAGATTATTGCCTTAGCACTACCTTCCAGAGGACTTTATTTATTCCCACAAATCGACATAGAGAAAGAAAATAGTGAAGATTTCATTTAAGCCCAGGAAGCAACCAGTGAGTAATTTCCAACATCATTTCTTTAAGGAAGTACTTGGGGCTTAGAAATCAACTGTACTTTAACCAAATTATAGTTTAATACTGTTAGCCTTTGAACTTAATTTTTAGGTTCAGGGTCTTGGGCTTCTACAGAAATCAGACAGAACTGCTGCCTGTACTGACATTGTTCATGTGCTATTTTGATATTTAGTGCCCATCTTCAGACCAGATAATCAGAATAAACACCTGAATGCAAGCTGTGTTTAAAATGGAATATGTAAGGTTGTCTAAGTGTTGGGATGAGTTATGTGTCCAACCTGAGTCTGACGGGTTTCTGATGGTACTGGGCCATAGCTTTGTCTGAAAAATGAAACCTCCCTCCATCTGCAGCCCCAGTCTTCAGGAACACTGCTCGTCATAGCCTTTCTTTTTCTTTCTTTGTGCAGGTTTCAGGTAACTAGATCCTCTTTGACAATATAAAGCATGGATTAAAACTAGCTCCGTAGCAATCCCAGGATTATAGGCTCAGGAGAATAAACCTTGGATTGGGTTCAGTTAAGTCTCATTGTAAAGAAATCAGCTATGGGAGAGGCATTTCTGAGCTTGGTTTCTGTTGATTCCTGGTTCCCCAAGATCAATTCTTAGGAGTGTCACAGTTCATTGTGCATACAGGACATGAGTGATTGTTCCTGAGAAGCATAATGGGTTGCTGGCAGCAGTGGTTACACTTGAAAACTGGCTGTGGTTCTGGCCCAGCCTTTATCCCTGGTTAACAGAGCAAAACTCAAGGAAAGCAGGAGTCATAGTCACTGAAACACTCATCTGCGTACCTGTGTCCACACTGCCACCCAAGTCAGAGGTTAGCTTATCCCTGGAGACTAGCATAAAACTAGAGAATTTTAGAACATACTCCATGTCTGACCATCTTTCTTTCTTTCCTTAAAACCTCCTCCTCCCTCTGGATATAGATTGCCCAATCTCAAATGCTGCCTTAGAGGGTGCAGGGTAGAGGATAAGAGTAATATGCAACTATTCCCTTATTTCCACCTTTCATTTTCCAGCAACAGCTGCAGGCATATGTGGCCTGGGTGAACGCACAGCTGAAGAAGAGGCCAACAGTGAAGCCTGTGCAGGACCTGCGACAGGATCTCCGGGATGGGGTGATCCTGGCGTATCTCATCGAGATTGTAGGTCAGTTGGCCCTGGACTCCAATGTTAGCGTAAACCAGAACATGGCCTCTTTTATCCTCCATATACCCTTCAGAGCAGATTGCTCCTTCTTTAAAATAAGTGGAAATGGGACTTCCCTGGTGGTCCAGTGGTTAAGAGTCTGAGCTTCCACTGCACGAGGCACAGGTTCGATCCCTGGTCGGGGAACTAAGATCCCGCATACTGCGGCCAAAAAATTTTTTTAAAATAAATGGAAATGGAAGTAGAGAAGACTTAAGATACTCGCCCAAGGTTACTTTATTTATTTATCGTCAATAAACACTGTGTTGCAGGTGCCGTGTTAAGCTTTGGGAGTATGATGATGGGCACAGTCTAGGCTCTCAAGAGTCTCCCAATCTATTTGGAAAGACTGGAAAGTGAAGTCACTTCCATTAATGTACTTAGTATTCTGATGGGGCAAGTACAGATAGGAGCACATGGGGGACACCCAACCCAGTCTTAGGGGTTGAGGGATGGCTTGCCAGAAGATTTGATGTCTAGACTGAGGCTGGAAAAGGAAGCAGTAGCCAGGCAAAAAGAAGGTGTGTTAGCAGCAAAAGGACCCCTCTATGGTATTCACTACCATGATGCTTCCCAAGAGACCTTGTTTTCTTGAAGCCCTGGAGTTGTTGCCGGTCATTCTTATTAGATGGTATCATAACCTTATATCCATAGCATTTGTCTGTAGCTCTGTTATTATTTCTCTCACCAAAAGGTAATTATTTACTATCTATTTCTCCTGTATAGACTGAGCTCTTTAAGAGCAGGTACAGTATAATTTTTTTTCTGTTTCTACAACCCCTAACCAAGTGCCAGACACATAGTAGGTACTCAAACGTTCATTGTCATGTAAGTCAGCTTACCTTGCCTAGAGTCTTTGAGGGATGTGGGGTTTGCAAGTGGTATGTAAGAAGTCAGGTTTGCAACAGACAGCCTGTCCATGAATACCTCATTCAGACAGCTCATGGATTCATTAGAGTATTCACTTATGGTTATAATAACCATGGTAATAGTAATAGCAGCTGCTATTTATTGAACACTATCTCATTTAATTTCATTTGATCATCAACCTTTGAGAAACATAATAGCCCCATTTTCAGGAAACAAACTTAAAAGAGAATTTATAAAAATATGTAAATTCATTGAGTACTTTATATATTATATATATATGTATATGTATATATCAAGCATTGTGCTAAGCATGCTACTTTGATGGACTTATGATATAGATATGATGTAAGTACTATTTCACCCATTTTATAGGATTTAGAAAGGTTAAGCAACTTTACAACGTCACATAACTGTAAGTGGCAAAGCAGAGATACAAACCTAGATCTGCTTTAATTCCAAAGCTCATTTTAAAATGAGTTCATTTAATTCTTCATTCATTTGAATAGATTATACTGGAAATGTAGTCAGTTAGAAAATCCAGACAACACAAGAGGATATAAAGTCGAAAGCCATTTTTCCACCTCTGTCCCCCTGCCAGCTACCTGCTCTTTCTGGAAGCCACCAGTGTTAGCAGTTTCTTGCTTTTTTTTCCCCAGAGATATTATATGCATATACAAGCAATATGAATACATATTCTTGTTTACCCCAAACCCAGGTTCTTAAATGCTGCGTTCTGTTGTGACTTGGCTATATAGAAAAATTCACAGAATTCACTGCCTTATTTCCCATTCTTTCTTTAGCCAGCCTTCACTGGGCTTTTGATCCCACTACTCCCCCGAAACTGCTCTCCTCAAGGTCACAACCTCTGCCTTGTCAAATCCAGTGGCCAGGCCTCAGTCCTCGCTGTATTCAACTTAGCAGAACCTGACAGTGGATCACTCCCTCCTCCTCCAAACACCTTCTCCCCTTGGACTCCAGGACCCTGTGGTTTCGAGTTTTCCTCCTTCCTCACTGGCCTCTCCTGTTAGCTTTGCTGGCTGTCTCCTCCCTCCTGACCTCTAAATGTTGAAGTTCTCCTTAGAGGCTTAGACCTTAGTCCTTACATATTCTCTATCCCTAAGTGAGCTCTTCCCAAATTTTTATCTTTAGCCCTAAGCTTTTCATTGAGTTCTAGACATGAATATCAACTTCCTTTTCAACGTCTCTGCTTGGATGTCTAAAATGCAGCTCTTGGGAATTCCCTGGTGGTCCAGTGGTTAGGACTCGGCGCTTTCACTGATGAGGGCCTGGGTTCAATCTCTGATTGGGCCAAAAGAAAAAACTGAGCTCTCTTCATGTGTCATAATCAGAGTTTTTCCTTCTCCCTGCTGATCCCTCTATCCTCTGAGATTCTTCATCTAACACATCACAGTACCATTCACCCAGCTGTTAAAGCAGAACATTTAGAAGTTGTCTTTTATTATTCTCTTTTCCTCATATATCATATCCAGTCCTTCACATGTGCTGTGCGCTTTATATTAAAAATGTACCCAGGAGCTTTGCTCAGGTGTGGGTCTGGACCCTTGTGTAGTCTCAATGTGCAACCGATCCCAGGTTAAGATGGAGCAGGGAGCCAAGGGCCTGAGCCGGTGGAATGTGGCTCTGCACCAGTTCACAGAGGAGACTGAGAAGTCACTGTCTATCTTGGACATGTCTTCATCTCCTGGAAGCAGTGGAGTGCACACCTCTCGGAACCATGGCCCATCAGGTTTTCAACATGTCCGTCAGTGCACAGAGCTGGATAGGATCCCCTTGGTCTCTGCTGAGGCACCCAGGCAGAATGCCAGTGAAATGGGACCACAGCTCTGTATGTTGCTGCCTGACCACGGTGTGAGCCCCCAAGTGACTATCACTCCTTCCCAGATGATTTACTCAGGGAATGTCTCCTTCCCAGCCAGGAATGATGATTTTCCAGGGGCCCCAAGCAATGCCCTTAGGAGAGCCCAGTATTCCAGGGGCTACGACCTTTGGTGGGAATCTAAGAATGGCCCCCAATGGGCCGCCAGTCTCACCTGCCAGTGGAATCCCAATGATGTCCCACATCAGAATGCGAACAATGCCTTATTCTGGCTTCCCAACAGTAACTTCTAACAGAGACCCTTTAACACGTAAAACATTATTGTATACAACCGTGCCTTCCACTGAGGCCCAGGCAATGCTCCCCTCTTTGGCTCAGATGTTGCAGTCTAGAAACCCCACAACTTAGGGATGCCCCCACTGGATCCCATTATTGCTGGCTTTGGAATCCCAGGGCTCTTTTGTGAGCCAGCCAGTCTCCCAGGAAGACTCCTTCCTACCTAAGTAGTCTACCTGCTCCACGGAGAGCAGAGCAGTATTCTGGGGCCCAGGAAAGGGCTCCCAGGAGGAGATCCCCAGATTCAAGGCCTTAACTGCTGCAATTGAGAGAACTGTGAAAAAGCTAAGGGCTCCCACCTCGTGAGTCACCAACGCAAACACACAGGTGAAAGGCCCTGTAAATGCATGTGGGAAGCCTGTACTTGGTCCTTCTTCCGATCTGATGAACTTGGAAGACATACTCGGATACATGCCAAATACTGACCCCATAAATGTGACCAGTGCAGCCGACAATTCATGAGATCTGACCATCTCAGACAGCACCAAAGGGTTCATATGCGGGTGCCAACATCCCTAGACCCACTGGCTGACAGTGGATGTATGGCTGGTTCTCCTGCTCCTGGTCTTTAGGTCAATCTACTCTTCCCCTCATTTTGACCTTTCCGCCCAGATCCTGCCTGCCTCTGACAAGCTAGTCTCTTTGGTAGGTGTAGGCTTTGATGAAGACAGAAAGATTATGAGACAGTGTTGAAGCCCATGTGAGCTCTGGATCTAGTCAGAGCTCAAAAACTGTCTTGGATGTCCTCACATCTCTGGGGCCACCTACTTTTGTGCCAAGTTCAGCCACATGGGAAGACGGAGCAAAGTAGAGATTGGGAGCTTTATAAAAAGCTCTTTATCTTACATCATTCCCAGCTTGAAACCCTTTAGCGACTCTCCTTTGCCTGCTGCATAAAATCCAACTTCCTTATCTTGGTCTTTGACAGTTTCCAGAGCCAAGACTATGTTCAAATCCTGAATTTACCACTTACTAGCTATGTGACCTTGGGAAAGGTCTTTGATCATTATGCCAGGTTCCCTCTTCTGGTAAAAGAAAAACACTGTTGGACTGTCATGAACACATCTTATGTACAAAACCAGATTCTCTCCGGCACTCACCAGCCGCATACCCAGAGTTTGTCTTCTCCCATCATTTCCAGACTTGGATGGAATGACCCCACAGGACATGGGATCTGGTATCTCAAGTAGCCACTAGCAACCCAGGAATGTGGAAGAGTTAGTGCTCCTGGGATAACATTTGACTAATGGGAGATGGGAGAAATCCAGGTGATAAATTCCCCCTTCTTCCCTCCCTTCCCTGAACTGGTGCAAGATACCGTTTCTCCCACTGGGGAGACCTCCCAAGTAGCCAGTGGACACAGCTTTTGTGCCTCTTCGAGGCTTGTCATGAAGCAGACTCCACCCGCTATCACCTGGCATTACCTCCTGTTCTTCCTTGTGTTGAGTCCCTTTTCTTACTCTCAGTGCCCTGTAATCACCCATATAAACATTGGTACTTTAAAAAATTAATTAATTAAAAATTAAAAAAAAATGTACCCAGTATCTGACTTCTCACCTGTCAGCTTCTTCCCAAACCATCATTATCTCTTGCTTGATGGTTTTCACTTCCCTTTTAGCTAATCTCCCTATTTCCTCTTCACATAATCTATGTCCACACAGAGTCAACTTTTAAAAACATAAATCAGATCATGTAACTCCCTTACCTCAAACCCTCTGTTGGCTGTCCATTACACATAGAATAAAATTCAAGGTCTTTGCTCTTTTCCTCTGGTCCCTAAAGCTCCACATGGCCTGGCCTTGCTTACCTCTCCACCTTACCCTAGGACTCGACTCCTTGCTCTCTCCACTCCAGCCCTATGGTCTTGTTGCTGTTCCTCAGATAAGCTGAGCTCATTCCCACCTTGGGGTTGGGATCTGTGCACTCTCAGCCTGGAATGCTTCCTCCGCAAATCTTAACCTCTCTTACTTTATTCAAGCCTCTGCCCAAATGTGTTATCAGAGAGACCGTGATCACTCTTCTCTGTCTTTCCTCATAGTACTTATCACTACCTGAAATTATATTGAAGATTTATTTGTTACCTTGGTCATCTGTCATCCCTACAGATATAAACTCTACGATGGAAGGAAAGACGAAGTCCTGGTCATTGCTGTTTCTCTGGTGCTTAGAATAGGGCCTGGCACACAGTGCATATTGTGCTGAATATTTGTTGAATGAATATTCATGAATATTTGTTGAATGAATATTCATGAATATTTGTTGAATGAAAAAATGTATGCACAGCAACTTCACAGGCCCCTGGGAATAAATTTGAAAATTTGAAGGCCCCGCAAAAGACTTTCATTTTCCTATTCCCCATCCAAATTACAAACACCAAGGCCTAACTCACTTGCATATTTATAGATAATCTTAGTGTTTACATCAAATATTCTCTTTCTCTGTGTCTGGCTACTATGAAACTGTGATAGTGCTGCTCCCCATAACTTCAAATATTTTCTTTATCCTAACAGCAGGAGAAAAGCTGAGTGGTGTACAGCTGAGTCCCAGTAACCAGCAGGAGATGAAAAATAATGTGGAGAAAGTGTTACAGTTTGTAGCCTCCAAAAAGATTCGTATGCACCAGACTTCAGCTAAAGGTCAGTGCTTCATCCTGTCCGTGGTGGGTGAGTACACTCATCTTTACCTGGTGACTGTCACCCTCAGAAGAACTACCTGTTATGTAGCTGAGCGTTCCGAGTAGACTCGAGTAGGGTTAGGCCCACGACCTCGTATCATTTTTCCATAAAGAAAGTTATCCTCTTGGGACAGAGCGATTATCAAAATCCAAGTGCTTTGGAAACCGGGGTGAAGATAGAAGTTCTCTATTCATTTTAACTGAGTAAAGTTTTGCTTGAGTGTGTGTAGGAAGATTAACAGAAAAGAAATTATAAAATTGTGATATTAATTTTAGAATGTCTTGTTTAAGCTATCAAAAATGAAGATAGATTATGTTTTTTGAGTTTTTTGAGCCACATGGCCAGAAGAGGACACCTCTCATTCCAGTTTGAGCCCAGGCTTCAGGGAAGAAATGGTGTAGGTGTCCTCAGAAGGCACAGGCTCCCAGGTCCTCTCACTGCTTCTGTAGAACTGATTATAATCTGGTTCTGTTTCAGCTTCAGTTTCTGGGCCTGATTGCCTGTGGCTCTAATGAGAATGGGGGGCAGGAGGGAGCCCTCCTTTCGTGTGTTATTAGTGTTCTTTGTGTTGGGCTCATTCATGCGGGGCAGATACTGACCATTGAGAGTGCCTGTAGAAGGTATCAGTCAATCCTTTTGGAAGCCTTGCATATTTAAAAGGCTATGAAACTAAAACATAGAATTTTACCTATTTCCTTACGTTAACCAGACCTATTATATTTTTTTCTGCCTGCATTTCTCTTTTTTTTCTAGGACAAAATTTAGAATGCCATAATATCTCAGATCTGGTCCCCATGAGGAGTGGGCTTGGGGATCTGGCCCATTAAAGTCGGCTATTTTGAGGGAACACTGCCGTTCAGGACATCATTGTCATTTACCTGGAGAAGTGCAACAGCTTCCTAATTAGTCCCACTGCATCCATTTCTGTCCCCCTCCCCTCTGCTCTCCACACTGCAGCCAGAATGATCTTTCTAAGAGTATATATGCTCATGCCATTCCTCTGCATCTGAGGGCCCTTAGGAGAAAATCCAGAGTCCTTCCTCTGGCTCACCAGGCCCTTTCTGACCTCACCTCCTGTTCATCCTCCTCCATCTTTCACCCTCTCCCCCTGAACTCTGAGCTCTGGCTATGCTGAGCTGCTTTCTGTTCCTCTTCCACAGCGTGTGCCATAGAATTATAACGTGAGTCTCATACATGACTTGAATGTGTCTAATAGCCACGGTTAAAAAAAAAAGAAAACGAAATTGTTGAAAATAATTTTAATAATATATTTTACTTCACCCAACATATCCAAAATATTATCAGCTCAACATATGATCAATGTAAAACACTATTAATGAGACATTTTCCATTCTATTTTTTGTACTAAGTCTCATGAGATTTTTCATTCTGTTTCTGTGTGTGTGCTAGGTTAGTACTAGCACGTTTCAGCTCAGACTACAGCTACCTTTTAAGTGCTCAAGAGCCACATGTGGCTAGTGGCTCCCATACTGGAGGGCGCAGTTCGGGTGTGTCGTGCTGTCTCACCTCTAGATCTTCATGCCTGCTGTTCCCTCTTCTTGGAATACTCTTTTCCTTCCCTTCCCTCATCTGATAAACCATTATTGGTCAGTCATGTCTCAGTTTAGAACTCACTTCCTCAGGGAATCCCTCCCAGAGCCCTCTAGACTAGACAAGATGCTTCTTCTCTGAGCTCCCAGAGAATCCTGTACTTCTCCTCTCATACGTTATTGTACGTTATTGTAATTGCTTTCAAATACTCTGTCTCCCTGTTGAACACAGAGAGCTTGATTGCCTTGCTTACCTGCTCACTAGCAAATACGTAGTAACTGAAGGAGTCCTCAGCTCTCTGCCTCTCTCTTAGGACCTCTCGGTCTGTTCCGATCCTCAGATATCGTGGAAGGCAACCTGAAGTCTATCATGAGGCTGGTCCTGGCCTTGGCAGCTCATTTCAAACCGGGCTCCAGCAGGACAGTGAACCAAGGACAGGACGCCAGAGTCCCTCTGCAGAGTCACCAGCCACACTGTGCCACTGCTGTGGCCCAGGGAGCAGCTGCTGCCCTAGCTGATGTGTGTCACGACATGTCACGGTCAGGGCGGGATGTCTTTCGATACAGACAGAGGTAAGGATGGAAATCTGGGGATGGGAACTCAACCCACTCTGATATTTCTTCCCTTAAATGATATAGTGCAGTAAAGGGAAATACCACCTACACAGCCCACATTGTAGAAAAGAGCATGGAATGGAGGTTGGAGAGGGCACTCCAAAAGAGAAAAAAGGCCCTCTCTTTTAGAGATGTTTATTTTGCCTTTAGTAGAAAGTAAAGGAATCGTATATGTAATTTTTTGCTTTGGTGTGCAAAGTTTTGTTTTATTTTATTTTTTAAAATATTCATGTATTTATTTATTTGGCTGCATCTGGTCTTAGTTGCGGCATCTTTTAGTTGTGGCACGCGGACTCTTGGTCGCAGCCCGCAGGCTTCTCTCTAGTTGTGGCATGCAGGCTCTAGAGCGCATGGACTTAGTTGCCTCGCAGCATGTGTGATCTTAGTTCCCTGACCAGGGATCGAACCCATATCCCCTGCCTTGGAAGGTGGATTCTTAACCACTGGACCACCAGGGAAGTACCCAGAGTTTTAAATATATGCCTTTGGCACAGTGTGTTTTCTGCACTGGGAGATATATGTGGCAGCAACATCCCGATTCATCCTTGAGTCTCGCCCTGGAGTGTATCCTAAAGGGTGGGCTGTCCTAGAGAGTCATGGCAGGAAATGCTTTGTGGGTGTGCGTCTGCTGAGAGGGAACACGACTCTGAGGTGTTGCAGAGATTGGTGAAAGTACTGGTTTTTTGCATCTACCTTTCTTACTAGGTTTCAAGTGTCCTTAAGGCAGGGGCTTTGCCTTATTCATCTTTTTTCCCATAGTGCTCCCAAAGTGGTGTCTATCAGTACTTGTTGGGTTGACCTGAAGGACTGACACCTTCTCCTTTGCTGGTGCCCTCTGCCTTTAGGAACAGCAGCGTGGATGAGGAGATTGGGAATCCATGCTGGAGCGTGCGAGCCCTGGTGCAGCAGTATGAAGGGCAGCAAAGGTCCCCATCCGAGTCCAGCTGCTCCAGGTAACTGTGGCCTCAGATTCTTCACCACTACAGTCCTCCCTAAGAGCTGAATTGTGGGGATTCTCAGGGTTGTCAGCTTCAGGTAGTAATGCAACAGGCAATAAGGCACTGAAGCCCTTTCTCTTTCCTTCAGTTTATGTTTGGCTTTAAAGGGTAGCCCTCAGCACGGTCTGTGGTTTTGTGCTGACAGGAGGGTAGGCTGGGATGCTTGTGAATTTCCTACATATCAGTGCCAGTGCTTTGCTGTGTCCACGTGGGGGCATGACTGGGACTTGCTAGGGCCCAGCCCGATGGTTCTGATATTTGCATATCAGCTGCCAGTGTTTGTGAGAGCCAGTTCCATTGCACTGCCTTTGTGCCTGAGTCTGACTCTTAAGTTATGGCCTGAGAAGGCTGTATAAAGCTCATAGCAAGAGAAAATGAACAGAGTTGTCTTAGAGCCTTTAGAATGTTCCCACCTTTCATTTCCAGGGCTGGGAATTGTGGCCGATTAGTACACATTTGAGTGGGCTAACAATGTGTGTGACTCTAGCTGAAAAATGTTGTCTATATCCCTTAGAGCCAAATGCAGAGACCACAACAGGACACAGTGCTCTAATAAAAGCCTGATCAATGCCAAGTATAGTGGCAGAAAAAGATTATTTTCCAGGCTCATGTAAATCATGCTCCTATAAACACATCCCCAGGTCATGTTAGCTTATTTACTAACTTAATTTCATTGCTGAATCATATTTAATTTATGCTCTTATAACCTTTTCTCTCTTACCTCAACCCAGGATTAGTCTGTTATAGTTAAGCCTAATTGTTCTTTGTCTAATATGTATGTATTTTATGTGTTTGTTTCCTTCCTCCTATTTCTTTTCCTAATAAAATTCCATCTTAGTTTGATGGACCATTTTCTAATTTGCTGAGGTCACATGGAATTCTTTCCATCATTTTAATATACTGGTAACCTTGCTCGACTTTAATTTTCACATTTAATAGTTGTGCTTTTTTATTTTTAAAATTCACATGACATTAAATTAGCCATTAATCATTTTAAAGTGTACAATTCAGTGGTATGTAGTACCTTCATTAATATTGTGCAACCATCACTTCTGTCCAGTCCAAAGAGATTTTCATCACCCTAAAAGGAAACCTTGTACCCATTAAGCAATAGATGTGCTTTTACTGAGAATCTAAACCATTCCTTCCTTGCTTGCTGCTTGGACTATCACTTGGTACAGAATCAAAGGATATCTCATTGTATAATGAGATCTGTTGCTTCCTGCATGGCTTCAGGCCTTTTACTTTTCTGTGCCTGATAGTGCTTGCCAGAGTTAGAGAAAAAAAGAGTCTGGATTTTTTCCTGAGAGCACCTGCTTTCCTCCTGTCTGGCAGAACTCAGACTGGGAGCAGGGGTATGAGACCGTGTGAATTAGGGGCCATTGGAAATCAGGCTCCAGTGGGTCGACAGTGACAGTTTTCTAGGCGAGGGGTCAAAGAATAGTTTGCTTTCCTCTTTCTCTCCTTCGTGATTTGGTCGTTTTCTTCTAAGCCAACCTCTCACTCACCTCTTTGGGATCCTCAGGCAGCACGCTGAGACCCAGAAGGCTCTGGCACATTCTGCCCCCCTCCCCCCCGCCGCCACCCCCCACTCAGGGGGAGTCCACCTAATGTCTAAGTGATCCATGAAGGCCAGGAGGTCCCTGGTGTGTGATTCAGAACGGGGAGTGGTTCAGAAGGTAGGAAAGACAGGCCCTTATGTCCCATCCCCTCCCCCTGCTCCTTGAGAGACATCCTGGCAAAGCCCTGCCCGACTGCCCGCCTGTTGCTTCGTAGACCTGTAGACCTCGGGCCAGCCTCTCACCATATCCGAGCAAAACGATCCTTAGCTGGGAAAAAAGAACACGTGAAACGCCCGAGGGGAGGGTGCGGGAGACAGGCGTTCGGCGGGTTTCCGGGGGAGCCCCCTCCCACAAGGAGCCGCGTTAGACCCACCCCGACCTCCGTGCCCACGAAGGCAGGGTTCAGAGAGGAGAAGGCACCGCTATCAGTTCTGGGCTTCTCCAGACCGGGACCACAGACCCCTCCCTCTGCCGACCGGCGGCCTCTCCGGTGCCTCGCCAGGGGCTCCCGCTGGGCCCCGCAGCCCCGCCCCGCTCTGCCTCGAGCTCAGTCGGCCCGCCGAGCGCCAGCCTGGGTCCGAGCCCGGCGCTGCCTGCCCGCAAGTGACAGCCTGGGAAGCGGGGGAGGGCGTCGGGAGGGTGGGACCGGGGAGGCGGTGCGGAGCTGGGATCGCCGCCTGCCGCCCGACCGGGACTCGACCGCGCAGCCGGAGCTGCGGGCAGCCTTTCTCCGGTGGGTCGGAGATGGGTTGAAATGCCTGCGCCCGGGGGCACGCCCGGAGCCGCGCGGCCGCGGAGACCACGATGCCGCTGCCGGGGACCCGCAGCCTGCGAGGGGAGGCGGCTTCCGCCGAGGCTGGGCTGCTGCAGTGTCTGAGCTGCTGGGACAGCGCGCCTCAGAACCGGGAGCATCCCCGTCCCTGGGGCCGAGACGCCTGCTTCTCTGTCCTCCCTCCTCCCTCTCGGGACCGGGGCGAGCGGCTCTGGTAGTTGGCCTGCCCGTGGAGTCGTTCTTCGGGCCTCAGCGCGGGGAGACATGCCCGAATTGGGGAGCGCTGTGACTTTCAGCCTCCCACTTCACCCCGGGAAGCCGACTTGCTGAAGCCGGAGCCACGAGGGGGACCATGGGAGGGACGCAAGTCAAATGGTGAGGTGAAGCCACTTTGGCTTTGGAGGTGGGGGGCATGGGTGGCAGCAGGGCCAGGACTGGCGGATGCTGTTAGCCAGAGACAGGCGGGGATCGGTGGGGGCGCTATATTGGGGAGAACAGGCTGCTGGCCTGGGATTATCAGTGTAAAATACAGTGGATTTAGGAAGCTGCAACCAGCATAGGGGAAGGAGTGGACCTTGACCCTGTCTGGTCTCTACAGAAGGAGGCACTTCAGGACGGAGCAGAACTCATATTGCCCAGCACCCGTTTTTTTTAAAAAAATTGATTTGACTCTAATTTGAAGGTAGCTTTTCTGGGAGATTGTTTGTCTGATAAGATTGGAGAGATGTTAGACCTGTGGGAATTAATATTGTAATCACTTGTTCCTTGACAGGATTATGATGGCAAGTAGGAAATTACTTGTTTATAAAATAGGGTTTTAAAGCTAATCAGGGAGAGCCTAAATCATATAATTAATTAGCATTAAAATACTTTTGTCTGACTTGAGGCAGAGGATTTAGTGTACCATCCTCATCCGTGAGGTTCGTCTCGGGGAGGCGGCAAGATGCCTGCTCTGACACGTGCCTCAGGATTTTTCTTCCTCAGATCCTTTACCTTTTGACTTGGCCAGTTAGTTTCATGGTTTTACCTCTCCGTGGCCTCACACACTGGCAGCCCCAATTCAAGAAAGAGAAATGTTGTTTTCCTTTGGCTGCTCTGCCACTCCCCCAGTGGGGTTGGATATGCAGACATCCGCCTCTTTCTGCCCTTATATGGGAGACAGCTCACTTAGGAGGGAGCCAGTGGAGCTGAGCATGCGTCTCTGCTTTTAGGAAAGCATTTTTCCGCCTGCATCCTAGGTTCACACTACCCCGCCCCCGCCCCCCTTCGTCTCACACATACCCACATTTAGTGGTCCAGCTAAATGCAGGCAAGGGAACATGTCAGCCATAACACCTTGTCAGCTGAGAAAGTGTTGTCTTATCATTTCTCAAAGAGGAGCAGCTGGTGCAGACCTCTTTCTGCACTTGTACCCCCATTTCTATAAGAAGGCGGATGCTGAGGCCTGAAGTGTCATAAATCTGTTCTTCTTATGAATGACATAGTACCCTTAGACTAATGCTTTTCCAGCAGCTAATGCATGTTGGCCTGGAAGTCAGATTGCCTAAGTGGTGAAAGATGGATAAGAGAGTTCTGTAAAGCAATTACCTTTTCTGAATACCACTTCTTGCCTCTCTTCTCCCATCTTGCCTGTTTGGGTTGTAGATCTATAGATATGATTAAGTGACTTTTTTTAATTTGAAGAAGCAAAAAACTAATTTTTTTTCTGTGGTTCTAATAAGGATGAGGGTGTGTTACTGGTTGAGGTCATTCCCACCAAAGTCCAAAACTCTGGACAACGAGGAGGTTGAGACACTAGTCCTCAGGCAGCTTCAGAGATTTTTGAAATTTCTTGCTAACTCCAGTGTGCTTGGCTCTTATTTTTAGTGGTTTCTAGGAAGATGAAATGTTAACTCCTGATCGTGGCTGGGAGGATTAGCCTGGGAGACTTCAGGGGCACATTAAGTGGGTCAATGAATCCAAGACACTTTCACTGTTGTCTGGGTGATGGATTTGGAAAGAATTCCTGAGAGGGGGCTGGGTCTGCAGACCCCACAACCCCTGAGATTGTTTCAGTGCTGATGTTCTCAAGGTGTGGTGCAAAGAAAGATGGCTCTTCAGATGGAAGCATCAGCCACATTCCCATCGTGTCCTGTAGATTTGCTTCTGGGGATTTAAAATTCTGCTTCCCTAAAAATGCAAACAGTTCCTTCCAAGGCTAGTAGTTATACTAGAATTTAAGAATTGTTGCAAGGTTTCTGATGACAATTTGAAAATAGTGTGGCAGAGATATGAATAACTCCTTGATGGCAGTAAATCAAGTAAACCTTTACCATCCCCTAGCAGGTCTTTTCCCTTTTTGACGTATCATCCTTTTCTGTATCATGTCCTAGCTTTGTTGATATGTCACCGCTCCTTTGCCCAGCCTGGCACTGTCCACACTCCAGCAGTTTCTCCCCTCTGAGGCACCCTCCACACCATCCCCTACTTTGGGATCAGTGCAGAGCTGATCTGCCGTGATTACTCTGCTGGTATTGCATGTGTCAGTGAAAGATCAACGTATTGGAAATAGATTTTCCTTCCAGCTCCCAAAGCTACTAAAACACATACTACATCAGCCCCTGAACTTGGGCCCAGGGATGATGGTGGAGGAGGTGGTGGTTAAGTAAAAAACAAAAACAAAAAGCCAAACCAAACAAAATTAGAGTTCTTTAAAATGCTAGATTATCCATCCTTCTGGTAAATCTCTTCTCAGGGAGCTAGGCTTAAAGGCAGCCTTGTTGTGGAAAAGACTTCCTGGGACTGGGTCATTCATTCATTCAATATTCATTTCATTCATTTTACAAGCTCATCATTCATTCAACAAACATTTGTTCTTGCTGTGGGCCAGGCACTGTGTCAGGCAGTAGGAGTTAGATGAATAAGAACACGTTTCTGGGATAAATTAGGAAAGCTGGCTTCTAAACAACGGTTCGCAGTAATTGTTTCTCTTTCTTTTCCTTTGGTCACAGCCTGACTTCCCCCAGTCCTATCCACAGTGCAAAGAGCGACTCTATTATAACCCAGTTGGAGGAGAAGGCAGATTTCGTGATTATTCCCTCTGAAGGAATAGAGAACAAAACAGGTACTATTTCTCAGCCTGCCTGGGTTGGCTCAAGGAACAGCTTCAAGAGTCTGGGGGTCCTGACTGTCTCCTTGGCCTTCTCCCTCCATATTCTGTGCATGCAGGGTCCACTCTAGAGAGCTCTAATGCTTTGTAGCCAGTGAATGTTGTATCCTCTCATAGATTGTCACTTCTGATGTCCTAGCTGTCAAATATCCTGCAGCCGTGTAGACAGGCTGTTCATTAGCTGGCTGCCTATGAGTTAGGAGATGACTTTGAAACAGGCAGAAGCCTACTCAAGTTAACAGTTTTTATTATTTCTGTGTTATGCAAATAACTTCAGTGCTTCTCTAACTTAAATTGGGGCCAGGAATATATAGTAGGAGGTGAGGCATCTGTGAGAACATACAGCACAGAGCAGGTCTGCATCATGTTTGGTATAAAGGCTACAGAAAGGACCACAGAGTTCCCTTTGTGTAGACTTCTTCCTCTGTCTCAGTCGATCTTTTTCTTACATTAAACAGAGAGGAAAGCATGGAAGAAGCAAAGCACAAGACTTAGAGTTTTATTTGCCTGTAAGGAGTATAATGAAACTGAAGCCCTCTGAAGGAAAACTGGAATTAAATTCTTCCTTATTCCATTTCCCATCTAGCCCTGGTGTTAGTACTAAAAAGTCAGTCTTGTTCCTGAGTCAGAAATTCCTGGCACCCTGGGGAGGGAGAGGGAGGCCTTTACAGAGTGCTGGCTCTGAACCAGCTACCGCGGGCCCTGCACATAGGTTACCTCATTTAGTCGCACAACAAGCCAGAGGGATTATACTTATCATATTCATTCTTATGAATGAAATCAGAGCAAAGGGACTGTAAAGATAGGGAAATAAAACCAGAGAGAGAGATGAAACACTTTGTACAAGTATGGTTTGTTTCCTTTGTGACTCACACAATGTTATACGTGAAAGGGGTTCAGTCATAACAGAATGGTCGAAGGAATTTGAGTTGAGGTCTTCCCTCTGAAGCTCCAGAGCAACCAACAGGAATTTTGTTTTCATTGCCTCTGACAGCTTCCCCCTTTGTAGCTGGCAGGATCAAGCTCTAGGAATGCCAATTCTAGAGAATTAAGAGTAAAATCTGTCCCATACCAAGATTCCCAGGGAGTCTTATTGCTTCCTGAAGGTTTGAAAGAGGGTGGATCTCCCCAACAGAATAAGCGTCACTCCCGTGAGCCTGGAGTCAGTCAATGGCCAGTTCCTTCTGTCTCACAACCCCACCTGGTGGAGAGTCCAGTCTGTGCCGTGAGAGAAGGTTCAGCAGGCAGGTGACCTGGCCCTGTGAACACGCAGGTCTGTAATTGCTTTCTGCCTGCAGCTCAGTTTTCTTCAACATGAACTGTACTCCCTCCTTTCCTCTTGTAGAGGAGACAGACTCTCCATTGTCCCGGGACTGGAGACCAGGCAGCCCCCGGCCCTATCTGGAGACTTCATGGGAAGAACAGCTGTTGGAACAACAAGAACATTTGGAAAAAGAAATGGAGGAAGCCAAGAAAATGATATCAGGATTACAGGTAGCTCTTTCCCTCGTAGTTTGTCTTTGGTGCACCAATTTTTTCCTTTTTTTTTTCTTGGCGGGGCTGCATGGCTTGTGGGATCTTAGTTCCCCAACCAGGAATTGAACCCCGGCCATGGCAGTGAAAGTGCCAAATCCTAACCGCTGGACCACCAGGGAATTCCCGCACCAATTGTTTATTATTTTTAAGTCACTAGGATCAGTTGAAAGTAAACTGACTCAGTTATGTATGAGGTCAGAATTGGGGAGTTTACATAGAGGGAGTAATGCAGGAAGAGCAGAAAATCCCTTACAAGTGAGTATGCTTAAATGGGCCTCACGGACTCTTGCTGACAGCACAGCTGTTAGGAGTTCTGCAAGCATGGGAGCCATATCCACCATTACCAAACATCTACTCTGGCTCTCTGCTTTGTGGGTGGGTTTCTCCCCTGTCTGCAGCCACAGACCTGCAATGGCAGCTTTCACTGAAGAATGGCATTGTGAAGAGTCAGGATTTTCTCCTAGGAATTCACCATCAGGAAGGCTGTAAATGCCAGTAATGCTGCAGGTCTCTGCCTGGTCTAGCTAAGGGATTTAGCTCACTTTTAGTGCATTTGTAAGTGGACGCCAAGGCATAATGATCAGGTAGAAGAGCAACAAAGCCCTTCAGTTTTTCCTATACCTTCTGTGCCAGCAAATCTCCCCCAGAGGCCAACTGACCCACTTGACTTAGTTCCTACCCTGAATGACCCCCCTCAATCCTCCGTCTTTGTGTGTCTGTCCGTGTTTGGGGGAGCCCTTATAGTGTTCTGATGACCCTGAAATTGCCTAGGAATATTCCTTTCTGTTTGTGCTGGGAACTGCACTGCTTCTGAATTGTCAAATATTTATGGACACGTAAACAAAGCCCACATTATGTGAGTGGCTCTGGCAGCCTGCAGGCGGTGGAGGGCGTACTCCCAGCCAGCCAGCAACAGGGTGGGGACACAAAGCGTTCCTAAAGAAAAAGGGAGATTCGTGCAGTGGTAAAATAATTTGCATAATGTATGCCCCAGGAACCGAGAGGGGTTGCAGGAACGTTTACTGCCTAAACATTCCCAAGGAGGTTGTTGCTCTTCCCTCATTTGCTCTGTATTTTTAAATGTCTGCCTTTTAGTTCCCTTCTCTGTCCCTCCAATAAGGAATGGTTTAGTTAATGGAATGGTTTTTTTGTGCTGTCCTTTAATAGGAAGGATTAAAGCATGGAGACTTTTGGGATTGTACTCAACCAGGTTTTTCCCAGGATAATTTCATTGTATGAACATAGATATCCATCAATTTGGTTTTCAGTTTGGTTTGCATTTTTCAATCTGGGAGAAATCCCATAGCGGATTAGACAGAAAAAGAAGAGAATCAACAGAAAGTCAGCAGAAAGTCAGCATCCTAATATTCCCTGCAAACAGAGGAGTTTTAATTCACAGCCGCAGGATCACAATGAGAATTCAGTTCCATTACAGAATACAATGGGGCTCACAGCATCCACTGGGCTTCTTAACTCTTTCAGTGATGACCAAGTTGCATACTGAGCCACGTCCAGGATTTCTGACTTTTTAGTGTACGTTATTAGAGCTGGGTGAACACTTTGACCCTAGAGTCCGTATTTCTGTAGTGTCGTTCTCCCCAGGTCCCTGCCACAACTCCATGGGATAACCAAATTCATGTGCTTGGCTAAAATTGTATTATTAATTAGTACTTGGTAGACTTGGTAGTGGCTGGATCTTAAAATGATTTTATATACCAACATTTATGATGTAATTTATGTTATATTTATTGAAACAAGGTTTAACCTCTGTATCTCTTCTCTTTGGATTGGATTGAGAAAAAAATCTTGATACAAAATGGTGCTAGATTTTTAAATCTTTCACTGAGCCCGTAGGTCTTGTACCTACCTGCAGGGGTAGATCCAAGTTTTGTGGGTCCTAAAGCATACCATTTGCGGGGGGGCTTCTTTAAGAATTAAGATTACAGATTATGACTACAATGTTAGCTATCGGACCCTGGGAGGGGCAGGACTGGGAAGGTGCCCTGAGGTTTGAGCTTCCTTAGCCTCAGGGTAAATCTGCATCACCGGACACCCCACCACCAATATTCTAATGAAAACAAAGCCTGGTGTGAAGCCTTGAAATAAATACGGACACCTTTCCGCAAATACGTTTTCCTTCTTGTTCTATCCAGGTTGCCCTAGGGAGCAAAAATGAAGAATTTTTAAATGAAACAAGAATCAAACAAACCCAAGTCCAAGCTCTAAATGTATTCCAAATAATTCCTTATAATAAACTTTTCTATGCCAGGATAATTCTACACTGTTTCTAGTTCACTTTCCAGCTGGTAAAATTCAGTTTCAACAGCTCTGGTTTGAAATGTCACTTTTGAAAGGAAAGTTTATTTTTAGAATTTTTTTCTGGGGCCAAGGAGCCTTGGAGCAGAGGATTCAGGTGTATCCAGAGAGGTGAAAGAGGCCTGGAGCACCGGCCGGACAAAAGCACTCCAGACAGATTCAGGATGAGCAGTTGGAGGTATCTAAGGGTCCACAGTTACCAGGGAGATTTCTAGAGAAAGCCCAGTTGTAGTTTCATTTTGGGATGAGCTTACCAAGGCCAACTCTAGACTCCATCATCTGATGGGAGTTAAGTTTCTTTCTGCCTTTGTGGTTGTCCAGGCCTTACTGCTCAGTGGATCCTTACCTGAAGATGAACAGGAGAGGCCCTTGGCCCTCTGTGAACCAGGAGTCAATCCCGAGGAACAATTGGTGAGCTCCTTCTTTTGTGCCTGGACACTGAATAATCTGCTTTGAGTGTTTGATTTAGTTTTAGCATTGGACACTCATCTGTGCCCTCTTAAAATGCTCTCTTCCCTGACTTCCACTATTCTGGTTTTCCTCATATATGTTTGACTACTACTTCCTTTCTCCCACAAATATTTATTGTGTGCTGACTATGTCCCAGACACTGTTTCAAAGAGCCAGAGCCACCTGAAGGACAGATCAGACCTCAGGCCCTCTCCTTGTGGAGTCTACATTCAGGTCCCTGTCGACTGATAAAAAATGCACAACCTAAAAGTCAAGGCTTATGTGTCATTCGGTGAGGACTTAAGGACAAAACTGAGGACTTAAGCCCAGGACACAGCATCTCAGATAACTCTGAGAGACTGCTCCGAAAAGGAAGGGGGGAAGCCAGGATATATAGGAGTTTTTGCAACAAAAACAGGTAGTCAGAACATCAAAAGATTACTCTTAATAAAAGAAAACCAGGTATTTCAAGGAATTTCGTGCTTTTCTATGTATGGGAAGATGCAAGAGTCTGGGCTCACTGAAGTCGTTCCTTTGATGTGCACCTCAGCTATCTGGGGCCAGGATCCTGTGCTTTCTCATCCTGAGTCTCCTCAGAGGTGGTTGCAGCAGTTGACTGCTAGAGGCGGGCATTCTTTGTGTCCACCCTGAATTCTCTCAGGGCTCACTGCCCAGGCCGTTGTCCTGCGGTGGCTTGATGGCTGTCTTTATTGACTTGGCAAGTGACATTCTTAGTTCACATCCCCTTTGAAGCTTCTCTTTTTCTGCCTGTGCCTTAAATGTTGCTGCTCCTCAGGGTTCCACTCTGGGCCCTCTTCTATCTTGTCCATTCACCTGGGTAATACCTGCTGCCATGGCTTCACTTGCTTCCCACCTGTCTCATATGTTGCCTCTCAAATATTTATTTCTAGCCTAGCTCTCTCCATGGAGTTCTACATTTATAAATGTAACATGCACCTGCCTGTTGATTATCTCCACTATATGCCCCATAAGCATCTCAATTTCAATGAGTCCTAAATTAAATACCTTTCTCTTCCTTCTCTCCCCATCCCCAAAACTACTTGTCTTTTAGGTTTCTGTTCTTTATCACTATCCATCTACCCAAATACCCCAAACAAATCTGAATCTCGTCCTAGAATCCTTTGCGGCCCTTCCCTCTATATCCAGTTAGCCACCAAGTTTTTCCGTATACTTTTTAAATATCTTCATCCAGTTTTCTCCATCCTCACAGCTACTACTTTAATTTCAGACCTCCATCCAGTATTCTGGTGGCCTCTGTTTTTCCTGATTCCTGTCCTGTCCTCCTCTAATTCATTTTCCATAAGACAGCAAGAATAATTTGACTTCAAAGCAGATTTTATTTTGTCATCCCTTTGCCTAAAACTTTTCATCAGTTCCCCATTGCCCTTCATCATCCTGCTCCGTTTTCCTCTCGAGCCTCATCTCTTGTCATTTCTCTTTCCACTTGCCCAGCCCCTGCACACAACACACACATATTCATTCTAAACTTTATCTACATTCATCTACTCGCACCACCCCTGCCATATGCATCACTGGAGGGCAGGGACTGTTTCCTGTTCTTTGCAGCCATTGTACAGGGCTAGCATCTAGTGACTGCTCAATAAATAGTTGTTGAATGAATGCCCTCTGAATTTTACAGCATAGGTACATAACCATCTCTTTTTGCCTTACATTCAGATTATAATCCAAAGTCGTCTGGATCAGAGTATGGAGGAGAATCAGGACCTAAAGGTATGTCAGGAAATGTACATTTTGCCCTTTAAAAAAAATTTACGGGACTATTACACACCAACTTCAGGACAGTAATGGGGAGCAGGGAAGGATTCAGACTCAAGACTTTGGCTGTATCTGTATTATGTCTTTAATTGAGAGAGAGAGATATGTCCTAAATATAGCAAAAAGGTGATACCTTTTTAATCTCAGTGGTTAGTAATAGGTATCTATGTCATTATTGCTTATACCTTTCTGTATATTTGAAATGTTTCATATTGTTTATCTTTTTAATTAAAATAAACAGTGGATCTAATATCAATATGGTCGTTTTTTAAATAATTGACATAACATTATATTAGTTTCAGGTATACAGCATATGTATATATTGTGAAATAATCACAATAAGCCTAGTTAACATCTGTTACCATACATAGTTACAGATTTTTTTCTTGCGATTAGAACTTTTTTTAATTAATTAATTAATTAATTTAAAATTTTTGGCTGTGTTGGTTCTTCATTGCTGCGCGTCGGCTTTTCTCTAGGTGTGGCGAGCGGGGGCTACTCTTCGTTGCGGTGCGTGGGCTTCTCATTGCGATGGCTTCTCTTGTTGAGGAGCACGGGCTCTAGGCGTGCGGGCTTCAGTAGTTGTGGAGTGTGGGCTCAGTAGTTGTGCCTTGCGGGCTCTAGAGCGCAGGCTCAGTAATTGAGGCACACGGGCTTAGTTGCTCCGTGGAATGTGGGACCTTCCCGGATCACGGCTCGAACCTGTTTCCCCTGCATTGGCAGGCGGATTCTTAACCACTGTGCCACTAGGGAAGACCCCTAGTATGGTGTTTTTTAATGAACACTTTCCAAAATTCTTTTAGTTCAGTGGGTCTTAGCTTTTTTGAGGCCATAAGTATATGACTACAGCCATTAACCCTCTCCCCAGAAATTTGCATGAAAGCGCACGCACCCACTCACTGACTTGAATTTTGATTGGAGTAACTTTGGAGCCCATCTGTGGAGTCCAGGTCAAGAATCCCCATTTTAGATATGTTAATCCCAAACTCTTGATGGGGTGCAATAGGAAAAGAAGAGAGTACAGTCTGAGTTGTGGGTGTTCCTCTCCTATAATCTCTGTCCTAGTAACAATCATAATCTGTTGTAAGGGAAGGTTAACTAAGTATTTTATTATTGGGCTAAATGTGTTTTTGTTTGGTCCATAAAGAACAATATACTCTTCGAGAACAGAAGCACTCTAATCCTTTCTGAACATTAAAAATGAAGATAATTATTTCATGAAATTGGGGGTAGCCATATTAAGATATGATCATATATTTCAGTGAGAGGGATTTAGATTGTTATGATTTATGATTAAGTTTCCCTGTTGGTGAGGATTGCTAAATGTAGGAGTGAGAGCCTATGGGAATGTATGGTATCTTATTTCTTGGCAAGAAAGAGCATGGGCAGTTGAGCCTGGACAACTGGACAGCTGAGCCTGGGTGCCACAGGGAAGAATGGAACGGGTCCTGTTTGTTTCTGTGGGTCAGCCTTTACTGTTTACTAGAAGGCAGAGCTGCCTTCTGCCTCGGTGGAAGGTTGATTTTTCTTGGAATGGTTATCTGAGTTTTGTGTTCTTACTGACGGAATGAGGTAATGCTTCTGAAGCAACCCAGATGCTACCATCTGATCTAACTATATTTGGTTTGCAGAAGGAGCTGCTGAAGTATAAACAAGAAGGCAGAAACTTACAGGGGATAAAGGTAAAAAAAAAAGACATATAACTCTTTAAATAAACTCTTTACAAAGTAAAGCAGTCTGTGGATAAGAGTGGGTACTTGGGGGCTAGCTGGGTCCTATAGTCTTTTCTTGTGTACATCTGATGGGGCCTTTCACAGGCTCCGTGCTACTAGTAAAGAGAGGGCTTTGTGGATGGGAAGTGAGACAGGTGGAGGAATATACCTCTTTTGCTGAGGCTTATTTCTGGTGGTTATGACTCATGGTGCTGCCACTTCCCTCTGCCACCTTGATTGTTTCTATGTGTGAAAACAATCAGTTATTACAGTTTTCTTCAGTTACAGTTTTTTGTCAGTTTTCTTCAGTTCTAAGAAGAATATACTCTTAGAAATTGTAATTTACTTAGGTTTTGAATAGTTAACATTCAAATGGTTTGAAGTTAAAAGGGTACAAAAGGATAATCCTTGAGAAGTCGGCCTTCCGGCCCTGTCCTCCCAGTCACCTAGTTCTCTTTCCTGGAGGCAACTTATCAGTTAGCACCAAATATGTATGTATGTGATTTTTCCCCAAATAATTACATATTATAAATACAGTTTGACACGTTGCTTTTTTCACTTAGCAATGTATCTTACAGATCATTCTATTTCAGTACATAAAGACCTTAGTATTCCAGTATGTGTATATTGGATAATTCATTTAATCAGTTCCTACTGATAGTCTTCTGGGTTATTTCCAGTCTTTTGCTAATACAAACAGTGATCTAGCTAATAATCTTGCTTATATGTTATTTCACCCAAGTAGGAGTATATGTGCTGAATGAATACCTGGAAGTGGAAAAAGATGTTCTCAAGCTGCTGCTTTTCCCTCTCCTCTTCCCGATACTCCCATTCATGGGCTAGACTAGGGTATAACTCAGCATCATTTTCCAGAGTATATTCTGTAGCCTTAGTCCTTTGAGATACTCCAGAAAACAGCATGTTTCATGCTCAAATAAGAAGCAGTGCTCTACAGGCTTGAAGAGTCACAACGAATAATAGCATATTAAAGGACCAGAGAAGGTCTGTCCTAAAGAGTTTGGCCTAAAAAAAGTTAGACTATTAACCACAGAAGTGCTTTTCCCCCCATGTAACACTTATTAACATCCCATGGAGCACACTTTGGGAAACATTCCTCTGCACCACTGGTGCCAAGGGCATCTTAGACCATCTTGCCATGTACTGTCATGGCAAGACAGCATATTTAAGAGTGGGCTCCCACATTTTCCAGAGCCTACACCGTTTCTCTGCAGTCTGTAAAGAGAGAAAAATCAGGGCAAATCCCCTGTGATGCAGCTCCAGCCCATTAGTTCCATTTGAAGTCACCACGGTTGGAGGATTGTGTCATAGCTGATCCTTTTAAATAAGTATGTACAACCCACCTTGTCTGAGGCCTGGTGGAAACCAAGATGGTCCAAGCTAAGAGAAAGACAGCCTAAAGCTTGTAGGATCCTATGACACTGGGAAGAGGAAGCATCAGTCTAAGAACATTTGTGAACATGGAAATAGAATCCCAGTCCTGGTCCACACTAAGCACTGGAAGGCAGTGGAAGCAGGGCAGCAGCAGGGCTGTAGAAGGCAGGGTGGCAGTGATTCCAGGGCTCCTATATGAAAAGGGTGTCAGACAGTGATAGGACCCAGCCCTCTAGGGCAAAAGAGCTCATCTAGATTGAGTATTTATAGGCCCAAGATACAGAGAAGAAAGCCAGGGAGGTAGGAGGGAGAGTGCATTGTCCAAGGTCACTGTCACGTAAGCAAGTGGTAGATGTGTAATTTGAGACTAGGTCTGTCTGATCCCAAAGACCACTTATTCTTCCTCTAGGCCATCATGCTGTCAGCAATGCAGTGGAAAGTAGGGGCAAGTAATGGATGGAGGAAAAAATCAGGTTTCCATCAGCTTGGTAGGACAATGGATATGATTTTCCTTTAGATTCTAGTGTCCTGGAAGGGAACTGAAAAATTTCTGCTCATCTCCTTGTGGCAAGACCCTGTACCCTTTTTGTCTCCCAGTTTAGTGATAACTGGCCGATTGATGAGTTGGGACCACAGTAGTGAGTGTGCTTTCTCCCCAGGATGCCTTGCAGCAGAGGCTGACTCAGCAGGACACGTCTGTCCTTCAGCTCAAACAAGAACTACTGAGGGCAAATATGGACAAAGATGAGCTGCACAACCAGAACGTGAGTTGAAAGAGTGAACTTGGACTTCACTGAGCCCCAGGTAGCAAAGTAGGATACAGTATAAAGTCCGTTTAGATCTATTCCCCATCAGACTCCTCTCTGTTCCTAGGTGAAAGCCCATTGCCATACTGGCCTCGAGCCCTTCAACTTTGAGGGCACTGAGACACTGAGGCTGCATTGTGGTTCTATAGTCTGATTATCTCACTGAAGATGTGGAGAGCGGCTGTGTGTTTTTTTACCATAGTCATGCCCTCTCTGTGCTGTATGCTGTAACTGCCAACATCAACTCCAGTTACTAAGTAGCTGGTTTCCTACTGGATTGGCAGACAATACTTCCACACCAAAGAATGCTTTCTTATTCTTCTTGCAGGTGGATCTGCAGAGGAAGCTAGACGAGAGGAATCGGCTCTTGGGAGAATATAAAGTAAGAATGTATATCAGTTTGGAAATTATTTCCATCTGACCTTTGGTGAACAGCCTGTTGTTGCTGTTGTTCAAACAGCACTTAAGTACTCTGTTCTCATTCTTGCTTTCTGCAAGGAAATCCTTTTCTGAGTTCCTTTGATTCACTAACCCTGAAGGTAGATAGCATGGCTAGGAGCAAGAACACAGAACTAGGAGTCTGGAAACTTCACTTCAGTCTTAACCTTTACCTCTAGCTAGCATGGATGGCATGCAGTGGTCCTCCTGCTAATGGTAGTTCCCATCCTCCTTCCCTTTCCCAGAATCCTTTGCTCCATGTGAGGCTCCCATGGTATATAACGTCTTCCCGTGCAGCTTGAGGAAAGGGCTGTTCCCTCTGAGGCTCTGCTTTCCTCAGGTGGAAACTGCATCACAGCAGGTGAAGCGTTGGACGTCCTTGGCTTTGCCGTGCATCTGAAGGCTGTGTCTCTGTTGCAGAAAGAACTGGGGCAGAAGGACCGCCTCCTGAAGCAGTACCAGGCCAAGTTGGAGGAAGCACTTCGGAAACTCTCCGAGGCCAGTTACCAGCAGGTGGGGACACGTTCCGCCATGGACTTTCCTGCCCCTCTGACCTGAACAAGTCCTTTTCTGATGGAGTGTCTGATTTGCAGGTGGATCTGGAACACAAAGACGTCCTTCTGGCTCACTGTATGAAAAGAGAGGCAGAGGAGGTAACCTACCACTCGGGGTCTCCCTCCCATGTTTACAAGGGCAAAGAGGGAGATTCTGTTACCGACTCAGGGCTGAACCAACACCACAGGTCAGTTTGTCAGGAGGCGATTTGGCGAGGCACTTACAAGTGCGGGTTCTGGGATAAGAAAGTCTGGTTTCAAATTCCAGCTTTATTACTTTCTTACCATTGTGTACCTTCATTTGCTTCACTTTTGAACCTTAGAAATAACGTTCATCTGGAAAATGACAGTGGCCTTCTCTGACATTATGACGTGTACATAAGATAACCCATTAAGTTACTAAACACAGTCCTGGTAGATCCACCTGGCACAGAGTTAGGCTCAAAAAATACTAGTCATTGTTCTTTTTTTTTTCTATTACTGAAGCAAAGGCAGGAGATGCTGGAGCAGCATTCTCAGGCCCTCCAGGGGCCAGGCAGAGGCTAGGTTGGGGCCTCCAGGCGAGGTTTTCATTTTGTTCACTCTGCATTCAGCGGTGCCTTCTGAGTGTCAAGTATTGGTGATATAGCAGTGAACAAAAGGGAAAAAAATCTCTGCACTGTGTCAGGAGGTGACCAGTGTAAAGAGGAAAAATAAGGTGGGACATCTTACTTTGGAATTCTCCATTATAGAAGCATCATTTCTTCTTGCCGCTATAGGTGACCCACTGCAGCAGTCACAACCCTCAAAGCAATGGTTTTCTCCTTCCAGTGGCAGGAAAAGGAGCTGCTTCAGTCACTCACAGAGGGGTAGGTGCTTAGGATTTGAGTACAGACTTGCCACTTCCAGCCAAAACCAGAAGAGTAGCCTAGCCATCGCCAGTGGAGTAGGCCTTTCATATCCCCATTCCCCAATTCTTGCATCTGTTGGGTGTGTAAAGTTGTGAGGCACTTGCTATCCAAAATTAAGAATTAGTGGACAAACAGTTGGCTTGTATCTGTGGAGGAAAATTTTCTACAGTTTACACCTCCTCCCTCAAAAATAAAAGATCTCTTCTGGAAACCTCTCACCTGTATCTTCTTAAGCCCAGCAGTTGGGATGTGGTTAATAACATGGCAGCGTGCCGTGCCAGCAGCACCACATTTTTGCCCACAGAGCAGTGACCTGCAGCTTGTTCGGGATGCCCTCCGCAGCCTGCGCAACAGCTTCAGTGGCCACGACCCTCAGCACCACACCATCGACAGCTTGGAGCAGGGCATCTCCAGCCTCATGGAGCGCCTGCACGCCATGGAGACCCAGAGGAAACAGGACAGAAGGGTAACCCTCTTTCGGTGGTGTTTCTCTTGTTCCCCCAAAGAAGCTTGGTCTTATCAATTTTAATGTAGATGAAGGCAGTGCTAAGATATACAGTTGCTTTTCTCTTTGGTTTTCCTCTCTGGGGAGCTGACTGTTCATCATGGTATGACAGTCCAGGGAGGGAATTCACGGGTAACTCTTGCTCTTGGCAACTGAGTAACTGTCTAAGGAACTGTGGTTCTTGACCCACAGGTGTCCCTTTACTGCCTATTCTCTGTCCTCTTCCCCCCGAATGAACTTGGCATTATATATGGGAAATATATGGGGAAAACATTGGAAACTAAAAAGCTTTTTATAAATGTACATTTTTATTGTTAGAATAAACATGTCCAATTTTATATACTGTGGAAAAAGATGTGGTAGAAAAGTATATATTTTAGATACACTTTTAGGATTTAAGTTTCTTGGTTGAATTCTCCCATTAATTATAACTCTCGTGATTTTTGTGTGGCTCCCCAGGTTCGGGGCAAGTCACCCAGAACTCAAGCAGGTAGTGAATACCGGGAGTCCTGGCCCCCTAATTCAAGTAAGTACTCATTATTGCTTAGTAAAGACTCCTAGCATATTAGATCAGAAACTTAGTATTTATTATGCTACTGATATTTTGGGGATAGAGTTTTTCTTGTAGTACTTCACTCTTGTAATATGTTGTTTCTGTAGCAATACTAGAATTGAGTTATTTCTAGGACTGTGAAGACCCATAACATCATCATCACCACCACCTGAGTACCATTTGGCCACGTGCAAGGTGCTGCTGATTCAGAGAGGCTAAAATATCTTAAATAAAATATCTTTGGAAATGTACAAGCTCAAAATAGTTACACCAAGCAAAGCAAAATATATATTAAAAAAAACACACTTACAAATCACCCTAAAGTTCCAAATAGCACAGAAAATTTCCAGTTCTTCCTAGAGGCAAGAAGTTTAATTTCTTTGTGGACTTTCATTAAAACTTTGAGTGCATAGGTCATTCCGTTTGTTTGAACCTGCTCTGTGCCCACTCATTACATCTTTTTGCCTTGTTAATTCTGACAGGTTGGAAATCTACCCTGCCTAGTAATTTCTATTTTACTTTGTATCTTACCTTTTGGTCTAATAGCATTCACGTTTTCTTACCTTTTATAGTTTACCCAGGCCTAATCTTAAAATATCTAAATAATAATTTATAAAAACCAAATAGTTAAAGGCTGACCATACCAGATTTATATGTTAAATATATAATTTTTAAAACCACGTTAACAAACAAAATCTAAAGTAAAACATTTAAAGCATTTGCACAAATATGAAAGGTAAAATATTTTTTTGTAGAGTAGATAAGATAGCATTCTCAAGCCTCCAGGTATCTTTTCCTCTTGAATGAGATCTTTACACTGGGAATGAAACAGATTATGTTAGTACCAAAATTTGTTTCAGTTTCTTTTTCTAGCATTGTTTTGACCCAGTCATTTCTGTTTTCTTGATAGGGTTTTTATTTTATTGTTATCCTCTTCAGTACTTCCTTTGGGTTAGTATAAACTGCCAATGTACGTAGGCTAAATATTTGGAAATTCTTTTTCAGAAGTATAATAAATTTCTCCCTCCCTGGAATAATTCTCTTGTGTATATGAATTACTTATTTAAAATACTACAAATAAATTCAGAGCTTCTTATAAACTAGGGTGTTAATCTAATATCTATATTTACAGATAAGCTGAAATGTCTCTCATCTAGAAATACAAACACTTGTGTAACTTGCTAGCCCTCTAGCTACTGGCTTACTTCTCTTATTCCCCTATGTCAAACTTCTTGAAAGAGTAGTCTGCAATTGCTCTTTTTTCATCCTTACCTCCCATTCAATTCTTAAACCACTAGTTGGACTAATTGGACTCAGTTACTCCACTTAGTGTTCTTTTTTTTGGATCACTGTTGACTTTCTTGTTGCCTAATCAAAGTGGTTACCTTATCTTCCATAGACTTTTCAAAAGCATTTACTATTCTTGAATAGTCTTCTTCTGGAAACATTTTTCTGCTTTAACTTCACTACCAAGCAGTTATTCATTCAACAGATATTTACTGAGCATCCATTATGTAACACCCTTGTTAGGCACTGGAGGTATAGAGATGGACAAGATGGACTTGGTACTTGGCCTCACTGGATTGTAGTCTCATGAAGTAGATACAACCTCCTCTTCTTCTCTTTCTCTGTCTAACCCTTGAATGTGCCCTGAGATTCCACTAAGGTCTAGACTTAGGTCTCATATTCTTTATAGGTGATCCCTTCTACTTCCATGGCTTCAGCTACTCTTGTGTGCCAATTATTCTTTTTTTATTTTAACATCTTTATTGTAGTATAATTGCTTTACAATGGTGTGTTAGTTTCTGCTTTATAACAAAGTGAATCAGTTATACATATACATATGTTCCCATATCTCTTCCCTCTTGCGTCTCCCTCCCTCCCACCCTCCCTATCCCACCCCTCCAGGCGGTCACAAAGCACCGAGCTGATCTCCCTGTGCTATGCGTGTGCTTCCCACTAGCTATCTAGCTTACGTTTGGTAGTGTATATATGTTCATGCCTCTCTCTCGCTTTGTCACAGCTCACCCTTCCCCCTCCCCATATCCTCAAGTCCATTCTCTAGTAGGTCTGTGTCTTTATTCCTGTCTTACCCCTAGGTTCTTCATGACATTTTTTTTTCTTAAATTCCATATATATGTGTTAGCATACGGTATTTGTCTTTCTCTTTCTGACTTACTTCACTCTGTATGACAGGCTCTAGGTCCATCCACCTCATGTGCCAATTATTCTTAAACTTTCATCTCTAACTCCAAACCTTTTCTGAGCTTCAGGGCTATATTTTTGAATGCCAACTGGGTATCTCTGTAGGTTGAAAGGCACTTCAAACTCATGTGCAAAACTGGACACAAAACAATAGAGTGGAAAAAAGATGGAGTATAGAATCAAACAGATCTGCAATGCACTTGTAGCTATCAGCAGAGTATATCATGGGCAAGAGTATTAATTAATGTTGTATTTTAGTTTTCACATTTATGTAATGGAGATAATCGTAAAGGATTATGAGCATTAAGTACAATATTATATGCAAATAATCTGGTGTTGCGTGTGGCATGTGAGATATGCAAGGCTATGCTCTTTCTCCTTTTCACTACAGTCAAATCTCCTAAAAGAGTAATCTTCTCTCTGAACCCACTTCCTGTCTTGCCATTTACTCTTAAGGAAAAACAACAACAATAATTATTTTAAAAGTAATACAGTAGACTAGTGGAATAGAATTGAGAGTTCAGATAAAACCCATATATCTATGATCATTTGACCAGCAAATAGTATCTTCAATAAATGGTGTCAGGACAACTGATAGCCACATGCAAAAGAATAGAGCTGGACCCCTACCTCACACCATGTACAAAAATTAACTCAAAGTGCATTATTGACCTAAATATAAGAGTTAAAACTATGAAAGTCTCAGAAGAAAACACAGGGGGGAATATTCATGACCTTGGATTCTTAGACATCAAAAGCATGAAAAAAATAGAAAAATTGGACTTCATCAAAACTGAAAACTATTTTGCATCAAAGGACATTAACAAGAAAGTGAAAAGACAACCAGAATAGGAGAAAATATTTGAAAATCAAATATCTGATAAGGGCCTGGGATGAACAATGTATAAAGAACTCTTACAGCTTAATAACAAAAGACAGAAAAATCTGATAACAAATGGGCAAAGGACTTGAATAGACATTTCCCTAAAGAAGATAAATAATTGACCAATAAGCACATGAAAATATGCTTAAAATCATTAGTTATTAGGGAAATGCAAACCAAAACTAGAGTGAGATACCATTTCATGCCTACTAGGTGGTTCCAAAAAAATGGAAAATAACAATTGTTGGTAAGGATGTGGAGAAATTGGAGCCCTTATACATTGCTGGTGGGGATGTAAAATGGTACAGCCACTATAGAAAACACTTTGGTGGCTCTTCAAAGAGTTAAACATAGAATTTACTATATGACCTAGCAATTCCATTCCTATGTATATACCCAAAAGAATTAAAAGCAAGTGTTCAAAAAAACAACTTGTACATATATGTTCATAGCAGAATTATTCACAATAGCTAAAAGGTGGAAGCAAGCCAAATGTCCATCAGTTGATGAGTGGATAAACAATTTCTTATATATGCAGACAATGGAATACTATTCAGCCATAAAAAGGAGTGAAGTACTGATACCTGCTACAACGTGGATGAACCTTGAAAATGTTAAGTGAAAGATGCCAGACACAAAAGGGCACAATTTGGATGGATCCTTTTATATGAAATGTCCAGAACAGGCAAATCCATAGAGACAGAAAGTAGAGTAGATTAGACAGATGTCAGGATTAGGAAGGGAGTGACTGTTTAATGGGTACAAGATTTCTTTTAAGGATAATGAAAATGTTCTGGAACTAGATAGTGGTGATTACACCACACTGTGAATGTACTAAATGCCACTGAATTGTACACTTTAAATGGTTAAAATGGTGAGTTTTGTGTTATGTGAATTTTACCTCAATTTTTAAAATGTGAATTTTAAAAAAGACCTGGAAGGAGCCTTGTTCCTATGCTAACAGAAAGAAAAGGTTGAATAGTCCAAAATACCATAACTTTCTTGAATCCATCAGAGAGATGAAATCAGAGGGTAGCTAACTAGCCAGAAATGTAAACAGGTCCCTTAGTGGACAGATAGGTTACAGCACTTGTTCACTTGTGGCAGAGCATGGGAGGAAAATGGGACCACCATACACACAGCTAAGATTTTAATGAATTGTGAAAGGCTTTGCAGAGATTATAGGAACCCTGGGGGCCATGAATGCAAGAATAGTTTGCACCTCCTTGCTGACTCTTCCATCGACTTCCATTTGGGTGCTTACGACAAAGATTTGTTGTGGGAAGAGAGTCTAGAGAAAACCTGTTTTGGTGGTGGTGGCCCAGAGCAGGGGAGCACCTGTCACTGCTGGAAAAATGTGAAGCCCCATCTGGACCTTTGTCCCTTAAAGAACAAAAGTCTTAAGCCGCTAAGAAAGGGCAGCAAATTCTGTTGCCCCTCCCTCGCTTTCCCAGGTAAAGGTGAAGACCTATTTCAGCTAGGGGGAAGAAAAAAGGTTGAAAGCACTCTCTACCCCAGGGGAGTGGCAGGAAACTGTATTGGGCTCAGATCACTAGAGGTTGCCTACCACTGGGGAAAGAGTAGGATCACTGAGAAAGCCCCACCCTCAAGACTGAGGTTGGATCATGACAACAGAGAAGCCCCCCTTATCCCTCACCACCAGATGAGCAAGTACCGTGTAAGAAGCAATAGCAGTCTGCCTCTGTGGGAGGGGCACACATGTGAAGAGACTGACTCTGATGCACAGGCACACAAGTAAAGTCTAAAGTTGAGGGTGGAGCAGGAATATTGAGGAAAAACCCTCCAGCAATCCAGCTACCTTCCTAAACATAACCCTAGAGAAATTTGAAGGTGATGGTGTGCTGAAAGTAACCTTAACAAAAATCCCAATCCCAGCTCAATTCCTGACTAGATTGGCTCAGCTGTCCCCACCAATGGCTGGGAAGTACAAGCAGTGTGCCCATTTCTAGACATAAACCTTTTTTACCTTAGTCTCTACTGTCTTACACATGATGTCTGATTGTCAATAAAAAATTATGAGGCATCCACAGAAGCAAGAAAAATATAAGCTACTGTCAAGAGTCAATAAGCGTCTATTCAAGAGTAGACTCAGATATGACTAGGATGTTGAAACCATCAGAAAAGGAATTTTTAAAAACTGTGTTAATGGCTGAAGTAAAAATGTTAATATAATGCATGTACAGGTGAGGAATTTTAGCAAAGATATGGAAATTATGAAAAGGAGTCAAATGGAATGTTAGAAATAAAAATAAATATTACGAAGATGAAGAGTGCCTTCAGGGACTTCCCTGGTGGTGCAGTGGTTAAGAATATGCCTGCCAATGCAGGGGACACGGGTTCGAGCCCTGCTCTGGGAAGATCCCGCATGCTGCGGAGCTAAGCCCATGTGCCACAACTACTGAGCCTGCGCTCTAGAGCCCCTGAGCCACAACAACTGAGCCCGTGTGCCACAACTATTGAAGCCCACTCGCCTAGAACCTGTGCTCTGCAACAACAGAAGCCGCCACAATGAGAAGCTTGTGCACTGCAATGAAGAGTAGCCCCCGCTCACCACAACTAGAGAAAGCCCGCGTGCAGCAACGAAGACCCAGTGCAGCCAAAAATAAATTAATTAATTAACTTAAAAAAAAAGTGTGCCTTCAGCAAGTTCATCAGGGTCATCAGAAGACTCAACACAGCTAAGGAAAGAATCAGTGAACTTGAAGATAGGTCAATAGAAATTACCCAAACTGCAATACAAAAAGAAAAAGAGTAGGAGAGAGGAAAAAACAAACAACCTAGAGCATCCAGTTGCTGTGGGACGATATCAAATGGACTAAGATACAAGTAATTAGAATCCCTGAACAAGAAGAGATAGAACAGGGCAGAAGAAGTATTTGAAGAGATAAAGGCCAATTATTTTTCCAGAAATGCTTTAAAAACATCACACTACAGATCCAAGAAGTGCTGAGCATTCCAAGAAGTATGAATAGCAAAAACAACAAAAGAGTCAAATTGCTGAAAATCAAAGAAAAGAGAAAATCTTTTCCCCCTTGAAGAGGGGGAAAATTACTACATACAGAATAAAGATGAGAATTACAGATTTCTTATTAGACCTTGCAGGTTATAGGATAGTGGAGGGATATTTTTAAAGCACTGAAAGAAAAAAATCTAGAATTCTATAAAAAGCTAGAATTCTGTAGGTAGAGAGTATATATATATATTTTTACACAAAACCAAGAGAATTCATAACAAGCAGACTTGCACGGCAGGAAATGTTAAAGTAATTTCATCAGACAGGAAGAGTATGATATGAAAGAAACTGGGAGATGCAAAAAAAGTGGTTAAAATGAAGGTAAATATAAAAGACCTTCCCCCACTTATTTTTAATTGCTCTAAGAGATAACAGGCTGTTTAAAGCAAAAAATGTATTGATGTATTACTGGTTTATGCCATATGTAAAAGTAAAATGTATGACAATAATACAGAGATTGGGATGGAGGAATTAGGACTCTACTGTTGTCACTTCTGTAGTTCTTACATTACATGTGATGCAGTAAATATCATTTGAAAGCTGACTGACTAATTAAAGATGTGTATTTAAATCCAAGAGCGACCACTAAATTTTTAAAGAATTAAATAACAAAATTAATAGGGGAGATAAAAAGGAATTGTAAAAATACCCAATCCAATAGCAAAAGAAGTAAAATATCTCACTATTTAAAATATAGTTTCCATGTTGAAATGGTGTATTCAAACTGAGAATCTAAACACACTGGGCTTTGAAGACAATACCAAAATATATACATGTACACATACATATATACATATATATACATATATACACATACACACATACACACTCCAAAAGCGGGGAGAAAAAGAGGATAAAAGAGAAAAGGAACAAAAAACATGGAACAAATAGAAACAAGGGAGATGATAGATTTTAAAAATAATCTGGTTTTTATTACATAGTTTTTTACCACTTATAAAATTATTGTTTATCAGCATCATATTAATTGAGAAGCAGCCTTGTTTGATGGGGAAAACATAGCTCAACATTGTGAAGATGGTTCATTCTCCCCAAATGATCTATAGCTTCATGCAATTCCAATAAAAATCCTATCAGACTTTTCGTAGATATAAACAAGCCGATACTAAAATTTATATGGATGAAACTAGAATAGTTCAAAAAAAAAGTTAAGAAAAAATAAAGTAGTTGAAGTGCTGCACTACCTGATTTCAAAACTAACTATAAAGTTAGAGTAATCAAGACAGTGCAGTATAGGTGAATGGATAGACACATAGGTCATTGGAACAGAGTAGAAAGTTCAGAAATAGACTTACTTATATTTGGCCAGTTGATTTTTAACAACAGTGCAAAAACTATTTGATGGCAAAAGGATAGGCTTTTCAACAAATTATTCAGAAAAAGAGCATTGACCCATACCTCATACCCTATATAAAAAATCAACTCCAAATGGGTCATAAACCTAAACTTAAAAGCTAAAACTGATTTGTGATGCCTTTTAAAATCATGTATTAAATTCACACACACATGTATACGCAAGGCTATGTTTCTGGGTTGTTTATTCGCTGAGGTTTTTGTATATGATTTTTATAGTATTGTCACCCTGAAACAGCAATTATCATTTTATCACATGAGTTAATGTTGAGTAAGACTATTTTTCCCTCATTAATCTTTTTCTGTTTTACTCGAAAAGCCTGTGCAATCCAACTCAGCCTTCTTCATTAGTAACCTGAAACTCCTCTCACTAATGTCATCAGTGACCTGTTTACCAAACCTGTCTTTATCTACTAGACCTCTGTGTGGCATTTGACATACTCTTACCTTCAAATTCACTTAAAATGTGTACATAACATTTTATCGGTCAGCTTGGGCTGCCATAACAAAATACCATAGACTGAGTGACTTAAACAACAGAAATTTATTTTCTCACAGTTCTGGAAGCTGGAAGTCCCAAGATCAGGATGCCAGTGTGGTCAGGTTCTGCTGAAGGAGGGCTCTCTTCTTGGCTTGCAGATGGCTGCCTACCTGCTGTGTCTTCACGTGGTGGAGAGAGAGCGCTCTGGTGTCTCTTCCTCTTCTTACAAGGGCGCCAGTTCTATGGGATCAGGGCTCCACTCTTATAACCTCATTTAACTTTAATCCCTCTTTAAAGGCCCTATCTGTAATACAGTCACATGGGAGTCTAGGGCTTCAACATATGAATGTGGGGAGGACACAACTGAGTCCATAGCAATATTATTTTCATGTTTTATTTTATTATATTGTAACTGTTTTGCTATTTTACCCCACTAGACTTTGAGCTCCTTAATGGGTGGGAATTGTACCTAGTTTATCTTTGTATCTCTAGTACTTGATACATAATAGGCACCCAGTAAACATTTTAAATGTGTGATACTTCTGTTCCCCTATCTTAGGTACTGGTAACTACCATGCATCTGTTTTCCTAGATTATAAATCTTAGTTATTTTTCCCTTTCCCTTTTATCCTTGATGTTCAACTATATCCAAAGTACTAAGACTTTTACCTTCTAAAGTTCTCTTAAATCCATCCCTTCTCTAGCTCCAGGGCTATATCTTACCCTTCCTCATCTTTCAGATTATTTTAATTGCCTCTTAATGGGATTACTGTTTCCAGAATTTCTCCCATCCAACCCATACTAGACCCATACTTGCTGCTAGACTGACCTTTCTAAAATGCCAGTCTGATCGTATCACTTCCTTTGAATATCTCCCCAGAGCTTAAGACTAATATCTAAACATCTTAGCCTGGCAGAGAGTCCTTTGTGATCTGGGCCCTGCTTTATTATCCTCATCTTCCATTACTTCCCAATGTATTACTTACACTCCAGCCTTACTAGTTGAGTTTCAGTTTTATAAATACATGATCCATCCCCCTTCATGCCTTTACAAGTATCCTTCATTCTGGGAATGCCCTTTCCAACTTCTATATCTGATATATTTTTTAGGTGCTTTGCTTAACAATTCTCCAACTATGGGACCTTTCTGACCTCTTCCAGGTAGAATTAACTACTTCATCTTCAGTCTTCTTGTACAGTTTGTACCAATCTGATTTTAGTGTATTGTAATTATTTATTATCATACCTGTCATCTATATTGGACTGTGAAATCTTTGAGGTCAGAGGCATATAATTAATTTTATATTCTCAAAATCTAGTGCATGGTAAGTGCTCAATAAATGTTTGTTGAATGAATGAGTGAAAGGATCCATCATAAATTTAATGAAAAGAGTGAATATTTTATTTTATTAAAAAGCCAGTGTGTGCCAGGCCCTGTTCTAGGTGATGGAGACAAAGGAACATCGTGGCATGTAGGTTTCAATAATTGGCATTCTTTGAAAAAAATTCTGAAAACTGATTGATTGCTGTGCAAAGAGAGAATGTTCCCTTGTCTTTCTCTCCTGTATTATTCATCCCTCCTACTTCCTTATTTTAAACCCCTTCCTAGGGAGTTCTCTCATGGTCCAGTGGTTAAGACTCCATGCTTTCAATGACGAGGGCCCTGTTTTGATCCCTGGTTGGGGAACTAAGATCCCACAAGCCGCACTGTGCGGCCAAAAAATCAAAAACAAAAACCAAAAAACCCCTTCCTAGAACTGCTCTCTGGTGGCTGCCTGTTTGATTGGGATAAATGCCTAGAATAAATGAAGAAAACGTGTAGCTGGAATTGCAGGAGTTATTTTAATAAAAGTTTAATTATTTTTGGTCCTTGTGATAAAAGTTTTTAATTGGTCTTTTCTTCTATTCTCTTAAAGTCATAATCACAAATAACTCATTCATTAAATTTTTCCATAAGTACCTATACAAAGAATAGAGACAAGATATGGATTAAGAAATTTAAGTTAAAAACCCCGGGGACCGGGCTTCCTTGGTAGCGCAGTGGTGAAGAATCCGCCTGCCAGTGCAGGGGACATGGGTTTGAGTCCTGGTTGGGGAAGATCCCAGATGCTGCGGAGCAACTAAGCCCGGGCGCCACAACTACTGAGACTGTGCTCTAGAGCCCGTGAACCACAACTACTGAGCCCGCGAGCCTAGAGCCCGTGCTCCGCAACAAGAGAAGCCATTCCAATGAGATGCCTATGCGTGGCAACACAGAGTAGCCCCCGCTCACCGCAACTAGAGAAAGCCTGCACGCAGCAGTGAAGACCCAACGCAGCCAAAAATAAATAAATTTATTAAAAAAAAAAAAAAAAAACCACGGGGACCAACACATATAGATCCTATGTAGCTAAGGGATAAAAGTAGACTTTTTGCCTTTTAGACTGGAAATATAAGGCCTCTTGGAATCTGAGTTTCTACGGTTACTTTGCTTCTGTGTTTCTTGTTCGTAATCATTTGTCTTTTCATGAAGTTCATGTGCATTCTCTACCACTGACCTCCGCAGTCTAAATGCTGGCAGTGTCTGCAGCTCCTGCTGTGTGTCTATTCTGCCCTAGCTGAAATCTTGCCTGGCTTCTCTGACCTCTTTTGACTCTTGGCAACAGTGCCTGTCAGAACACTTGCTGTTCCCCTGTTAGAATCACCTGTGACGGGTGAGAAATGATGGTCCTTGTGATAGCATCCATGTCCGAAGCCCCTCTTGTCTTAGTGGCCCCAGTGGTGACTTCCTGTGGGTCACACACCCTGTGGACAAGGTGTTTGGCAAGAGTGTGAAAACTGTGCTATGACCTCAGGCAGCTTCATTCTCCTGGGACATTTTGAATAACTAGAAATGATGGGTTGTTGGAAGCAAATTGAATGTTCTGACCACAAAGTCTCTCTCTGATTGCAGAGTTGTCTCACTCACAGAGCTCTCCAACTGTCAGCAGCGCCTGCACGAAGGTGCTCTATTTCACTGACCGGTCACTTACGCCCTTCATGGTCAATATACCAAAGAGGTGAGATTCTGGGATCATTATTTCTCCTTTAAAAAGGACAGGAAGGCAGAATCATTAGTTACTGCCCATCTAACCAGCTGTAAGGTGTTTGAGAAGCAGTGTAGTGAGAAGGGCACAGGAGATAGAGATTCAAGTTCTAGTTTCACCACTAACCAGTGGCATTACAAGGTACAGACACAATAATAGTGCTTCCAATCCTGATATGCAAAGATGCTCCAAGTTAGGAAAGCAATTTTTTAAGTGTTCAAAATAGCTTCTGCTGATAGCTTTGGATTACAGCCTGGCATTCCAGGGCTACTTATTACTCATTGATCTTTGTTACTATTTGATGACTGCAGCTAACCTATAGAGAATTCATGTTAAAAACCTTTAAACACTCAATTAATATACTCCCTTCTAAGGTAAATGGCTTTGAAATAAAGATTTTTAAACTCTGGAACCAACTGCTGAGAGAGGTGATAAGATTTCCCTTTCCTAAAGAGTCTGCTTGGTTTTTGTTAGAGGGGAGTTTTCTGAAGTAAAGATGGTGATACTTGATTTAATTCTACCAGCCTATAGAAATGGAATTGTTGCAAATAAGGAAATCAAGAGAACTTAGACATATTGATAGTTTAACAAATTAGATTTCAGAGACTTTGTGTCTTATTTTCAGAGTAAAACAGAAAAAAAGTAATTTGGCTGCTGCCAAAGCAATAAATCTATTTTAAATTCTCAGATCAACCCATTTGTAATGCCATTTTCATTCCCTAATAGTGACTGGCTCCCTAACTTCTGCTGTTTCAGAATCATCTGGGTTATCAAGGGTGGTGACCTAACAAGGCCACATTGTTTCTGCCTCCAGAGACTTTGGCAGGGGCCTGGATTTAAAGCTGACATCTTATCTTTCCAACCTACTGATAAAGAGTCTATTTTAGTGTTCTCTCTTTTTGTTGCAGGTTGGGGGAGGTGACACTGAAGGATTTTAAAGCAGCTATTGACCGGGAGGGAAATCATCGGTATCACTTCAAAGCACTGGATCCTGAGTTTGGCACTGTCAAGGAGGAGGTACAGAATCCACAGGGAGTCTGGGTGGTATTGCTGGTTGTTCTTGAACCCCAAAGACTTCTACTCAAGGACTAGTACCCAGAAGTACCTCAGTTCCCTAACCAGGTCAGAGGAGTTTCCCAGTGCCTCCGACCAGTTGATTACTCTAGACTGAGAAGGTTCAGGGAATGGCCCAAGAAGTTGATAGCTTCTTTAGTTCAAGGTCTTAATCACTCTAATCAAACTTGGATAGAATTTTTATTTTAAAAAGGAAAAAGTTTTGTTAGGGAAAATAAAGAACCTACATTGAACAAATGCTTGGCTTTCGAGTCTCTTTTCTATCTGTAACCAAACCTTAGAAAACTTTCTGCTTCCTATGTAGAGCAAAATAAACAACCTGGCATGAATATATGAAACTGTATATTGTGGTGGTAGTTTCTCATATAATGAAAATGAGGAAATTCTGCAAAGTCATCTATGCTTATTCTCAACTTCTTGGCTATTTTCTTAGCTTATACTTCTCTTTGTAATATATCTGCCAAAAACAGACCTTTTCTTTTTTTTTTTTTGAAAGAGAGTTCTGAGTCATGACGTATTACGAGTGCTCTCATAGTGGTTACAGAACGAAAAAGGTTGGAAAAGCCAATACTTTGTTTTGTAAAGATTTCCTGGATTTTCTTGGCGGTCCAGTTGTTAAGACTCCTCACTTCCACTGCAGGGGCCACAGGTTCAATCCCTGGTCGGGGAACTAAAATCCTGCACGCTGCGTGGTGCAGCCGAAAAAAAAAAAAAGATTTTCTCACTGAAATGTTTTAATAACCCTTTCTATTTATTAGTGGCTTAGGAAATGAATTGAACAAATGAGTGAAAAGAACTGCATGCACACATGTTAAGATTGGTCTTCGTTCTAACCCTTTCTTTACAATGCTTCGGGCCAAAATTTTCCCCTTTCTCATTTTTTAAATGCTTATAGTACTGCTTTCTTTTGAGAAGCCCAGAGTGCTCTATGGTTAGTAATTTATTAATTCTTATAAATCTCTATGAGCAAAGCAGTACTAGAGGGATGCGTTTACCATTTCATAGATGCGGAACTAAGGATATATAAGGCATATGTATATATACACACATACAGTGTTGACCTTTGAACAGTATGAGGTTGAACTGCATGGATCCACTTATATACAGACGCTTTTCAATAAATACCTACTACAGTATTACACAATCAGCAGCTGGTTGAATCTGAGGATGCAGAACTGTGGATATGGAGGGCCAACCGTGAAGTTATATGTGGATTTCTGACTGCACAGGGCCAGGGCAGGGAGGGGGGTGGGCAGTGTCTCTAACCGCTGTGTTGTTCAAGGGTCAACTGTATATATATTTTTTAACCAGTTATAACTTTAGGGACAAAACCAAAGGGACATAGGCTCTAACTCAAGGCTTTCCTCTATACTTTTTTATCCTTTATGTCTGAGATCTTCTTTTTCAACCACAGATGTTTAGTGAGACTCCCTGTCTTACAATTTTTTCATGGTGGCTTTTTTTCTTTCTCCAGGTTTTCCATGATGACGATGCCATCCCTGGATGGGAAGGGAAAATTGTAGCCTGGGTGGAAGAAGACCATGGAGAGAATTAATGCTGACTATTAGATTGAGGGCTTGTGGAACTTGGCAGTCCCTGGCTGCTTCACTCAGGAGAGAAGACTAAAACCAGAATACACTAAGAAGTTTTTAGTTTGTGCTGCCAAAACAGAAGCTTCTCCAAGTGTGACAGCTATAGGCCAGTCCTATTTCTGTGCCTGGCACGTGTGGTACTTAAAGTCCCTGTCCAAAAGTAGACCATGGGTTCTTGTGGAGTTCCTTGTCCGTGGGAACACAGTGTTTTATTCTACTCTGAGGACAACAAACCGAAGGCCTTAACCAATGGGGATGGATGATCCCACTCCTTTATGGGCATGGCTGCTATTATCTGGAACCTGGGAACTGGATGTATCACTCCTGTGTGTTACAGTATTATTTTAATTGGCCTCAGTGGTTGCAGCAGAGTACCAGCATTTGTACTCACAGACAAGGTGAAGGTACCAGCTTTTTTGCTTCTTTGCAGCTATTGCAAACCAAGAATAACTCGTAAGGTGGTACCAAAGATGAAAGCCCACTCTTCAGGAATTTTTTGGACTGGACATGGATGGTGCTGAATTGTTGAATGGATTGAAAAAGGGCTGCCCATATTGTGCTATATACTACGCTAAAACCATAATTAAGTAAGACCTTGGGCTGCCTCTTGTGTCTTAACTGGTTTTGCAACTTGTCCTTTAGCCCACAGAGGGCATATTTCATGTACTGCTCATTTTCTCTGGGGACTCTTTAACTTTAGAGCCATTTTTTCCCCTTCCAGCTGATGAACTTTGTGTTTGAAAGGAATAAGGAGTGAAAGTCTCCTTTCAAATCCAGGCGGGTATGGAAAGGTGCTGCTACCCATGTCTTCTTGACTTTCTTTCTCTCATGACTTTCTTTAGCTCATGGCATCTCCTTTGCAGTCAAAAGGAAACAGACCATTAGCTTCAGTATTTGTGATTTATAAGTACTGAGCATGAGTTACTGGTCTACCCCTCTTCATTTCAAGGCCAGAGTTATTTTCTATTATATATTTAGTCTAGGCTGATCCTTTGGCCACAAAAGAAACCATGGGGGCATGGAGCATGAGTTGTGAATGGCAGGGTTGATTCTGGGTGATAACACCTAGAATCCTTTCTCATGTGCAACACTGTCAAGTGTAGAAGCTAAGATTTAAACTTTCAGAGATTACTTTGTATCTTGAGTTTTCTCATTCATTCACCAAGCACCATCAACCAATCAGATATATCAGTCTCTCTGCCTGTGATCACCAGTGTACACTGCCAACCAGAAGAGTCAGACAGATCAGCTGTGGGTTCTTGACCTGTCTGTCTCTAGTTCATCTCCCCTTTTCAGCCATTTCAACAGACGACTGATCGGAGCTCTGAGATGACGTTTTGTTGTTTTATATAGATGTGTCTTTAAGTTCATGTTTGGAGAATTCTTTTCTACTCATTTGCTTTTTGTCCAAGAACCATGTCTATTTTTATAACTTGAGTGAGAGTTCTGTATATTCTCACATTCTGTATACTAGATCCATTTTCTAGAGAACCCAGTTGCTTTTATACAGGCTCTGCTCTTCTTACCAGCCCTTGTGGTTTCGGAACAAGCTTTATTTTATTACAAGTATACTAATGACAGATTACTCCTGTTCCAATTCTACCAGGCTTTTTAGTTATGGAGTTAATTTTACGGAACCTATTTGATGGCTCCTCTAGCTGACAGAAGGAACTCAAAAGACACCTGATGTCCTTCATATAAGTTTACCTGGTCTTCTCCTACTGAAGAATGATTTCTCATCAGAAATGACTGGGAAAATTTGGGAAGGTCATTTATAAGCAAGAATAATTCATTATGAAAGCAAACAGAAGAAAACAGTATATTCTCCATTCCCCCCCCAGCCAGCACCCCCAGGAAATCTGGAGAAGAAGTCCTCATGTCACCAGTTTCTCTGTTGCATGTATTTTAGTGTTTTGCTATAAGACAGCATGAGGGTTATCAGGCCAAAATTTGTTATTGTATTTTCAGTACAATTTATCTTGAACATCTGTCGCTTAACTCAGTTTTACTTGTCAGTTTTCTTTCAGCAAACATTCTTACTATTATGTAGAATTTAACTTTTCAGAGAAAATTAAATCAGAGAAAATTTTCAGAGTCCTCTACCTTCTTTGTCTTTTATCTCTATGTCTTTTGGAAAAGGAGCTGCATGGCCTTAGTGCCTCCACAGAAAGCTGAAGTTGAATTAATAGCTCATTAATCTCATGCCACGGGTGATAACTAAGCACCCCCATTACAGGATGGCACACCAGAGTGTTTGTATAAAATGTGTTGGTAATCCTCATTCCAGTTTCTAAACAGAGGAGCCTTCTAGGAGGAGTGCGCATTGATTCATTCTGGTTTGAATTGTCTCCTATTTGATACACTAGGAGGCCTTTTGACTTATTCAGAGCATTACCCCCTACTGGCATTTGTGTGGGACAGTCCATCCTGCTACTGCTGAAGTTCTCTTTCTTTGAGAAAACTAAGGAACTAGAATGTTTAGAGTTCATGAAATAATCTCTAAACCTGATTTAAAAAATGACCCTCACACAAAAACTAAGTAAAAAGCTCAATTCCTTAAACAGTCTTCATTTAAAAACTGAAGACTGTTCTCACTCAGTTAACTAAAGTAGCTGGAATTGGAACACTTTACAATTTCTACCTAAAGAATTTAGGTTAAACTTACTTGGTAATATCAATGCTGCTTACTGACCAACTTTCCAGCTCTTTTTGACCAGGAAGGTTGTAAATTAAGGAAAATATCTTTATACTCTGTATTCAATCCAAGAGGACTCTAATTACTTAAAATCATTTAGGTCATAATAATAATAATTTTCATTTTTTTCCATAAAATAAGCTTTATGATTGCACACTCCTTCTATTGTCTGAATTTATGTAAGAGGTACAGCTTGCTTAAAATATATATGTAAAGTTATATTTTCTTAGAAACATGGATGTTTGCAACCATTGCTTTCAAAGAGATTATTACCATGTATTCTGTTTTACGTTTTCATGAAGATTGTGTTATACCAGAGGCTTCTGATTATCAAAGTGATAAACAGTTTTAACTGTCTGTACCAGATTTGTGACCTAATTTTTAAAAAACCCAGAAACAAACTACGAATAAAATGGAGTTTGCAAACTAAATACCATTAATAATTTTCACTTGTGCTTACTGACTGAAATTAATCAAGAAAGCCATTTACATTTAGTGAAAGTAAATTTCCTCAAGTGATCTCCCTGGTTGCATGTTTACTCATTACTTGGGGAGTAATAGGATTACTTGGAGAGATAAGGATTACTTTATTGCTACAGATATTACTATTGGTATTTCTAATGTAAGTGCAAAATATCAATAGGTTATATTATCAAAGAAAATTCATTTACGTAGCACTTCTTTTGACATTATATATAAATGTGCAAACAAGTAAGAACCCAAGACTCTAAACCGTATGACAAAACAGTCTCTAATGCAAAAGCAAGAAACATTAACAAGAGGCTTTCAGGAATGTGTATTTAAAAGAACCAGAACTTTCAAATTAATTTGAAAGATGCCTTCCTAAAACTTAGCCTTCATTTATCACTTTAAATGTTTTATATCGCTAAATCTTTAGCCCTGGGTGCTTTCACTTGCCTTCCAATTACATATTTTCAACTATTAATTACAAGCCATTTTAACTGGGTTATTCCATTATTATGTTAAAATTAAACATGTAAAGAACTTTCACTACCAACTAATTCCTCTTTACATCTAACCCATTCTGTATCAGTAATATCATTCTACAAGTCTCAGGACTGATTTGACAAACCTAATTATTCCTAGCTTACCTCTGGGGTAAACTTACCACTCCTAGACTGTTTGACCTGTGCCCTCTCATGATTTAGCTACACCTGTAAAAAGTATATTCAAAATGCAAACTCGCTATGCACTGAAAGATGCAAAACAGGTTTAAGCAAGGCTACCTAAGTAACTGAACAGCAAACTGAAGATCATCTCATACAAAGACTAATTTAAAGTAATTTAGATCCAGTTATTCAAATGCAGTGGAAGTACTGTAGTAAGATATCTTAGCCAATTCAAAATCGTTAACATTTTTATAATAATTTACAGTTACAGTATAAGCCCTTTCACTAATCACAATTATTCTTACGTTGCTTCTTCCAGTTGTTACTCATAAGTAGTTTTACATTATGGTAACAATATAATTGCTCTACTCCTATTTTTATTTTATTTTATTAATGTTTTGGCCACACCGTGGGGCATGCAGGATCTTAGTTCCCTAACCAGGGATTGAACCTGCGCCGCCTGCAGTGGAAATGCAGAGTCTTAACCACTGGACCGCCAGGGAAGTCTCTCTACTCTCAGTATTTCAAATGTGCCTTTCCATTTAATCTGGGAATTTTGTTTCTCAGTTGTACTCCCTGCATATTATTCTGCCAGACAGCCGTGCCTGCTTAATCTTTTCCTCATTTTTGGATAGTTAACGTTTTTCCAATTCTTTTTCTGTCATGAAGATATTAAAACTTTTTTTTAAACCTTATTTTGGATGCCTTAAGGATACTAGAATAGGATTTTGGGGAAATGTGCAAACATTTTTTCCCTGGTTCTTTTTCCTTACTATCCTACCATCTCTAAAAACAACCTCCCGACGAATGCATCTCCTTCTCTTCAATCTCATTAGTACTGAGATGTTAGACTTTTTAAAGTTTCCAATTTAAGTAGGTATGATATAGTGCCTTCTGGCTGCCTTATTTTTCCAAATGTTTAATTACCAGCAAAGGTGAACATGTTTTCAAATGTTGGTTTTTCTTACTTCTTGTGTTCTTGATGTACACTGGGGATTTAGGGATATAAATATAACACGTGCTTCCTTCTAGTTTAATGTCACTCTCAGCTGAGAAATGAGACATTTTCTAATTATAGGATAACCCTACACAGAAGGGTACCTAACAAATGTAGGTAGACGGGATTACATGGCAAATTAGAAACAGAAATCTGTTTTGTAAACTTGTAGCTTCATACATAGAATATGCTTAATCCTGCTACAGTACTCTAGAATGTGGGAATATATCTTCCATTCGGCTGCCCTTCACATCATTTGGCTGGAAAACCTGTTCACCCCGGTTTCCTGTTGGGCTACAAACCTGAAATTAAATCTTTGTAACCCAGTACAGCCTGCGCGGAGCGAAGCCCCAAACCTGGTGGCGGTTGGGTCCGTTGAAGCTGCGAGCGCATCCGGCGAGCACAGTGACGCGCCCTCTGGCAGTTCTCTGCCGGAGCGCCTAGACCCGCCCCTCGGCCGCAGGCTCTCAGCGCCCGGCTGGTCCTCGAGACCCTTCCCATTCTTCACTCAAAACGGGGCCACGCCCCTCAGCCCACCTCTGACCACTCTGCCTGTATCAGCCCCGCTCTCGCCACCTTTTTAGGCCCCTCCCTTTCGGCCGTGCCCTACACAGCGCTTAGGTGAAGTCCTCCTCTGAGATGCGGCCACCACTGCGAGCCCACCACCTGCCACTCCTCTCCACGTCTAATTCTTCCAGACTCGGCGTGCGGAAGCTCCGCTGGAACGCCCCTGCCACTCGTGGCTCCACAGTACCCGCCCTGGGCCACCCTCTTCCCGACACCCGGGAGAAAGACCGTACATTCTACACGTTTCTGGTCCACGGAGGGTGTAAGGCGAATCTTTGGAGCCCGTTTTACGACAACTTGCGGCCGCGCGGTGCGGCTGACGGCAACGACGCGCTGCTCTTGGAGAGGTCACTTCGGAGACGGCGCTGGCTTTGGGGTGTGGGGGTCAGCGGCAGTATGTGGCGCGTCTGTGCGCGACAGGCCCAGAATGCAGCCCCAAGGGCAGGATTTGGGGCTCGGTGGACGGCCTTGCGGGAGGAGCCGGGAGCTCGGTGCGTGATCCCGCAGGCTGGCTCGGCTCCGGCTCGTTGCTGCAGCAGGACCACAGGGTATGGCAGGCTCCGGGCACTCTGCGGCTGGAGCCCCAGCTCCTGGGCCACACCGCGGAATCGCGTCTTGCTGCAGCTTTGGGGACCTCCTGGGCGCCGCTGGTATAGCCTCCCCCCGCATCAGAAGGTGAGCCCCATACCTGTCCTTCGCGGGACCCCGTTGTCCTTCATGGGATCCTTCCTCAGAGGCCTCAGTCAGTGATCCTCCATCCCCCTCCAAGTATACTGCGTGTCAGTGTCCCTTCTCCATTACCCAGCTTTGCTGTAGCTCTTGAGCTTCCTTCTCCTGACCTATTCCATTGAAGAGCGCCAAGCCTGGGGCGGTATGTGGAACGTCTGCTGAGTACAAGCTGTGAGACCCACGCAGGCCTGTGGAGCGGGAAGCCTGTCCTTCTGGTGGAGAGCTTCTGGTGGCAGGAACCCCCTTTATATCCCCAGTGCCCACTGTGTGTTGGGACTCAAACTCTTTGTGTTAAATTGTAGTGACTTGAGTGAAGCGTTAAACCAGAATGAGAGTTAGGTAGCTCTTTGTAAATTTTGTATTTCTCCTTTGTCTTCTCCAGGTTCCATTGCCCTCTCTTTCCCCCACAATGCAGGCAGGCACCATAGCCCGCTGGGAGAAAAAGGAAGGGGAAAAAATCAATGAGGGTGAATTAATTGCAGAGGTAAGTTGTTTTAAAATATGGAAATGAGTTAGAAGGGACCGGCTTAGCTAAACTGAGCATTAACTTCCTGAGTGAGTAGTTATCCCTTTTGCTTAAGAAACTTTTAGATGTTTTTTACAACTTGATATTAGAGAAGGTTGGTTAGCTAAATAAGTTAGCAGCAGCTAGCCAAACTGATTTTTAGCTAAGATATTTTTAATAGTAATTCTTTCAAACCTGTGATAGAGGCTTTATTTTCTCGTGACTGTTGAACTGTATGATTTTTTTTAAATTGAAGTATAGTTGATTTACAATGTTGTGTTAACTTCTGTTGTACAGCAAAATGATTCCGTTATACATATATATACATTTTTAAAAAATATTCTTTTCCATTATGGTTTGTCACGGGAAACTGAATAAAGTTCCCTTGTTGGACCTTGTTGTTATCCATTCTATGTAATAGTTTGCATCTGCTAACCCCGAACTCCCACTCCATTCCCCTCCCGCCCCATAACCACAAGTCTGTTCTCTGTGTCTGTGAGTCCGTTTCCGTTCTGTAGATAAGTTCATTTGTGTCATATTTTAGATTCCACATATAAGTGATAGCGTGTGGTATTTTTCTTTTTCTTTCTGACTTACTGCACTTTGAACTGTATGATTTTAGACACAAGCTAATAAACTTCATACTGGCAGCAGAAGTCTAAGCTCCTGCTTTTGTGTTAAAAGGTTGAAACTGATAAAGCTACTGTTGGATTTGAGAGCCTGGAGGAGTGTTACATGGCAAAGATACTTGTTGCTGAAGGTACCAGAGATGTTCCAATTGGAGCAATCATCTGTATCACAGTTGAAAAGTGAGTAGTACCATGGCAATCTGTGGAACTTAGATGCTCAAGTGGAGTATTTTAACCCAGAATTGAGAAGTTAGTTAAAGGCTTCTAAGACTACTGAATCCACTTTATAACCCCCTTATACTTATGCATTCTTTCTCTTCCTTAGACCTGAAGATATTGAGGCCTTTAAAAATTATACACTGGACTCTTCAGCAGCACCTACCCCACAAGCAGCCCCAGCACCAACCCCTGCTGCCACTGCTCCGTCACCTGCGCCTCCCGCTCAGGCTCCTGGTAGCTCATATCCTCCTCACATGCAGGTGAGGCTCAGCCTCTGGGTGTTTGCTCTAGAAAATTTATTATTCATTTATTATTTTTCATAGGTGGCTCTCACATCCTGGGAACTGGCATTAAATATGGCTAGTTTTTGTCATTTGAAAGTAAATAGAGGTTTAAACATGCAAATTGACAACTTTTATTCCTGGTGGTTATTTCCAGGTGTGTGAACTTGGCTAGTTCTTTTAACCTTTCACAGCCTCAGTGTAGCAGATAGGATAATGTTTGGTACTTCTCATTCAAGAACATCTTGTTAGATTTTGAGGATGATTTGTACTTATACTACTCCCTGTATAAACAAGAGTTTTTAGTAGGCCCCAAGTACTGTCTGTTGAATGAGAGTTCCCAATTGGTGTTTTTCCTTGACATGTGGTATTCTATTTTCTAAGAGTAAGTGAAGTAGTCCAGTAGTATTAATAAAAGACTGAACTAAAATAAAGAATAAGTGTCAGATAGACATATATAATAACATCGCAACAAAGCTGAAGGTGGTAAATATAGTCACTGTTGATTCTATTAACTAAATCAGTTTATAAGAAGCTAATTAGTTTATTAGATATTAAGATTATCCCATCTATATTTGTGTTTCAGATACTGGAAATGGATAAAAGCCAGCTGCACTTTTTCTAAAGGATTAAGACTAGAACTTTCCTTCACTTAGTTTATTTGTAGAAATTTTTGTATAGGAATAATTTTCTCCTTTGGACATCATGTTCTATTCCATGGTCTTTTTTTTTTCTATAAATTTATTTATTTATTTATTTATGGCTGCATTGGGTCTTTGTTGCTGTGCACGGGCTTTCTCTAGTTGCGGCGAGGGGAGGCTACTCTTCGTTGAGGTGTGCAGGTTTCTCATTGTGTTGGCTTCTCTTGTTGCGGGCCCTGGAGTGCGTGGGCTTCAGTAGTTGTGGCACATGGACTCAGTAGTTGTGGCTCGCGGGGGTCTAGAGCACAGACTCAGTAGTTGTGGCACACGGGCTTAGTTGCTTCGCGGCATGTGGGATCTTCCCAGACCAGGGCTCGAACCCGTGTCTCCTGCATTGGCAGGCGGATTCTTAACCACTGTGCCACCAGGGAAGTCCTCCATGGTCTTTTATTAACATTCACTCATTATAAAGTTTTGCCTGGTGGTCAGTTCACGCATTTATCTCATCCTGTTCTGCAAATTCTGTCTCACTACACAAGACAGTACATTTCTCTATAATTTATGTCTTTGGCTTTTTGTGAACGTTTTAGGGTTCTGTCTTAATTATCCTTTAAGATACAGTATAGAGATTATTGGATCCACTAATTTTTAAAAAGTAGATGAAGATGAGGGACTTCCCTAGTGGTCCAGTGGTTAAGACTCCACGCTCCCAATGCAGGGGGCCCGGGTTCGATCTCTGGTCAGGGAACTAAAAAAAGATTCTGCAGGTTGTAATGAAGATCCTGCACGCAGCTACGAAGGTCCCGAGTGCCACAACTAAGTCCCGGTGTTGGTAGGTAGGTAGGTAGATAGATAAGATAGATAATTCTGACCAAGAAAAGCATTTTAAAATTTTTCTAATTAGAGTTCTAAGTTTTGTTTTACTCCCCCCCTCACCTTCCTGAGACATCATCAATTGAAATGATTTTTCTCTCAGCATAATCCTGTTGTTAATTAGAGGGCTTCCCTGGTGGTGCAGTGGTTGAGAGTCTGCCTGCTGATGCAGGGGACTCAGGTTCGTGCCCCGGTCTGGGAAGATCCCACATGCTGCGGAGCGGCTGGGCCTGTGAGTCATGGCCGCTGAGCCTGCGCATCCGGAGCCTGTGCTCCGCAACGGGAGAGGCCACAGTGGTGAGAGGCCTGCGTGCCGCAAAAAAACAAAACAAAACAAAACAAAAAAAACCTAAAAGATAGCAAAGAAAACCCATAATGAGTAAGCATCCAAATTCAGTGGACATACAAGCCATATAAATAAGAAAGCAATTTTAAATTTAGATCAGCCAATCTGATGTTTAGATTTTACTGGGGTGGAAGTGACTATTGTAAGAGCAGTTTGTTCATTCATTCATTCATTTTTTTTTTGCTGCACCGTGTGACATGTGGGATCTTAGTTTCCCGACCAGGGGATCGAACCCGTGCCCCTGCATCGGGAGTGCAGGATCTTAACCACTGGACCGCCAGGGAAGTCCCAAACAGTTCTTAATAAGAGTTTTTTTTTATCTTGAAAAAGTATCTGGGAAGTTTGGGAGAAATTCAGTTTCCCCTGAGTGAAGAGATAGATGCCAATACAGCACACAGTAAAATTTTAGTGGAAAGTCTGGACTAAGGTCATTCTGTGAAAATGAAAAACTGTAGCTTAATCCAAGTGTTAAGAAAGACAAAAAGATGTTCTGTGCTTAGCTATTTATTGAGGAATTAATTTTTAGTAAGAACTCTTTCCCATCTGCCCATTGTTTTTACGTTCGGAGGGTGGAAAAGTATTTCGAAGGTGGGTCAGAGTATCGCTGGTACTATAAAAGCTTGAGATTTGAAAGATTCACGTGTAGGGACACTTGAGGCAGTGGGCTTTTACTGCTGTGGGGGCATGGGAATTTGGATGGTCACAGTCACTATCATTCCATAAAACTGTTCGCTGGCCTGAGTTCCACTGTGTCCACAGCTTCCTAGTATTACACAGTAATAAAATGTGTTTGTTTCTACAGGTGCTTCTTCCTGCCCTCTCTCCCACCATGACCATGGGCACAGTTCAGAGATGGGAAAAAAAAGTGGGTGAGAAGCTAAGTGAAGGAGATTTATTGGCAGAGATAGAGACTGACAAGGCCACTATAGGTGAGATTTCTTCAGCTCTTAATGGTTGAGGCACTGAGTTTTCCAATGAGGGAAGAGGATTGCCGTCCTATCCTATAATGAGTGAGTGATAACATGAAAAATTTTAATTCTTGGGATTCATTTCCTGGAACAGAATATTTCATAACAAAAGTGTGCATAGTTGGATTTGTCAGTACCATACTGTAGTCTCATTGGATCAAGGATATGTCAGCTTAGGGATTATTTTTAGGCCAGAGTTTGCTTGTTTATTAGCCTTATCATTGTCTAAACTGGGCAAGGGGGAAAAAGAAGAAACAGGAGAAAATAACACCAAAGGCAGGAAAATACCAAAAAATTTCAGATGACTTTGAGGGAAGACTTGAAAGCAGGGCTTAGATTGTTTTCATAGTTTGAGAATGAGTGATGGAATGTATGTATTACCTGTTCAGATATCATATCACATTTCCTTTTATTCCCTCTCTGATTTATTTTTATGCTTAGAACAAAACCCATATAGATAATTATATTTGTCATACCATGTATAGATATTTGTATTCTCTTTTTTTTTTTTTTGCGGTACGCGGGCCTCTCGCTGTTGTGGCCTCTCCAGTTGCGGAGCACAGGCTCCGGATGCGCAGGCTCAGCGGCCATGGCTCACGGGCCCAGCCGCTCTGTGGCATGTGGGATCTTCCCAGACCGGGGCATGAACCCACGTCCCCTGCATCGGCAGGCGGACTCTCAACCACTGCGACACCAGGGAAGCCCTAGATATTTGTAGATAAATGTATTTCCTGTCCAGTTCTCAGAGATGCAGTAGGAGATTCTGGGCATCCTCTGCAGTGGTTGTTTTCAGATTTTGTTATTCAAACCCTTGATGGCACGTTGAAGCAAAGGAGAACTTAAGGAGCAGCACTCTACTGTTCCGTGCCCGCTGCCCCACTTCCACCAGGACACCTCCTTTTTATCTTTCTGCATATTGCGGTTCCTCCCATAAGATTTTATTAGAAGAAAGGATTCTGTTTGTTGAAAAGAGAGAAACAAACAAAAAAACCCTGGCAAAAATAGATCTGCTTTGCATTTTAACTTGAATACCAATGTTGCTGTAGAGACTAGTATTCTAAAGACTCTGGTCACTAGAGAAGTATTACCTTGGTCAAACTCTTTAAACTCTATTGTGGTCTTGGAGTCTTTTTTTTTTATACATGTCTTGTATATTAATTCTCAACTGGGATATGGAAGGATTCATCAAAGATGTGTTTGTCAGGGAGAGGCACAATGCCACAGAAAGCCAAGATCTGGAAGGCAAAGTTGTCCTCTCCAATGGGTTCTTTTAGTTTTACTTTCGGAACTCTTCATATTTGAGTTCCTTGTAAGAAGAGCATAGCTGGGAATTCCCTGGCGGTCCAGTGGTTAGGACTCCATGCTTCACTCCCGAGGGCCTGAGTTCAATCCCTGGTTGGGGAACTAAGATCCCGCAAGGCGTGTGGCCAGAAAAAGAAAAGAAAAGCAGTAACTGAATAAAGTCAACACCACAGAATCTCTAGTTATGCTGTATTTCTTCATAATGAAATAGTTGGTGTAATACCAAGCATGACCTCTCAAAAAGTTCCAAAGATGCTTTTAGGGGTGTAATCCCATGTCACTATCAACTATAGTAGGTCTTTTAATTTAACCATGTGGTTCTGATCTTTAGCAGTACAACTGATGCCATCTTGGAGTCTTGTGGGTCTGCAAGGGGCTGCCCCTGGGGATGTTTTAAAGAAAATGTTCAGAACTAACCCCTGTGTAATCTTTTATAGTTTTATTTAACAGATATTTATTTAGTATTTACTTTGTGCCAGGTACTGTTTCTAAATACTTGGAAAATGTTCACTTAATTTTTGTAATATCCCCGTGAGGTAGGTACTATTGTCATTCCCATTTTGTAGGTAAAGAGGCTGAGACGCAGAGAGGCTAAATAGCTTGCAAAAGGTTATATAGCTACTTTGAAGAAGAACTTTTTACTTAAAACTGTGCTTTGAGTTTGGTAGAATAGTGGAGTCCTTTAAGTTCCATAATGGTTTTTTCTTTCTATTTAAGGTTTTGAAGTACAGGAAGAAGGTTACCTAGCAAAAATCCTGATCCCTGAAGGTACAAGAGACGTCCCTCTAGGAACCCCACTCTGTATCATTGTAGAAAAAGAGGCAGATATACCAGCATTTGCTGACTATCGGCCAACTGAAGTAACTGATTTAAAACCACCAGCACCACCACCTACCCCATCCCCGGTAGGTATGCTTCTAGAATTGAGGGAACACTTAAACCTTATTCATCTCTAAATTAAGGGATTAAAGTAGATGATATTCTAGGTTCCTTCCAGCTCTAAGATTCTATGAATAAGGAAGGAGATAGTTAACATTTGTGGAGACCTACACAGTGTGTGGCACTGCACCATTCACATAATGGTCAATAGTTTGATTTGTATAGCTTTTTTTTTTCCTGGTGTCTTGAGTCCTGCTGAGAACAAAGCTGAGGTGACATGTTCTTTTTCTGCTTTAGGTGTAGATATATATATATATATACACATATATATATATATATGTATATATACATACATACATACATACATGGAAGGTAATGCTTTGTCACCCATTTTCTGTAGAATTTGTAGTTTTTGTCATTGTCAATCCTCTTGGTATTAACATATAGTAGGTCAAGCTTATATTTGTAATACATTGGAACCTTCACGTAAATGGCTTATTTTGCATAGAATTTAGTCTGTCTCTATGCACTGTATACTATATACCTGTAACATGAGCTTGTATGAATTCCAGGCATCAGTAACGCTATAATGAAGCTTCTGCAGGTGTAGAATCATGTGAGTTTAGATGAGGTACGCAGTTCTGTCAGAGAAAACTTGATTTCTGACTGCCGTACATATATGGGGAGCTGGCAAGTAGTTGTAGTGTTTTATTTTTTAATGTGTTTCAACATGGAACCTTCCAGAATAATTTATTATTTTGGAATTAGGTTAAGTAAAAACAAAAGCCATGTAGGTGATAGAATGAGAATAAAGAAGGGACAAGTGATTAAAGTGAAGAAAGGCTATAAGGATGTTATATACTGGTTACCAAAATTAAATTCCATGCCTCTCTTTGTTAATCATGGAGTTAGAGAATTTGACTTTGTTCTGTCTTTGACATAAAATAATGTTATTCTATTCATATTGCTGTATTATGTTGGTTAAGCAGGAAAAATGTGCATTTGATATTTGGAAAAAAGATGAAAGTTATTTAATTAAAATAGGTTTGACTAAATAAACTATAAACTCTTAAATCTTTCAGACCAATCTTTGCAGTGGTGAATTAACAATCTGTAACTTGTTTCAAAAGGCAGCCCCTGTTCCTCCAACTCCCCAACCTGTAGCCCCTACACCTTCAGCCACCCGCCCAGCTACTCCTGCTGGACCAAAGGGAAGGTTGTTTGTTAGCCCTCTTGCAAAGAAGCTGGCAACAGAGAAAGGGATTGACCTTACACAAGTAAAAGGTAAGTCTGTTTCTATGGAGTGGGGTTTTACTAAAATTTAGTAGAGTTTCTTCCTTAGGACCAGAGGGTACAACTGTATATAGTCATCTTATCTGCGATAGTCGGGGGAAGGATGAGGGAGGGAAATATCTCCTTTGGTGCCACCACAGAGTAGGAAAATTTACTGTGCTTTGTTTAGTCTGTCTAAGATCTACCTATATAATTTATATCTTTTTTTCCTTCCCTGTTAACGGGAACTGCTTAATTGTTGGTGAAAGTATGATGTGTTTGTTCAGCAGAGTTGGGTTATGGTACTTGATTGTATAATAAGAAATATGTATTAGTGCCAGGCTGATTGAATGTAGTAATACACAGAACAAAACATGAAGTTGGGGTGATTTGAAGTGACTTAAAATAATAAAGTTCATACAAAACTGAACTAATGCCCCTTGAGGGCAAAGGAAAATGTCTTACCTATCTTTTCCTCCCCAGAGAGATAGTGTAGCTTAGTGATAAGAGCATGGGGTCTTGAATCAGACCATCTAGGGTTTAATCCTGGCTTTATCATTTTCTGTGTAATATGTCTTTTGATGAATTACTTTAATCCATCTGTTTTTCCATCTGTAAAACTAGATAATAGTTTACATTAAAACAGGTGAAGTGCTTAGAACAGTATCTAGAATGTAATAAGTACTCAGTACATATTAGTTTTGTTCACATTATTACTATTATTGGCTGGCATTTAAATGTTTTAAGCTAAAATTTAATGTAAGGTAATTAATATACTTTGGAAAAGGGGGGAAATTACTATTCCTGGAACATGGTTTGATGGCTGATACTATGTGCTAGTCTTTTAATTACCAGATTTAATTTGCATAACATTTATTGAAGTAAGAATTATCATTTCCCATTTTTTTATTGTCCAGCTATGAGCACTCATCAGTGGTTATCATCTGTCTGCAATCTGTTGTTTTTATGGTTAGAAAGCAAGCCAATCCCCAAAGGCACAAGAATAGAATGTTATCGCTGTTTTACTTCAGAGGATTCTTGTAATATTGGAAGACCCTTTTTTCACCTTAATATTATTTCACTAGTGTATTGCCATTCTTTATGTACATGTGATTAGAATCAGGGACAGCAATTTAAATTGGAATACATTTTAAGGGGAGGAGGGACTAGGTTAATTATTATATCTGAAGAATTTAGACAAGTAAACAAGGACCATTTATTAGATATTTAGCAATACTGACTGCCTTAGGAGAGATTTGAGTGGAAAAATCTCAATATTCTTATCATGCAGTTAGAGTTAAGTGATTCATTTATTTAGACAAATATTCATTGAGTATTGTTTATGTATCCAACACTTGTTCATAAGACAGACAAGATTCCAGTTTCAAATGCTCATATTACCAACAATAAAGAATTAAATGGACAGGGAGTTATAGCATAGTAGTTAAGAGTATTGGCTTTGGAGCTGGAGTGCTTGGATTTAAAACCCAGCTCTGTCGAACACTAGGTGTGTTACCTTTTGTGTCTCAGTTTCTTCATTTGTATATAAAAATAATAACTTATAGCTTGTTGGGATTAAATAAGTTAATAAACAGTGCCCGTACATAGAAAGCATTAGCTATGATGATAGCATTAGCTATGATGATAATAACTTATTAAATAAGATGATTTGAATGCTAAGAAAGAAATAAACCAAGTGATATACTAGTGAGTAACAGGGTGAATATATGTGTAGTCATGACTGCTTTTGGACGGGGTGGTTGGAGAAGGTCTTTTTGATGAGATGACATTTGATCTGACCTGAAAGATGAGTCAGCTATGAGCCAACCATGTGAAGAACTGGAGGAAAACCATTTTGGGCAAAGACCAGCTTGAAGTGGAAAGAGCTTGGCATGTTTGAGGAACAGAAAGGAGGCCAGTGTTAATGGAGCATAGTGAGCAAATGATCTAGTGGTAGGAGATGAGGTCAGAAAGAAACTCGGGGGCGAGAACATAAAGGATTTTACAGGTTATGATAGTATTTGAATTTTATTTCAAGTACAGTAGGAAGCCATTGAAAGATTAATATGAGGAAGTGGCATAAAATGATTTATATTTTTAAAAGATCATTTTGGCTGCTCTGTGCAAATGGATTAAATGAAAGCCAAGGCACCTGTTAAGATGCTGTTGCTGGAGCTGATGATGGTGGCTTACACAAGGGTGGTGAGAGTAGAAATGAAAAGAAATGGACAGCTTCAACATACACTTCTGCCATAGAATCAACAGAACTTAGTCAGGGATTGGATATGGGGACTCGACAACAGCAACTTCAAAAGAAATGCGCAGTGGACGCTGGTCTGGACAGCTTGAAAAATGAAAAGTGGATGAAGAAGTGGAGATAACATTGTGGACAACTTATTCAAGAACATTTGCTGTGAAGGAAGGCATAGAAATAGAAATGTAGCTTTTGGGAGCATTTGGGCTCAAGAGAGAGCTTTTGAAAATGAGTGATAGTAGAACAGGTCTAGTGTAGAGTTTCTCAGCTGTGGCACTGTTGACATTTTTGACCAGGTAATTCTTTGTTGGCAGGGTGGCAGCTGGTGTCCTGTGCATTGTAGCATGTTTAGCAACATCCTTGGCTTTTACCTGCTACATGGTAGTAGCATACCCCACTTGGGACAACCAAAAATATTTTCAAACATTGCCAGATGCCCCCTTGGGGGCAAAATTGCCCTGGCTGAGAACCAGTGGTCTAATAGAAAGGGATAAATTGGTGATGTAGAAAAGGAGAAAGAGCAGAATAATTTGGCAAGGTACAAAGTTTTTGAGAATGTAAGAGGGGATGGGATTGGTTTGGGGTAGGAATTAGGACAGTTTGTCTACTTTTATAGGAGAGAAGAGAATATGGGGTAGGTTTATAGGTTTGTTGGTAGCAGATGAGGAGAGTACCTCTCTGGTTCCTGCTGTTTGATCAGTAACATATAAAGGGAGGGGGTAGTTCCCTGGTGGTCTGGCAGTTAGGATTTGGTGCTTTCACTGCTGTGGCCTGGGTTCAGTCCGGGTTAGGGAACTGAGATCCCACACGCAGCCAAAAAAATTAAAAAAGTATAAGGTGAGGGGATCTGCTGGAGAGTTAGTGTGGGAAGGTCTGAGATTAGAGAGATTGTGAAATAGTGTTCTCAGAGACAGGGAAAGTGAATTCAAGGGAAACAATTTAATTTCTGGATAGTTTTGTGTGTCTATTTTAGTTTTGTGCCTCTGAATTTATAGTACAGTCATTCAGCTAGGTGTGTACTTTTCCCCCCAGCAATATTAAGCTACTCTGGTGCTGGCACTGAGAAGGCATATGTTTTAGAGTTTGACCAGGGAGTGATTATAACAGTGATCCATAGAGTGTAGGCTGGGTAAGGAGGAAGTGAAGACAGGAGGCTTGACAACATGATGAGAGCAGAGGAATTAGTGGAGTGGAAGAAATTTTGCATTAGGGGGAGTAAGTGGCCTGAAATAAGTGAGCTGAGAGGATCAGTGGTTGGTGTTTTATGACACCACCTCTGATACTAAATGTAATTTTCTTTCCACACCAGCAATCAGTTCTCTACACCACGTGAGCATCCAACAATTCAATCCTATTCTGACACTCTGCAGAGTTAGCATCAGACTCCACACGTTTTTGTTTTTGTTTTTGTTTTAAATTATTTATTTTTGGCCGCGTTGGGTCTTCGTTGCTGCGTACAGGCTTTCCCTAGTTGTGGCGAGCGGGGGTTACTCTTCGTTGTGGTGTGCGGGCTTCTCATTGCGGCGGTTTCTCTTGTTGCAGAGCACAGGCTCTAGGCACGTGGGCTTCAGTAGTTGTGGCTTGCGGGCTGTAGAGCGCAGGCTCAGTAGTTGTGGCGCACAGGCTTAGTTGCTCCATGGCATGTGGGATCTTCCTGGACCAGGGCTCGAACCCGTGTCCCCTGCATTGGCAGGCGGATTCTTAACTGCTGCGCCACCAGGGAAGTTCCGAGACGCCACAGGTTTAAAGGCTCAGTCCCACAAGTCTAACCCCACTTGAGATGCCAGTCCTGAGGATCACCCATACTTCTGACACACTGGCTATAAACCAGGAATTCCCAAGACCCCCTCCTCGGGTTTGATAATTCACTAGAATGACTCACAGAACTCAGGAAAGCACATTATTTACTATTGCCTGTTTATTATAAAGGATACAACTCAGAACAGTCAAATAGAAGAGATGCATGAGACAAAGTATGGGGAGTGGGGGTTGGTGCTGAGCTTCTGTGCCTCTCTGGGAGCACCCCCCCGCCCCCGGCACATTAATGTGTTCACCAACCCAGAAGCTCTCCAAATCTTGTTGTTCAAGAGTTTTATTTTTATAGGGGTCAATTATTATTTTTATAGGCATCGTTGATTGTATCATTGGCCATTGGTTATTGAACTCAATCTCCAGTCCCACCCCTACCCCTTTCCCCCAGGGACAGATTGCTTACCAAATTTGACCAAAATGTAATCATTTGGGGAGAAACTGTTCTGAAAGCCTAAACCCTGATATTCAGAGTTTGATTTGTCTCAGAGCTACCCATATTATGGTTTATATTTCTTTGATGCAGAGCATTTTCACATCACTGTCCCATTTTATCCTCACAGCATTCCCATGAGTAGGGGCTGGTATGATAATCTGTCCTACAGATGAGACTAAAGACCAGATAAGATTAAGTGACCACAGTCATCTGTCTAGTTTATGTTTGACAACAACCCTACGTTTTTCACTCCTAGTCTAGTGTTCTTCCCTTTATACCATATTGCTTTATGATGGTCTGTTGTGCCTTCTTAGGGAGAGAGACAAAAGAATTTCAAAGATTTCAGCTAACTCCTAATAGGAAATTCTTATAGGTGGATGAAGCTTAGTATAAGGCAGGTGGTACTGCAGTTTCCTCATCTTGAGGGGCTGCAGTGTCCAGATCAGCCTTGATTGTAAGGGGAGGTTATGGCTTCTGTCTTTTATAAGGAAGGGAATCTAATAGGCATACTGCTGCCTCTGTTCTAGAGCTCCTGGTGAGGATAAACACAATCCTAGCCAACTCAGTTTTCATAATGAAGGAAAGGAGTTGGGACGAACTGCACACAACGAGAATCCTTTTAAAAGTCTGCCTTGGGGGAAGATGAATCAATTTGACCAAATATTTTCTAGAAGTGGGCCAGTATAAAAGGTATTTTAATAACTAAATTCTGAATCTCCTTAGAATTAAGGTTCAGGATTATCTACTTAGGTGTAATGTTAAACCTAAGAGGTTGTGGATGGGAGGAGGAAAGAAATTGAATGAAAGTAAAATTAAGCCTGTTGAGGGAACTTTGAAGATCTTTCTTCACGTGTAACATGGCACCTTTTTCCTTCATAATCTCTAACACAAGCCAATATAGCGCCTTGGCTACTGTGAGAAAGCTGTGAATAATGGAGACCACATATAGAACGAATGGTTCTAAAGATGAGATCATTGCATTTGAGAGTTATTCATGCTATTTCAGGGTAAAAACAGTTGACTTGCCTGATTTGTCCAAAATAATTGTTATCATATCTGTCGACTCTGTAGCAAGGGAATTGTTTATGAGCAAATGAATGTAGAACCCAAATGAGATATATTCCAGGATTTCAAAAAGGGTGTTTTGGAGCTAACGGAGAGGAGGGCAACAAAAGGTGTTATTTTTAGGGAAAAGTTTAAGGGGCATGATTAAGGCAGTGGCCCCTTTAGAGGGTCTTTGTTAGAGAACCTTTAGGAACTTGCACTTCAGGATCACAGTGCTGATCTCCTTGAGGAATTAGCGGTACTCTGTCATGTGTGTGGTATTCCTGTGTCTCTTCCAGGGACGGGACCAGACGGCAGAATCATCAAGAAGGACGTCGACTCCTTTGTGCCTACTAAAACTGCTCCTGTGAGTTATATTTCGCTTCCTAAATTTTGGTTGCAGTTTGTCCCTGCAGAGTGCTTTGTCCAGCCTGTTAGACCCTTGCATACATTATTTATGAGTGAAATAGCTTAATCAGAACTGTGTTTCTTTTGTCTAATTTCACTGGCTAGTAATAAGTACATATGAATGTGCTGTTATTCATACACAAAAGCAAAGATGATATACCACATTGAAATCCACTCCAAGTTGTTTTTGTTCTTTTTTGAGTAGTGATACTAAATTTTTCCTAACTTATCTTCTTATTCAGGCCCTATTTTTTAATTTTTTTTTTTTTTTTTTTTTTTTTGGCGGTACGCGAGCCTCTCACTGTTGTGGCCTCTCCCGTTGCGGAGCACAGGATCCGGACGCGCAGGCTCAGCGGCCATGGCTCACGAGCCTAGCCGCTCCGCGGCATGTGGTATCTTCCCAGACTGGGGCACAAACCCGTGTCCCCCGCATCAGCAGGTGGACTCTCAACCACTGCGCCACCAGGGAAGCCCCAGGCCCTATTTTTTAAAGCATGCTTGCAAGTTGGTTGGCTAGTGTTTGAGTTTTATGTAGTTAATTAGTTCACAGGGGGATTAAATCCACATAGCCAACTCCGTTTGATCAGTAAAGGTGCTAAAATAATCAACTATAAGTAAGGAAAATGATTTAGTTATTTAGATGTTTGCTTTAAAATAAAAGATTTGTCTTTCTTTTTTTAAAATAAATTTATTTATTTATTTTTGGTTGCGTTGGGTTTTTGTTGCTGCGTGTGGCGTTTCTCTAGTTGTTGTGAGCAGGGACTACTCTTCGTTGCAGTGCATGGGCTTCTCTTGCTGTGGAGCACGGGCTCTAGGCGTGCGGGCTTCAGTAGTTGTGGCTCGTGGGCTCAGTATTTGTGGCTCACGGGCTCTAGAGCACAGGCTCAGTAGTTGTGGCGCACAGGCTTAGTTGCTCCACGGCATGTGGGATCTTCCTAGACCAGGGCTCGAACCCGTGTCCCCTGCATTTACAGGAGGATTCTTAACCACTGTGCCACCAGGGAAGCCCCTGTCATTGTTTTTTCTTAACAGTATTCAGGAAAATACATTACTTTCTTTGTATTTATCTCTTAATCTTTTCAATTTAGGAATGCTTTGATTGCTTTTCTTGAAGAAAGTTTTGTGAAAACAAAATTATTTTGATATAAACTAGTCATAGAAACATTTAAAACATGATTACCCAATTCTAAGTATGAAAATTAGAAACAAAACTCTTAAACAAGCACAGTCCAAATCGGAGTCCCTTTTGCTCCCTTGGGATAGAAATAGCTGTTTTCCTATAAACCATTTAATTTTCACTTTGCCATCTGTAAAAGAGTCACTAACAGTTGTTCACAGTTGCTTATGCTAAGACTAAGAACTTTTTTACCTCCTTCTAGACTCCAGCAGCTGCTGTGTCTCCCCCGAGTCCAGGAGTGGCGCCGGTTCCTACAGGTGTCTTCACAGATATCCCAATCAGCAACATTCGCCGAGTAAGAGTATTACCATAACTTTTCGACCCAAAGCTGTTGGGGACATCTTTACTCTGATTGTTCAGTTGCATCCACAGTTTGAAACACTAAGAAGAGACTTTTTTAAAATTGGGAACCTTAGATGATTCATTTAATAGATGTTTGATTTGGCCAATAGAATTCTTGGGATACACAAACACTGTGTTCTGATTAAATACTATTGGAAGGGGCTAAGTTATGGTGCAGTCCTCCATCTTCCAGTTCTAATAATGCTTGAGGTAAGCATTACCAGGGAGCAAGGTAAAGGGGCAAACAGAGCCCTGAATGAGATGAGGTCTCATTTCAACTCAAGATAATTGATTTTTGAATCTCTTTGATTTTAGGTTATTGCACAGCGGTTAATGCAATCTAAGCAAACCATACCTCATTATTACCTTTCTGTTGATGTAAATATGGGAGAGGTTTTATTGGTACGGAAAGAACTTAATAAGGTAAAAGGTCTGGAAATTCTACCTTCATAAATTCTAAAAATCTTGTTTTCCCTCACTGAATATTTACATTTTTGCTCATATATTGTATTTTGTTACAAACGCCAATTGATAATGGAAAAATGGATGTCATCTTAATTTTAACTGACAGAGAGTATCCTGGAGAATTTTCATTTTCTAACCCTTGATTAAAGTTTATGATTAAAGTCGACTTTGATATGGATCCATTTTAGCCTAACATAGTCACTATGATCCTATGAGACTACTTGAGTCTCTTCTGGTAGGAAATAGTATGTTTACTTTGTGTTTATAGTTAGTACCAAGCACCTACTTAGTGTTTAGTTACTTAGTAACTTATGGGATGCAGCTAAAGCAGTGCTTAGCAGGAAACATACAGGTGTAATGGTCTACATTAAAATAGATGAAGAAAACCAACTTTTGGTTTCTTTTCATCCTTTCCACCTCAGGACATAGGTATATCCACCCCCTCCCACCTTCTCAAGATTATATGGTTTCAGTCTTTGAGAAGAGAATTTAAGAAACTACTATGGTTTCTTGTCTTTGCAGATGTTAGAAGGGAGAAGCAAAATTTCTGTCAATGACTTCATTATAAAAGCTTCAGCTTTGGCATGTTTAAAAGTTCCTGAAGCAAATTCTTCTTGGCTGGACACAGTTATAAGACAGTAAGTATAACACTTCTGGGGAAGGTATATATATATACATATATATCCATCAGCAGTGTTTTGTGGGCTGTCTCACGTATAACTAGGAGTATAGGGAGTAAGGAGAAGCAGAAGATGGAGGGGAGATGGCTTCCACAGGCAAGACAATTTGAAAACAACATAAAGCTATTTCTGAGATAATGCCAAATTTAGTTAGTAAAGACTACAGGTTCTTTGAGTTCAGAAAAGGGAGATAAGTGTACAAATATGTATAATTAAGTTGATAATGACTCTCACAAAGCAGGATTGAAATGGTTTTGTTCACCAATGAGTTCTGCTAAACTTTAGTGGGGGCAAAATTGAAAACAAAACCAAAAAAACAGTATTTGTTAATATTATGGTAGCATGTGACTGGCATGGTGCTCTTGGTGTCTTTCACATGTTGTCTCATTTAATCCTTATGACCACGTTATGAGTTAGGTGGTTTTACACATTTTCTAGATGAAGAAACTGAGGCTCAGTAAGTTGAGTTACTCGCTGAGTTAATATGTTAGTAGGTAGCAGAACTGTGATTGGAACCAGGATTCTGACTCAGCCTAGGTGTTTTCTACTATGTAGATGCTTTTATATTATTAATTTAAAATTTTTTACAATAATAGTATGTACATTAGAATATTAATTCATGGCTTATGGTGACCTGCTCAACCTTTAATCTGAGGTCCACTCCCAAGAGGCAAACACAGCCTTTAAATTGTTATTTCTTTTGGTATTTACTTTCCTATTTCTAAACATTTTTCTGTTGCCTTTCATAAATTTTTCATTTCATTTACTTTATCAACTGACGTCCTATTAAAGAAGGTTAAGATTTAGCTTTGTTCTACCCTCTCTACAAACACACACACACACACAACCCATCATCCTACCAAATTGATTGTAGCACAAATTTTGGACAAATCAGTATTCAGTGTTAATATCTTTATGACTATGAAAAATTGTTTATGACTAAGGAAGTATAGTATACCATGAATACTGACCTGATTTTAATGATTGCCTAAGAGGGGCTAATTTTTAACTTACTCATCATGAAATCTTTCTGAAACTCCCCAAGAGAACTCTAAACATGTTTCACAGGACTGAAAAATGGTTTACTGATTCTAATTTTTTCCTTGGTCACCCCACTCTTAGAGAACATCTGAGGGTCTTACTATATTTTTAGAGACTATATTAGCTTTCTGGGGCTGCCATGACAAATTACCACAAAATTTGTGGCTTAACAAAAATTTATTCTCTCCTAGTTCTGAAGGTCAGAAGTGTGCAATCAAGGTGTCGGCAGGACTGTGCTCCCTCCACAGGCTCTCGGGTGGACTCTTGCTTGCATTCTCCAGTTCTGGCGGCTCCAGGCATACCTTGGCTTGTGGCTGCACAGCTCCAACTTCACATGGCCTTCATGTGTCTATGTCTTCTCTTCTGTCTCTTACAAGGACACTTGGCATTGGATTTAGGGCCCACCCAGATAATCTAGGGTGGTCTCATCTCAAGAACTTAATTACATCTGCGAAGACCTTTTTACTAAATAAGGTCACATTAGTAGATTCTGGGATTAAGACATAGACATATCTTTTAGAGCATGGTTATGAACATTTGAGGACAGTTCTTTGTGTTGACATATGTTTTCACTTCTCTTGGGTAGACTCCTTGGAGTGGAATTACTGGGTCATAGGGTAAATTTATGTTTAATCTTTTAGGAATATCTGAAGGAAACACTACGTAGATGAAAGGATGGACATTGCAGGGCAAGTTCTATAAATTATTTGTTAATCCTTACCAAATGCCCTTCAATTTGTTCGTCCAGCTATTCAACAAATATTTATTGAACATATACCGTTTGCTGGATTTAGTGGTGAACAAGATAGGAAACACCATCCCTACTGTCTTAGGAGGAAGATTATTGAAAAAATAATATTGTAATGACAAGGTAATTTAATTAAGAAAGAAGTGTTTGCTGTTTGATACCTTGGCCAGAGCCCAGCTACGGTAGTTGTTAAGTGTCACACACTGTATTATTAGAGCAGGTCCCTGTGTTTGCAAGTGATAAAAGCCTGCTGCCTCTGGCGAGCTTGGGCACACTGGGGGGTATGGTCCCCATAATCTCCAAAGAGCTGGAGTTCTTCCTTCATGTGAAGTTTTAACTTTTTCTTTTTTTTTTTTAATTGAAGTATAGTTGATTTACAATATTATATTAGTTTTAGGTGTATGGCATAGTGATTCAGTATTTTTGCAGATTATACTCCATTATAAGTTATTACAAGATAATGGCTATAATTCCCTGTGCTATACAATATATCTTTGTTGATTATCTATTTTATACATGGTAGTTTGTATCTGTTAATGCCATACCCCTAATTTGTCACTCCCCCCTTCCCTCTGTCCTTTGGTAACCACTAGTTTGTTTTCTGTATTGTATCTGTGAGTTTGTTTCTGTTTTGCATGTGCATCCATTTGTATTATTTTTTACATTCCGCATATAAGATACACAGTATTTGTCTTTTTTTGATTTATTTCACTAAGCATAATATTCTCTAAGTCTGTCCACATGGCTGCAGATAGCAGAATTTCTTTCTTTTTTATGGATGAGTAATATTCATGTGTGTGTGTGGGTACTTGGGTTGCTTCCATGTCTTCTTTTTTGGCCATGCATGCAGGATCTTCCCCAACCAGGGAGCCACCCTGAGCCCCCTGCAGTGGAAGCTTGGAGTCTTAACCACTGGACTGCTAGGGAAGTCCCTTCTTCCATGTCTTTAATTAGTATGTTCATTTTTTCCAGATATATTCCCAGGATTGGAATTACTGGATCATATAGTAGTTCTATTTTTAGTTTTCTAAGGAACTTCCATACTCTTTTTCCACAGTGGTTGCACCAATTTGTTGATACATTCTCACCAACAGTATACAAGGGTTCCCTTTTCTCCATATCCTCACCAGCATTTGTTAACTTTTTCTTTATTGCAGATCACTTTAGCAGGGGCCCTTACATAGACGACCCCTAAGGAGACTCTGATACAATTCAGGAGTTTGGGAACTTGGTTGGGGGGGGAAAGCCATTCTTTTCTACTAACCTTTAACTGAAATTTAGCATTTCCTCCCATTATAAATATAAAGAACAAATCAAAGAGGTATTAATAGTACTTGTGCTGATGACCAAATAAAAATCAAGTTACTTTCGTATCACATTGTAGTTATTGCGGATATCTTAAAATATATTTTTTTCTTATCACTACTTCAAAAGTATAGCCATAATTAGACCTGCTGCAAGATTATTGAGTTAATACAGAAGTGCATATATCACAATTTTGTTTTTTGAATAGTTTGATAACTGAATTTCAATATAGTTTGTTTTGGGGGAAGTTTTTCTGGTAATTTGTGAATTTTGTTTTCTGTGTTTAAAAAATATATATATTCTGAGAAGGAACCCAAATGCAAATGTGCCCCATGGCGTAGAAAGGATTAAGAATCCTACTTTTATGTTTTGAGACAACACCACCACCCTACCACATGAGTACTTCTGTTTCTCCCGCCGTGGAGTCCTTTCCCTTCACTCTTCCGTTCATCTGCTCAAGTTCTGCTTGCAGACTCAGCTCCAGCCAGTCCATTTCGTTTCAAAATCTAAGGAGTTCTTTTTAATTCTCACCGATGCTGAACCTTTTTTCCCCACCTGTACCCATGGTGTTAGTCAAGGCAGATGAGGGGTAGTTAGTGAGTACGTGTGAAACCAACCTACTGACATATCTCTCATTCATTTTTTAAAAGTGCAGGTCTAAGGGAGGCCACAGCAAAATTTAAAAACCAGGAAAGAGCTCTCCCTGGCTGAAAAGTAGCACAAACTGAAGTAAATACCACTATTCTTGGGTAACCTAAAACAAACTCTTAATTAAACATTGTTGATGATTATTGAGGTTTACTTTTCTTTTTCTTTTTAAATAGAAATCACGTTGTTGATATCAGTGTTGCAGTCAGTACCCCTGCAGGACTCATCACACCTATTGTATTTAACGCACACATAAAAGGACTGGAAACTATTGCTAATGATGTTGTTTCTTTAGCAACCAAAGCACGAGAGGGTAAACTACAACCACAGGAGTTCCAGGTAAGGTATTAATTATTTATCTTCTGAATGTTATTATGTTATTTTAATGAATTATGTTATTTTAAAATTTGGTATTATGTTTCTATTGCATTTTCTGCCTTTTGATTCTGCCTTGTGTTCTCACTGACACAAGGTCTTGAAAATAAAGAAAAATTGAGTAACCTATCAAAAGCTGAAAATAACACATTTTCAAGTAGTGTGCAAAAGCCACACAACTGACTTTCATTCATATCGCTATAGTTGTATGTTTTCAGTAAAGTGTATTCCATTCATTCCTTTTTTCCTTTCGGCTTTATTTATGTATAATTAGCAAATAGGAATTGTAATATTTAAGGTGTACAACTTAATGTTTTGATATATGTATACACTGTGAAGTGATCATGACAAGCTAATTATCCATCCCCTCATATATTTACCATTTTCCTTTTCTTTTTTATGGTAGTTGAATCCTTTTTTAAAATTCATTTTATTGAAGTATAGTTGATTTACAGTGTTGTGTGAATTTCTACTGTACAGCAGAGTGATTCAGTTATATATGTATGTACATTCTTTTTCATATCCTTTTCCATTATGGTTTATCACAGGATATTGAATATAGTTCCCTGTGCTATACAGTAGGACCTTGTTGTTCATCCATTCTATAATATATAATAGTTTGCATCTACTAATCCCAAACTCCCAATCCATCCCTCCCCCACCCTCTCTCCCCACTTGACAACCACAAGTATGTTCTCCCTGTCTGTGAGTCTTGCTTATGTTTCGTAGAGAAGTTCATTTGTGTCATATTTTAGATTCCGCATATAAGTGATATCATATGGTATTTGTCTTTCTCTAACTTACTTCACTTGGTATGATAATCTCTAGGTCCAATCCATGTTGCTGAGAGTCCTTAAAGTAAAATATTATCTTAAGGTCTTTTCACAAAACATTTGTCATTTTTTTCTAATTTATGTTGACAAGCAGTTACCATGATCTGTTTTTAATCTTTTTTTCTTTAGGGTGGCACTTTTACGATCTCAAATTTAGGAATGTTTGGAATTAAGAACTTTTCTGCTATTATTAACCCACCTCAAGCATGTATTTTGGCAATTGGTGCTTCAGAGGATAGACTGGTTCCAGCAGATAATGAAAAAGGGTAAGTGCCAAAATGGAGAGGGAGTTGTAAACTCACTTTCATTACAATATACCTGTTTTTGAGTCTCAGTTTTTATAATTATTGCCATGGCATATTGGAGCTTCAGTCAACAACTCTTCTTGTTTTACTGTTTGAGATGGGAAGTCTTGTTTACTCTAGGTCAGGGGTCAGCATACTTTTTTCTTAAAGAGCCAGTTAGTAAATTATTTTATGCTTTCTGGGTCATACGGTGGCTATTGCAAATACTCTGCCATTGTGGTGTAAAAGCAGGCATAGGCAATACATAAATGTATTCCAGTAAACCTGTGGGATTTGGTCTGAGGGCTGTTGTTTGCGGACCTGTATCCTCTAGATGGCTGTTTGGTCTGTTTCTTCAAACTGTTAATTTGAGCTAGAGGTGTACAGCCCATGAAGAATAGGTGGAAAATAATGTTACCTGGTTGGGATTATAAGTTAGGTGTTGTCATTTGGGCTGGTTACTAGCTAAAATCTAGTGATTGCTTTCAGAATTCCTAATAATGTTTTTATCTTTTTCTAGATTTGATGTGGCTAGCATGATGTCTGTTACACTCAGTTGCGATCATCGGGTTGTGGATGGAGCAGTTGGAGCCCAGTGGCTTGCTGAGTTTAGAAAGTTCCTTGAAAAACCTATCACCATGTTGTTATAATTAACCCAAGAATTTCTAGACTTTCCCAGGTCACACTGGTTCATTCTTACCAAGATATAAATATGTTATTAAACGGTGGTTCTCTTTTTATTTTAAGGTTGACCAGTTACTTTTGAGTCTGTCCAGATAAGTTATTTGTAATGGGCATTACTGAATTTTTTAAAATGCCAATTACATCCAAATATTGTACACATTTAATCAATACCAAATTTTAAGCAGTTTACTCCTAGTCAAGGGGCATGTGGCTTAGCCCTTTGGTCATAAGGACTTCCACTGGGAAATGTAGAGGTAGAATTGTGGTTCCCTATCGAGACAGGCACATAAAAGTAACCTTGATGAGATCTTGAGGTTTTGAAATTTAATTACCTCAAATGTTTTGTTTAGATTTGAGAAAAAGAGAAGTCGGGAAAATTAGTTCTCTTGGAGAAACGGTTTGAATTGAAGCTTGATTTTGGAACATAAACCTAATTTAAAATTTTCTGTTACATAATCTCAGTTTATCATGGATGGGAAGCATAGAGAACTTCAAGGAAAATAAGTGAAATTTTAAAAGTCAACATTTTCTTAGAACTGTTCCACCAGCTGTTCTTTGTTTATTTTTCTATGAATTCAGAAATGGTTGTTTTCCCCTCTTGAGATGAAGATATAAATATGAGCCAGCTACTTGGTATAAGTGAGAATTTGTGTGGGTATCTATTTAAACAATTGAAATGTGTCATTCTGAGAGCAGAATTCTATAATTACCTCCAAATAAAAAGAATATGCTTATAGAATTTAACAGAGTAAAGTTGTGAAAGTAGAATTTTTCCTCCAAAATTAACTGGTGGTTACTTGCAAATGAACTTAATTACCAGGATTTATTACTTAAATAACTTTGAAAAGCTATATCAAGTAACTATGGAATTAAGTGTGCATATGTAAACTATGTTTCCTAGTGAGATATGTGCCAAAGTCCATTTATCACCAGGTTCTATCTGAAAAGAAGAGGGGAGAGATACGCTGGTGAACAGTTTGGAGTGATAAAAGATGATGACCAAAACGAAGTGGTTAGTTCTACTTGGATAAAGTGAAAAATGTTAAATGTGTACAAAAAAAGTGTTATGTGTTTTTCCACCCCAGTGTTGTCTCGTGTAAAATAAGAAAGCCCTAAAATCCTATCGGAGAGAAAAAAATTATTTAGGTTGTTTGCTACGTTATCAACCTAAATTTGTTTTTTCCATTTTGTTACGATTTGCCTTTCTTTGTGGGGGGTGGATGGTGTTGATATTCAGGATAATAAAATTGAATTAGAAACATCACAATTCTAGACTTTCTACTGAATTGATGTGTTTTAATAAATACTTGGAATTGTAATATGTGGAGCTGTTCCCTGAAATTTAGGTCTTTCAATGTTGAATCTATTTCTAAATGTTCGTTATTTTATGGTGCACAAGTGACACTCCAAATATTCCAGAAATATTTTCCTTGCTGTATTATTATGAAAACAATTCAATACATTAATCTGATTTTTCAGTAATTAGTAATTTTAGCTTGAACTGAAGATTATGCAGAAGGAACAAACTTATGACAAGGGACCATCACCAGTATGAGCCATATCTGGTTCAAATACATGAAACTTCAAAGATAACTCATTCTTTGCTAATGTTTATGGCTCTATTGTTCCCTTGAGAGAAAAATAAAAAGTTGCATTCTAATAAAAATTGTTCTGAGTTAAAAATTAATCTGAGCTATAATCTAAATCTGGATTCAGTCTAGTTTGCTTACCAGAACTGAATGAACAAAAGTTAGAAATAGTGCTTTGGTTCAAATTAGATTGTTTAAAAATTAAACTATATGATTTCAATGTTTCTGGTCTAATATTTTTGATCTGTGGGTAATTATTTCTCACATTAGATTATTTAAGACCAGGAACAGCTGTGTACATGGTAAGCTGTACACAGAAACATTTTGAGTTTATAGAATTGGTAAAATAAGGACTGAGTTTAGGAGCATATAACCTAACGCTTTAGGCTTAAGGAGCTCTCTTGTTGGGGGGTGGCACATAGCAAGATGGAAGTGTGGTCTGGCTCTGTTAGGTACTTCCATTCCTGAGGTTTGTGAGTGAAGTTAAAATATCCCAAGGCATGGTCTACAAGAGGAGTTGACCAGTGCAAGAGATAATAGGAATGTGCTGTAAGGAATACTCATCCCCCAGTAACGCGTGAACTCTGGAATACATGGGAAAATAATCACTGCTGATTACCGATCTCTAACACCAAGTTTACAGAAAAATCTGGTATCTAAATCAAGGCTAATTCATGTCCATCTCAAAGTTTTCAGTTTTGAAGAAGAAAAATCTTGGTAAGATTCCAATTTAAACTACTCCACAGTTCATCACTAGTTAATGCTCTTCCTGGACAAAGTTTTGCTTTTTGTAGGGAGGGTGAGGTGGAGATGTTAGAATATAAGTGAAAGTATTTTGGAAAATAACTAGGATGTAAATTTACCATTTTAACATTAAGCATGTTAGATCTTGTACTCATTTTATTAGTAAGTATCCAATTATATAGCTGCTGACATAAGTAACACCTAAGTGCGAGAGTGCAAGAGTAGAGTCAGCCAGTTCAATATAGTTAGGTATGGGAGTTTATAGGAAATAAGTTTCCACAGTGATTTTGTAGAAGCAAAGATAAGGTCAAAGCATTCCAGGTATTTTTGAGGGATAAGGAGAATATAATAGGTTTGTTAATTTTAGGACATCATATAGTTCTAGAAAACTTTCAGACAATAAATTATCCTATTGCTAGAAAAATTCAAGTCCAGGTCAGGTTTAAGAAAATTTTAATATTTGTTTTTAATTGTCACATTTCAATTATTTCTATTACACATACATTAGTTTCTAAAGTTAAAAAGTTTTAAAGTTAATGAGAACTTTAAAGACCTTATGTTGAATTAGAAACTAATAATTACAAGGAAGTTGTTTTATATCTAGAAAAGACCAAGAGATGTTTAAAGTTTGATGTGAATGTTCCTTACTTAGGATATAAATTGGAAAGTTGATACTTTTGTATTGAACGAACTGACAGATGAATGAGAGTTTAAAAAGTACATCACTTCTGTATTTTAAAAATTATTTTCTTAGGAGAAAGGCACTGGTCCCAAAGTCAGCTCCTTTTTCTTAAATTAGAGTTGGATGTATTTTGTGTCTTATGTGTAATAACATCCAATACTGTTACTGCATCGTTGTATCTAATCCACAGACAAGTCCATATCTGATATTAAAAGGTAGGTAGGCTTGGACTCCTGCCAGAGCTGTTTTATAGAAGTACAGAGGTTAATAGAAGCAAAGGTTTGCATACTATTACATTGGCCCTACATCTTTATTGCTGGAGGAAACTGTCACTGCTAAGGCACATCTTGGTAATAAAAAACTTCTTTCACAGTGTGGGATTTATTCCTGATGCAGAAATTTACTAGAGACAAAAATTTTTTTTTCAACTGGTAAAGCAAGAATTCTCACATATTATTGAATACTTGGAGACAAATAGACTTTTCCCAAATGATATTTAAGTTACTTAAGACCATTACAAATATCTTTGAAACAAGTATATCATGGCAGTACTGTTTTCAGTAGTTTCTGCTTGATGCTAAGTTTACTTGAGAAGGAGAAAGAATTAAAACAAAACAAAAAAAACGGCTGATGAGAAAATCTCATTCCATCAAAAGGAACTCTTAGAAAATGAAACTAGTGTTTAAGATAAACCTCTTCAACCATAATGAAGGCCCTCTAGTTCACATGACTTTATCACTGAAAACTCCAAAAACTCCAAATACACGATGCTCTTAACTTACACCAATGGCATTGTGACAATTAATGTAGCTTTCTCTTTGATAAATTTTGCTGTAGTCATTTCAGTATCCACAGATTCTGGAAGATTCAGATGTAATCTGTACTCAGAAACCTCGATCAATAAGTCATCCTAAGAATAATAAACCAAGAGAAAATTTTAAAGATGAAAATAGAAAAATATTTCCTGGTTAAAATTTGTGTTATTTGTTTATTGTTCCCAGTTATTCACTCCTTTCGCATAAGAAGAGGATCCCACTTAAAAGCAATAAAGTTGCTGTTGTAAATCCCTGAGATTTTGAGGTGGTTATTGCTGCTCAGTATATCAAAAGTTAACTGATACAGTACCAGAAGATGGGTGTTGCCATCCTAAATTATGTAGCATTGACTTTGGGGCTGACCAGCAAACAGCAAGGAAACTTATTGGAGACTGGAAAGATGGTGATCTATGTTTTATGGTGACAAAGCCCTTTTCACAATAATTTGGAAGACATAATGTACCCGGTTAATTTGTGGCTTTAGGTACAGAAGTGGGAAAATAGAATGTTATTTGCATGCATTGGTTCTATTGGCCACATTTAACAAGGTACTACAAAAAGATGAGCTTAGAAAAGAATTTCTCAGTTTGCAAGGGAAAATACAGAATTGAAAGGGAATATACAGAGCCCAGAAATTCTAAGACTTGAGGAATGAAAAATGGAACTAATTTTTATTTTCAACCAGTAAACAATAAAGTGAGAAATTATTTCTTTATCAACAAAGGCTGATTAAAGCTGCCTAGAGGCAAATACTAAATCATAAGTCTTTATACCCTTTGCTAAAACCTCTAACTGGATTAAGATGGACCTCATTAAAGCCTTACATTTGGCCCAGATGACAGCAATTAAGTCAAAAGAGGCTATTGAAAAATGGACATGTCTAAAAAAGAATTGAGAGGTGTAGCACTGACTGGAATCAAAGAAAGAAAGTGCTACCAGTCTGGACTAAAACTAATTTAAAATAATCTTTTGACCCCAGCATTCCATGGGCAGCAAACAGGCTGAGTAAGCTGCTCAGCACCTAATGACAGCATATTCTTCAACGCTCTTTTCAGATGTGGCTAAGGTAGATTATGAAAAAGGAAAAACGTCCCAAAGAATGGAGCTGAAAGTCATGGAAAACAATGGAACTAGGAGGCTAGGTAATCAAGGAACCTTGTCAAGGGACCTAAGCAAGAACATCCTCTACCTCCAGGAAAGGGACCCTCGCAATATCTGCCTACCAGGATTTCAGAATTGCCGTGCATCAGCAACTACTGTGTGCCTCATATTTTTTCCAATTTCTGAATTGAGACTGTTAATTGTGGTAATCGTCTTCCCATTCCACATTGTATGGTGCATGGGGTTACGGGAATAGATAACTTGTCTTTGCAGTTTATGCAAACTTTGTCTAACGCAGAATATGATGGCAAAATCCTGTACTTTGGCGCCTGATACTGGGATTGGATGTGTCGTTCTGGGGAAAGAAGCAAATATTTGTGACCAAGAGGGTGGACTGTGGTAGACTGTAGGATTGTTACTCTTCTTATATAAGAGGATTATATATCCTTGCCATGTAACTTCTAGTGACTACCTGTGAGAAGAATGTTCTTCCCAGCCCTGTTGATGTAGGACTTGGCCTTGTGACTTACTTTGATCAGTACAGTGTGAGTAAAAGTAATATAGTCCATATCTGAGAGGAAGTTTTAGGATCTATTGCATGGTTTGGCCATTTCTATTTTTCCCTCTTCCATGAGAATGACTTACCTAAATTAGGAATTGTTTCTTCACCTGTATCTTAAAATGTGCAACACTCATGAAGCAAAGCAGGCTGAGCTGACATGTAACCTGAGAAAATTATTGTAAGCCACTGAGATTATGGAGTTTGTTACTAAAGCATAATATAGTGAATATTGACTGATACAAATTTACAGTATTATCCATTCAACTTACCTCAGAAACACTAAGGTCACAGTGAGATACTGAATTAATACCAGGTAGTTCAACTTTTAATTCAATTTTCAGAGGTTTCTCATTCTGATCTGCCACAATTTTTAATTCATAGGCTGGTCTCTTCATCTCCACTTCAATCTCTGTACTAGAAATCTCTTCTATCAGACACCTTGTTTTACTTGAAACTTCGTCTTTTGGCAGTAAAAGTTGAGGAAACTGATCTGAATTGCTCACAGTACTGCTTCTTATCTGTTCAAGGGTCAGTTCTTTATGAAAAAAAAAGAAGATGAAATCACAAAATCAATCAACAACATGAAGTACTATCAGGCGATGAGCTGTAATAGATGTAGTGTTAGCCAAGATGGCAGATAAAGCTGCAGCTAAATCGGTTTGGGAAATCTTTAAAGACTTTTTTTTTTTTTTTTTTTGGTGGTACGCAGGCCTCTCACTGTTGTGGCCTCTCCCATTGCGGAGCACAGGCTCCGGACGCGCAGGCTCAGCGGCCATGGCTCACAGGCCTAGCTGCTCCGCAGCATGTGGGATCTTCCCGGACCGGGGCACGAACCCATGTCCCCTGCATCAGCAGGCAGACTCTCAACCACTGCGCCACCAGGGAAGCCCTTAAAAGACTCTTAAACCAAAGAATCTGGTTTAAAAGTTTGCAGGATTTAAACATCTTTAAGGACATGCTAATTTTAAAAAAAATTTATTGAAGTATAGTTGATATACAATGTCGTGTTTCATTTCTGCTGTACAGCAGTGACTCAGTTATACATATATATTATTTTCATATTCTTTTCCATTATGGTTTATTACAGGATATTGAATATAGTTCACTGTGCTATACAGTAGGACCTTGTTGTTTATCCATCCTATATATAATAGTTTTGCATCTGCTAATCCCAAACTCCCAATCTAGCTCTCCCTGTCCCCCCTCCCCCTTGGCAACCACAGGTCTGTTCTTTATATCTATGAGTCTGTTTTTGTTTCGTAGATAAGTTCATTTGTGTTATATTTTAGATTACATATATAAGTGATATCATATGGTATTTGTCTTTCTCCTTCTGACTGACTTCGCCTTGTATGATAATCTCTAGGTCCATCCATGTTAGGACATGTTAATATTTCTAATATCTAACATTTATATTTTTCTATCTTAAATTTCTCATCTTTTGCAATTGAGACTTCTAATCTGCAAAATGTACACCAGAGGCAAGAAAACATTTTAAATCAGTTTAATTTTCCATTACATTCATTAACTTACCCTTTCTCATTTTCTCTCTTAAATCTGTGGAATCAGTTTGGATTCCCATCAGATTTTGTTTCATTCTGTGAACACTTCCTTTTATTCTAAATTTGGTAACATGGTAAGAGTTTGAGAGAGTGAATTGGAGTTTTTCCTCAATGCATTTCATGGCCATCTGTATTAGTTGATCTTTTTTCACTTGGTCTTTTTCTGCTGCCTGGAGAACATCAGGATGGTAGGCAACATCAATGACTGTGTAAACATCTGTGTGTGTAATTCAGAGGGTGTGAAATGAAAACGATTTGTTTCACTAATGATATCATCAGGTAATATATTAAGCCATATCCTGATAAAGCTGGAAAAGTATAAATTCTATTTCTGTATTTTCAGAGACAATCACAATGGTGCTATATACATAAAATTCCAATTAGAGCATTTCTTGATATTTTATATGGGTTAAAAATAGCTCATATTATTAGAAAAGTAAACAGTATTCAATTTTCAAAAAGGTATACTTATTAGTCATTAAGTATATTATGACCAAATAAAATATGTAATGCCTTTTACCAAGGAAAATCTGGTTCTTGCTTATTTCCCCCCAAATTTTTAAAATGTGCTTTCTCTCCCATAATTCTATGTACCTGATGTCTCAGACATATCTTCTGGTCTGCCAACACGTAGAGGTACTGGATGAGTGGCTGACTGGGGAGCTGGGATCCTTTTCCACTGACATAGGTTGATAAAAAGTATTTTTTCTTTCGGTTTCTAGAAAGCAAATAATTTTGCATATCTCAAAACCTAGTTTTTAAATTTTAAAATAATATCCTAAAGGTAACTCATCACAGAATTTGAAGAGTGAGAACTTTAGGCTCCAAATAAGTCATTCCATGGATTTAAACTGCATTTGAAAAACTGTAAGAAATTACTGTTACCTGATTTCCCTAAAGCTGCTGGCTTTTCATTAAGCATCCAGTTGCTGCTCCCACAGGAAGTGGGAGGAGGGTGGGGGAATTGATCTAAGCTGTTCCAGATGAATTTGAATTTGACCCTATTTCACCACTTCCTTACCTCCTCAATCAAATCAGTTTTCTTTGTTTGGAAAATCTCCAACTCTATTATTCTCCTTTACATGATTACGTGACTTTTAATTTTCATCCTAGCAGAAAAATGGCTCATTTCGAGATCTCCAAAATGTATAAATATGAAATTCCCATTCTTACTCCTTCAACACAATCTTCCACACTATGTTTAATTTTCCATTCAGAGTGGCAGTTTCCCTCAAGTGTTCTTGTGTTAAGGTAGTAATAGCTAAGGGTAAGCCATTCTCTCATTATTCCAGGACCATTTCATTCAGGACTTCCCTTTCCCTGGGCACCAACTCTACATACCAGGATCCTGGTTTGTAGACAGAGCTGTGGTTCTGGGGCAGCACAGAGCTGTTTCCCCTCTTTCATCTGCTGTTGAATGAACTTCTCATAGCTCTCAGGGTTACTTTCAGCCAGATCATCTAGGAGGTTCCAGAATTGAGTAACTTGGGTGAGCAGACCCTTTGAGGATGACTCCATGATTGAGATGAATAGGCCTCTTAAGTCTGTGGAAAGACATGACTTAAGGAAGAAAAAAGTCTATTGATTCATTTCTTCTTTTGGGGGAGGAGGAACAGTTCAGGAACTGTTTTGTTGGAGTTAGCAGCTATCCTTAACCCCTGTGTGTAAAAGATTGTGGACCAGCACCACTTTATCTTTTCCTTATTCTCTAATTATCTAATACCTTTCCCTACATTCTCAAGATGTTCTCTCAGATAATAAGGCCTTACCTCTGCCTAGACCCTCACAAGCCCTGAGAGGACAGAACAGTCATTTAAAGTCTGTATTTCCTGGAATTTTCTTGTTCCAACACCTGGGTATTGGCTGACTGGGGCCTATCCAGTTCCTGATCTTGTGTGGGTCGAGGGCCACATGAGACTTCCTCAATCCTCAGCATAGTTTAGGAGTTAAAAGCATGGACTCTGCAGCCAGAATGCCTAGATTCCAGTCTTAGCTCTATCACTTACTAGCTGTGTGATCTTGAGAAATTAATTTACATATGTGCCTCAGTTTATTCTCCTCGAAATGAAGACGATAATACCTATCTCATAGGGTTATTGCGAGGATTAAGTAAGGTAATACAGAGAGGCTGGAACACTTGGTAAGCATTATATGAGAATAATAATATTCTACCACTTGAATAACCTCCCTCCCTCAATGAAGAAGTGTCCCACAGCATCCACAAAGTGAGGAAAAGAGGTTTGGGTTCTCCAAATACTACATTAGGGTTAGACTAAACGGGAAATTTAATCATCTTTCCAGAGGCCGACGAACCCACCTCTTCTCTCGGTTTCTTGACAAACGGCGACGCCTGTTACCAGGGTAACCAGACTGGTACAACATCTAATTGAGTCCGGAAAGCTCCAGGAAGAAAGGTCTTTTTACATCCAGTTCCGGAAGCTTCTGCTGGTGCTGGGCTTGCTTTTCGGCTGAGCCCGACCCACTTCTTTTCCAGGAAGGCGCCCGCCTCCCTTTCTACACCTGTCGACTTCTAGAGTGTCCTGGAGACCCTCCTGTGGGAGTCTCTGGGACTCCTGTTGGTGGGAAGAATTTCTCAAGAGCACGACTTCCGGCCTGGAAGGGAAGTCGGCACCCTCTTCTCTCAGACCGCTTCCTCCCCCACCCCCGCCACGCGAGGCTGCGGCGCACGGTATGGGTGTGTTTGTGTGTGTTTGTGTGGGGAGGGCGTTTGGAGGGAAGGTTACCGGGAGCTCCGTGGCCGCTGGGGGGCAGGGGTCCCGGTGACGAAGATGGGGGTATTTTCTCTGTCTTCCACTTGGAAGCCCCAACCCCCCCGTCAGCCACTCTAGATACAAATTGGGGCCCAGTCGAGGGTCGTACCCGTCCAAAGTGCCCCCATCCTTTTTGGGGAGCGAAACCCAACCCCCGGGTCCATCCCAGAGGAGCGTGAGCGGGGAATGCCCCAGCCAACCAGGCCGTCCGGATTCCGCGCCGGAGCAGCCTCCGGCCTCAGTCCGGAGAGATATTTGCCTGTCGGCCTGGGCTGAGGGAAAGGCGGCCGTGGCCTGGGCCACGGGTGAGGGCGGAATAACCGGTGGGAAGGCTGCGTTTTCACGAAGGACTCGGGTGAAGCTGCAGAGCTGCCTTTGCTTGGCTTCTGGGTCGGAGGAGATCTTGTAATGGAGTGGTTCTTCGTCTCACACTAGCAAGATGCCTGATTTCCCCAGGATCGAGGGGTGAGTGAGCGTTGGAGTGGTGCACAAAGCCCCTGCTGGCTACACACGTGAATATCCCTGTCATCTATTTTTTTTGGAGGCTTCTGTACAAAATAGAACATAAAATTCTCTTGAATGAAGAAATTTAGGGCATCTCTGCATTTAATGTTTTTAGGCGTCAGTTTTTTTTACTGTTGACATTTGTGGTCCTGACACTCTCAAATCTAGGTGTTTAATTGCAAACTAATTTTGGGATTCGGGAGTTGATTTCTAGTCTGAACCATGTTTGCCTTGGACTATGTGGCCTGGGCAAGTTATGGCTTTAATGGAATTTCATCTACAAAATAGGAATGAAGATACTTGCCTCATAAAACATAGTTATTTTGAGGATTAAATAAAATGGGTCTCTTGAAAGCACTTAATTTGGTGCAGTTTCAAAGAACTCTCATGAACATTATCTCCTTTTATCCTCACAGTAGTGTGGTCAGGTGTTTTCCCCTTTTAATGGTGAAGGAAAAACTATTCCTCAGGACCTCTGACTTCTGGTTCAGTGATCTTTCCTTTATCTCATGCTTCATTATAACATAGTAATAAAAGATAAGGTAATAAAATAAATTATTATTAAATGTTACTTATTGATTCATTTCAGATTGAAGAATGTCCCGAGTTCCCTTGGGGAAAGTCCTCCTGAGGAACGTCATCCGGCACACAGATGCTCACAATAAGGTGAGAGGTACAACTTAGTTATTCCACATGCTTAATGAGGGCATACAGTGTGCTAGGAATTATTTTGATACAGTTAGAAGAGACAAAGATCAATAAAATAATTAGAATATAGTTTGATAAGTATTGTAATGCAGACATACACAAAGTCCTTTTATGCACTGAGGAAGGAATAATGAAATCTGCCTTGGGGAATTAGGAAAGGCTTCACACAATGGGTGTTATTTGAACTAGTTCTTGATGAACAGGATCAAGTTTACCAGGTGTAAAAGATCATTCAGGACAGAGGGAACATTATGTACTAGTGTATGGCAAGGAACATGAAGCATTTGGGGCAAGAAATTGTATGCATCCAGAAAGTAGAGAATGTGGGAGGTAGTGGCAGAGGATGAGGCCCAAATGGTAAATTGAGTTGGATTGTGATGCTTGGAGATTAGACTTTTTCCTGTAGGCAATAAAGAAACCATCAAATTTTTTTTTTTTTTTGGTGGTATGCGGACCTCTCACTGTTGTGGCCTCTCCCGTTGCGGAGCACAGGCTCCGGATGCGAAGGCTTAGTGGCCATGGCTTATGGGCCTAGCCGCTCCGCAGCATGTGGGATCTTCCCGGACCAGGGCACAAACCTGTGTCCCCTGCAACGGCAGGCGGACTCCCAACCACTGTGCCACCAGGGAAGCCCGCCATCAGATATTTTTAAGCAGGGTTTGACATGATTGTATTTGTATTTTAGAAAGATGACTTGTTAGCTGGGTAGGGGATAGATCAGATGGGTTGAAACAGCAGAGGGACCAGTTAGGAGGCAATTGCAATGTTCCAGGTGAGAGATGATGAGTGGTTCACTTGAAAACAGTGACAGGGATGAAGATGAGGAATTTAGGCAATAAAGTTCAAAGAACTAGATGATTGATTGGATAATAGTGATAATTACGGAATCAAATATAACCACCTTGTGTGACTGGGTGAATGATGATGGTGCCATTAATTGAGTTAGGGAACTAAAGAAAAGAGACAAGTGTGATGGGAAAGGTAATTAGTTTGGTTTTGAACATCTTGATGGTGAAATGCTTATAGGATGTCCAAATAGTTCGCAATTCAGTCTTAGAGAAGAGTTGAGGCTGGATATAAAGATTTGGGGATTACTGATACAGGAAATGATAGAGGTCATGAGTGTAGGTGAGGTCACCTACGAGAGCACATATAATGAAACAAGGGTCAAGCACCCTTGTTTGGTTTTCTTTGGTGAACCGTACAACTAGTTTGACCACAAATGTTATTATTGTCATATCACCTGATATTCTCATTGTGAGTGAGGGTATAACTGTTACCTAAGCAGCCTCTGCAATTGCATAAACCACCCCAGTTGGATGGTGAGCTTAGATTTGAAAGCAGTGGCTAAAAAAGATAAATCTAGGACAGATTTAACAAAATATTACAGGAGGACTTAGAAATAAAATTTATTATTGTTCTTTGTGCAGCTATACTCTGCCTTTCAGGAAATTCTCTAACAGTTCCCATGCTGTTTGTTTTGTTTTGCTTTGTTTTTAACAAAAATTATTATGTTGTGAAAAGAGACTTAGCCTAGAAAGTTTCAAGACCCGTCCTTACTAGCTTTTTGACTTCAGTAAAAATCTCTGAGCTTTTGTTTCTTCTCAGTAAAATATAATAATGGTACCTGCTTTGCTTTCCTCATAAGATTGCTTAAAGTTCAATAGAGAGATGATATAGTTAAAATCATAAAGCATTTTAGAAACATAAGGGATTATCATTTGCTAATTGCAGCATAATTGCTTAGTTAATAAGGTGATAAGTGTGTTTATGCAGGGGTGAAAAAGCTCTTTTGTTGCTGCAGAATTCTACATATTTGAGATTTACTAGATTGGATTGTTTAATCACTCTAGAGAAACCAGAATTTGTTTCCCAGGTTCCTGATCAAAACTCAGTTTGTAATCCAGTAATTAGTGCAGACCGTATTTTCAGTTACTTTTTGGTGATGTAATGTGTTATTTTTAGTAACTTATTTTTATTTCTTTCCTTTAAAAAAAAAATCCAGATTCAGGAGGAATCAGATATGTGGAAAATAAGAGAACTGGAGAAACAGATGGAAGATGCGTACCGGGGGGCGAAAAGGAAAATGTTACCCAGCAGTTCAAGGTGAAGTTGCGACTCTGAGAACCAAAATAATTCTCATCTCATTCAGAATCATCAACTTTTGTTTAAAAACATTATGGTATGCTAAAGATAGATGAGTTCAGTTCTGTGAGTCCTTAAGCCTTTCCTCTTCAATAAATCTAGACCCAATCATAAAGGTAATGGCTATGATGCATGTGGCCCCACTTTTTGCACTTATTTGCAATGGAGAACTTAAAAATTCTGCCTTGAACAATTGTAAACGTTAAGGATTCTGTGGATTCTGACCTTATCTGATGGCTTTTAAATTAAGATTTTCTATAGGTATCTTATGGTCACTTAGCTGATCATTCACACCTTTCCCCTATTAGTCTTTCATTCTCTCTCAGCCTTTTCTTTGCCCCATCTTCTTACTATCTTAGTCACACAACCTTTCACATTACCTTCTTAATAATTTGAGTGTGGATATGAAGGATCATGCAGGCTTAGTTGTCTTACCTGTGGAGGTGTAGGAATATCTGAGTATTGGGAACATCTCCTGCATCTCATATGCCTGTTAGTATAGATCTGTGTGTATGAAAAATGATTATAAAGTAATAATGCTGATTTCTAAAACCACACAGGGAAATAGTTAATAGTGAGATATTTAAGTAGAGTGTGCCTGTGCAGTGTGTGGACTTTGGAGTGTGATTGGCTGTGTGTAATGGCTTTTGACAAGAAAGTATTCAGGGTATCCATGGTAAAGAAGGCAGAGTCTCAACATAAAAATAAATACCTTGTCAGTCTGTTTTCTCTCTGAAGATGGTTCTTTGAGAATTTGGAAGTACTTAGTGCAGATGATGATTTGTTTTGTATTGGTTATTCAGTTACAAGCAGCATTTCCAGGAACAAAATATTGTTCTTTTGGAGTGGACTATTAATGCCTGTCATAATGAATAAGTCTTTAAAACATAATCTCTTTAGGGGCAGGTTTCTGATTGTCTCACTTGCCATTATAGTCCCAGCAGCTAGAACAGTGCCTGGCAGGCACATAGGAGGTCCTCAAATATTTTGGATAACCAATTAACTGGCTTAGTGACTGGTTAGTGGATATTGTAAGTACAGGCTAAGTCAGTGGTTCTCAACTGTTTATCCACCCCAACTTACTCATGGGTTACACCTTGCTCCCACTGTTACTCTGACTTAACTACAGCAGGTTGCTGATGTTCAGGGAAGGGAGTGTATTTCAGAATCTCTAGGGCAGTTTGAAATGTCCCCAGCTGTGATTATGCTCTGCTTCCTTCTTTGAGGATCAGTGAGTGAGGTACAGCATGCCACAGTCGAAAAGTCATTTCGTCTATACTCTGCAATAGGACGGGTAGTGATGATCATATTTTCATTGAACACCTAACTGTACAAATTAATAGAGAGGAACAGATCATGTTAAAAAAAAGTATTTTTTTAACATTAAGTATCAGGTTGTTTTTGTCTCCCCTTAGCCTGTTCAGTGAGTTTTGTTCATGATATTCCATAAAATAACCTCACAGATTGCTTTTCTATCTAAAAGTTCTTCTGTTTTCTCTTACAGCCGGATGCGTAGTGATGGTTTTGATGAAGAAAGTCAAAGAGACTATTGGAGGCCAAAGAATGAAATTTCTGGGGCACTGGATGATGATTTTCTTAAGGCTAAATCCTGGAACAAGAAGTTACATGATTATGAAGCTAACATGCCAGACAGGTTTGTGACTAAATTCCTGTGACCATTAATGGTATTTGGCCTGAGAATGTGTACTTTTAAAAATTATCTCTGCAAAAGCTTATACAGAAATGTTCATAGCATATTTATTCATAATGGCCAGAAAAGTGGAAACCCAAATGTCTATCAACTGATAAATGGATAAAAAAATGTGGTATATGGGATGGTAATAGAATGTTATTTGGCAGTATAAATAAAGTACTGATACATGCTACAACATGTATGAACCTTGAAAACATTATGCTCGGTGAGAAAAGCAGACACAAAAGGCCACTCATGATGATTCTATAGAGACAGAAAGTAGATTAGTGATTGCCGTGGGCTACGGGAGATGGAGGAATGGAGTGACTGCTAATGGATTGTTTCTTTTGGGGGTGATGAAAATGTTCTGAAATTAGTGGTGATGGTAGCACAACTCTGAAAATACTAAAAGCCACTGAAATGTACACTTTAAAAGGGTGAATTTTATGGTATATGAATTATATCTCAATAAGGTTGTTACTTAAAAAAAGTTGTCCTAAGGTAGACAGCATTATGTTATGAAGTGTTTTTGGAGAAGTACTTCACAGCTGAAGAGTAGAATATAAAAGCCCCTTAGTGTTTCTTAAGGAAGAAAATGTCAAGTTTTCTTACCAATGGACAAAGGAATCCTTTGTGTCTGAAATGAGCGTTCAGTACAGAAAATGTAACCAAGTTACCGAGCTATAAATGTGGTGTTGGCTCTACCATATCTCTTTTTTCTTGGTTCTGTGTGTCTCTGTAAATGTACACTCCTAAGTCTAATTTGTCTTTAATTTTTAAGAAATGTATGCATTGCTTTAACAATACATGTACTAAAATGTTATTTTATAGATGGGGTCACAGTGGATATAAAGAGTTATACCCTGAAGAATTTGAAACAGACAGGTAAGGCAAGTACACTTACTGAAAAAAAGTTAGAAAGTAAGATTAGTACACAGTCTGAATTATAAATTGAGTTCTTAATTTTTTTTTTGAAAGAGTGGATATATGTATATGTATAAATGATTTACAGACTTACTTTAGTATTTATTTATTTATTTTGGCTGCACTGGGTCTTAGTTGAGGCAGGTGGGATCTTCGTTGCGGCATGTTTAGTTGCAGCAAGCTTGCGGACTTCTTAGTTGCGGCATGCGAACTTCTTAGTTGCAGCATGCACGTGGGATCCAGTTCCCCGACCAGGGATTAAACCCGGTCCCCCTGCATTGGGAGCTCAGAGTCTTACCCACTGGACCACCAGGGAAGTCCCGAGTTAGTAATTTTTATAAAGTATACAACATTTGCCATTAAAAATGTAACCAGAGAAATAATAGGAGATTTAGTTGGGAGATGACTGGTATTTTGCCTTTCCCTGATATTTGGCATTATCTACAGCATGTAGGTTTTTTTTATATATAGTGTTCCATACAGTAACTCAGTATGGCAGATTAGAATTTTTGTCTTCATTTTAAAGATGAGGAAACAAAAACTCAGTGATAAAGTCTCATAGTAACACTATATCAGTTTTGATTTAAAATTCAGATGTTAACCCCAACTTCCCATCTAGAAAGCAGAATATAAAAATTATATAAATACACTTATTTTCTATAGTAAAGCAATTTTTCTTTTTTATTAGTAGTGATCAGCAGGATATTACCAATGGGAAGAAAACATCTCCCCAGGTAAAATCATCTACCCATGAATCTCACAAACACAAGAAGTCAAAGAAATCCCACAAAAAAAAGCAGAAAAAAAAGTCACACAAAAAACAGAAGAAAAGCAAAAAGGAAGCCACAGATATAACAGCAGATTCCTCAAGTGAGTTCTCAGAAGAAACTGGGGCTTCTAGTACCAGGAAAAGGAAACAACCACATAAGCGCAAGAAAAAATCCAGGAAAAAATCTCTCAAGAAATCTGCTTTATTCTTAGAGGCAGAGTGTAACACTTCCCAGTCAGATGATTCTGCATCCAGCAGTTCTGAGGAAAGTGAGGAAAGAGACACTAAGAAAACCAAAAGGAAAAAGAGAGATAAAAAAGCCCACATCCCTGTAGTTAACAGTGAAATACAGGAGAGGACAAACAAACGCACAAATTGGAAAGTGGCTACAGATGAAAGGTCTGCTGAGAGTTCAGAGGATGACTAAATGAGAAAGAAACATGTTTCCTGCATGACTCTGGATATTTACAGCTCTTACACCTTGGGGATTTGCCAGTGACTCTATTGCTCAGCACAGGGGGCCTGAGGTCAGAGGTGTCCTGTGCCATCTATATACATTCTGACAGACTTCTTGTCTTCTATTTTGGCCTGTTAAACTTGATCCTCTTATTGTTAATAGGGAGTTGGTTATTTTGTTATGAAGGTTTCTTGAAGAGATTATTTTTTGTGATTAATCACATTTAGCGCAGAGTGCATATGCAGCAAATTAAAGGACCCGGAAAGCTGAATCCAGTAATGACCTGGGTATACCAATTGGAATGTTGAATTTGGGGAAAGCAAGGGCTGGGGGTCAAGAGATGGATTGGAACTAGTGCTGTATACAATGGTATGATAAGGGAACATCATGTTGCTCTTGTCTGTTTACATAGTAGGTGCCACAACTTGACTTTGTCTTTAGCCTTGGTGCTTTTGATCTTTCTGTATTTTGACCCCACAGGTGTGGTCCAGTTTACTTGATGAGGAAATGAACATAAGAACAAACATTTGCCATTCATGATAACATCCATAGACAGCTGTTATTGGGAGACTAGGAGTTTTTGACAAATTTCCCTGTTGGACAGGGTCTGTGGCTACACTCAGTATACCCCTAAACATGGTAATTGGATAGTAAAAGGTTTTCTAGTTCCATTGTTTATTGCTTAAATGCACTTGTGTTCAGAATTATTTCTTCAGTTCTCTTAGGTAAGTCCTCAACCAAATGAGGAAGAATTAGGCATTAGTTGTGCTAATGGTGCTCTGAACAGGATTCAGGGCAGCAACAGCTATTTAAGTGTTGTCTTCCTTGTTCATTTCTTAATCTGTTAATGAACTTTAGATTTTTCCTGAAACTAGATTGAATCAGTTCCAAAATGAAATAGGCTTCTCAGGGACATATCCGTTTCTTCCTAGTCTGCCTTTGGATTAAAGCACCAAGCAGAGACCTTGTTATTTCCCTTTGCTATATACTGTGATCCCTACTATGTTAATTCTTAAGAAACCAAAATATCACTGGAAGAAGGCTGGCAGAACACATGAATTATTTTCATTACGGCAGATCAAGTGACATTGTTTTTTCTTGGTCGTCACTTCATGGGTGAAGTAAAGCTTGAAGGCGCAGACTTTTGGTCTTGGTCTGCCATTCATTGGTTATGAGGTCCGGAGCAGGTAAGTCAACCTCCCTGGCCTTACTTTCCCTATGTGTAATACAGAAATACTTCATGGTAGCATGACTGTACGACACCAGCAATAGACTGTGACAACATTCCATGAGGTGGTAATATTTTGTAGTTCTTAACTATTAAATTTGTTCTCTTTACAGAACAGATTTCTAATAAAATGCTTAGTCATAAAATACCTGGTTGGCCAGAGGTTCCCTATCCCTTGATTATAAGCAGGTGCTACTTTTTGGGATATTTATTTGAAATATTAATACTTTGGTACTTAATTGTTGATGTCCCATGGTGCATATTTTTACCTTTGGGATTATTAGTGGCCCAAGCAGGGATGAATAGTCTATATAATTACTACCTCTTAACCTAATGCAATTGTTTTGTTCTTGGAGCAAGTGAAATCTTCGTGGGAAGGAGTTTTCTACATGGATTTTTTTTTTTTTTTTTAGCATAGTTTCTGTGCTATTAAAGTACTGATTCTAAGCACAGACTCAGGAAGATGGGCCATTGGAACAAGGCTTCTCCAGGAAGTTGGTTCTGTTTGGGTCTTGACCTTCCCTTCCTCTCATACTAGCAGGCCTCTTCCCAGTGAATACACATTTTGCCTGTTCTGTTTTTTGCCATGTTTACCTTTTCTTGGTCCTGTATAAGCAATAAAGCTGTTTTCTGTTCTTCACCTTTCTCAACCCCAAATTCTCTTCTATGCCTTAGCGTAAGGCTTTGATGGTTCTTCCAGCCCCCTTAAATATGGCTTAGGGTGGCTCTTCAAAACCTAAGATCTCTCATTTGCACTATTGGCCTTGGAACATAGTTGTTTCTAATGTTCCTGCCAATCAGAGATCTATATATTAAACCCTAAAATGGGATTTAAAAAAAGAGAGTTGGAGAATTCACATTTATTGAATAACTGTTGTGATACAAGATGGAATTTCTGAATTCCCAATAAATAAATTTCACTTTTTGAACATTTGATCTCTTACTTTTTAGCACCAACAGGCTTGGTAACAGCCTGAAGTTAACCTGACAATGGGTTGACAACATTTCCCTGCTGGCCCTTCAACCTGCTTAATAATAAGTCTTTTGCTTCTTCAGTCATTCTCCCACGGGGTGGCCTACTGCCCTCCTTTCTGTACAATCTGGGCAAACCGACTGGTGATAGCAAGAGTAGTGTCAATGAAGCGGTCCACACAGCTAGAGAGACAATTTTCTGTGCGAGAGTCTAGGCGATTCCCTGGCTTCTCCACACATTTATCCCAACATAACTCCATGAAGTGATGCACCTAAGAAGAAAGAAAAATAGTAACAACTTGGGGTCTGCAGACAGGCCTAACTCTATGAATTTTCTTATTTCCTTCCCATTTTTCTCATTTTCTGTCACCTGACTATTCTTTGACTCTCTCCTCACTTCTAATTTGTCACCAATATGGACCAACTCCGCATCCCTACATTGAAACAATCCTTTTATTCTCTCCTTTTCTGTTTTTCTTAGTAATTAAAAAATATGTACTTTCCATCAAGTCACCCTAATGCATCAGTTTCTCTGTTAGCCACTGAGGGCACTCCCTTATTTAACACCCAACCCATCTGTTTCAATGAGGTCCACACACAGCATACTCAACTTGACTCTCAATACTCCTCCCTAAAGATTTTTCCACAGTTTAAATTATTACCTCCTTGAGAGCACTGCCCATTATTTTCTAACTGTGTCACTTCCTTAGTCAGATAGAAAATCTCAGGCAGGATTAATACCTTCTTTTATATTTCCAAACTAGCACCAGCGTAAGCTGGGAGGCTATGGTACCAATTAATTCCCCCAAACCACTGCACTCATCTCATTCTAAACCTATTCTTAAGTAGTTCTTAACCTTTTTGGGGTCATGGACATATCTGAGAATCCGATGAAGGTTACGGGCCCAATCTACAGAAAAATGCACACACAGGCACAGAAAATGTGTGCACTTTCATAATGTTCAGCACCCAAAGATTTCTAACCAGGGTTCTTGCTACTTACATTCAGCGAACTCTCCCCTTCCCCCCCCCCCAACACGGGGGAATAACCATTTACCAAGGGCTTAACTTCTTTGGGAGGCTGGGTACTAAGCAGTCAATCCTTTCTGCGTCCTAAAAGATGACTATCACCTCCGTTTAAGAGGCACGGTTAAGTAACTAGGTTTAGGGTTAGTCATGCAGCTAGAAAGGGGCAACGCCGCGGTTGGAACCATGCTCCAAAACCCTTGTTCTAAACTAACAGTCTAGACCGACTACTTCAGAGCCCACCTTGATCCAATAATGCTCTACTGCTCTATCGTTTTCCAATACATTATTGCATATGATCCTCGATATCCAGTGAGGCAGCGGGCGACTGCGAAACCAAGACTTACAGTGGACGGGCGTTTTGTCTATGGGCACGTGACCTGTAAGGGGCAGAGGCAAGCTTAGAACCGGAATCTTCCGAATGCCAGCCCAGAGAGCTCACCGCCAAGCTAGGCTCCCGTGCCTTTGTGTCGCCCGAGCCTTTCTTCGCTTTACACCTTCTCTTTCCCCCCACTACAGGCTTGCTTAGAGGGTACCTGAGCACTACGGGTCACCAGCGGCAGAACCGGGCGCAGCACGCACGGAGCATAGGGCTGCCGCACCGCCCCGCCACCGTTCAGAGCTCCGCGGGTGCCCGGAACCTGTACTTCACCCTCTTTTCTCTTCACACTGGTCCCTGTCCCCGCACCTGTGCAGTGAACTGCGCTTTCTGCTGTTCCGCCGCCACCAGGCGCTGCAACTCCGCTTCATCCGCCTCACCCAGCTCCGCCATTGCCTGCGTCGAGCTCGGGACCTTCCGACGAGCTGTGTGCGCATGTGCGGCGGGACCGAGCCAACACCAACTTCCGGTTCACCCGGCGTTTTCCGTTTCCTCGTTTTCTTTCGTCGTTGCGGGTGGATGTTGTCATATGACTGCTTCCGGGTTGCTGGATGACCTTGAGCCTTCCCGAGCGACATGGCGACTCTCTGGAGGCTGAGTGTCCTCTGCGGTGCCGGAGGTGGGCGAGGTGAGGGTCCTGGCAGCCGGAGGTGCTTAGGGGGAAGGGAATGCGATGAGGATTCGTCTGCTGGGCGGTGAGACCTTTTGAGCGGAGGTAGGGTGGGGCGGGGCGGGGGTGTCTCTCCTCCTTCCCTTTGGCAGCTCTGCCTCCTGCCGAAACCACGGCATCACCAGCGTTGCCTGCGGGCCCAGATATTTACCCGAGAGCATATCTCCCCTGCTCTGGGCTGACGTGGTGATGGGGTAATTTGAAAGTTATGGTCTTGCAGAGGCTATTCACATGAGTTCTCTTTTTCTCCCCATTCGCTGTTTTTAGAGTGCTCCCTCCCTGAATCGCAAAAGTGTCAGGGTCAAAGTCCCAATCCACGTCTTGCCTATTTCCCTTGGAGTTGAGTTCGATAATTATAGAAGTGGGCATTTGTGTTATACCAGGCACTGTAGTATGGTTGGGTTACAAATGTGAAAAAACATAGTTCCAGCCCTCAAAGAGTTTTCGTTTTTGTAGAGAAAACACATATAAGCATAATGTAAAGAGAAAACATAACATAACATAAAGAGAAAACATAACATAAAGAGAAAACTGTGCAGTAAGTAAATTGTATGCCAGTCCAGAGGAAGAATATATTAGCTATGTGTTTTGGAAGGATCACCCTGTCTGGGTTCTTGAAGGAGGTGTGCCTGATTTGAGTGTTGAGGGTAAGGAAGGCCACAGGAAGAAGGGCATTACAGTTAGGGCTACTGGGATGAGCAAAAGAATGATGAAGGAGTAGAAACTGCTTGTTATGAGAGAAAACAAAACCAATCAGATATTAGAGTGTGAAGCTCAAGATGAGGAGTGAGATGGTTCTGGAAAGGTGAACTGAAGTCAAATCAGAGAAGAACTTGTCTTGATTTGGAGTATGCATTTTACTTCGTGTGAAGGGGAGCCCTTGAAAGATTTGACATAGATTTGCAGTTTACATTGACCACTTTGGTAACAATGTGGTAGATGGCCATCATGGGAAATGGGGCAGGCTAAGACATAAGTCAGGGAGACGAGTTGAGACACTGTTGTAGCCGTGTTGGCAAGGATGGTGAGGTCCTGAACTTGGAAAGTTGTACATAAGAGAAGATTGTCTCAGGAAATGTTAGGAGATACATCGTATGATTTGGCATTTGACTGAATTTAGAGGGAATGTCCTACATGACTTCCAGATTTCTGGGTAAAGTGAAAGAGTGGCTGGGATGTCATTAAATAAAGTGGTAAGCATGTAGATGGGGGGCAATTTTAAATGAGAAAGTGAGTTGAAGGGTGATTTTAGTTTTTGTCATGGTAAGTTTGAGGACCATGTGGGGTATCTCAGGGGAGAGGCCTTCCAGGCACTTAAACTTCTGAAACTCTGGGGAGATATCAGGCCTGGGGATACAGAGTTGGGTTTCATCAGCTTAAAGGCACTAGAAGTTGAGTGGACAAAATGTCTAGGGGTGGGCATAGGAAGCAAGGAGAGCAATGGGCAGATGATGGAATCCTGGGCAAACATTTAAGAGCGGCTGCAGAGGAGAGAATCAAAAGGAGAAGCAGAAGAGAGTTCTTTCAGAGAAGAGAAGGGAGGAGAGGCCACCAGTGCCACGTGATGCAGAAAGCCCAATAAGATGAAGACTAAACAGTGTCTATTGGATGTGGCCACAGGAGACCATTGGTGACTTACTAAAGCAGCTTTGGTGGGGATAAAGACGAGTTTCAGAGTTGAAGAATGATAAGGAAATGAGGAAGTTGAGGTGATTTAGACAACACTTTAAAGAAGCATGTTTGGAAAGTGAAGAAAGGGAGCAGGGGAAGAGTGCATGGGCATTAGAGGACATAGGATCAAGGGAAGGGTTAATTATATTACATCAGTTGAGGGAAAATGGTCAGTAGGAAGGAAGGAGAGGTTAAAGATACAGGAGAGAAATTACATTTTATCGAGTGCTTATAACATTCTGGGAATTATGCTGAACATTTTACATATATTTTAAAATTTTCAACGGAGTATTATGAAGTAAATACCAGTATTTTCATTTTACAAAAGAGAGGACATTGACTCTTGGAGAGCCTATTTAACTTAATTGCTCATCGTCTCACAGCAGCATTGGTAGGGTTGGGTGTACCTAGGTCTGCCTATTTTTAAACCAAGAGACAAGATCTAAAAGAGGACAGAAAGGGATGGGTTCAAGAGTGCAAGCAGAGAAATTGATCTTGAAAAGGAAGATGGTATTTCCCAAACTAGACTGACTTCCCTGAAGACAAAGACTTTGTCTTTTATCTCTCTTGCTATAGTGCAGAGCATAATCTTGCATGTATTAAATGTTTGTTGGATGAATAGATGAATAAATGGGAGAAGAAAGGAGCTATAAGTTATTTTTTTTAATTAGTCAAAGTGAAGCCCTTTTATGTAAGTGTTCATTGATTTTTCAATATTTCCATGGCTACTTAGTCTAATCTCATAGCAGCCCAGTGAAATAGACGCTATCCTCATTTTACAGATGAGTTGGTCATTCCCTGTTTGGGGTTAAATCGCTTGCCTATGGTCATTTAGAAAGTCTGTCAATCCTGTTAAAGGAGAGGTGCTTATGATCCCCCTTATGTCTCTTTCCTTAGCTCTCTTCCTCCGAACCCCAGTGGTCAGACCGGCTCATGTCTCAGCATTTCTCCAGGACCGATCAACCCCAGGATGGTGTGGAATACAGCACATTCACCTGTCACCCAGCCACCATTGTATGTCCATCTTCATCTGGGCTGATTATCATGCCTTTGGCAGGACTTGCTGTCTCTGAGAGGAACTCTTGTGTCCAACTCTGTCAAATGAAGACCTAGCCTACACCTGGGCACACAATGCTAGCATGGTTGAATCATGCCATTTACACTCATACAGAAACTTCTGGTCTAAGTCTTTTTAAATTTTTTAACTTTTTAAAAAGAAAATAGTTCTGTGGGAAGAATCTGTTCAATATAGTTTAGTTACTTTTATTTATGTAGCTAATGGAGAGGAGCCAGATCCAAATAATTTGGCATAGTAGACAGTTTAAAAAATCATGCATATTTATAGCTGTAATTGACATGCTTATTTTTATTTAGGTTGATATTAAAATCATGGCATTTCTTGGATGAATACTGTTTAGGTATTAAATCTTAGAAAATCTGTAGGTGAATAACAAGTTAACTATATTTTCATTTTTAAAGTCTAGAAAGATCAGTATTTTACAGAGAAGACTTCTTTTGATTCTTAAGTCTACCAGTTATAATTGCATCTGAGTTATGAGTAATTAGGCAAGTATAGTTTTCCTGCTTTTTAGAATTATGTTATCTTTGAAAAGTTTTTGTTTCTGAACTTCGTTCAGTTAGATTTAGCAGAGTGGTTTTAACTTGGGGTGCATGGGACTAAAGGAAGTTCCCCCAAAGTTGTATACACAGTCTTTATTTTTTAAATTTATTTATTTATTTATTTATTTATGGCTGCATTGGGTCTTCATTGCTGCACACAGGCTTTCTCTAGTTGTGGCGAGCAGGGGCTAGTCTTCATTGTGGTGTGCGGTCTTCTCATTGCGGTGGTTTCTCTTGTTGTGGAGCATGGGCTCTAGGCATGTGGGCTCAGTAGTTGTGGCTCGTGGCTCTAGAGCGCATGCTCAGTAGTTGTGATGCCCGGGCTTAGTTGCTCTGCGGCATGTGGGATCTTCCCGGACCAGGGCTCAAACCCGTGTCCCCTGCATTGGGCAGGCAGATTCTTAACCACTGCGCCACCAAAAAAAAAAAAAATTTTTTTTTTTAAAAATTTTTTGGCCACGCTGCGCAACATGTGGGATCTTACTTCCCTGACCAGGGATGAAACCCGCGCCCCCTGCATTGGGAGCGCAGAGTCTTAAGCACTGGACTGCCAGGGAAGTCCCCCTACACAGTTTTTAATGTGTGTATCTATGTGCACTTTTCCAGGAAGTAGCTCCATCCTTTTATTAGATTCCCAATGGGGTGTGTAACCAAAAAAAGGTAGAGGCTCTCGAAGAGATGTTTAAAGCCCATTTTATTTTCACTTGTTTAAAAGACGTTTTCAGGGACTTCCCTGGTGGTCCAGTGGTTAGCAGTCCACCTGCCAGTGCAGGGGATACGGGTTTGAGCCCTGGTCCAGGAAGATCCCGTATGCCGCAGAACAGCTGAGCCTGTGAGCCACAACTGCTGAAGCCTGTGCATCTAGAGCCCGTGCTCCGCAACAAGAGAAACCACCACAGTGTGAAGCCTGCGCGCCGCAACGAAGAGTGGTCCCCGCTCACCGCAGCTTGGATGAGAGGGCCCATGCACAGCAATGAAAACCCAGTGTAGCCAAAAATAAATAAAAATAAATAAATGTATAAAAAAAATAAATAAAAGAAGTTTTCACATTCCATATCTATTTTTGGCTGTTTATAAGTAACGGAACAGAAGAAGAACCATGACCCTAAAAGTTGACAGTAGAACTTTGCTTCTATCTATCTATTTATTTTTGGCTCTGTTGGGTCTTCGTTGCTGTGGGCGGGCTTTCTCTAGTTGTGGCGAGCAGGGGCTACTCTTCGTTGCGGTGTGCGGGCTTCTCATCACGGTGGCTTTTGTTGCGGAGCACAGGCTCTAGGCACGCGGGCTTCAGTAGTTGTGGCTCACGGACTCTAGAGTGAAGGCTCAGTAGTTGTGGCACATGGGCTTTGTTGCTCCTCGGCATGTGGGATCTTCCCAGGCCAGGGCTCGAGCCCGTGTCTCCTGCATTGGCAGGCAGGTTCCCCCCCCCCCCCCGACCCCGTACGTGGGCCTCTCATTGTTGTGGCCTCTTCCGTTGCGGAGCGCAGGCTCAGCGGCTCCGCGGCATGTGGGATCCTCCCGGACCGGGGCATGAACCCGTGTCCCCTGCATCGGCAGGCGGACTGTCAACCATTGCACCACCAGGGAAGCCCCTGGCAGGCAGATTTTTAACCACTGCGCCACCAGGGAAGCCCGAGAACTTTGCTTCTCTTTGAGTTGGCTGGTTTAATTTTCTTTTGGGAGGATTTTTAATATTATTTTACTTACTTTAATATTACTTTACTTACAATATTACTTTACTTTTGATTAGGTGTAAACAAAAGAGTGATGTTTTAAAGGAATTCCATAGGTGTCACCAACTTATATTCATAAGGTATCTGTCTATTACACTGAAGTCCAAGATTGGTAATTCTGCAAAGATATTTTGTCCATCTTCTTGCCTATAAGCAAAGTGGATCTGTCTTCTAATTAACATATGTAGGTGTTGAGACACCCTGTGCTGAAAGACTTCAAAGAAAGGAGATTGCATCTCTCACTTACCTTTATCTTACCCTGTTTATGCTCAGAGTTAAGTCTTCCATGCATTCTGTTTGCCATTATGTCAGTGGGTTATTTTGTGGCAAATACTGAGATGTGTGTTTCCCCCTGCAACTCTTACGAATCTCGTCCTTCCTTTCTACAGCTGGTTCCAAGGCTGCGTCTCTCCACTGGACTGGTGAGAGGGTTGTCAGTGTTTTGCTCCTGGGCCTAATTCCAGCTGCTTATTTGAATCCTTGCTCTGCGGTGGACTACTCTCTGGCTGCAGCCCTCACTCTTCATAGTCACTGGCAAGTACAGCAGTCCTTTCAGTATTACATTGTCAGCTCAATTTGTTTGCTGTGAGCTTGTCTCACTATTGCATATGAGGGAGAAGTTGGTTGAGATACTGAAGATCTGAAGAGAACCTTAAAACATATGTAGACTATTTATATGCCCAGATTTATGTATCCACATGCCTATTTGATGTCTTTGCTTTCATATCTGTACACATTTTGAACACAGCATGTCATAAAACTGAGTTCCTGATCTTCCCCAGATCTCTTCCTCCAGTATTCTTGCCCATTTGAGTTAATGACATTTCCATTCTTCTATTTGTTCAAGCCCCAAACCTGGTCATCATGCTTGATTCCAGAAGTAGTCTCCTAACTGGTCTCCTGTCCTCAACACAGCAGCCCCTGTGATCCTGTTAAAATATTAAGACAGGTCCAGACACTCCTTGAAACCCTTCATTGTCTCCTAATCTTACTTAAACTAAAAGGCAGAGTTCTTACAGTGATCTACAGACTCTATATGGTCTTGGCCCCTCTTTCTTTCCTCATTTGCAACGATTTTCTGTCACATTCACACTGGCTTCCTTGCTAATTCTTGAACACACCTGGGTCACTCCAGGCCTCAGGGCTTTACTCTTACAGTTCCTTCTACTTGAAACTTTTCCTAGTTATGTACTTGGCTTGTTGCCTCATTTCCTTCACATCTTAAATGTTACCTTCTCAATGAAGCCGTCTCTAACGACTTACTCAAAATTGCAGTGTCTCTCCCAACATTCCTTATCCCTCTCCCCTGTCTTTATTGTCTCAGTAGCACTTATTTCATTCTAATATACTTTATCATCTGTTTATCTTGTATATTTCTTGTCTCCCCTCACGAGAATGAAAGCACAGATACAGAAAATCATAAGAATCAAATCTATGGCTTAGTGAATTATTATAACAGTAATACCCCCCAGGTCAAGAAATAGACCTTTGCCACCTACTGCAGGAGCCTCTTCCTTGTGTTGTATCTCAGTCATAATGGTTCAACATCCCCCCACCAGAAAAAATTTTATTCTGATTTTTATAGCAATCGTTTTCTTACATTTCATCATAGTTTTATTACCTAAATGTGCATCACTAGACACTATAGTTCAGTTTTGCTCTTTTTAAAAAAAGAAATGTAATAGGAGTTTTGACTGTTTTTATTTGTTGTTATATCTTTAGTGCCTAGGGCAGTATCTCACACATAGCACTAAGTAAATATTTGTCGAATGGATGAATTTCCAGTTTTTATTTATTTTACCCAGTGTAGTTTGTTAGACTTTCTAAGTTAATGAACCTTCTAGAAAGTTTGTTAATAACAATTGGGTTCCTTAAGTTGTCCCTTTTATGTTGTTTTGCAAGGACAATATGCTGTCATGGGTGGGGGAGGTTTTTTTTGGATTGTTAGTACTGAAAGCACTTGGGGGAGTATCTTAACCAACCCTATTGTTTTACAGTTGTAGAAACTAAACCCCAGGGAAGTTAAGTAACTTGTCAGAATCATTTTCTAGCTAGTATTAAAGGTGATTTTGCTTACCTAGTTTTCTAGGGTTGGTTAGAATTACCCTTTAACCAGATAGACCTCTCACAATAAAAGATTCCAGTTGCATATGGAAATACTAGCTCACAGCTACAGTAGGATTTCTCTGATGTGTGTTTCTTGAAAGGAGATCCATCTAAATCGGTGAAAAATCAGAATAAGAGATAAATCTAAAGTCATACATTTTCTTTTTTGGCCGTGCTGTGTGGCATATGGGATCTTAGTTCCCCAACCAGGGATTGAACCCGTGCCCCCTGAAGTGGAAGTGTGGAGTGTTAACCACTGGACCGCCAGGGAAGCCCTAAAGTCATACATTCTAAAAATTACGATTGACTTCTCCAATTACCTTACTGATTCTCTCTTCCTTTTTCAAACATACACAGAAAAGACTTGAAAGAATTGTCTATAATTGTGCACTAGTTCCTTAGCATCCAATCTGCTGGGGTTTTTTTTGGCGGTACGAAGGCCTCTCACTGTTGTGGCCTTTCCCGTTGTGGAGCACAGGCTCCGGACGCGCAGGCTCAGCGGCCATGGCTCACGGGCCCAGCCGATCCGCAGCATGTGGGATCTTCCCGGACCGGGGCACGAACCCGTGTCCCCTGCGTCAGCAGGCGGACTCTCAACCACTGCGCCACCAGGGAAGCCCAGCATCCCATCTTTTTTAACCCACATTAATTGGGCTTTTTATCCCAACTGTGTAACTGAAGTCATTCTTATCAAAATCACTAAAGACCTTCATTTTTTCCAAATCCAGTTGTCCATTCTCTGTCCTCCACTTGAAACTCAGCAGCATTCAACTTAATCGACCGTTCTCTCCTTAAGTAAATTTTCTTTGGCTTCCTAGATGCTATACTCACCTTGTTTTCTTGTACCTTACCAGCTGTACTTTCTCAGTCTCCTCTGTCAGCTCCCTTTCCTCTTGTCTGACCTCTGAATAATAAAGGTCTGACCTCCAGGCTCATTCTAGGCTTTTTAAAATTTCTCTGTTGACACACTTTTCCAAGGTGAGCTCAGATCAGACTTCTTTTCCTGAGCTGCAGACTTGTATTTCCAGTTGTCTGACCGACTTATCCACTTGGATGTCTAATAGTCATCCCAAATTTAATATTGCCAAAAATCACTCTTTCCGCCCCCCCCCCGAAATCTCTTTTGATTTCCCCTCAAAACCTCCTTCTCTCCCGTTCTTCCCTAATTCAATTAAATCTTGTTGTTCAAGCCAAAAATCCTGGGAGTCATTCTAGGTATTACTTTTTGTCTTAACCCCACAACCAGTCCATCAGCTTGCGTTAGTTCTCTCCTCAGAATGTAGTCTGAGCCAAGTTAAGCCAGCAGCCTTGCCTAGGCTACTCCGGCTGCTTCCTAACTAGTTTTTTATTTCTGTTCTTGCCACCCTTCTGCCCGCACTGTCCTTTCACCACGTATAGCCAAAGTGACCTTTTTAAAAGGTAAAATTACATTTATCCAAAGAAGATATGCAAATGGAAAATAAGCACATGAAAAAATGCTCAACATTGTTTGTTATTAGAGAAATGCAAATCAAAACCTCATTGAGATACCACTTTACACCTTACACTTTATACCACTTTACGCTTTACACCGACTTTACACATCGAGATACCACTTTACACCACTTTACACTTTACCAGGATGGCTGTAATCAAAAAGATGGACAATAATGAGTGTTGAGAAGTGGGAGTCCTCATATACCTCTGCTGGGAATGTAAAACGTTGCGGCTACCTTGGAAGACAGTTTGGCAGGTCTAACAAAAGTTATTATAACAAAGAGTTATAATATGAGTTAACAACAGAGAGTTGCTATATGACTTGACAATTTCACTTTTAGGTGTATACCTACCAAAATTGAAAACATATGTCCCCACGCACACAAAAACTTGTACAATAATGTTCATAGCAGTGTTATTATATAATAGCCAAAGAGGCGAAACAGTCCAGATGTGTCTTAATTGATGAATAGCTAAACAAAATGTGATATGTTTTTACAAAGGAAGATTACTTGGCCATACAAAGACTGAAGTGCTGATCCGTGGTGCAACATGGCTGAACCTTGGAAATGTTATGCTGAGTGAAAGAAACTCAACACAAAAGGCCGTATATTGTATGATTTCATTTATAAAAAGTGTCCCGAATTAGCAAATATGTAGAGACAGAAAACAAATTAGTGATTGCTTAATGGGCTAAAGGGTACAGAGTTTGTTTCTGATGAAAATGTTCTGGGATTAAACAGTGATGGTGTTGCACAACTCTGTGTGAGTATACTAAAAGCCACAGAATTGTTAATTTTATGGTACATGAATTATATCTCAATAGAACTGTTACTTAAAAAGTAAAATTAGGTCACTGCTTACTTTGGTCACTGCCTACTTAAAGCACAGCTGTGGTTTCCCGTTGTATTTCGAGTAAAATTCAAACTCCTTGTTATGACCTTCAAGCCCCTATGCGATCTGCCCCTGCCTTCTGGTCTCTCTCTTCTCCAGCCACATAACCTTTCTACGATTCCTCAGAGATGCCAAGGTCATTGTTACTTTTGTTTGGGATGTTCTTTTCATTCAAGCCATCCTTTCTAAAATATTTCTTCATAGCACGTATGTACTTTTTCTTTCTCTTCACTAAAATGTTTGTTCCTAAGGGCAGGAATGCTGTCTTATTTGCTGCACTCTCAACATCTGTAACAGATTCTGGCACATATCTGCTTAATAAATTCTTTTTCAATTAATGAAAAAGTCTGTAGGCCATTTGTTTGGGTTTAAAAATAAAAAACAAAATTTTATAAATAGAGTAGGAATTAGTTACTGTCTTTGATATAAACGACTCGAAAATTGAATCTGAAGGATAGGAAGGTGTCTTTATTGTTAGGGTACACTTGATTCCTTCATTTTGGTTTATGATTTTTGTTACCATGAGTTGCATTTTGACTTGACTGATTATTTTTTTTGCAGCCAAGTTAACCGAATAGCCTTCTAACATCACTTGTGGTTTTTTATTTGTACTGTGATTTTTTTTTTCTTTAGGGGCATTGGACAAGTTGTTACTGACTATGTTCGAGGGGCTGCGTTGCAGAAAGCTGCCAAGGCAGGCTTTTTGGTGCTCTCGGCGTTCACCTTTGCTGGGCTTTGTTATTTCAACTATCATGATGTGGGCATCTGCAAAGCTGTGGCTATGCTGTGGAAGCTCTGACCCTTTAGACTTAACACCTTGAGAATTGATTGTACACCTGCTTGCCTCTGCTATGTCATGCCATTTCAACTCACAATAAGAAGGAAATAACAGATTAGTCCGCTGGTAAACCTCTTCTCCTAATCAGCCAGTTATGTTTAGAGTTTAATCTTTGAAGAAAGATTTGAGAGAAATTGTATCCAAGAAGTTGTGAGACTGAGTTTTGTATTCTGGAGAGTTAATGGGGTGTCTCACAGCTTCTCAGAAGACTCACAGTATAACTAAACATTATATATGAGCCTTTGCCTGTTAATTTATCAGACTTTTAAAGGGAATTCAGTTTTATTACTCTCAATATTTGATCAAACTTCTATATTTGTCCTAGGATGATGGAGAAAGGGAACGACTTAATTCATAAGTAAAGACTTTGCAGAAAATTAGGCAGTGTTTTGTTTTTGTAAACATCCCCCCCCTCTTTTCAGTCGATACCAGTTACTGATGGTTACGTGTCCTAGGGAGATTTGAAAATTAGAAATGCTGATATTTCACATTACTGATTTCTAGATCCTAGGAAGAAGAACCTGGAGAGTTTCTGAATATAGAGAAGTTTCATGTAGGGAGGAGGTCCCTTTATAGATGTTTCAAATTGTTACAGGTTCTAAATGGAGACTTAATCCTCAAATGTGTTTATTTTACTGGTCCTAAAATAATCTGTTCACAAATATAAAATTGTAAGTAATAATTTGTTGTTTTCCCACCGTGGGAATCTCTAATGTGAAAATGTATTCTATGAAGGTAAAGTTTTTTTAAAAATAAAAATGCTGTATAATAAAAATTTATTCTACTCTTTTATGTCTTAATTGTCCATAGTTTTATTCAGTAGAACTGAGTGTCTATTGCATCTATAGCACGGAAACAGGACTGAGTGTTTAAATTTCCTTCTGAGTTTAGCAGTTAGGTAAATCAGATACAAAGTGCTGTAATACAGAAAAGACTTACATGTAATAGGCAGAAACATACTGAGTATAAGTAGTTTGGTATGAGGAAAGTAATAAGATTAAGTAGTAGGAATCAGAATTGGGTCCAGATTATGGTGTTCTGTGGTTGCCAGCCTTTATATTCAAATTTTATACTGTATGCAGTTAATCTGGTCTTAAGGGATGAGTGTAATGCATGATGGTTTCATCTAGCAATGTAGATGAAATGGGAGTTGGTGCATTTCACTCACTGAGGACCTTACTGGATAACTGAGGCAAACTATCGAAGGGGAGCTGGCTAGAAGGGTAAGTGTTCATGCTGGAGGTTAAAGATAAGGTCCCCTTAATGTGCTTACAACCTTGTAGGATATTTATTAAGGGTTTAGGAAGAGGTGGTTAATTCTGTTTTGGGGCAGTTTAAAGGTTTCAGAAGGGGGTGAAGCCTGAGTAGCAGTAGTTCACCAAGGAGTCATGGTGGTGGGCCAGTCCGCCTTGGCAGGGAGGAGTATTTTATTACTGACTTGGTTTAGAATTGGTGGTTCATTATGATGATAAAAAAGCGGACTGACCTTTAGTCAGTTTCGTTATTGTTTTAAAATTCTCTATAGTGATCCCCCTTAGAGTCATTCCTCACCACCCCCCCACTGCTCCCCCATCCCTCCAGCCCCCAGTACACCACTGCTGTCAAATGGAGTGGGGAAATGGATTTTTCCGTAGGGTAGCTATCACCAATACCATCAGATCGTAGTTTGGCTTTGGAAGGGTGTCTAATGCTAATAAGCTTCATTAGATCATGATTGAATGTTAGAGTGGAGGCTGGTTAGAGTGGACCTGCCCCACATCCTGGTCAGTTTTGTAATTAGGTTGGAGCTGAGCTGTCACTTTGGAAAATCAGTGGGTTGCTGTGAGTTGCTGGAGCAGCAGCGAAGATGAGGCAGGGTCTAACAGCAATAAGACGTTTCTGAGGTTAGGCAGGACATGATCAGAATTGTGCTTCAGAAGGAATTTAGGCAGCATTAGGAAGGTTGATGAACTAGAGGCAGAAGGATGTATAAGAAGATAGAGGTAGAAGACAGTGACAGTGGAAAGTAGGAGTCAATTTCAAAACATATTGTAGAAGTCAACATTCATTTGGTAGGTATTAAGTATCTTGTGTAATTGGCACTGTGCCAGGTACTGTGGCTAAAGAGGTAGGAATTTCTCTCCCCTTAGAATTCATAGTCTAATTGGGGCAACAGATAAATGATTGCAGTACAGTGTAATAAGTGCAAGAATAGTTAAGCACATTGAGCAGTGATGTAACAAAGGGTACAGGAAGAATTTGCTTGCAAGTTTCATGGGAGACAAGAGTCTTGACCTGGATTCTGAAAGATAAGGAGCTGATACGAGGCCAAGGAAGCTGGGGTGAGGTGTGAGGAGGCTAGAGGATGGTAGATAGATCAGGCAGAAGATTGCACGTGATTCGGTACGATTGCAACGTAGAGAGGGACTGACTGTAGAGGACCTTCTATGCCATGGTAAGTAATTGAGAGAACTGAGTCACTGAAGATTGTTAATTATGCAAATGACATGGTCAGATGTATATTTTATTTTTTTAATAAATTTGTTTATTTGTTTATTCTTGGCTGCGTTGGGTCTTCGTTGCTGCACACAGGCTTTTCTCTAGTTGTGGCAAGCGAGGGCTACTCTTCGTTGCGGTGCACGGGCTTCTCGTTGCGGTGGCTTCTCTTGTTGTGGAGTACGGGCTCTAGGTGCGCGGGCTTCAGTAGTTGTGGCTTGCAGGCTCTAGAGCATAGGCTCAGTAGTTGTGGCACACGGGCTTAGTTGATCCGTGGCATATGGGATCTTCCCGGACTAGGGCTCGAACCCGTGTCCCCTGCATTGGCAGGCGGATTCTCAACCACTGCGCTACCAGGGAAGCCCCAGATGTTTATTTTAAATAGGTTGTGCTGGCAGCTGTGCACAGTGTGGATTTGAAGGAGGAAACAGGTTATTTCAGTGATCCAGAAAGCAATTATGAATTCTGAAGGTAGTAGTAGTGAGGATGAAAATAAATTCAAGAGTTATCTAGAACTTAGAATCAATAAGTTATACTGGGGTACGAAAGATCGAGAGAGGAGCGAGCCTAGCCCAATTTTTTTGTTGTAAAAAATGAAAAATGGGAAGTCGTGTCATTAATTTTTGAAGGAAAATTAGATATGGTAGTGGAGGGATAGGTCACTACAAAAGTTTTGGATTTGTGAGATATCCAGGAAGAGAGAGAATTTGTAGACTTGCATTTTTTGTCAGTATGACAGACTAAATTTTAGGAATTACTTTGCTATGACGCACCTAAGAATGTTAAACAACAAGAATAACTTTTAAAACGTGGCTGAGCTTGCTTAGAGTTTAACAGCTGTTGAACGATACTGAAATTACTCTTTATCATGAAGGGGAAGTATGGCAACTAGATTTAGATTGGAGTGGCACTCCATAGTTATAAAGGAAGCAGACAATGAAATAATATTATAAAAGGTAGCTTATGTGGTTCCTACTTTTGAGTAAGGTATCACTAAAACACAGGTCTGTCTTTCATGTCAACAAGAATGGTTTATCATAGTTAGGAATGTCCAAAATTAAGAGGTTAATGGAATATAGGTTATTAAAGAAAGAAAAGTCCCGTTGAACATCTGTAGCCCATAGCAGAGCTCTTGGATATTTTAAAGTCAGTTCATGGGACTTCCCTGGTGGCTCAGTGGTTAAGAATCTGCTTGCCACTGCAGGGTACATGGGTTCAATCCCTGATCCGGGAAGATCCCACATGCCGCAGAGCAACTAAGCCCATGCACCACAACTACTGAACCTATGCTCTAGAGCCCGCGAGCCACAACTACTGAGCCTGAGTGCCACAACTACTGAAGCCCGCGCGCCTAGAGCCCTTGCTCCACAACAAGAGAAGCCACCGCAATGAGAAGACTCTGCACCGCAACGAAGAGTAAACCCTGCTCGCCACAACTAGAGAAAGCCCGTGCACAGCAATGAAGACCCAATGCAGGCAAAAATAAATTAATTAAAAAAAAATAAAGTCAGCTCATATAGTGTTTTAGCTAACCAAAGTATGAAGAATACAAAACGTAACTAATATTTTTAGTATCTCTCCTTTCATGAGGTAAGAAAATACTATAGTCATCTAGGACACCCCAAAGAAAGTTTGGATGTAAAAGTCCTCTTAACAATTTTATTATTCTGAATTTAAGCCTTGAGTTTAGGAAATGAACAACAGCAACAACAAAAAAAACCTCTCGGAGAATATTGGTTATTAAATATAGGCTTAAGTCAAAGATACCAAAATACATAAAACATCTTGCTTTAGAGTAACAATATGCACAACAGGAAACTTTCAGAAGTGAGGAACTTTTGCTAAGACTGATTCAAGAGAATGATAAAGGCACAAAAACTATATTTAAAGATCAATCTTATTCTGTACTACCAATTTTCTCTTTAAAAATGACTGGGGCTTCCCCGGTGGCGCAGTGGTTGAGAGTCCGCCTGCCGATGCAGGGGACACGGGTTCGTGCCCCGGTCCGGGAAGATCCCACATGATCCCACATGCTGCGGAGCGGCTGGCCCCGTGAGCCATGGCCGCTGGGCCTGCGTGTCCGGAGCCTGTGCTCCGCAACGGGAGAGGCCACAACAGTGAGAGGCCCGCGTACCCCCGCCCCCCCCAAAAAAGAATTATAAGCCTTTTTTGCCTACTAATCTTAGTATTTCTTCATAAGGTTCACATTTCACTTCATTGCAGATTTTAGTCTCAACAGTTTATTTCATTGCAGCAAATGTGATCCATTTAACACATTCAGAGAGATGGCAACACACTGAGATCTTCTACCATGCCTTAATGGTTCAGATTGTTTTTTGGGCTACCATAGCTTATTAAAGAAGTGTCCATTGCTTGATGAAGATGATATAGTCGGGTTCTGTTTTGATATAATCTAACATTCCAAGCAATGTGACTTAAAGGAATAATTTTAGTAGAAGTTTCCTCATAGTTTGTCTTCCTCCCAAAGTGCACACATCATAAAAACATTTAACCTTTAAAATTAAGATGTGTAAGTTATGTTCCTATATTTTAATTAAAAACAGTGTGGCAGTTATAATTTGATTCCAATTTTGTTTTGAAAATTTGTGTGTATATATAGTGCATATATATATATATACATATATTATTAACAATGGTTAATTATATCTTTTTGTAATGTTTATTTTTTGGCAATGAATATATATTCCAATTAGAAAAATAGATTAACAAAATAAAACAGTGGGGCTTCCCTGGTGACGCAGTGGTTAAGAATCCACCTGCCAATGCAGGGGACACGGGTTTGAGCCCTGGTCCGGGAAGATCCCACATGCCGCGGAGCAACTAAGCCCATGCGACACAACTACTGAGCCTGCGCTCTAGAGCCCGCGTGCCACAACTACTGAAGCCTGCGCGCCTAGAGCCCGTGCTCTGAAACAAAGAGAAGCCACCGCAATGAGAAGCCTGTGTACCGCAACGAAGAGTAACCCTTGCTAGCTGCAACTAGAGAAAGCCCGCGCGCAGCAACGAAGACCCAACGCAGCCAAAAATAAATAAATAAAATAAATAAATTTATTTTAAAAATAAATTAAAAAAATAAAACAGTGCACACACAGGTAGTGCGTATTTTATCATCCTGCTAGGGTTGGCCTCTTCCTGCTCTGTATTCTTTGATGAAATTAGCTGGGTGGGTTTCAGTAGTGAGCGGACGTAGGCTGGTTATCTTAATCTTTGTTTTTAGACTAAAGCATGTTGGTATCTGGAGCCTCCTTCATCCTTACTCTTCAGAAAGTGTGTTCACTTATTGTTAGCATTTGAGCACTGGGGACAGACATGGAGACAAATATGTTGCTACTGTATGAAATTAAGTGATGAGGTAATGGAGGAAAAAAATGTGTTGTATAATCATAACTGAGAGAATGGGGCCAACACACAAAGAAAGTCTTCTAAAAACATTAGTTACATGAAAATCCCTTCTGTTCTGCTGAGCATGTAATGATTGGGAAAGGCAATTGTGAGCCCAACTTTTAGAGCAAAGATTGAGGGGTATGAAAAATTGTTCTGCAAAATAGAATGAGAATTTGAAGTTCCTAGAACTAATCCAGGAAGGAACTTGGGAAAGAGGAGAGATCAGAGGGACAGATAAGGAAAGAGGTGGCAAGAGGGGGTGAGGCTGGGATCTGGGGGACAATGGGGAAACAGTAGCCAGGGAAAAAAATTCCTGGTCGTGGAGTGACCAAAAGACGGACAAGATTGTCTGTGTGCAATTTGAATTTTTTTTTCCGTTTTGACAACATGATTCATTCTTTTGTCCCTCACATATTTTTGGTAATATCTACTATGTCTTGAAAGAGTATGAATGTTTTTGTTTTATTTTACTTTGGATATTTTATATCAGGAGTGAATTTCTATCAGGGTCAAAGCAATATCCTTATTACAGAGCACATGTTAGATGCCAAGATGATCCACAAACTCTACCAATTCACTGGAAGAAGGAGTTTGGAGCCAGAAATGAATATGAGAATGTAAGCCTCCTAGGAATTCGCAGAAATCTTGGGGGTTGGGGTGGGGATCTAATATCCCATGCAATGTGGAAAACTTTAGGTGACATCTAGGTTACACTATGCAAAACCCCTGTCCAGCGTTTCTTTATATCTGTCAAACTCAGGATCAGTCTTGTGCATTGCATTTTCTCATTACGTACAAGGTGTGATTTAAATTAGCTCCTAGACCTAGCTTACCTGGACTTTGTCTTCTCTCCTCTCTGACCTAAAAACCTTACCTGCAACTCTATTCACTCTTTGAGCCTAGAGAGCACAAGTGAGGCATTATTTCAGCAAAGTCCTACCTACTTTACAGGATTGCTCTAAAGATTTTAAAAGATGTTAAAATACTTAGAACATTTAAAAATGCTATACCAATATAAACATTCATTACTGTGTTAGTGTTTTTATTTCTAATAATAACAATGATAGTAAACATTAAATGGTACCTATAATTATATAGCAGGTACACTGTGAATTTTCTCATTTAGTACTCATGACATTTCTATGAGTGTCTCTATGAGACAGGAGGTATTATCTTCATTCCCATTTTAGAAATGACAATATATACCCAGAGACAAGGATTGAACACAGATTTATCTGACTCCAAACCTATCCTTTTAATGGGTTAAATATCATTTTAATGGATTGACTCACAGATTAATTAACGTGTTTTAGAGAATAAATCAGTGAGAAAGACAAACAACTCTATAGAAAACTGAGCACTGGTTAAAGATAGACAAGTGGCTTTTAAATACATGAAAGGAGCAATAACTTTACTTAATAACTAAAACCATAATTAGATACCAAAGCACTTATGTGATTACCAAAGATGATAAGGCTTAATAACACAATTGGGGAGGTTATATATTATAGTAAAACAGGCAGAAAAGCAGAAAAGGTGAAGACAACAAATCAGCTTGATGGATCTTGTGAGAAAGAGGGAGGTAGAGTCATTCGCTGTCCTGTCAGGTTCTGTTCAACATATATGTTAATATTCACAGAAAAAAAGAGAGTTCCTGCACCCCGGGAGCTCATAGTCCAGTGGAGGACACAGAGAAGTAAGTGGAAGTTTATGATACAGACTGTAAAGGGCTATAATGTGAATAAGTTCACAAGGTAAGTCTGAGGAGAAAGAATAGAGAATGAGATTCCCACAGCATTTAATTTCCCCACATAGCATTTTAAAGTTACAGTGTGGGAAAGGATTGAGCAATAGTAAAGCTCCCAGGCCAGCCCATTGAAAGGTGCCCTAATAGTTGTAGTGAAAGTGAAGAGAGGCTTCTGGTGGGTACCATAAAACATCTGCTATAATGAACTGAAGTTAAGGTGCTGCCTAAGAGGAAAACTGAGCAAGGGTGCATGGTCACAGGTGTGGAAGCAATCAGAAGCTGAAGTAAAAACGTTATCATACTTTTGCATCTCCTGTACCCTCTGCCTGGAATGACCTTCCCCATCTTCTGTGCCACCTCTGCCTCATTTTTTATTCATGTCTCTCATCCTCCAGAACTGTGTGTGTGTACACAGTTTTTTTCCATCAGTGTCTCTTCATCTTTTTTTTTTTTTGCCTTTTTCTATCCCCAACTAATTTGTTGAATTGACTAGAGATTACATATTATTACATATTATGGTTACATATTATTCTCAGGACGTTAACCCAGTTTTAAAATTAAAGTTGTTGCTATAGGAATTTAATTGTATTTATATACTTCCTTGATGGGCAAAAGTTTTGCTATTGTCATATAATGTGAAGCTTTCCTGACAAAAATGTGTGTGTGTGTGTGTTGTATTTTCCCTCTGGGTTTCCAGCCATGCTTCCCAGTTTAAAAAGAAAAAAATGCAACTATTCTTAGAAGCCAAGTGAAACGCAGCAGAACCATATTTCCCCTTCAACAGTAGCAAAACAGAACAATCTCCACAAGTCTTGAGATCTGACTCTGAATCTTGTATAGTTTTCTTTCATTCACTCTCAGAAAGTACCTACTAACCAGTTTCCTTCCTCTGGAAAAATAAGTAAGCACTTTTATAATTTGGACTTTAGTATCAGCATTATGTCTGTGAAACAGCTCTCTGGGAGAACCTTAAAAAGGATGTGAAAGCAAAAGAGCTGTCTCTAAGTTAAATTTACATTTTATTATAATTTAGAAATTTTCTGTTCATGTTTTTCGTACCCAGCTGAATTTTGATATTTTAAGGGCTTGGATCATGTCTCAGATACTTTTGTATTCCATTCCTGCACTCAGCACCCTGTCCAACACATGCTAAGTAGTCAGGAAAAAGTTGTAGAATGTATGAACAAGCTGTGGCTTCTGTAGCCTCTCTCTTTCTCTTTTTTTTTTTTTAAATCAGCAAATGATTAGTGCACGCCTGTGTGGAAGGAGGTTATAAACAGAACTCATGCATTGTGCAGTTAGTGAATGATCAACAGATGCTCAACAATACCATAACATTGTAAATAAATATTTTTTACAGTAGCAGCTGCTTCTGAAAAAAGAACTAGACATAAAAACAAGCTAGGCATGAGGCCAGAGAATGCAGAAAAGTAAGATCATTTGTGCCCAGCTCTTAATTTATAAAAATGACTGAATAAAAACACGGAGAGATCAATGCCATTGTAAGAAAAGTTGCCCTAGAAATGAAAGGCATGTCATGCCATTCAGGGCCACAGGGGATGCACCAGTGTCAGAGGCAGAGAGGAGTGAAGGAAAAGCACAGACCACAGCCTTTGTTATGTTTTCTGTGGGAAAGACAAGGCAGGGAAAGGAAAATATTTTAGGATTGGTTGAGTAATTCCAGTGGGCTTTGGGGGATAGGTCTGTCTCTGTTGTCTGGTATCTGGCCCTGGGTTGATTTAGGGCAGGGGAAATATTGGCTATGTGTGTGGGCTCTAGATAAAGGAGGTGGTTGGGGGTATGGGCTTGGAATTGGTTGGTTTGTATAGGAAAAGTGGGCTCATCAGCCAACTGTCTCAGGAATTAGCTAGCCTTGAAGGGCAGTCCCTTCCCCAGCCAGCAAGGCCCCCAGAGATGTCAAAACATCATAAAACATAGACAATAAAAAATATGGTTAATACATAAGACCCTAGAGCTTAAAAGAAATGTTATGACAAAGAAGCATATGAATAAGAAATTTTAACCTATACCCATTAATGTGATATTGCTTTAGGTATTGTATTAAGTCTGTATATTAACTTGAAAAGCATTGTCCTCTTCACTATAGTTAGTCTTCTTGTACTTGAGTATTTCTCTATCTGTTTTAGGGTTCCTTTATTTCTCTTAATAAGTTTTATCATTTTTCTCTGAGTAGCTTTTATTACCTAAATTAGATTATTCCCAATATGCCTCTTACTATTATAAATGGGATTTTAAAAATCGTGTTTTCTTACTCATATCACTCATATATTGAAATGAAATTATTTTTTGTGGCTTTATGTATTGTAATATCTTGCAATTTTGCCGATTTAATTTATTATCTCTAGTAGATCTTTAGTTTTTTTTTTTTTTTTTTTTTGCGGTACGCGGGCCTCTCACTACTGTGGCCTCTCCCATTGTGGAAAACAGGCTCTGGACGCGCAGGCTCAGCGGCCATGGCTCACGGGCCCAGCCGCTTCGCGGCATGTGGGATCCGGGCCATGAACCCGTGTCCCCCGCATCGGCCGGCGGACTCTCAACCACCGCGCCACCAGGGAAGCCCTGTTTGTTTTGGTTGTTTTTGCGGTACGCGGGCCTCTCACCGCTGCGGTCTCTCCCGTTGCGGAGCACAGGCTCCGGACGCTCAGGCTCAGCGGCCATGGCTCACGGGCCCAGCCGCTCCGCGGCATGTGGGATCCTCCCGGATTGGGGCACGAACCCGTGTCCCCTGCATCGGCAGGCAGACTCTCAACCACTGCGCCACCAGGGAAGCCCTGTTTTGTTTTTTAATAGCTACCATGCTGATTTTTTTTCTCTGTTCTCAACTTTGAACATATTGATAGCTATTTAAATTCAGTGTTTGTTACAAGGCAGTGTGAGTGAAGGTTTCCTTTTGTTCTGATTTCTGTCCAGTGGCATGGTAAGTGATTCTTTCTTTAAAATCTGTAACTGGAGGGCAGACCGATATGCATGGGTCCCAGCCTCTTTCCCAGTTTCTAGCAACTTTTTACTTAGAATACTTAAGCTCTGTTGAAGTTGCATCTCTCCCTTACTCCTATTGCCTGCTTCTCTATTAGTCCCAGCTAATCTAGTATATGAGGAATTTTGGTTTCTAAAACATGCTGCCCTAGTAAGATTTTCCCTGCTTCCTACTCTAACTCTAAATCACACACAACAAAACAAAAAATCCCAGCTACAGGTATGATTTTTTTTCCTTTTCTTGAAGGGGGGTAGGGGTGGAGAGTGGTGACTTTTGAGAGAGAGAAACTGGACAAGAAGCAAGAAAACTGCTCCTTCTAGTGGAAAGAAAGGGATATTTTTGCGAAAGGACTTAAGATTAGCTTATCCAAATCTTTCCTGGCCTATCTCAATATTTTACTAAGATTAAAAAAAAGAAAAAAACAGCCATACACTTAAAAGAAACTAAGATGTGAATAAAGAAAGAAATGGCACTTTCTATTGTCCACCAACCCTCCTGCTTCTGGTCTAAATATTCTTCCCTGAAGCAGATGGATGGGACTGATGGCTGATATTGAATTAATGGCGCTTCCTGAACCATGACTCAACCATGCAGTGGCTCTGCCACGTTTATGGCCAGGGCGCCTCCTCCTCATTCCCAAACTATGACCATCACTCATTCTTCTCTCTCAAGGCTGTTGCAGCACATTAGGGGCTTATTTGTCATTGATTTATTTCTTCCTGTGACTTAGAGGCTTGGGGAATTCAATAACTTTTTATTTAGCTTTTTTGTCTTACCTAATACATTAAAAAATTCAAAGTATTCTTCTGACCAGATCAGGGTCTAACCACTAGAGACTATCTCTGACTAGGTGTACATTTTAACCCAACTATACTCAACATCTCACGTAAACACAATCAGTATGACCTCTATCTTTTTCTAAGGTAAGGTGATCCTGACAATATTCCCTGAAAATTTTACACTCACTGACTGACCCGTATTTTTGTTTTTCCTCATTCCCAGTTTTCAAGGTAAAAGAAATGCAAACAGAAAAATTTAAACAATCTCCTTTGGAGACATTGCCCAGTTTCCTGTTAGGCAGAGAACCAAGTTTTCTGAGTTGGTAGACATGTGATGCAGAGGTTTGAAGTTTTAGTTTTGGGGTTCCCCTTCTCTCTCTTCACATCAATTCATTCTTATATTTTTGTCACCTAAAATGATTTTAAAACCTCATTTTCTGTACTTTATATCTCTTACAATGTTATCTAAAAACATTGATATTATGACATTAATTTTGCTTTTATACATGTGCATCTTCACTTACTTCCTAGTGTTTGCTTTCACACTTCATTGCTCCTACTGTGAAGATAGGTACATTAGTCTGTTGTAGCTTAATGATGTAAGTCTTTATTCATAGTCGTAATTCTTTGTTCATATAGTGCCTTACAATTTGCAAAGAGATTTCACACAAATCATTATTATTCATTTACTCATATATTAAAAAATATTTCAGTGTCTACTATATACCAGGCACTGTGCTGGGCCCTGGGAATATAAAGACCAAAGAGACACAGCTCTTGATCTCCAGGAGCTCACAGGCTCAACAGGGAGGCACATAAGGCAATAGACAGGATACTATACTCAAAAGTAAACTTCTGATCATGGTTTGGATTTTAAATAGCTCTCTTTAAAACTGGGAAGTGAATATATTGACTAATGGACACTGGCATTTTTTTCCATTTGACAGTTTTATTGTGTGTGTATGTGTGTGCGTGTGCATGTGTGTGCATAAAAACTGAATAAATTAGCATTTTGGCTTATAGATTAGTCTCTTAAGAGCACAGCCAAAACTTAACCTCTACTAGGTAACAGGACAAATGTAAGGACCTGATCCTTGAACTTGAAGCCTGTAATCCATGACCCTTGGTGATCCCACCAAGGCTCACACAAACAGGGGAGCCCAGTCTGGTCAGTCCCCTATTCCTGCTTTACTTCTCAACATTGGCCAATAATGCCAAATATACAAAGGATTCCTGTAAAAGGTAAAACTTTTTTTCTCCTTTGCTGGCATCTGTGTTGTAACTCACACATAAGGATCTAAGCCTTTTCCCGTGCTGCTTTGTAACTCTGGCATCATTCAAAGTGGAAATGGATTCTGATGGCGTAAGTGTTATTTCCTGGGCAATAAACATCTTAAATAGAGAAGTGAGTCAGCAGAGCACATGAAACTGATGAACCAAGATTAGTCACATGGGTAGTAGAGCTGCTTAATCTGAATATAACTTTCTCTTCAGATCATTTCCCTTGAAATTGGGTGGAAATCCCCAAAACTCTTGCTCAATTTGGCAGCTGCAAGGGTGAGCTAAGGCAGTAGTACTCTGGCAATACTGCAGTGGTAGCTGTAGCTATTTGAATAATCACAGTAGTTAATCCATTTTAATTTGACCTTTCCTTTATGTGCTTTAAAATGTATGAATTATTAGGAATATTGTAATATCCAACTATAAGGAAAGATGATTAAGAAAAGGACTCAGAACCGTAGCAAAAACTAAATGCTGTTTCATTCTAATTTGGGGATGCTTCAGAATGAAGCAGTCCTGTGTTCTCAGAAATAAAAAAGGAGGGCATGGTGGGATGCAGTGTGACTGTTTTGGTAGGACTAGTTAGTAATCTGATTACCTATCTCAAGGTCTCAAAATCTATATCTGAAAGTTACCTCATTTCTTTTCCTCATTGCAATGAAAAATAACCTTTAATTTCAAACCTGAATTTTTACACTGGGGACACAGAAATCTTATTTCTCAAGTTCTATGATAATTGATTCTAAGTGTAGTTTGATGCCTGGTGGGGCAGAACTTTAAGATTATACTGCTTTTTGACTTGAAGTGGAGGCAGTCAATCACTTACAGCAGAAATTACCCGAAGGAATCACTTGATTGGCTTTTCCTGACTGTGGAATTGTGACTCCTTTCTCCATTGCCCAAGGGAGAGCGTATATCTTCCCTCCCCTCTTCCAGTTTCCTTAGTGTGCATGGCTCTGAGTGAGAGGTGAAAACTTATATGAAGAACTCAGGGAACCTCTTGAAAGGATACATCTCTAAGAGTCCAATCTTTGCCCTAACGTTCAAGGTTAGGGAGTGTAGTGGGAGGGAAACTCCATGGCTGACTTGAAGACTTCATGACAGGTAATGCCAGGAGTTCCAGTTCCCTGCTATAAAATAACCAGGATGGCTGGAGATGGAACGAGTGAGCTGGCCTTTGTGCTGGTGGCATGAGGAGGTGAAGGGCACAGTGCTGGAAACTGACCTCATCCAGCTTTTATGGGGCAGACTTGCCTCCTGGGAAGTAGCTGCATCAAAAGAGCTGTCACCTTGAGAACATTTAACTGAACTTCACACTGAGGCATGAGCTTGACTTCTCTCAAGGAACTCCAGTCTAGACTGTAGCAGCAAATGGAAAGTCCCTAAGACTTTCCTCAGGGCATCTGTGCAACTAGCTCCCAGAGTGACCCTTCCAGAAACAGCTGATCTGGTGGCGACAGAGGCATCCTTCAGCTACTAGTGTCAAGAGAGCTTGAGTCTCTCTTTCCCTCTCTTTGTGCACTATCCTTGCACAGAGTTCATGAACCCTTAAGGGGAAGCAGAAGGCCTTGAGGAGACTGAACTAGACTTGCACTTGGGAGGCTGAGAATTGCATTTTAGGGGGAGGGCATTGTTCACTCCAGCTGTGCAGTTGGATACCACAGTTAAAGAAGTAATGGTTTACACATATAAGTACAAATAAACATTTTAAATAAGGCTTAATTCTCCGTGTGAAAAATAAGGGAAGATGTCCCCCCTCCCTTTTCTTAGAGCATTTACTTTAGAAAACTTGTAAGTTTTTTCTGTCTCTCTGAAATATATGTAAACACTTTTAAAAGTTAAATAAGCCTTTTGTTAGATTTATGACCCAGGAATGTCTCTCTCAAGGGCTTGGGGGCCATCCCTTTGAAACATCCAAGGAAGATGTTTCCCTATCTCATTCTCTGTGGGCGGTAAGAGCCAAACTTCTGTGGGCACCTGAACTAAATACCTCCTGTCATAGAAATAGAAATTTAATTAATACAGATGGTCACCCCAATTACCAGGTGAACTGAAGACGAACTATGTGTAATAAATGGTGTTATCATGTCTTCTTACTCAAAAACTTGTTATTGCTTGTCTTGAGAACATGTACTTACGTTGTATAAGTGGGTGAGATTTCTTTTTGTCTTTGTAATCTTTTAACAGATTGCCTGCGATGTGCATTGCATCCTTGTTTAATGCTTATTCAATAATAAGAATGTTTTCTTTCTCTTCCTTTGTGGAGAGATTTTCTAGGTTGGGAGAAGATTTTGTTTTTAATTATAATTTGCCAACACACACTAATGCCACAACCCAAAAGAACAACAGATGTGAAGAAAGAAAAATTTACGTCTAATTGACTCCCTGCTTCAGAAGACCTGACTTCTAATTTATTAATCTCTGACTTTACAAGAGAGCTGCTGCCTTATCTTTTTTCCCTTTGTCTCTTACTCTTCCCCTCAGTTTTTCCCACTTTCTTATATTGCCTGTCTCTCTTTTATCCTGTTAAAAGATAACTGTCAAAATAAGGTAAAGTCTTGACTCATACAAATATAAAATTGAACACATGTTAAAGATTTAATTCTATTCATTAATCAGTGAGGGAACCAGGAAGAGGCAGCAACAAGTTCAAATGAGAATCCAAAGAACAGGCCATTTTTAGATCAAGAATATTGAAATAAATGTGCAAATTGTAGCAAAACTGGTTTTCCTGAAGGGAGAAGGGAAGTCAATTGCCCTTCCACTAGATAGACCAGAACTTGCATGTTCAAAGACAAGAATTATTTTGTGCTGCTATCGGTTATGTACAACTTACATAGTGGTAAAATAGCTCCCATAGAATTGGAACCAGATAACTGGAGGTGTCTCCTTAAGACAATGCAATTTGATATGAAAACAACCTAAGTGTCCATCAATGGATGAATGGATAAAGAAGATGTGGTGTATATATTATAGTGGAATATTATTTGGCCATAAAAAGAATGAATATCTTGCCATTTGAGACAATATGGATGTACCTTGATGGCATTATGCTAAGTCAAATAAGTCAGACAGGGGAAGGCAAATACTGTATGATCTCATTTATATGTGGAATCTAAAAGAAAAGCAAAAAGAAAATCCAAGCTCATAGATACAGAGAACAGATTGGTGGCTGCCAGAGATGGGGATGGGGTGGGCAAAATGGGTGAAGGGAGTCAAAAAGTACAAACTTCCAGTTATAAACTAAATAAGTCAGGGGGTTGTAATGAGAGCACAGCAACTATAGTTAATAATACTGTATTGCATATTTGAAAGTTGCAAGAGAGATCTTAAAAGTTCTCACCACAAGAAAAAAATTCTGTAACTATGTGTGGTGACAGATGTTAACTAGTTCTACTGTGGTGATCACTTCACAATATATACAAGTATTGAATCATTGTGTTGTACATCTGAAACTAATATAATGTATATCAATTAAGCCTCAGTAAAAAAAGACAATGCAGTTTTCCACTGAACACAAATTTTTCTCTATGGTCTTATTCTTCTTATTGTAAGAAAATAAAACAAAACACACATGACGACACTTTTGAGAAGTTGACAGTATGTAGTAATTGTTTCCTCTTTTTCTCTACCAAAACAAGTCTTTTACTTTAAGTCTGATTAAAAATCATCTAACCTAGGAAGAGTTCACTGATTAATCTTACCGAACGTGGCTTCCCTCATATTGCCATCATGATTAGTAAACATTTATATGTGTGTGTGTTTAATGTACTATTTCTGTATCTGACGCTTATTGTCAGAATAAATAATTGTAGCTCTGTAAGGCCATGAATAACTGCAACACTTATTAAGATTACTGGTAAAGGTAAAAAAAAAAAAGTAAGACAATTGCTTTTCTTCAATTTCAAGATGGCAAATAACCTGCCTGACTAATTAAAACAAGCAAAAATACAAGTTTTAAAAGCTAAATGTACTAAATTGATTAATGATTTTGGCTTATATAGATCCAGTCTACAATGTCTTATTTCTTTGCTTTTAACATTTTTCAAATATATATATTTCTATTAGAGATAGGTTCTCTTAGAGATATGTTTCTTAAAAGCAGGTTCTGAGCCTAGTTCATCTTTGTATACCAAGCACCTACAACACCTGGCACATTGTTGGTTCTTATTAATATCTGCCAAATGACTAACTCCCTGACTAAATTTCTTGAGGGCAGAGATCTCGCCTGCTGTCTCTCTGGCACACTCAGTGGATGTTGGCTAGCATTCCTCTACTAATCTCAATTAATCTCTTTCTCTTCTCTCCTTGGGGCCCTGGGATGTACAATAAATAGTATAGTGGTTTATGGGAAAACCTTGTGGCATTGTGAAAAGAGCATGGGATTGACTATGGGGCTGGGAAGTTTGGCACTATGAGGGACTAGTATGTGATCTTGGGGCAAAATAGTTTACTTCGTAAGCTTTCATCTTTTATTTTCTCTGCACCTCAGTTTACTCTTCCGTGCAATGGAAGAGCTTCTAACTTTTTTTTTTAATTGGGGTATTGTGATTATAAGTAAGACCTATTCTGTTGAATTCTATGGAAGCAATTAAAGGACCTGGAAAAATATGGACTTTAATTTAATTTTGGTCATCTGGTGGGGGTTTTAGTATCTGCAAAACAACTCAAGGATATGGCTCAAGGTATCATCTATAGCCCTTGAGGAGGAACTAAAACCTTTGACTTTGTTTTATTGCTAAACTATTATTATTTTTCTTGCTTGGTTGCTATTTTTGTTTCTGCATTTTCTCACTTCTCTGATTAAATTTGCTTTTTGGAACTCAGGGAAGGCCTAGGAGGCTAAAGGTTTTCTACAAACAAGAGGTGGGGACATGGGAGGGTCTGTCTCTGGGAAGGCTCCACAGGGTCCTGCTCAGTTTCAATCCCTCCTTTTCTTTGGTACTCCTCAATCTTAAGGGGAATGGGGGTGATGACCTCTCTGGCTATTTCCTGCTGAATGGGAGCAAAGTCAGTTTTTTAGGATTAGAGGAGAGAATGTCATTGATTTTCATTTTAAAGAATTCTTGAGTCCAGACTTAGCATCAGTATTTTGTATTATGAAAACATTACCTCTCTCTTTGATTGCTTTGTCACAGCACTTGGACAAACATTTGAAAATTAATAGACATATTACAATGAGGATAATGATCAAAATTTACCACTGTAGTATTCCCTGAAAGAGTTCTCCTATTCCAGATGGCATCCAGGAAAATAAGTTCTAGAGTCCTCTTTAAGTACATTCTGTAGCCTAGTAGCCTTTTGAATTATTCTATTTATTTGAGTTTCTGCAGGGGTGTTAATATATTAATAACAGAAGCTATTGGCCACTATACATATGTCTTTTTGTTTGTTTGTTTGTTTTTCTAAAATATAATTTAAAGCAATTTTATTGTCTAGTATTATTCTGGCTAAAAAATCTAGTGCCTGGGGCTTCCCTGGTGGCGCAGTGGTTGGGAGTCCGCCTGCCAATGCAGGGGACACGGGTTCGTGCCCTGGTCTGGGAAGATCCCACATGCCACAGAGCAGCTGGGCCCGTGAGCCATGGCCACTGAGCCTGCACGTCTGGAGCCTGTGCTCCGCAATGGGAGAGGCCACAGCAGTGAGAGCCCCGTGTACCGCAAAAAAAAAAAAAAAAAATCTAGTGCCTTCTGCTTGGAGGCTACTGCTTGAACTATCTCATTTGTTATTACTATTCCTAAATTAAGAGAAAGGTTTCATAGTTATAAGAGAAGACCTTGAGATCATAAGGATGCAATTGGCAGCTGTTAGCAGATATTGGTTTGAGAATGTCTGGTGGTGTCCTTGAGTCTGATATAGTTCAGAAAATTCAGGTTCTCAGTAATACAGGACAGTGTCTCAAATCACGTCCATAATGGCTACTCAGCTCCATTTTGGATGCCTGAACCACAGTTACTCCATTTTGATTTCTTAAAATGCATTATTTTCTTCAGTGGTTAAAACAGATGTACAATGCATGTTTAATAGGCCACAAAACATGCTGTTCTGGTTAGCATAAAAGTTAAGTTAAATAATGTATTAGTCAGAATGACTTCCCCGTGCTTCAATATGTGAAAATTTCCTCTACTATTTTCCCTTTTGATTGGAAAGTTTTTGATAGAAAACACTAATGATCAAAATATTTGTCCCTCAATGCTGGGGTGGTTGTTGCCTGCTCTGGGTCCATCATGTCCCTTGGTGTTAAGCCTCTTTTTCATTTATAAATATTTGCCTAGTTACCTATATTGGGGGAAAACTAATTCAGACACAGTGAACAAACACAGAGGTATGCTAATGGGGAAACATTTTATAGGCTATATATTTTATCAGTTATACCAAATCATGACACAAACATTGTGCATATGATTTTAGCAGTAGACTTAAAGCAAGCAGTGATACATGTCATGAATAGTTATACTCTGAAAACTTCACTAGAGAAGTTTCTTTCCATCCTGAACATCGGGGTCAAAAGTATGGTTAGAAGTAATACAATAACTTTCCATTTTGATAGGGAGACAAACATTTGGTAAACATTTCAATTGAATTAGTAAGATAGATCTTACAGGCCTGGTCTGGATTCTTGGGTCAGTTGCCTACCACTGCTGTCATCTTCTTCTCGTCCTGGTTTGGGGGTATTGTTTGAGGTCAGTAGTCCTTTCAATAGACCAATCTGGTTTAGAGACCCTTCTTAATTGGGAAATATGAATTCAAGAGTCAACTTCCTTCAGTTTCATTGTGCATGAGTTTTAAGAGTACCTGATAAGAGTCTTTTCATCTAGATTAGAGAGAGAGTCTTTAAAATTATTATTATTTTTTCCCTAGTATTCATGATCCCCTGGTTGCAGGTCATGGGCCATCTGATCTTCATCCAAAGATAGATTACTGTGATCAGTTTCAGAAACAAGCTTAGAACATCCTTTTAATAATTCAGTTAAACTTTACAATAATCTAGTATAGCAACAAAGAATCATCTCTGACATAGGTAATAGATACAAAACCTTAATATATATGAAATATCAACAAAGGTATATTATTGAAACGTAATTTTCTGTCTGAATTATCCTCATTTCTAACAAGTCTAGCCAAATTAAGACTAATTTGTTTGCAAAATAAGTCTGGTTGCAATAAACTTGGCTTGATAAGGCTTCTGGGAACCTAAGAGTTTCCAATTTCTGGAGGGATCAGGTAGAGAGAAAAGATAAATATTTCAATTCTACTTACAAAGGTATAATTTATCAAGTTGCTGTAAGTCATAATTAGCTTGAGGGAAAAGGTTTCCTTATATCTGGAAAACACAATAAAAACATAATATTTCAGACAAAAACCATAAAAATTATAACTATATTAATCAGTTCACTCAGTCTTATGTAACTGATCTTTGATGTTAACCTTTTTTTTGGCTACGTTGGGTTTTTGTTGCTGGGTGTGGGGTTTCTCTAGTTGCGGTGAGTGGGGGGGACTACTCTTCCTTGCAGTGTGCAGGCTTCTCATTGCAGTGGCTTCTCTTGTCGGGGAGCATGGGATCTAGGCACACAGGCTTCAGTAGTTGTGGTGTGCAGGCTCAGTAGTTGTAGCTTGTGGGCTGTAGAGTGTAGGCTCAGTAGTTGTGGTGCATGGGCTTACTTGCTCCACAGCATGTGGGATCTTCCCAGACCAGGGATCAAACCCGTGTTCCCTGCATTGGCAGGCATATTCTTAACCACTTAGCCACCAATGAAGTCCTGATCTTAATCTTTTGTTAACAGTTTTATAAAACCATCAGGGTTTCCTTTAGGATTCTTTAATTTCTTACCCAGTTCAGTAGTATGATTTGAAAGTTATCAGAACCCTATACTTGTCAGAAAGTCCTTTCTATGAATCTTGAAGATGAAACATTTTTTTGCAAAAGCATCAGAGTGAAACAACTGGCTATGAATGACAAAAGACTTAAAAGTCATGGTTAAAGATTTGATTACAGTTCAATTGACAAAGAAGTTTAACCACGTTGTTGTGACATGCAACATTTTGAAATAACTAGAATTATGACTGATAACATTATACCAGGACATAACCAAATTTTAGAAATTTCATATAATTTCTAGAACTTTTATATTGATGACATTTGCCCATACACTATAACCTTAGAAATTTTATCACCACTCATTTGACAATGCTTCCTATGTAATTTAACATACTAAATAATCCCAATTAGCTTAATATTTTTCTCTCTCTCTCAGATACTTCAGGGGCCCTCTGAAGTATCCCAGAATTAGCTAGAGGTCAAAAGAACTTAAGAATTTGATTTGAGGAAGTTTGTAAAACATATCAAAAAATTTCAAAACACCTGGTCAAATAGGATCACATAGGTCACTGTGAAACAATACTTAATCACTTAACCAAAGCGACAGTAAAAGATTTTAAAGGTAAATACAGAAAGTTACAATAGATTACTATAGATCACTTAAAAAGTAAAGAAACTTACAGTCTCTTATCAAAAGCATCTTGACATAGGGCTTCCCTGGTGGCGCAGTGGTTGAGAGTCCGCCTGCCGATGCAGGGGACGCGGGTTCGTGCCCCGGTCCGGGAAGATCCCACATGCCGCGGAGCGGCTGGGCCCGTGAGCCATGGCCGCTGAGCCTGCGCGTCCGTAGCCTGTGCTCCGCAACGGGAGAGGCCACAACAGTGAGAGGCCCGCGTACGGGGAAAAAAAAAAAAAAAGCATCTTGAAAACTTTGTTTTCTTAACAGAGAGAGAACTTCAGTCTTACACAAGCTTACTTTTAATAATAAAATTCATTTACTTAATTAAATTTAATCAAATCTTAACAGTCTCATTTTAAAAATAATTTTCAGAATATGAGGGATGAGGGAAAGGGAATATGTGGGATCCAGGAAGAGGATCAAGTTTTTTTTGTTTTAATATTTATTTATTTGGCTGCGTCGGGTCTCAGTTGTGGCATGCGGGATCTTCGTTGTGGCATGTGGGATCTTTTGCTGCAGTGCAGACTCGTCTAGTTGCAGTGTGCAGGCTTCTCTCTAGTTGCAAGGGCTTAGTTGCCCCACAGCATGTGAGATCTTAGTTCCCCGACCAGGGATCAAACCCGTGTCCCCTGCACTGGAAGGTGGATTCGCAACCACTGGACCACCATGGAAGTCCCAAATCTTAACAGTCTTGACCATGCACAAAACTCTTCTCAGGTATAGGTTTTCTGTACTAACCTTCCACAACTTTCTGTATCCATATTAGTTTGTCCCTTATTTTCTTTCCCATTTAGAAACAACCAGCTTCATGACAAGATTATTTTCTTTTCCCTTAACAAAAATATCTCCATTCATCATGCCGTCTCTTACCAGCAAAATATCTTACTTTCTTTGTATAGTGAAGTTTTTTCCTTATTATTTCAAATAGCTTTAATTGAATATATATTACAATCTTTAACTCCTAAAAACCTTAATCTCTAGCAAAAACCAAGAAGCAAGTAATTATGAACTCTTTGCTATAACAGAATTTCCTGATTGGCAAATTTATGAACATATTCTATAACTTCTACAAACATACATTTTTTCCCCCTCAGTGTGGTACAAGACATGTGTCTAATAAACCCAAACATCTTTAGTATTTCCCTAACAAGAAGACAAAAGTAGGTAAACTTAGACTTGACTAGCAATCACTGTTCCAGTATTTTATCTTAATTTAAAATGGTATATACCTTCGATGAATTCTCATTATTTAACTTAATTTAGCAAAACTGTAAAGTTTCAGGTTACCAAAAAACTGGAAAAACTAAAACATAATTATTTCTAGAGTTCACCTGAAAGCTTCTATCCCATTTACATTTAATTTTTCGTCATATTGAGTCATTTATCTTGCTGACAAATTTGCAACTGTTATAATAAGATCTTATTTGACTTCTAGTAAACCTAGCTATATTAAAAGTATTATACATAATGTTGATGACTCTAAAGACATGTCTCTATTAATTAAATCAACAAGCTTAAACTAACTTTAATACCAGACATTAATTTAATGCTGAATATTCCCCAGATCATGTGAATCTGAAATTCATTTGGCTTAGTTTCTTTTATATTTCTGAGAATTTATATAAGTGCTTAATTTCCTTTAAGCCAATTAAATAGAGCTCATTTACAGATTGATTTTTAAATAAAGACAGAACTAGAGATCTCATAGCTTTTTTTTTTTTCTTTTTGGCTGCACTGTGTGGCTTGCAGGATCTCAGTTCCCTGACCAGGGAACCCAGGTCGTGGCAGTGAAAGCCCGGAATCTTAACCACTAGGCCACTCCCTCATAACTTCATTTTGCAACTTAGTTATGAATCAGCTATTTCAACATAAAACTTATTAGTTTATAAATAACAGTTGGAATAAATTAAATTTACTCACTTGAGTTTAAAAAGCTTCTTCCCCCTCCTGTTTTTTTTTTTTTAATTCAGTTTTAAATTCTACTAATTAACCCAAGGCCATAGTCTCAGGCAATGTGGGTTGTGTTTGCATTTCAAGGACGTGATAACAGTTACAACCTTTCTCTTAGGAATACTTTTGTGCTCTTGGAGTCAGAGGTTTTTTTGTTTTTTGGGTTTTTTTGGCTGCATTGGGTCTTTGTTGCTGCATGTGGGCTTTCTCTAGTTGCAGTGAGCAGGGGCTACTTTTCGTTGCAGTGCGTGGGCTTCTCATTGTGGTCGCTTCTCTTGTTGTGGAGCATGGGCTCTAAGTACACGGGCTTCAGTAGTTGTGGCACATGGGCTCAGTAGTTGTGGCTCGCGGGTTTTAGAACACAGGCTCAGTAGTTGTGGCAAAAGGGCTTAGCTGCTCCGCAGCATGTGGGATCTTCCTGGACCAGGGCTTGAACCCATGTGCCCTGCATTAGCAGGCGGATTCTTAACCACTGCACCACCAGGGAAGCCCAGGGTCAGAGTTTTGAAAAAATATTTTATCAAGTCATTTTCCTCTGAAGTCTAAAGAATACTGTGGCTACATGCTATTAAAAAGAAATCATCTTCTTTCTTTTCATAGAAGCATAGCTGAAAATTTCCCAATTTTGTAAACTACAGCCTAGGGGACTACAAGATGGAATAGAGATCTAATTTCCCATTTTTTCTTTCATATGGCTTGTATTACAAGAAACAGACAGACCAGAACCAGGCAACCCAGTGCTCAGCAGCCTCTCAGGGTCACATTTACCTAGTATGAGAATGGAGGATTTCCTACCTACTATTCCAGATGAGGGTGCGGACAAGCCTAGGTCTAACAGGGAGTTTCACTGGATGGTGCTGGATGACCGAGAAACTCCTTGGCCCAGAGAGGAAAATCAAATTAAAATGGTGCTCCGCCTGGGGACCAGAACCAGATGACCAAGTCCTATGCCTTCTCCCCCTCAAAAGGAAAAATTCCAGTCAAGGCAACCCAGGAGGGAAGAATATCCTGGTATCATCACATGTGAGGTTCCACCACTTACCAGAGATGTCTTACAAAACAAGACCAGAACCTTGTTTCCTTCAACCCAAACTTGAAAGTGCTGTGAGCCAGTAATGCCTATTGAGAAGCAAGTGCTCATTGTTATCCATGAGACAAAGGTGTTCAGGCAGCTGCTGGACAGGATCTGAGAGCTGCCACTGGCCAGACACTCACTTAGGTTGGGAGTCCCTTCGTGGTTGCCCAACGTTTTACCTAACTGAACTTGGCCCTGTTCGCCTGATGCACAGCAAAGCCAATGTACTGACACCAGGTTGTGGTGGAGGGAAGTACAGAGTTTATTGTAGGTTGCCAAGCAATGAGAATGGGCAATTTGTGCTCAACATACACAAACTCCCCAATGGCCTTTAGGGAAAAGTTTTTAAAGGTAACATTAGGGATGTGTGTTGCAGAGTGCCTGATCAGCTTGTGCACAGTTCTCTGATTAGTTGATGGTGAGGTCACAGGGTGATGATTCTGGAATCTCATTCATTAACCTTCTGGTTCAAACCGATCTGGGGTCTACGTGCTAATGGTCAGCATGCAGTTAACTTCTTTCACCTGGTGGAGGTTTTAGTATCTGCCAAACAGCTCAAGGATATGGGTCAGGGTCTAATCTATAGCCCCTGAGGAGGAACTAAAAGTCCTTGACTTTGTTTTATGGCTAAACTATTATTATTTTGTCTTGCTTGACTGCTTTCCTTTGTTTCTGCATTTTCTTACTTCTCTGATTCAACTTGCTCTTTGGACCTTAGGAAGGCCTGGGAGGCTAAAGCTTTTCTATACACAAGAGGTGGGGGACAAAGGGGATCTCTCCCAGGGACAGCCTGAGACCTGCTCAGTTTCATTAGCACTTAGATTAAATCTACACTCTTTATTTGAGTCCACATAAGCTCTGACCAAGCCCCAATCACCTCTCCTCCCGCATCCATGGACATTCTCCCTTCTGCCCACTCTCCTTCAACCACAATAGCCTCTTTCCCTGCCTCACACACCCCAAGCTTGCTCCAACCTCAAGACATTTACACTAGCTGTTTTCTTTGCCTAGAATGTACTTCCTCATAATCTTGGCATGAGAACTTCTGTCTTGGCCTTCAGATCTTAGTTTAACTGTCACTTCTTCATAGATGTTCTTAACTGTCCACAATGCATTTTTCACTACCTAATATTTTTGATCTTTAAAAAAATTGTCTAGTCTCATTTCTCCTCTACTAGAATGTGAGCTCCTTGGGAACAGGGATCTGTGTCTCCTATTTGCTGAATCATTAATACCTATAGAAGAGCTTGGCTTATAGTGGGTGCTCAATAAATATTTGTTGGACGCATGAAAGTTACTCAAATAATTTTTAAGCTGGTCTTCCTCAATATGTGGGTGAAACTAACATGTGAGCTTTGGGGATGCAAAACATAGCTTCCAACCTTGATGAGCTGGCTGGAGAGCAATGAGGTGAGGAGGCAAGGTGGCAGATCAAAGATAGATCGTCAGAAGATGGGAAGGGACCGGGAAACCAGGCTCATATATTTATAGAACCACCAACGGATGAAGTTTGTGACTTTGGCAGGCAGCCCATGCTTAATCACTACATAAAGGAGTAGGGAGACACTGCCCTATTCTCTAACACTTCAGGTTGTTATTGCTTCCTTAAACAATTTGTGAGCACCCGTCATAGACTACATTAGCCTTTGGAGCCCCTGGATTAGGAACTTAGTCTTGCTTGACTGCTTTCCTTTGTTTCTGCATTTTCTTACTTCTCAGATTAAATTTGCTCATACATACCTGTGTAGTTAAGTGAAATAATGTCTAGCACATAACAGGCATTAAATAAGGGGGAATTTCATTACCCCATTGCTCGGGTATAACCATCCCTCTCAGGGTACCAGGAGAAAAGGGTGGAGCCTTTCTGGATACTGGAAGGTGAGGGTGTGAGGTGTCAACAAGGTGGAGAAGGAATACTGACCAGCCAGGGCCACTGTGTTAGTTTTGTATGTCATGCACCACCTGTACTGTTTTCCTCAGTGGGCCTTGGCCCCCCAGCAGGTGTTGGTGTTCTCTCTTCTCTAGTACATATTTAACCATGCAAGATCCTGAGGCTACAAGCCACTGCTAAGTGAAGGGCAAAATAAAAAGCCACAGATGCTGCCCTCTGTTTCTCAGCTCAGAGAGCTGAGGCTATTGACGGGAGTCCTCAAGACTTAAGAGAACTTGGAAGTTTGTGCACTTTATTGACTGACTTGCTCTGTCTGAAAGAAACCATTAAGCCCCAGAATTTATATTTTCCCTTCTTAATTCACTCATATATTGAGTGCTTCCTGTGTTCCAGGTTCTGCACTAGGTGCTTGGGATACATCAGTGAATAAAATAGACAGAAGTCCCTGACCTCATGGAGCAAGTATTCTATTGGGGAATCTCACAGTAAACAGTAGCATAGTGTATAAGTTAATTACATAGTATATTAGAAGGTAATGGGCCTATGATGAAAACTAATACAGTTTAAGAGGGATCAGTAGCACCTGGAGGTGGAATAGGGAAGGTTATGGTATTAAATAGAGTAGTCAGGGTTAGCCTCATTGAAAAAGGGAGATTTCATCAAAGTCTTAAAGGAGGTGGGTAATTAGACAGTGGACATTTGGGGGCATGGAGAGAATTCCAGGTAGAGAAAACAAGTAGACTCTATGGTGGAATCATTCTTGGTGTGTTTGAGGAGCAGAATGCCAGTGTGGCTGGAGCAGAATGAATGAGGAGGGGAGAAGTAGGAGACAGAGTTGAGAGGTAAGAGGGGACCAGATTGTGTAGGGCTTTTGTAAGCCATTAGATGGACTTTGACTTTCACTTGGATGGAATGGGGAGCCTGTGAAGAATTTTGAGCAGAAACATCTCATGATTTGACTTATGTTTTCAAAAGGACCACTGCAGCTGCTATACTGAGAATAAACGGTAGGGAAGCCAAGGGAAGGAGTCCAGGGAGCAGGTTGGAAGTTGTTTTAGTATCCCAGGTGAGAGATGATGTGTGTCTGATCAGGGTGGTAGCAGTGGAGGTGCTGAGAGATGATTGGATTCTCAATATACTTTAAAGGTAGAACTAGGGAATTCGCTGACGGTCCAGTTGTTAGGACTCAGCGTTTTCACCGCTGGGGCCGACATTCAATCCCTTGTAGGGGAACTAAGATCCTGCAAGCTGCACGATGTAGCAAAAAAATAAAAATAAATAAATAAAAAATAAAGGTAAAGCTAACCTGATTGCCTCTCTTTCTTTTTTTTTTAAATTTAAATTTTCTTTCTTTCTTTCTTTCTTTCTTTCTTTCTTTCTTTCTTTCTTTCTTTCTTTCTTTCTCTCTCTCTCTCTCTTTCTTTCTTTCTTTCTTTCTCTCTCTCTTTCTTTCTTTCTTTCTTTCTTTCTTTCTTTCTTTCTTTCTTTCTTTCTTTCTTTCTTTCTTTCTTTCTTTCTTTCTTTCTTTTCTTGGCCGTGCCATGCAGCATGTGTGATCTTAATTCCCCGACCAGGGATCAAACCCTTGTACCCTCTAGTGGAAGCATGGATTCTTAATCGCTGGCCCACCAGGGAAGTCCCTAACCTGATTTCCTTTTTGGCTTGAACAACTAGAAGGATAAAGTTGCCATCAACAACGATGGGAAAAGCAGGCTTTTCCGGGGGCGGGGGGGAGCGGATTCAATAGTAAATAGGACTGAACTATATATACACACAATAACTTGGATGAATCACAGAGGTATTTTGTTGAATGGAAAAAGCTAGTCCAAAAAATTTCCATAATGTATGATTTTTATGACACTCTGGAAAACATAAAACTATGTGAAAGACAAACAAATCAGTATTTTCCAGTGGTTCGGGTTGAAGGGTGGGTTTGACTACAAAGAGGCAGTGTGAGGGAATTTGGTTGTGATTAACTGTTCTTTATCTTAATTGCGTTAGTAGTTTCATGAATCTGTTAAAGTTCATAAACTGCACGTCAAAGCAAAGTTAATTTTATAGTATGTCAACTTAAAGACAAACAAATATTAAAACTTTTACAAATATTATGTAGGTGTTTCAGAAATTTATATTAGTTATCTGTATGTTAGTAATATTTGTGGAATTTTTCAGCTTTTAAAAATTATAATTTGATTTCTTATTTGAAGTATTCATTTTTGCACCTGATTTTTGTTCATAATATTTGTATTTTTTTTCTTAAAGTGGTTGTTTAATTAGGTAGGCCTCAGGCTCCCCAAAACCATCATCTATCCCCGTGGTGTTGAAACAGACATCAGACTGGAGACCTTGTGTGGTAAGAGGTTTGTTATTGGCTTGTATTTCTCTGCTAGGGGCTGTACTTTTATCAGTCAGGTTCACTGTCAATGACTGTGGGTGCAGAAGGTGGATTTAGGGTATACTCTTAGACACTAGGACACAACAGGCAGAGCTCTGCTGGGACATGCAATGAGAGCTTAGGCAAAAGGACTGGGTTTAGTGGTGACAGAACAGCGGAGATGCCTGTTGTTTGATGCCATACAACATCTATTTCTAGGAGGAGCCTTCCTTGGACATGCCACAGAAGGTGCCTCTCAAGGGCTTTAACCACAAAGCATGGTCTGGGGGGCCTTCAGGGCTGTGGCAGCACATATGGATGGAGGAAACTGCTAGGATGGTTTCCATTTTAGGCAGGTGAAGTGTGAGATGTCCGTTAGGCATCAGAGTAGAAACATTGAGTAGAGGGTTGAATATATTGCCTAGTTCAGGGGAAAGATAGGGCTTCAAATATAAATTTTGGAGTCAACCTTTATATGGTATTTATTTCTGATCCAGACCTTGCTCTGAACAGTGAGCACTGCCCTGTGATGATTCTCCCTTTCCTTTCTGTTTTTTACTGTCATATGTTATGCTTTGGCCTTTACTTCCCCATGCCTCCAACAATTCAGCCAAGGAAAGGAAAAGGACCCAAAGGAGAGACAAATGATTTGGAGGTACAGGATGAGCAGGCTACACACTACTACACACTCTCCCTCCCCAGGTAGGAAAGGAAGCCTCAGGGCAGGGAAAGAGGCAAAGATGGGAGTGGAACCAATGAGAACTTTCTTGTTAAGTAGGTCATGGAGACCTGATTTCCCACCAGACTGAGTTCTAGGAATGAGGTATAAGTTGACACCCCACCTCCCCAATAAATAGCTTTGTGAGATATAAGAAAAGGGGAGAACTATACCCCCTCTTCTGGGTATAGCTGTCAGAGGCAGCATGACAGTATAAAAGAAATGGTTATGTGGTATACGTAATAGATAAGATTTGAACAGCCTCTCAGAGTTCTCCGAGCCCCAGTGACTTCAGAAAAAGCAGAATGTTTTCAATGCGTCCAGGAGTGCCCCTGAAGTAGACTGGAGTATTTAGAATGCCTCTGTATGGAAGTAATAAAAAATCCAAGTCAAACTGATTTATACAATAAATGGGTTTTATTAGCTCAGTAATAAAGCTCAGAAACAGGGTGATTTGATCAGGCACTGGCTCCATTTCTATTCTCTTATGGGTATTGGCTTTGTCCTCAGGCTGGCTTCCCTCCTACCAGCAAAATGTCTGTATCAGTTCCAGGCCTTACATATCTACCTGTTCAGAAAGAGAAGTTCTCTTTTCCCAGCCATGGAAAAATACTCCTGGACCAACCTCAGTGACATACTCATCCCTAAAAAACCACTATGGGGAATTCCCTGGTGGTCCAGTGGTTAGGACTCGGTGCTTTCACTGCCGAGGGCCCGGGTTCAATCTGGTTGGGGAACGAAGATCCCACAAGCCGTCGGGCGCTGCCAAAAAAAAAAAAAAAAAGGAAAGAAAGAAAGAAAAAAAAAAGCACTGTGACTATCGAATTGCCATCAGGGCAAGAAGGATGGGATTATACCTGAGCCAGTCAAGATCTGCCAGTGGAACTTGTTGGGAGGGGTGGTGGCTTATGTCAATCCCACCCCACTCACCTGGCTGCTACATAATGGGGAGGGATCACATGGATCCTTTAACAGCAACCAAAAATGTACACCATGTAGATGGAGAGAGCCTTACTCTTAAAAGGGCTTTGTGGGTGGTAGTAAGGATCTGCTCAGTAGCAACTTTGTGGACAGTTGGTTGGGGACAAAAAGGGGATGATGGACATCTCAGCAGATGTCAGAATCTGTTGATAATGACCGAGGACTAGATTCCTTACCTATCCTATCCCCAACGCCTTGGTATTAATACTATTTACTTTATGGAACTTAGATACAACTATGGAAAAAGAGGGGCTCTCAGCAGTTACTAAAATTAAGTCTCTACTACCTCAGCATAGTGAGAACTTGGAGTAGAAATTAAAATATAGAAAGTAAGGTTCCGGAGTTCCCTGGCTGTCCAGTGGTTAGGACTTGGTGCTTTCGCTGCCAGGGCCTGGGGTTCAGTCCCTGTTCAGAGAACTAAGATCCTGCAAGCCATTAGCTGTGGCCAAAAAAAAAAAAAAAAAAAAAAGTAGAAAATAAGGTTCCATTTCTTACCCATCAGAGTTTAAGGACTAAGACTCATACCTGCTATGTCAATTAGCACTCTGACCTGCAGAGACAACTTCTAACAAATCCAGGTTCACATGTTTGGCATGAAAGAGTCCTTCCTCACATTGTCTATTGAGATTCTTCTTGTCCTTCAAGGCTTAGCTTAAATGAGACCTTTTCTGTGAAGGCTTCCCCACCCAGCCAACCAGAAGTCGTCCTCTGCACTTTATTTTTGTCCCTCTTGTTGCAGGACATCTTTGGAAGCCCCAAAGGCTCTTCCTGATATGTACCTCTGATCTTAAAAGGCATCGTGTTCAGAGTATAGTATCTGAGAGCTTTCTGGAAATATCTCCACCTGCTATTTTTGTTTTTATCAAATGGCTGCAAAAAATGTGAGTTAATGACTCTAAAAATATCTTATAGACCATTTTGTAGTCTAAGAGCCAGAAAGAGAAAATGCTTCCTTTGTAGGTCAATTGAGGATCTCTTTTGGGGCAGGTAGAGTTTCATGTCATCTTGCCCCCAATTTTATGATTTTCAATGCCTATACCTTTGACTGTTTTAACTTTCTCATTTCATCAACTGAGCTCTGTGAGATATAATAACTCTGTGAAACAAAAGATGTGGACCACTCATGGGGACCATTCATGAGCAAACCTATTACCATTTTAGGAAAAATCAAAGGCAAAATTTTGAGCATGCCTTCAGATGTGGATATAAAATTTAGTTCTATTATATGGGTTTTGTGTGTCCAGAGACAACCATAAGTAGAGTTAGCAAAATTCCAAACTGTGCATTGCCATTTTCTGTATTCTAGTTTAGATCGGAATTCTTTTGTGCAACAAAATCAAAGGTTTAAAATTTGGAAGACAAACAAGCAAAAAACAGTCTGCTATGTCCTGGCACTTTCTCTTTCAATTAAAAAGTACATGTGTTGAAAGAAGATAGAGAAAATGCAACATATGTCTAAGAGCCAGAAAGAATGGTAAGAAAAGCAGTGATGTTTTTATTCCTTCAGAGTGAGCAACGAGTTTATACACTGTAGGAAAATAAGTGACCTAAAGCAGGATGGGTTTATTTCTTATAGGAAGGAAAGGCTCTGTTTCTCTCTGACAGGTGATTGTGTGTGTGTGTGCGTGTGAGCTCAGGTGGAAGTGGGTGGTTAGTACATGAAGAAATGTAAGAAGGGAAATAAAATTTATTAGCCATTATGTTCCAGTGCCAGATACTACTGAGAGCTTTATATTATCTCATTTAATCTGTAAACTACCTTTTGAAGTAGGTGTTTCTTTTCATTCTCATTTTATATGTGAGGAAACTGAGCCTCAGAGAGATGTGTCCAAAGCACACATCTCTTGTGTACTTTGATAATGGAACAAGATTCAAAACAAGATTTCATGTCTCCAAGACCCAATCTCCTCATTTCATCACTTCATGCTGCCTCTTTAAATATCCATATTTTCAGGAGTCAAGTATAAGGAAGCTACACCAAAGGAGCTTAGAAAACGAAAGGACGTATTTGAAAGTTGCTAAGAGACTAGATCTTAAAAGTTAACATCACAAGAAAAAATTTTTGTAACTATGTGTGGTGATAGATGTTAACTAGACTTATTGTGGTGATCATTTCACAATATAAATAAATGTCGAATCATTATGTTGCACACTTTATTAACAAGAAACAACAGGCCCCAAATAGAGTCACTGTGTTAAGGCCCTATGTCAGCAAAACAAACTTAATACCTAAACTAATTGCAGTTACAGCCTCTCCCAGGAAATTAACCTTTAACCAGTCAATCTGGAATTACCTAGTCAGCACTAATCAGATAGTCCACCCAATAGACCCCTTCTTTTTCCCCTTAGGAGGGTGACCTTGCCTAAAACAATGCATTCTTTACTAATAATTTCCTTTTTGCTGCTCCCTCTCCGCCTTTAAAATCTTTCGTTTTCTGCAGCTTGACGGAGCTTCTTTCTGTTTGCTAGGTGAGATGTTGCCTGATTCATGAGTCATTTAATAAAGTCAATTAGATCTTCAAATTTACCTGGTTGAATTTTTATTTAACAGATTTGGTGGCAGTGGTGGGATCTGAAGCGAACTTGACAGCATTTGGGGACAATGAGAAACACAGGTATGGTAGCCCTCAAACCCTTTGAGTTCACTTTCTTGCCATTTCTGAGGGCTGTGTGTAAGTCCCTCTCAGTTACGAGTTCTGCTCTCTTTGCATTGAGCTCCTGATCTAACTGGCTTTTCTTTACCGTGCAGGTCAGCTTGAGCTGGCAGACGGTTCTGCCAGGAGCCCCACTGAGCTGGTAGTTCTGCCAAAAGCCCAGTCCCTAGCCTTTTAGACTGCAATTCCCAGTGCTTGATTCTGCCCAAAGATCCATGTGGGAATAGTTAATGTCAGTGTGCAGTTCCCATCAATGTGGAGCCCCCAGTTTGCAGTCCTCATTTGTTGAGGTCTACTGGTTCAATCGTTTTCCTCAGTCCAGAGTTCCATGGGAATTGGTGGTGGTTACCAGCCGGAGTTGGACTGGATTCTACTTAAAAACCAGACTTTGGGGCTTCCCTGGTGGCGCAGTGGTTGAGAGTCCGCCTGCCGATGCAGGGGACACGGGTTCGTGCCCCGGTCCGGGAAGATCCCACATGCCGCTGAGCGGCTGGGTCCGTGAGCCATGGCCTCTGAGCCTGCGCGTCCGGAGCCTGTGCTCCACTATGGGAGAGGCCACAACAGTGAGAGGCCCGCGTACCGCAAAACAAAAACAAAAACAAAACAAAACAAAAAACAAAACCCCAGACTTTGTTGGTTTGATTTGAGTGGACTGGGTCTAGTGCATGATGTCTTAGGTGAATAAAATTTTGCTTTAAGTAAAATATGGGATTCTTAAAATCCAAAGAGTTAAGCATACCATCTTCCTGCACATCTGCTAATTTTATGTCTAATATCTGTGGTCCTGAAAGTTATGAATACCTACAAAAATGACAAAAATCTGCCCTGAGTGCTTGGCTTGGTAGCCTCCAGGTCGGGGATCCTAAGATATGGCTGGACAGAAATGTGGGTTATACCCCATTTGTGGCTAAACATAGCTGGACATAAATGTGGATTGTGAAATAAAATTCATATCTTATAGCAAGACAAGAAAAATTTAAACAAAAACTTTCTCTCCCCTTTGATCTCCTCTCTCCCCTCACCGTGCACTGTGTACCTGCATTATGCATCCACCAAATCTCCCCCATTGGCAGAAATACCTGCTCATTCATGAGGAGAAACATTCTCCTAGCATCAACAAGACAACTCCTTAAAGATAACATTCCTTCTTGATCTTGTAAGGAGTCATATGGTACTTAGATCTGGATTGTGTAAACTGTCAATAATACATCATTTGATGTACAGTCCCCTGTCTCAAAAAACTTATATAACTGTGCTTTGACTTCTTTTATTTGTTTGTTTGTTTATTTATTTGACTATGCCAGGTCTTTAGTTGTGGCACACGGGATCTCTGTTGCTGCGTGCCGGATCTTTGTTGCGGCATGTGGGATATTTAGGTGTGGCATGTGAACTCTTAGTTGCGGCATATGGGATCTAGTTCTCTCACCAGGGATCAAACCCGGGCCCCCTGCATTGGGAGCGCAGAGTCTTAGCCACTGGACCACCAGGGAAGTCCCTGTACCTTGACTTCTTTTTTAAAATTTATTTATTTATTGGGGTATAGTTGTTTTACAATGTTGTGTTAGTTTCTACCGTACAGCGAAGTCTAGTTCCCTGTGCTATACAGCAGGTTCTTATTAGTTATCTATTTTATACATATTAGTGTATATATATCAATCCCAGTCTCCCAATTCATCCTCCCCCCCCCCCCCGCCCATCCCTGCCTTGACTTCTAACAGGTGGAACAGTTCTCAGAGCTTTCCGAGATGCTCTTCCTGGCATATAACCCTCAAGTTTGGCTTGAATAAAAATTTCCATTTCTTTCTTAGATTGATTAATTTTTTGTTGACAGGTAAGCTCCATTTACAACTAGGGTCCTACCAAACTGCTGCTAGCACTTGAAAATTACAAACTAGAATTACAATGGCCATTATGAGGAACACTCTAATTAGATAACATCATTTAAGAAGTGCACTTAAAAGAAGAGATACCTATTTTAATTGACATGCAGAAGCTGCCACAGGGCTTCAAAATTCCAAAATAGTTTCTTTGAAAATTTTGCTGCAAAAGACTAATGAAAAATTATAGATATAAAAGGTACCCAAAACAAAAGACAATGGGACTGATGTAATTCCTACTTCTCCCCACTAGCTTCCTGTATTTGAGTATTCATTTTAGTAATCCTCTGTGTAAATTGCCTTTCCACTTTGAAGAGACTATTAAACAGTTACTTTTTTTAAAAATAAAAGCTTGGCTTGGCTTTCTTGCCTGCTCGGGACATGCAAGCTGTCAGTTCTCTCTTTTGGTTACCTTTGGGGGTGACTCTGGATCTTGGGAAGGTAGGAACTTTGCACCCACTTTGAGAATGCCTTTTGGGCCCAGGGAGTTATTTAATACTGCCAGGAATATTTACTGTTCGTCCTGCCTGAAACCTGATAAGATATTGGAAGCTGATACTGGAGCCTAATAAGAATTTTTTCTTTTTAAGCCCTCCTCTTCTAAGACAAGTATCTGTGCTTTTGTGATATAAATATTCTACAAACTACAGAAAGATAATTCTTATTAGAAGGAGAACAAAAGGGGGAAAAGTTATTTGAAATTTAGGTAAATGAAAAATCATGTGTCTTCTCCACAAATATTAGTAGAAAAAGTTTTAGCCATCTGAGCATATAAATTTAACTTATTCCAACTGTTCTTTTGTAACTAGTGAATTTTACATTATCATACTTGTCGTATGGCTAAAATTTAAAAACTAAACTATCAGTTTGTGCCTGTCTGTATATTCACGTGTGTCTATATATGTGTGTGTGTGTGTTGTAGCTGTGTGGTATTTTCTACCTCCAGATGATATTGCCAAAATTAACCTGTAAAAGAGCTCTGTGTAATTGGCTTAAACAAACAAGCACTTATATAAATTTATTATTCATAAAAATTCTCAGAAATATAGTGAAAACTAACCCAAGTGCTTTTCAGGTTCATGTGATCTGGAAAAATATTTGGTACTGAACATAGTTTAGGTTGTTGGTTTAATTAAAATAGGCATGTCTTCAAATTTATCAACACTAAATATAAAAAAGATAAACAACTTTTATTCTACCTGAGTTTATTTAAAAAATTCTTTTATAATTATTATTATTTTCTTCTTTTTTTAGAATTGATTTATTTTTGGCTGCGTTGGGTCTTCATTGCTGCATGTGGCCTTTCTCTAGTTGCAGAGAGTGGGGGCTACTCGTCGTTGTGGTGCTCATACTTCTCATTGTGGTGGCTTCTCTTGTGTGGAGCACGGGCTCTAGGTGCACAGGCTTCAGTGGTTGTGGTACGTGGGCTCTGTAGTGGTGGCTCGTGGGCTCTAGAGCACAGACTCAGTAGTTGTGGCACATGGGCTTAGTTGCTCTGTGGCATGTGGAATCTTCCCAGACTAGGGATTGAAACCATGTCCCCTGCATTGGCAGGCGGATTCTTAACCACTGTGCCACCAGGGAAGTCCTCTACCTGAGTTTATTAGTCAGATGAGTTCATGTTATCCCTTACAAAATTTGTCAGCAAAAATAATTAGCTTGGGTTGATGGCTGACTTTGTCTAATGTTTCATGAAGTTTTTGTGGGTAATCTAAATATGTGTTAAGAACAAATGAATTAAATAGATGTAACATAAGAGTTTTTAGATGAAATTTTAGCAATGATTGTTTTATGATGTTTCTACTTAAATAGTTTCCCAAATCTCTGTGGTAACTCATACCATTAAAATTTTGCTAAGTGAAATGATGGGAATTTATTGAATGGCTAGATCATTTCCAAATAAGGTAAAACACTAAAACATTAATTACTGAACATAAGGTTATCCACTTTTGGATTCCTCTTACAGAGAAACTAAAGATATTTGAGAGAGATATTAATAAACTCAGATATGACCAGACAGCTATAAGTAACTGCTTGGAAAAATTGGCCTGTTACCTTGCTTACAAGCTTCCAGCAAAACAGTGTTTAAAAAGAGCTTATATGGTCATTCACAATTTTTGCTGCACTTATGTAAATAATCAGGCCAAGTTTAATGCAAACAAATTAGTTTCACTGTGATTCCCCTTAGAAAAAAGAGATGGGAATAATTGTAGAGAGAAAAGTTATGTTTGCACCATTGTCTATATTAGATTCTAATCCTGTTAATTGTCTTTGAGGTTTTTTTATATACGTGTAAATTAGACTGGATCCTGAATTTTTCTAATTTCCTCAAATATTTGGCTATGACTCTCCAAACTAACATTTCCAATTTTCTCTCACCCTCCTGATTTGGAATCAGTAAGAATAAAGACTATCCTTAAACGTCTTTGGAAGGGGACTTCCCTGGCAGTTCAGTGATTAAGACTCTGCCCTTCCAATGCAGGGGGTACGGGCTCAATCTCTGGTCAGGGAACTAAGATCCTACATGCCGTGCGGTGTGGTCAAAAAAAAAAAGCCTTTGGAAGGAACTGTAGCAGGTCCTCCTCACTACTCAGATGGCAGCCAAACCTCAAGGACTTGAGCCTTGGGTACACATCTTACAGCTAAAAAGGCTCCACCTTACATCTGGTCTTGTAAAAATTCTGGAGACCTCCAAATCAAATTGACTAGGAAGAAAAGTAGCTGACATCGAGGTAGACTGCTTCCTCTCAAGACACTGGGTCAAGGCTTCGTACTTTAAATATTATAAACCCTTTCTTAGTCCCCTTATTTTCTTTACTCTGTCATTGGCCTGGAAATCCATATCTCCCAGTCCATTACTAATGAGGGTAACCTCTGGAATTTAGAAAAACTCTTTCATTTCAGGCTAGGATAAAACCTGACTGACCCCTGGCTTGAAGAGACAAATATAACAATGCCTGTGAATGTGTACCACCTTAGTGGAAGTTGTTTGTGCCTGAAAGCATTTATCTTAGTCTCTGGTGGTTATCATTCTCCTTGGGCCTGTAAATGACTAGGTAGGTAGCACACAGGTGAGCCTTGTCCCTTAACTTATCTAACTGTGCCTCTAAATGTTCACAAATGAACTGGGACACCTCACTAGTCAACTCCTCTGGATTTACACAGTCAAGTTGTAAAGAACCTGCCGGGAGGTGTACATGACTCAGGATTCACTTCCTTTTGCAGGTCATACTTCCCTGGTCAGGATTAATGTAAATGAGAGTATGATCAGAACCCTCTCCTTAATTCTTAACGATATTACAGAATCTGTTGCTAAGACAGTAGCTGCCCAACATGAATCTTTAGTCTCTGGTCAAAGTTGTTCTTTTTTTTTTTTTAAAGTACATTAATAAAAATTGAGGTATAGCTGATGTACAATATTATATAAGTTACAGGTATACAATATAGTGATTCACAATTTTTAAAGGTTATACTCCATGTATAATTATTATAAAATATTGGCTATATTCCCTGTGTTGTACAATAGATCCTTGTAGCTTATTTATTTTATACGTAATAGTTTGGACCTCTTAATGCCCTACCTCTATCTTGCCCCTCCCCGCTTCCCTCTCCCCAGTGTTAACCACTAGTTTATATCTGTGAGCCTGCTTCTTTTTTGTTACATTCACTAGTGTTGTTTTGTTTTTTAGATTTCACATATTAGTGATATCAAATAGTATTTGTCTTTCTCTGTCTGACTTATTTCACTTAGCATAATACCCTCCAAGTCCATTTATGTTGTTGCAAATGGCAAAGTTTCATTTTGTTTTATGGCTGAGTAGTATTCCATTGTGTTTATGTATATGTGTGTGTATATATATATACCACATCTTCTTTTTTTTTTTTTTCTTAACATCTTTATTGGAGTATAATTGCTTTACAATGGTATGTTAGTTTCAGCTTCACAACAAAATGAATCAGTTATATATATACATATATTCCCATATCTCTTCCCGCTTGCGTCTCCCTCCCTCCCACCCTCCCTATCCCACCCCTCCAGGCGGTCACAAAGCACCAAGCTGATCTCCCTGTGCTATGCGGCTGCTTCCCACTAGCTAACTACCTTACTTTTGGTAGTGTATATATGTCCATGCCTCTTTATTGCTTTGTCACCGTTTACCCTTCCCCCTCCCCATAGCCTCAAGTCCATTCTCTAGTAAGTCTGTGTCTTTATTCCTGTTTCACCCCTAGGTTTTTCATGACATTTTTTTTTAAATTCCATATATATGTGTTAGCATACGGTATTTGTCTCTCTCTTTCTTACTTACTTCACTCTGTATGACAGACTCTAGGTCTATCCACCTCATTACAAATAGCTCAATTTCGTCTCTTTTTATGGCTGAGTAATATTCCATTGTATATATGTGCCACATCTTCTTTATCCATTCATCCGATGATGGACACTTAGGTTGTTTCCATCTCTGGGCTATTGTAAATAGAGCTGCAATGAACATTTTGGTACATGACTCTTTTTGAATTATGGTTTTCTCAGGGTATATGCCCAGTAGTGGGATTGCTGGGTCATATGGTAGTTCTATTTGTAGCTTTTTAAGGAACCTCCATACTGTTCTCCACAGTGGCTGTATCAATTTACATTCCCACCAACTGTGTAAGAGGGTTCCCTTTTCTCCACACCCTCTCCAGCATTTATTGTTTCTAGATTTTTTGATGATGGCCATTCTGACTGGTGTGAGATGATATCTCATTGTAGTTTTGATTTGCATTTCTCTAATGATTAGTGATGTTGAGCATTCTTTCATGTGTTTGTTGGCACTCTGTATATCTTCTTTGGAGAAATGTCTATTTAGGTCTTCTGCCCATTTTTGGATTGGGTTGTTTGTTTTTTTGTTATTAAGCTGCATGAGCTGCTTATAAATTTTGGAGATTAATCCTTTGTCGGTTACTTCATTTGCAAATATTTTCTCCCATTCTGAGGGTTGTCTTTTGGTCTTGTTTATGGTTTCCTTTGCTGTGCAAAAGCTTTGAAGTTTCATTAGGTCCCATTTGTTTACTTTTGTTTTTATTTCCATTTCTCTAGGAGGTGGGTCAAAAAGGACCTTGCTGTGATTTATGTCATAGAGTGTTCTGCCTATGTTTTCCTCTAAGAGTTTGATAGTTTCTGGCCTTACATTTAGGTCTTTAATCCATTTTGAGCTTATTTTTGTGTATGGTGTTAGGGAGTGATCTAATCTCATACTTTTACATGTAGCTGTCCAGTTTTCCCAGCACCACTTATTGAATAGGCTGTCCTTTCTCCACTGTACATTTCTGCCTCCTTTGTCAAAGATAAGGTGACCATATGTGCGTGGGTTTATCTCTGGGCTTTCTATCCTGTTCCATTGATCTATCTTTCTGTTTTTGTGCCAGTACCATACCGTCTTGATAACTGTAGCTTTGTAGTATAGTCTGAAGTCTGGGAGCCTGATTCCTCCAGTTCCTTCTTTCGTTCTCAAGATTGCTTTGGCTATTCGGGGTCTTTTGTGTTTCCATACAAATTGCAAAATTTTTTGTTCTAGTTCTGTGAAAAATGCCAGTGGTAGTTTGATAGGGATTGCATTGAATCTATAGATTGCTTTGGGTAGTAGAGTCATTTTCACAATGTTGATTCTTCCAATCCAAGAACATGGTATATCTCTCCATCTATTTGTATCATCTTTAATTTCTTTCATCAGTGTCTTATAATTTTCTGCATACAGATCTTTTGTCTCCTTAGGTAGGTTTATTCCTAGATATTTTATTCTTTTTGTTGCAATGGTAAATGGGAGTGTTTTCTTGATTTCACTTTCAGATTTTTCATCATTAGTATATAGGAATGCCAGAGATTTCTGTGCATTAATTTTGTATCCTGCCACTTTACCAAATTCATTGATTAGCTCTAGTGGTTTTCTGGTAGCGTCTTTAGGGTTCTCTATGTATAGGATCATGTCATCTGCAAACAGTGACAGCTTTACTTTTTCTTTTCTGATTTGGATTCCTTTTATTTCCTTTTCTTCTCTGATTGCTGTGGCTAAAACTTCCAAAACTATGTTGAATAAGAGTGGTGAGAGTGGGCAACCTTGTCTTGTTCCTGATCTTAGTGGAAATGCTTTCAGTTTTTCACCATTGAGGATGATGTTTGCTGTGGGCTTGTCATATATGGCCTTTATTATGTTGAGGAAAGTTCCCTCTATGCCTACTTTCTGCAGGGTTTTTATCATAAATGGGTGTTGAATTTTGTCAAAAGCTTTCTCTGCATCTATTGAGATGATCATAGGGTTTTTCTCCTTCAGTTTGTTAATATGGTTTATCACATTGATAGATTTGCGTATATTGAAGAATCCTTGCATTCCTGGAATAAACCCCACTTGATCATGGTGTATGATCCTTTTAATGTGTTGTTGGATTCTGTTTGCTAGTATTTTGTTGAGGATTTTTGCATCTATGTTCATCAGTGATATTGGCCTGTAGTTTTCTTTCTTTGTGACATCCTTGTCTGGTTTTGGTATCAAGGTGATGGTGGCCTCGTAGAAGGAGTTTGGGAGTGTTCCTCCCTCTGCTATATTTTGGAAAAGTTTGAGAAGGATAGGTGTTAGCTCTTCTCTAAATGTTTGATAGAATTCGCCTGTGAAGCCATCTGGTCCTGGGCTTTTGTTTGTTGGAAGATTTTTAATCACAGTTTCAATTTCAGTGCTTGTGATTGGTCTGTTCATATTTTCTATTTCTTCCTGATTCAGTCTTGGCAGGTTGTGCATTTCTAAGAATTTGTCCATTTCTTCCAGATTGTCCATTTTATTGGCATAGAGTTGCTTGTAGTAATCTCTCATGATCTCTTTTATTTCTGCAGTGTCAGTTGTTACCTCTCCTTTTTCATTTCTAATTCTATTGATTTGAGTCTTCTCCCTTTTTTTCTTGATGAGTCTGGCTAGTGGTTTATCTATTTTGTTTATCTTCTCAAAGAACCAGCTTTTAGTTTTATTGATCTTTGCTATTGTTTCCTTCATTTCTTTTTCATTTATTTCTGATCTGATTTTTATGATTTCTTTCCTTCTGCTAGCTTTGGGGTTTTTTTGTTCTTCTTTCTCTAATTGCTTGAGGTGCAAGGTTAGGTTGTTTATTCGAGATGTTTCCTGCTTCTTAAGGTGGGCTTGTATTGCTATAAACTTCCCCCTTAGAACTGCTTTTGCTGCATCCCACAGGTTTTGGGTCGTTGTGTCTCCATTGTCATTTGTTTCTAGGTATTTTTTGATTTCCTCTTTGATTTCTTCAGTGATCACTTCATTATTAAGTAGTGTATTGTTTAGCCTCCATGTGTTTGTATTTTTTACAGATCTTTTCCTGTAATTGATATCTAGCCTCATGGCGTTGTGGTCAGAAAAGATACTTGATACAATTTCAATTTTCTTAAATTTACCAAGGCTTGATTTGTGACCCAAGATATGATCTATCCTGGAGAATGTTCCATGAGCACTTGAGAAAAATGTGTATTCTGTTGTTTTTGGATGGAATGTCCTATAAATATCAATTAACTCCATCTCATTTAATGTATCATTTAAAGCTTGTGTTTCCTTATTTATTTTCATTTTGGATGATCTGTCCATTGGTGAAAGTGGGGTGTTAAAGTCCCCTACTATGAATGTGTTACTGTCGATTTCCCCTTTTATGGTTGTCAGTATTTGCCTTATGTATTGAGGTGCACCTATGTTGGGTGCATAAATATTTACAATTGTTATATCTTCCTCTTGGATCGATCCCTTGATCATTATGTAGTGTCCTTCTTTGTCTCTTCTAATAGTCTTTGTTTTAAAGTCTATTTTGTCTGATATGAGAATTGCTACTCCAGCTTTCTTTTGGTTTCCATTTGCATGAAATACCTTTTTCCATCCCCTTCCTTTCAGTCTGTATGTGTCTCTAGGTCTGAAGTGGGTCTCTTGTAGACAGCAAATATATGGGTCTTGTTTTTGTATCCATTCAGCCAATCTGTGTCTTTTGGTGGGAGCATTTAGGCCATTTACATTTAAGGTAATTATCGATATGTGTGTTCCTATTCCCATTTTCTTAATTGTTTTGGGTTCGTTATTGTAGGTCCTTTCCTTCTTTTGTGTTTCTTGCCTAGAGAAGTTCCTTTAGCAGTTGTTGTAGAGCTGGTTTGGTGGTGCTGAACTCTCTCAGCTTTTGCTTGTCTGTAAAGGTTTTAATTTCTCCATCAAATCTGAATGAGATCCTTGCTGGGTAGAGTAATCTTGGTTGCAGGTTTTTCTCCTTCAACACTTTCAATATGTCCTGCCACTCCCTTCTGGCTTGCAGAGTTTCTGCTGAAAGATCAGCTGTTAACCTTATGGGGATTCCCTTGTGTGTTATTTGTTGTTTTTCCCTTGCTGCTTTTAATATGTTTTCTTTGTATTTAATTTTTGACAGTTTGATTAATATGTGTCTTGGCGTATTTCTCCTTGGATTTATCCTGTATGGGACTCTCTGTGCTTCCTGGACTTGATTAACTATTTCTTTTCCCATATTAGGGAAGTTTTCAACTATAATCTCTTCAAATATTTTCTCAGTCCCTTTCTTTTTCTCTTCTTCTTCTGGAACCCCTATAATTCGAATGTTGGTGCGTTTAATGTTGTCCCAGAGGTCTCTGAGACTGTCCTCAGTTCTTTTCATTCTTTTTTCTTTATTCTGCTCTGCAGTAGATATTTCCACTATTTTATCTTCCAGGTCACTTATCCGTTCTTCTGCCTCAGTTATTCTGCTATTGATCCCATCTAGAGTACTTTAAATTTCATTTATTGTGTTGTTCATCGTTGCTTGTTTCATCTTTAGTTCTTCTAGGTCCTTGTTAACTGATTCTTGCAATTTGTCCATTCTATTGTCCATTCTATCTCCAAGATTTCGGATCAACCTTACTATCATTATTCTGAATTCTTTTTCAGGTAGACTGCCTATTTCCTCTTCATTTGTTAGGTCTGGTGGGTTTTTATCTTGCTCCTTCATCTGCTGTGTGTTTTTCTGTCTTTTCATTTTGCCTATCTTACTGTGTTTGGGGTCTCCTTTTTTGCAGGCTGGAGGTTCGTAATTCCTGTTGTTTTTTGTGTCTGTCCCCAGTGGCTAAGGTTGGTTCAGTGGGTTGTGTAGGCTTCCTGGTGGAGGGTACTAGTGCCTGTGTTCTGGTGGATGAGGCTGGATCTTGTCTTTCTGGTGGGCAGGTCCACGTCTGGTGGTGTGTTTTGGGGTGTCTGTAGACTTATTATGATTTTGGGCAGCCTCTCTGCTAATGGGTGGGGTTGTGTTCCTGTCTTGCTAGTTGTTTGGCATAGGATGTCCAGCACTGTAGCTTGCTGGTCGTTGAGTGAAGCTGGGTGCTGGCGTTGAGATGGAGATCTCTCGGAGATTTTTGCTGTTTGATATTATGTGCAGCTGGGAGGCCTCTTGTGGACCAGTGTCCTGAAGTTGGCTCTCCCACCTCAGAGGCACAGCACTGACTCCTGGCTGCAGCACCAAGAGCCTTTCATCCACAGGGCTCCTTAATTTGGGATGATTCTTTGTCTATTCGGGTATTCCACAGATGCAGGGTATATCAAGTTGATTGTGGAGCTTTAATCCGCTGCTTCTGAGGCTGCTGGGAGAGATTTCCCTTTCTCTTCTTTGTTCTCACTGTTCCCAGGGGCTCAGCTTTGGATTTGGCCCCGCCTGTGCGTGTAGGTCGCCGGAGGGCGTCTGTTCTTTGCTCAGACAGGACGGGGTTAAAGGAGCCGCTGATTCGGAGGCTCTGGCTCACCCAGGCCGGGGGGGTAGGGAGGGTCACGGAGTGCAGGGCGGGCCTGCAGCGGCAGAGGCCGGCGTGACGCTGCAGCCTGAGGCGCGCCGTGCGCTCTCCCGGGGGAGCCGTCCCTGGATCCCGGGACCCTGGCAGTGGCGGGCTGCACAGGCTCCCCGGAAGGGCGTGTGGCTAGTGACCTGTGTTCGCACACAGGCCTCCTGGCGCCGGCAGCAGCGGCCTTAGCGTCTCATGTCCGTCTCTGGGCTCCGCACTCTTAGCCGCGGCTCGCGCCCGTCCCTGGAGCTCTCTCAAGCAGCGTTCTTAATCCCCTCTCCTCGTGCACCAGGAAACAAAGAGGGACGTAAAAGTCTCTTGCCTCTTCGGCAGGTCCAGACCCCTCCCCGGACTCTCTCCCGGCCAGCCGCGGCGCACCAACGCCCTGCAGGCTGTGTTCACGCCGCCAACCTCAGTCCTCTCCCGTCGCTCCGACAAAAGCCGGAGCCTCAGCTCCCAGTCCCGCCCGCCCTGGCGGGCGAGCAGACAAGCCTCTCGGCTGGTGAGTGCCGGTCGGCCCGATCCTCTGCGCTGGAATCTGTCCGCTTTGCCCTCCGCACCCCTGTTGCTGTGCTCTCCTCCGCAGCTCCCAAGCTCCCCCACTCCGCCTCCCGAAGTCTCCACCCGCGAAGGGGCTTCCTAGTGTGTGGACACTTTTCCTCCTTCACAGCTCTCTCCCGCTGGTGCAGGACCCGTCCCTATCCTTTTGTCTCTGTTTAGTTTTTTCTTTTGCCCTAACCAGGTACGTGGGGGGTTCCTTGCGTTTTGGGAGGTCTGAGGTCTTCTGCCAGCGTTCAGTAGGTGCTCCGTAGGAGTTGTTCCACGCGTAGATGTATTTCTGGTGTATCTGTGGAGAGGAAGGTGATCTCCGCGTCTTACTCTTCCGCCATCTTCCCCACCACATCTTCTTTATCCATTCTTCTGTTGATGGACATTTAGGTTGCTTCTGTATCTTGGCTATCGTGAATAGTGCAGCTATGAATATTGGGGTACCTGTATCTTTTCAAATTTATGTTTTCATTTTCTGGGGATATACACCCAGGACCGGAAATGCTGGGTCTTATGATAGTTCTATTTAAGTTTTTTGAGAAACCTCCATACTGTTTTCCACAGTGGTTGCTCCAATTTACATTCTCACCAACAGTGTACAAGGGTTCCCTTTTCTCCACATTCTTACCAACATTTATTGGTGTTCTTTTTGATGATAGCCATTCTGACAGGAGTGAGTTTATATATCACTGTGGTTTTAATTTGCATTTAACTGATGATTAGCAATGTTGAGCATCTTTTCATACACCTGTTGGCCATCTGTATGTCTTCTTTGGAAAAATGTCTATTTGGCTCTTCTGCCCATTTTTAAATTGGGTTGTTTGTTTTTTTGATGTTGAGTTGTATGAGCTGTTTATATATTTTGCATATTAACCCCCTATTTGTCATATCATTTGGAAATATTTTCTCCCATTCAGTAGTTTGTCTTTGCGATTTGTTGATGGCTTCCTTTGCTGTGTGAAAGCTTTTAAGTTTAATTAGTTTCCATTTATTTATTTTTGCTTTTATTTCCTTTGCTTTAGGAGACAGATCCAAAAAAATATTGCTACAGTTTATGTCAAAGAGTGTTCTGCCAATGTTTTCTTCCAGGAATTTTATGGTTCTTTGTCTTACACTTAGGTGTTTAATCTATTTTTTTTTAAAGCCCCCTGGTTCTTTTTTATTCTTTTCCTTTAAGTTTTTTTTAAAAAAATAGATCTTTATTGGAGTATAATTGCTTCACAACACTGCGTTAGTTACTGTTGTACACCAAAGTGAATCAGCCATATGCGTACACATGTCCCCATATCCCCTCCCTCTTGAGCCTCCCTCCCATCCTCCCTATCCTGCCCCTCTAGGTCATCGCAAATCACCAAGCTGACCCGCCTGTGCTATTCTGCTGCTTCCCACTAGCTAATTATTTTACATTTGGTAGTGTATATACGTCAATGCTACTCTCACTTTGCCCCAGTTTCCCCCTCCCACCCCGTGTCCGCAAGTCCATTCTCTATGTCTACATCTTTATTCCTGCCCTGCAACTAGATTCATCAGTACCATCTTTTTTTTTTTTTTTAGATTCCATATATATGCATTAGCATACAGTATTTGTTTTTCTCTTTCTGACTTACTTCATTCTGTATGACAGACACTAAGTCCATCTACCTCACTATAAATAACTCAATTTTGTTTCTTTTTATGGCTGAGTAATACTCCATTGTATATATGTGCCACATCTTTATCCATCCATCTGTTGATGGACATTTAGATTGGTTCCATGACCTGGCTGTTGTAAATAGTGGATATTGTGGTACATGACTCTTTTTGACTTATGGTTTTCTCAGGGTATATGCCCAGTAGTGGGATTGCTGGGTCATATGGTAGTTCTATTTTTAGTTTTTTAAGGAACCTCCGTACTGTTTTCCATAGTGGTTGTATCATTTTACATTCCCACCAACAGCACAGGAGGGTTCCCTTTTCACCACACCCTTTCCAGCACTTATTGTTTCTAGATATTTTGATAATGGCCATTCTGACCAGTGTGAGGTGATACCTCACTGTAGTTGTGATTTGCATTTCTCTAATAATTAGTGACGTTGAGCATCTTTTCATCTTTTTTGCATCTATGTTCATTAGTGATATTGGTCTATAATTTTCTTTTTTTGTGTTATCTTTTTCTGGTTTGGGTATCAGGGTGATGGTGGCTTTGTAGAATGAATTTGGGAGTGTTTCTCCCTCTGCAATTTTTTGGAAGAGTTTGAGAAGAATCGGTGTTAGCTCTTCTCTAAATGTTTGGTAGAATTCACCTGTGAAGCCATCTGGTCCTGGACTTTTGTTTGTTGAAAGATTTTTAATTATGGTTTCAATTTCATTACTTGTGATAGGTCTGTTTATATTTTCTAATTCTTCCTGGTTCAGTCTTGGAAAATTGTACCTTTCCAAGAATTTGTCCATTTCTTCGTGGTTGTCCATTTTATTGGAGTATAGTTGTTTGTAGTAGTCTATTATAATCCTTTGTATTTCTGTGGTGTCTGTTGTGATTACTCCTTTCTAATTTCTAATTTTATTGATTTGCGTCCTGTCCCTTTTTTCTTGATGAGTCTGGCTAAGGGTTTATCAATTTTGTTTATCTTCTCAAAGAACCAGCTTTTAGTTTTATTGATCTTCGCTATTGTTTTCTTTTTCTTCTTTTTTTTGGGGGTACGCGGGCCTTTCACTGTTGTGGCCTCTCCCGTTGCGGAGCACAGGCTCCGGACGCGCAGGCTCAGTGGCCATGGCTCACGGGCCCAGCTGCTCTGCGGCATGTGGGATCTTCCCGGACCGGGGCATGAACCCGTATCCCCTGCATTGGCAGGCGGACTCTCAACCACTGCGCCACCAGGGAAGCCCTGTTTCTATGTATTTTTAAATTTCTTCTTTGATTTCTTCAGTGATCTCTTGGTTATTTAGTAGCGCATTGTTTAGCCTCCATGTATTTGTGTATTTTACAGGTTTTTTTTCCTGTAATTGATTTCCAATGTCATAGCGTTGTGGTCAGAAAAGATGCTTGATATGATTTCAATTTTCTTAAATTATCCAAGGCTTGATTTGTGACCCAAGATGTGACCTGTCCTGGAGAATGTTCCATGTGCACTTGAGAAGAAAGTGTATTCTGCCACATTTGAGTGGAATGTTCTATAACTATCAATTAAATCTACCCCATCTACTGTGTCTTTTAAAGCGTGTGTTTATTTATTTTCTGTTTGGATGATCTGTCCATTGGTGTAAGTGGGGTGTTAAAGTCCCCTACTATTATTGTGTTACTGTCGATTTCTCCTTTCATGGTTGTTTATGTTACAGGGTTTATCCTGTATGGGATTCTCTGTGTTTCCTGGACTTGGGTGACTATTTCTTTCCCCATGTCAGGGAAGTTTTCAACTATAATCTCTTCAAATATTTTCTCAGACCCTTTCTTTTTTCTCTTCATCTTCTGTGACCCCTATAATTCGAATGTTGGTGCGTTTAGTGTTGTCCCAGTGGTCTCTGAGTTTGTCTTCAATTCTTTTCATTCTTTTTTCTTTATTCTGCTCCTCAGCAATTATTTCCACCATTTTGTCTTCCAGCTCACATATTCGTTCTTCTGCCTCAGTTATTCTGCTATTGATTCCTTCTAGTGTATTTTTCATTTCAGTTATTGTGTTGCTCATCTCTGTTTGTCTGTTCTTTAGTTCTTCTAGATCTTTGTTAAACATTTCATGTATTTTCTCAATCTGTGCCTCCATTCTATTTCCGAGATTCTGCATTATTTTTACTTCATTACTCTGAATTCTTTTTCAGGTAGATTGCCTGTTTCCTCTTCAGTTTTTTGGTCTTGCTGTTTTTTACCTTGCTCCTTCATCTGTGACATATTTTTTTTGCTGTCTCTCTCTCTCTCTCTCATTTTTTTTTAACCAAAAAAAAAAAAAAAAAGTGGGATTGTGAGTGGGACTGTGTTCCTGCCTTACTGGCTGTTTGGCCTGAGGCTTCCAACACTGGAGTTTTTAAGCTATTGGGTAGAGCTGGATCTTGGTGCTGAGATGAGGGTCTCCGTGAAACCTCACTCTGATGAATATTCCCTGGCGTCTGAGTTTCTCTGTTAGTCTAGTGGTTTGGACTTGGAGGTCCCACTACAGGAGCTTCAGCTTGACCCCTAGCTCATGAGCCAAGATCCTGCAAGCTGCATAGGGTGGCAAAAAGAGAGAACAATAACAAAGTAAAAAATAAAATTAGACTAGGAAACTAACAGATATGTTAGAAAGAATATAAAAATAAAAATATAGATGAATCAACAACTAGAAGGTACAACTGTATTACAATAGTGAAAAAAAGGAGGAGGGAAAAAAAGCGGGGTGGGGGGTGGAATGGCTTGACTGTGGAGAGCAGGGCCTAAGCAAGGTGAGGTTTGGGTGGAGGGTGGGGCCTATTCTTAGGACCCACAGGGCTGGAAAAGGCGGTGGGGGTGGGGCTTAGGCTTAATAGAACAGAAGGGGCCCAGGCGTTCCCCCCACCCCTGGTGTCAGAGAATGGGGGACTTCACCTGGGAGCCCAGCAGGATTCCTGGACTTGAGTTGGTGGGGCAAATGCCCTCCCCTCCTCTCCTTCTTCTCCAGTCCTGGAGGGTCTCTCCCATCTGCCTCTCCTATTCTCCCCTTGGCCTCCTTCCTATGCCCCAAGGACCAATGAGGCTGGGGGGAGGGGGTGGACCTTGGAGGGCAGGGGACTGGCCTGGGAGCTCAGTAAGCTCGCCGGGCCCAAGTGAGCAGGGAAAACACCCTCCACTCTCTCTTGCTCCTCCTTGATGGCTCCTCCCACCTGCCTCTCCTGATCTCCCTGACCTCCCACCTATGCCCCCAAGGACCATGCAGCCTGGAGGGGGCTTTGGAGGGCAGGGGACTGGACTTTGAGCTTGGCAGGCTCCTTGGGCCCGAGTGGGTTGGGTGATCACCCTCTGTTTCTCTCCCACTCTTCCCAAAGGACCCCTCACACCTGCCTCTCTTGATCTCCCTGGTCTCAGGGGCACTGATCCTCTCTGGCTCCCACTTCTCCTCACCCTTCAGTCCCCCCACTTGGGGGTTCCTCCCATCTCCTTGGGCATCAAGGTCTTCCACCAGTGGCCGACAGGAGCGTTAATTGTGGGGAGATGCTAACTTGGCATCTTCCCACACTGACATCTTGACTCTGCCTCCATTTAATCCATTTTGAGTTCATTTTTGTATATGGCATTAGAGAATGTTCTGATTTCATTCTTTTATATGTAGCTGTCCAGTTTTCCAAGGACCACTTATTGAAGGTACTGTCTTTTCTGCCTTGTATATTCTTGCCTCTTTTGTCATAGATTAATTGACCGTAAGTTTGTGGTTTTATTTCTAGACTCTCTATTCTGTTCCATTGATCTATGTGTCTGTGTTTGTGCCAGTGCCATACTGTTTTGATTACAGTAGCTTTGTAGTATAGTCTGAAGCCAGGGAGCTTATTCTTCCAGCTCTGTTCTTCTTTCTCAAGATTGTCTTGGTTATTCAGGTTCTTTTGTGTTTCTGTACAAATTTTAAAATTATTTGTTCTAGTTCTGTAAAAAATGCCCTTGGTATTTTGATAGGAATTGTACTGAGTCTATAAATTGACTTGGGCAGTACAGTCATTTTAACAATATTCATTCTTCCAATCCATGAACATGCTGTATATTTCCATTTATTTGTGTCATCTTCAATTTACTTCATCTGTGTCTTATAGTTTTCCAAGTACAGGTCTTTTACCTCCTTAGGTAAATTTATTCCTAGGTATTTTATTCTTTTTGATGTGATGGTAAATAGGATTTTTTCCTTAATTTATCTTTCTGAAAGTTGTTCTTGACGATGGGATAGACCTTGATTATCTTTTGGCCTAGTAGGGAAATGTCTGTGCTGTAGCCAACACCACTTGCTGCACCTGGATTAACAATTCTGGGGAAGCTGAAACTCAGTTACATAAGATCGCTGAAGAACCCACTTGGCTTAAAATGGTGACTCCTTCAGTGAGGTCTTTCTTTGACTTATTTGATTTTCATTGGCTTGGGTCTTGGGGACCATGGTTCCAAAGTGTACTCCAAACATTAGGAATTATCCCATTTATTATAATCATAATAATCTCCCTTGTGCATTGTATTCTCTCAAAAGCTTTCAATGCAAGCTTGCAGTGACTAACCACCAAGCAAATGATCTCCCTAAGACCAGAACATCAGAAAAGGAACAAAGAGAATGACAACTTAAAGACTATGAACCTGAAGCCATGACCTGTGTATACCATACAGAGGATCAACAAAATCTGCAAGAACTACAGAGTGGTGAGAGTGGCACTAATGCCTTAAATTTTGATCACATCTCTCAGTTAAGCTGAGAGTCTGATCAAAAAGGGGAATTGTTAAAAAGAAATAGGCCACAAATGGGGTCACTTGTGTTAAGGCCCTATGTTAGCAAACCAAGGCATAACACCGAATTGTTAGTTACAACGTCCTCCAGCAATGTAGCCTTTCACCAGTCAGCCTGGAATTACCTGTCAGCGCTAATGGGATATTCCACCCAATAGGCCCCTTCCATTTTCCTTAGGAGGGCAAACTTGCCTAAAACAATGCATTCCTTGCTAATAATTTCCTTTTTTCCTCTCCCAGACCCAGGCCTGTGGCAAAGACTGATTTCCAATTTCAGCCAATTTAAAAAGTGATCAAACTATGTAATTAAGAGGAAAAGAACACAAAATAGTCTGTTTAATATGATCCTATATTTATATATTTTTAAAAGTTCTCTCCCTGTCTATTAAGGTCTTGTTAAGGTTGGCCTAAGCTCCCATTCTATGAATTGAAGAAAGTCCAATGTTGTTCTCAAAGTTTCTTCAGATTCCTGAGACTCAGGGCCACCTTTGGTTCTCAGCACCTGCTTTCTCCAACAGTGATTATCTTGATATCCAAAGAATGTCACTCTTTCCCTGTTCATACTGATTCAATGTGAAATTCAGCTATTCTACCTAATTTCCACAAAAAATGTGTTGCACTTAGTGTTATGTGTTTAGCAGACTTTGTTAAATGTTCATGGAGATGGGGCATTTACATTAGAGTGACGCCAATAGTTTAAAATTGTATCTGTATTTCATCAATTCGAAGACATGTAACTTTTCACATTTTAATATATCTGAAATAAGAATACACCTGACAATTGAAGGCATGTCATAGTTTAGGTGGCAGTGTCTTTTCTTTCTTAGTGGTACATAAAATAATGGTGCATTTTATAATCAATGACATCTTAGATTCAATGATCAAGGGAATTCTGCTTCTCTGTTCTTAAAAAGACCTCTGGTGATTTTTTTCTACTTGAGCTCAACCTTCTTGCTGTGGTGCTTGATCCAGTCTGGTGCCCTATGTCACATTGCTTTAGCCCACTACTGATTTCCATAGTAACTGCAGTGGACAGTTCCATGCTAGCTCATACTAACAATACCGTCTTGAGTGTGCTGCGTATCTTTTCACTTTCTGCCGCAGGGAAATCTGCCTGGCCAAACAGTGCTCAGAAATGTGGGGTTAACATCCCCAGGGGCAGCCTTCAATTAATGGGTGTCTGGAGCTGGTGGTAAATGTCCCTGCCTCCCTTCCTCCAGGGAGATAATTTTGGGAGGCCTTTTGTATGCTTCTCAGGTGGTTCTGGACAAATTAAGCCCACAGTGAGAACCTTGATAGCACACCTTATACTAGCTTTTGCACCTTCCATTCTCACCGTTCTAGCTTTCTCATTCTTGCTCCCTGGGATCATCTCTCAAGTAAATTACTTGCACACAAGTCCCTGTAGTAGACTCTGTTTTTGGTGTAGGGGGGCAGAGAACACAAGTTAGAACCTTCATTGTACTCTCCTTCTCAGAACCCCCTCTTTCCTTAGGTAGAACCATTCCTTATGTCAAGACTCAGCTCAGGCTACCCTTTTGTATTCCAAGATTTCAACTGCAGCTTTGAAAGATTATTGTAAAGGTATACCGGATTCTGTCTAGGTCAAGGGGTAGGGAGTCTTTTAGTTTTTCAGCTCACATTTTTATAGAAAGGAAAACTAAGGACCTATGTCAAAATGTGAAAAATGGTTGTCTGAAGATGGAAGGATGGGTGCTTTGAATTTTCTTCTTTCTGTTATACTGTATTTTCTAAAATTTCTGTAACAAACATGTCAATTTTATAGTGAGGAAAAAACAATAAAAGTTAATGTAAAAATTCAATCAAATTGACTTTTTTAAAGTAACTTTATTGAGGTATAATTTACATACCATAAATTCACCAACTTTAAGTATACAATTCAAGGATTTTTAGAAAGTTTACCAAGTTGTGAAACCACTACCACATCCAGTTGTAGAACATTTTCTTCTCCCTAATATGATTTTTCATATTTGTTTACAGTTAATCCCCATTCCCACCCACAACTCTAGGCAAACATAAATCTATTTTTCTGTCATTATAGATTTGTCTTTTCTGGACATTTCATATAAATAGAATATCATATAATGTATAATCTTTTGTGTTTGGCTTCTTTCATTTAGCATAATGTTTTTAAAGTTCATTCATATTGTAGTATTTATCTGTATTTTACTTTTTTATTAATATTGATATTCCATTATGGCTATACCAAATTTTGTTTATCTCTTCACCAGTTGATGGAATTTGGGCTCTTTCCACTTTTTGACTATTATGAATAATGTTGCTATGAACTTTAATGTATGAATCTTTGTGTGAACATATGTTTTATTTCTCTTTAGTAGACATGTAGGAATGGAATTGCTGGGTCATATGAAAAAATTATATTTAACCTTGTAAGAAACTGCAAAATTATTTTCCAAAGTGACTGTACTACTTCACATTCCTTCCAGCAAAATTTGAGAATTCCTGTTGTTTCACATTTTTGTCAACACTTGTTATGTTTTTTTTAAATTGAAGTATACCTGATTTAAATATTATATTAGTTTCAGGTGTACAGCATAGTAATTCAGTATTTTTAAAGATTATACTCTATTAAAAGTTATTACAAGATAATGACTATACTTCCTTGTGCTATATATCCTTGTTTCTTATCTATTTTATATATAGTACTTTGTATCTTTTAATCCCATACCCCTAATTTGCCCCCTCCCTGTCCTTCTTTTTGATCATAGCCATCCTGGTGGATGTGAAGTGGTATCTTATTGTGGTCTTAATCTGCATTTCCTTAATAACTAATGATGTTAAGCATCATTTTATGTGCTTATTAGCCATTTGTACATCTTCTTTGGAGAAATGTCTATTCAAATCTTGTGCCCATTTAAAAATTGGATTGTCTTCTTATCGAGTTGACGAGTCATTTGTATTTTCTAGGTACAAGTTTTTTGCCATACATGTGATTTACAAATATTTTCTCTGTGGCTTGCCTTTTTACTTTCTTAATGACATCTTTTGAGTAAAAAAGTATTTTTTAAATTTTAAAATTGGAAATAATATTCTCAGAAAGTTACAAAGATATTATCAAGAGGTCCCTGTACTGTTCATCCAGTTTAACTCCCAAAATTTGAGTTTTGATTAAGTCCAATATATTAAATTTTTTCTTTTATGGATCATCCTTCTTGGGTTGTGTCTATAAAAATCTTTGCCTAACTGAAGGTCTTGACATTTTCTCCTGTTGTATTCTAAAAGTTGTATAACTTCAGCTCTTACATTAATGTCTCTGATTGAGTTTGAATTAATTCTGTATATAGTGTGAAGTAAGGATCTAGTTCATCTGTTTTTGTTTTTGTTTTGCATGTGGATATTCAGTTGTACCAGTACCAGTTGTTGAAAACTCTCCTCTTCTATCAAATTGCCTTTGTCAAAAGTTAATTGGTCATAAATATAAGGATTTATTTCTGGACTTTCAAATCTGTTCCTTTGATCTATATGTTTATCCTTGTGTCATTACCAAACTGTTCTGATTACTGTAGCTTATATTAAGTTTTAAGATTAGGAAATGAGTTATCCAACTTTGTTCTTTTTCAAAAAATTTTGGCTATTCTGTGTCTTTTGGATTTCCATATGCCGTTCAGGTACAGTTTGTCAACTTCTGCAAAATAGCCTGCTGGAATTTTGATGGAGATTGAGTTGAATCTATAGATCAATTTGGGAAGAACTGCCATCTTAACAATATTGGGTCTTCCAAACTGTGAATGTGAAATGTCTCTCCATTTATTTAGATTATATTTAATTTTCCTCAGCAATGTTTTGAAATTTTCAGTGTTCAAGACTTGCACTTCTTTTGCCAAATTTATTCATAAGCATTTTATTCTTTTAAATACTCTTGTGAATGGAATTGTTTTCTTATTTTTATTTTCAGATTGTTCATTCTTGTATATAAAAATACAATTTGTTTTTGTATATTAATCTTCTGTGACCTCGCTGAACTTGTTTATTAATTTTAATAGGGGTTTGTGTGCACACACGTGTGTATATTCCTTAGGATCTTCTACATTTAGAATCATGTTGTCCACAAATAAAGACAGTTTTACTTTTTCCTTTCTAATCTGGATGACTTTTATTTCTTTTTCTTGTGATTATACTGGCTAGAACCTCCAGCATGATGCTGAACAGAAGTTGCAAGAGCTGAAATTCTTGCATTTTTTTTTTTTACCATTAAAATATGATATTAGCATTTGCTTTTCATAGATGCTGTTTATCACATTGAGGAAATTCTCTTTCAAATTTGTTGAGAATTTTTATTATGAACTAGGTTTTTTTAAATGCTTTTTCTGCATTTATTGAGATGATTGTGGGTTTTTATCCTTTATTCTATTAATATGGTATATTACATTAATTGATTTTAGAATATTAAACCATCTTTGCATTCCTGGATTGAATGGTACTTGATCAGAGTGTATAATCCTTTTTATATGTTGCTGGATTCAGGAGAAATCTGACTTTTAAAGATATCCTGACTTTGGAAGAAATGCAAAAATTAGTCAAGTGGGGCTTCCCTGGTGGCGCAGTGGTTGAGAGTCCGCCTGCCGATGCAGGGGACACGGGTTCGTGCCCCGGTCCGGGAAGATTCCACGTGCCGCGCGTGCACGGAGAGGCTAGGCCCGTGAGCCATGGCCACTGAGCCTGCGCGTCCGGAGCCTGTGCTCCGCAACAGGAGAGGCCACAACAGTGAGAGGCCCGCGTACCAGAAAAAAAAAAAAAAAATTAGTCAAGTGAAGTGGTCTCTTTATAAAATCTTTAAGGTTTTAAAAAAAAATTTCCAGTAACTATGATACCTTTTATTCATAACTTGAGTCAAAGCATTAATTCTTGAACTGAAATACTCTTCCTTGTTTATTCCCTCACACAAATGCTTATGTAATTTTGCTTTACACATAATCTTTCTCTGCAACTTTATAGTAATTGAAAGCAATTTCCAGAAAGTCATATGATTTCTCACAACATCTCTGTGAAGTATATTTGGAGAGAGGTTGGAATAGTTTTTCAAACAAAAAGGCAAAGCATGAGGTAATAGATTAAGACTACATGGTGAATCACTGTTTATAGCTTGAAATCTTTAAGGATTTAATTATTTTCTTAAAAACTAGAAAATTCAAATATCAGTTTTATTCATCATTAGGACCAATAACCCAAAATATTCAAAACACTTCTATTGAATATAATCTATTTTCCATTAACACTGTAGAATGTGTTTTCAAACTATGCATTCTTTTTACATTATACAAATATTGTATTCACCTGGATAGGAGGAAGTCCATTCAATTTCATGAAAGCTTATTATTCATTTCTCAGTAGTATTTTTTGAGATCAGTATTCATTTTATTTCATCATTATAATTGTAGGTTCGAACTCTTATAACCCTTTTGAAACACAAAAACTCAGAAAGTTCAAATTATGCAATTTTAATATCTAGTTCTTGTTTTGAACAGTGAACATTACAGATTTATCTCCATTTTCATCCTTATTTTTCAAAATGAGTTTGAAAAGGTCATTCTCTTTTTTACAGGCTAGAAAGTATCCTTTGTACAATGAAGACTCAAACTGTATCTTATCATCATGTCCTGGAACACTTCTCTGAAAGAATATGATGTCATTTCCTTCATCATCAATATTATCAGGAGGACTCATTTCCTATAGAGAAAAAAAATTACTTAATTTTTTTAGGTCATGACCAATATGAATATGTGCAGTTTATTTTGAAATATATTACTACACAGAACTAAAGAGGTTTATATTCTCAAGAGTTAAGAAAAAAAATCTCTGATTATAGCAATACTGATCTCCTTTCCCTCTTAATTTCTAACCTCCCATTCTTCTTGTCCACTTTGGCTTATAACACTATGGAATGCACATTCAGGTCCAGGCCTCTAGTTTTTCCCAATATACCCATCAGATGATTTCCTTCTCTCCTCTCGCATTAAGTGGAGTTCATATTTGCTTAAGATGAAGTAGAGTTCCAGCAAAGACCACAACCTTTTTAGGCTAATATCAGTTCCTGTCTTCTCCAGCCATTCACAGCTAAAGACATTGATGACCTCCACCCATAAGCCTAGGGTAGCTCCAGTGTGTGAACCAACAGTGAGAGAGGCAGGAAGTGGCAGTAATCTCAGCTGCTTCCTTCAGTGGAGCCTAGAACCAAAACTGGCTATAAATAGACCTGTTATTTGTTCTAGGGCTTAGTTAGCAGCTTTTGGTGCTTCCCTGCCAAGCATTCCAGTTCCATAGTAGTCCTGAGTTTCTATCCTGAAAGTAGTCTGTCTCTTGGCTGGACCTTGCCCTGGGAGGCCAGATGGTGATTCCTATATCTCAGCTGCGGAGCAGGGATTTCCTAAGAATGGCTAGATCACTTGAAACTATAATCCGGCTGGTCACCTAACTGACAGTACTGCGGGCACTTTTCCTATTTTTGCATCATGCCTACTTTCAGGATGGACTAGAAATGTGAGGACCACCTCAGGTTCTTTCCATGTTAATCCCAGAACCAGCAGAAAATTTGAACTTAATTTTGACCCTCTGGAAGCAAAGATCTTCATGATCCTAAGGACTGACAGAGAGACCTTCAGACCCAAAATAGCATCCCAGCATCCTGCTTAGATGCCTGAAAGAACCTGTTTTTTTCCCCCAAACTTCTCAATCAATTATGGAATTTATAGCCATAACTCTTGACCTTTGTCCTTTATCAATAAGTGTGAGTCTTGAATTAATGAGAGGATTAATTAGTTCTCCCTAATTATAATTAATTAATAATAGAATTAACTAATTCTATTATTTGCCAAGCACTTTTTCCATCTTCTTGACATTCTCCCCAGTCTCTCAGTAAGAATCTACTTATATATAGATCAGGCTTTTCCCAGTTTGACTCTGTCTCTGCAGCTGAATTAGTTTTCCTCTATCCCACATGGTTTCAGCTTGGCCATCTCCCTCTTTCCCTTCTGATTTTGTTGCTAAGAAACAACATGCTTAATCCTCTCCACCTTGCCTGTCCACCTCCAGGCTTCTAACGCCATTACAATAACTGAGCTTCCTACCTGTCAGGTCAGGGAGCAGGGACTCCAAATTGTCGCCTGAAGAGGTGGTACTCTGCTTGGAAGGGGATGGCTAAGGGATTTGTTTGGAGGCTCTGTTTGTTACAGATACACTAATCTTATCTGCATTACATTTTAGAGTGGCTTTTTCCTCCCTCCCAAGTTGCCCCTTGGCATGTCTACGAAAGTCATACTCTAACTTTCAGTGGGAACTGGGTGATCTTTATTGCGGTTCTTTATTGGCAAATCCCCACTCAGAAAGCCTTCAAGACACGGGATTCACCTTTGAAACACTGCCAATTTGTGAGCATACCCTGCCTGCTTTCATTGGGAGGAAAGTTTTCTGGGTCAACCCATATCTACAGTTAATGGTTGTTTATCTAATAATAATGGAAAAAATAGAGAAAAATAATGATGGAGGATAGAGAAAAAAGCAGTGGTCAGAAATAATTTATACCTGGCTTTGAGATACATTATACCATTGCTTTTACAACAGATCCTATTAATTTTGTTCACTTAGATTAACATTAAAAATAACATACATCAACTGAAAGCTGAAAGTTGTAGCCTAACATAGACTTAGGCTAAGAAGTAGGAACAAAACAATTAGGGATTGGGCTTCCCTGGTGGCGCAGTGGTTGAGAGTCCGCCTGCCGATGCAGGGGACATGGGTTCGTGTCCCAGTCCGGGAAGGTCCCACAGGCCGCGGAGCAGCTAGGCCCGTGAGCCATTGCCGCAGGGCCTGTGCTCCGCAATGGGAGAGGCAACAGCAGTGAGAGGCCCGCATACCACACACAAAAAAAACAAAAAACAAAAAATTAGGGATTAAAATATTATCATCATAACTTACAAAGTAGAGGGTTTACAGAAGAACGATTAACTTCATTCTGTGTAGCAGGACTTATTCTGGAAAATCACATGCAGTTCTTACACATGATAATTTATATATATATTCTGTATTATTATTTATCTATAGATTAATTGTTCAGAAGACCTAGGTTATGAAACAAGTGTTGATCCTCTTCCTCCCTACGGCAGGCTCAGAAAAACCATGATGTTACTACAGTAGGTTAAAGAGCTTGACAGTTTTTAGTAACTGTCTATTTTAATGGTTCTCTACTTCTTGCTATTCTTATTCTAGACAAAAGGTTGGACTGGGGATATTTTGGTTTTCTAATTTTGCACATCAGTATAACTAAAACAAATTAAGGCTCAGTCTTACCTTAAAGGAAAGAATTTTGTTCTTACAGGAGAGGGTAAAAATTTTCTTACAGTGCACAGAGATGGTTACTGCCAGACCTCTAGTGAGGCTGTCTTTATACATACATATGATAAATATGGTCTGGGGTGCATTATCTAAAATAAACATTCACAAATGAGAACACTAGTTAGAAGAATTTTTCCAAATAAGCATTTAGGGAAATTAGCCAAAGGATAATCCTTAATAGGACCATTACCAATCCCACACTCCGAGATTCAGCCATGTAGCAGAAGGAGACTTATACACAGTGACATGCATATTCTTTAAAACACATTTAAATATGTATTATAATACAAATGCAGCAACTTTTATAGTGTTTTAGAGATATTCTGAATTCTAAAAGATTGTCTTTAGCTTTTAAACGCTAAAGAGAATATTAAAGCTCTACCTGTTAAGGTAAAACTTCAGCATGTTTCAAGAGTGCATCATTCACTTTTTCAACTCTGCCTAAACTCTGTTATTTGAAATTCATTCCTTGGAAGGCACAGTAAAGTTATTCATTTTCTAAGGCACTCTAAATTTCTGGTGGAAGACAGACTTATTAGAAGTGCTTGTATATTTATATTTAATTTTGACTTCTGAAAATGTTATCAGCAATTTCAGCTATAACCAGCAGGTATTAAGGATCCAGCTCAATGGAGAGCATAAACAGTTAATGCAATTACAGTGAAGGGAAGGTGATCCAAATGTAGGCTCAAAGATCATGACCCCAGCACTATCTTTATTGTACCAATTTTTCAGCCCAACTAAAAATTATGGATACCCTATAAAGTTTCTTGTAAGTGAAATTACTACTACCATGACTTTTCATGTAAGCATTAGGTCTATCACAGAAAATGTAGTCAGTTAAATGGAATGGGAAGAAGTAGCTTGTCATTTCCATGTTTACAAATGTATATAAAAAAATACCTGAACAGTCAGAATCAGGCATATCCTCAAAGACGGGTTGACTTTCCTGGTTAATGAAGAGAACTTGGTCGTTCAAATTTCGTATGACTGAGAACTTAGGTTCAAGCTTGCCAAAGTAATCTGATTCCAGGTCTTCTACAACACACACGAAATCTCATTTAAAAAATAATCTTTTTTTTCTAAATTTACAAATAAGCATATTATATATTCCAGTTTTCAATAACAATCACTATCTTCTGTTATAGAAGCTAAGGTAAAGTTGCACAGTGTTTTACCCACTTCCAGGGGCATACCTTGATTCTTGTTATCACTCAGAACCACGCTACTTTTGAAATCTTAAATTCAAATATCCTACTTTTGACCACAATCTCCTATCCTTTTAGTCTTCTTATACTTCTCTTCCACTTTACTGAGTCTTCCTGATGCTTACATTTTCTTCCTATCTAACCTCTTCCTGTCTTCCCTTTCTTCTCTATGCAGCCTGGACCTCATGGTTCATCATTTTATCTACACTTTTGCCAGTATCTTAAATCCCAAACTCATTTGCCTTTTACTACAAAACTCTAAACCTGGCTGCTGAGTGCGCTGCTGGTAAAAAATCATACAAATGTGCAAATTGGCGCCATAACAAATTGGCGCCATCAATTGTCAATACTTCTTTTCCAGTTCCGCATTCTCTTCCATAGTCCATAGCTTCAATTTCCAGCCTTCTTCATTCTCCTCAGGATCTCTGCATCATCACCTCTGCTTTCACTTTCAGCAAATGATTTCCTGCTACTCCACTTACAAACTTAACTATGGCATCCCCTGTTATTTTCTCTACCCTCTTGTCCCAAGGGACATGTGAAAAAGGTGGATCTTCTGCTACCTAAGGTTCACCCCATTTGTGCTCTGCATGTACTTTCAATTAAACCTTGATTTATCAATTATTCCCTCTCTTCCATCAACTCAGCAATTCTACTTCCTGGATTTTATCCTAAGGAAACATTAGAGAAATGTGTAAATATTTCTCTACCAGAATGCTTATGGGAACACTTTAATAATAAAAACAAACTGGAAATAACTTAAATGTCCATCAATTGGGAATCGATCAAATAAATTTTGATATGCCCTTACTATGAATTATCATGAATTTAATATAATTGTAATTATTCATTGCCATGGAAAGATGTCCATGTGTATTAAACTAGAAAAAGAAGCTTAGGTATAGTATTTTATATATATATATATAACATCAAAATGATAGAAATGAATATTTTGGGTTTTTTCATATTTTAGTTTCTCATTTTCTTATCTTCATTGCCTGAATTATTTATAATAAACAAATTATTTTTATAATCAGAAAAACATAAGGCTTTACATTTTGAGATTTAAAACACCTCCATCAACAGAATCCCACTTTGTAGCTAGTATTGTTTCTCTCCTCCTTTTAACAACCAAGCTTCTGGCAAGAATTGTATGTATCATTTCCTTACTTTCTATTCACCCTTCTACTCATTGCAAGCTTCTCCTCACTGGCTCCATTTCTCCATCAAATTGCTTTCAACCAGATCACCAAACTCCCTGTTGCTAAATGTAATAGATACTTTCTGGCTCTTGGTTTTCAAGGCTACAAAGTTCAACACAGTGCCTATTATCTCTGTCTTGAAATGCTCTCCTGGGATTCTGTGGCATTCTCTGTTTTTCTTCTTCCTCTTTGGTTGCTCTGTTCTTTATTAGCTTCTCTTTCTACTGAATCCTTTAAATGTAGGTATTCCTCAGAGTGTAGTCCTTGGCTTTTACTTCCTCATGCTACACATTTCCTCTGATTTGTCATGTTATTCTTATAGCTTCAGATATAATTTCTATTGTATGTATGTCTCCTACATCCGTATATCCAGCCCCATATTTTCTCCTGAGTTTAGAACCACATGTCCAAGAATCTATTGGACATCTCCATTAGGATGTTCCACAGATATCATCATTCATCATCAATAAATTCATCATCTATCTTCCTCTTTGCCCTGCAAACCTCTCTACCCTGCTCTTCCTCTTGTGTTTCTTATTTCACTTAATGGTACAAATTGCCTATGTGAAAAAACATAGGCATCATCTTTTCTGTCTTTCTTTCCATCCCCTTCCAAATCCATGTCCTGCTGATTCTTCCAAGTTTTCCTAAAATCCATTCACAGCTCTTCAATGGCACCCCACTGTGCCTACCTTAATTCATGTCGCCATGATTTCTTATAGGGACTACAATAATAGCTTCTTAATTGGCATTCCCCTCCCCTCTTTTTTTGCCCCCACAGCAATTCTTTATACTGAAGCCAGAAGGAATTAAAATTCAATTTTAATTAAAGTTAAAATTCAGAGATACAATCATGTTATCTTTGAATTTTAATGAATGACACTGCCTCCCAGAATAAAGATTATATTTTCCATATTTTCCTTGCAGTTGGTGCCATATGACTAAATTCTAGTCAATGGAGTATGAGTGGATTTGATGTTTACAACTTCTAAATAGAGCTTTTAAAAGGAGTGGGCCTGTCTTCCTCTTATTTTGAACACCTTCTTGCTAGCTGGGATATGGACCCAGGAAGTGTAATGATGATTTTCAAGTATGTAAATGAGTTCAACAACTAGGGATGATGGAATGGAAGAAGACAGAAGAAACTTTAGATTCCAACATCATCAGGCTGCATCCAGCCATACTAATACTGAACTGCCTACTTGGATTCATATTTGAGAGAAATATTTTCTATCTTATTCAGTTACTGTATTTTTGGATCTCTTTGTTACAGCAAACTAATCTGTATCCTAGATCATACATATTGTGCTTAATGAATCACCATTGCCCCAAAGATAAGGTCCAAATTCCATATCTTGGAATAACAGAACCTTCTCGATCTGCACCCTATTTATCATTCTTCTCTTATCATTTTCCTACTCTTACTCTACTCCCATTCTGAATTACTCTTAATTCCTCACACCATGCTTTCTTTCATATCTTGATCTTTGCATGTGTTCTTCTCTCTGCATAGAATACCTTCTCTTGGCTAACCCCTGTTTACTCTTCAATTCTGTTCCTCTTTCAAAATGCCCTCCCAGAATCTACTGGACTAAATTAGGTGCCCTTCTATGTGCTCCCATAGCATCTGTGCCTTCATAACACTTAACATACCACATTCCATTTGCCTCCCTAATGTGCCTGCTTCCCCCTATAGGAACTGTGTTTTGCTCACAACTGTATTGTAGGGCCTAACATAGTGCCAGAGATACAGATGCCAATATTTATTGAATCAAATAAATGGAAGTAGGGCAATCTTTAAGAAACATGAGGAGCTATATGACAATAACATTTCAATAAATCTGGAAAAGAAACTGGAAGGAATAGTATTTTTCAAAAGTTCCTGTTGTATATTTCCAGTCCAGTAAGGATCATCTTAAGAATGGAGAAAGTGCTTTTTAAGGAAAAGTATGAAAAACTAATGACCTTTAATAATCTGGGGGTCCGTAAGAGCAGCGGTCCCCAACCTTTTTCGCACCAGGGACCGGTTTCTGGAAGACAATTTTTCCATGTACTGGGGCCGTGGTTTGGGTGGCGGGATGGTTCGGGCGGTAATGCAAGTGATGGAGAGCAGCAGGTGATGCTTCGCTCCCTCACCCTCTGCTCACCTCCTGCTGTGCGGCTGGGTTCCTAACAGGCCGCGGACCGGTACTGGTACTGGTCCACGGCCCAGGGGTTGGGGACCCCTGCGTTAGAGGATCATAGGCTTTATACACGTATGATCCTCCCTGAATGCCAACAGGACAAGGAATGGGTACATCTGCTTAGGAAGACAATGACTCAACCTAATAGGTCTGTTTGCTCTACTTTCCCCCATCTCCTCTACTTCCAGAATTCTCTGAACCCTGGGAGCCTCCCAGGCTTCTTTTCAGAGCACTTCTGAGAGGGAAGGTTGAAGAAGGAAGATGTTCCTGATTTTGGACAACAATTCTCATGCTTCAACCCCTTTTCCTATGTACTCCAGAGAATCCATGACTTTCTGCTAATCTCAGGATCTATGCAACAGGCAAGGTCTATTTTGTAGATTCTAATAGCTGAGAATTTCCTAAGATGTAGAGAAGCGTATTTTATTAGAAATTCCCTTATAGTCATCTTTATTCCAAGGCAGTGCTACTGAGTCCACATTCCTTTGAGGGAATATTAGCTTCTCAAATAGATTGGTACCAGTTTTTCAGCTGAGAATGGTGATATGGATGTGCTGGTGGGACGCTTACTCAAGTAGCTATTTATTTTTACAAAGAAAGAGAAATAAATTTATACTTTACCATCACTTTCAGCTAAAGGGGAAAAAAGAGAAACAAAATATGTTAAATTCTATATTTCTACTCAATTTCCTCTCACCCTTCTCTTTTATTACTCTTTTCTGCCCCTCTGCATTCTTTAACCCCTGTCTTACTGGTGATGGCTTTTGTTGGCCCCATAAAAATATAATATAATCATCCAAAAGGTCCCATAAAATGAAGCTAAGTAGACTTAGTGTGATCTCAGGTATGTTAGATATAAAACCTAAATCTAGGGTTTATAAATTTAAAATTGTAGCCAAAAAGAAATTTTATAAAGTGATAGATTTTACTCTTAAATGTATTGCTTCAATGGAAAGTCACCTAAGAACTTTCTATGAAGCTTTCAAATGAAACTAAACTGCCCAAGGAAGTTTAATCATAAGAATCTGTTTTTATTTGTCAAATGTATTTACATAAAATGGTATAACTCACAGAACTCTAGATTTCAGATATGATCTCTTACATAATTTGCCAGGTTGCTTTGGGAAATCGTATATCCAATTTTCTGGGATTTTCATGACGTGCACCTGCAGCCACCTTGTGAGTAGGCTACTACTAACTAAGTGCCAGGACATGTGGCAGGACAAGGTGCTGGGACCTTGGATATGCTATGGTTAATTTCTAGAGATCCAGTATTTTTGTTTTTTTCAAGAGAAGTGTGTCATTAGTGTTACAATGGAATCTGGTGACAAAAAACAAGTCACTTAATAGTTCACCTTACAACATCTTTTCTAGTTGAATACATTTATCTAAACCCTGTATTTGGCCTACGGTTTTGAACTTACCTACAAAGTAAAGTGTATTGTTAATAAATTTCATTTCCACAAAGCTGATGCAATTGTCTTCTACTGGTTCAGCAGCCATCTTTATTCCTAATGAAAGCAAAGAGTCATCTGTTAAAAGGTAGTGATTGTTCCTTTTACACAAAAGGAATCTTTTACCACTTATTGCCTTGTTCTACCTCCAATTTCAGAAATCCAGCATGCTGACGAACACTCTGGACATTTAATAAATGCCAGGAATCTTCAGTTTATGAATGTACAAGTTCAAATGTTCTTTCGCAAACCATTAGATATTCAGAATCTAGAAAGCATTTTCTCATTAAACAATGTTATAAAGGGTGGATGTGTGGTCCGTTATTGAACTGAATTATTGTTCCAGTATTTTGGTGGAAATATACGTATATTATCAGAATAAATACAGGATGCCAGAAACACACCTAATCCTGTCCTTTAACTAGGGGCTGATTCTATCTCTGTCTTACAACCAATGGGATCCTGTGAGTGAGAGACTGCAGATTGTGACTTCATTGTCAAAGTGCTAAAGGCGAGGCAATGATAAAAAATGGTGTTTCTACCTGGGAGTGGGGGCTAGGTGGGAGGAGGCTGAAGGGCTCTGGCATCTGATGGCTCTCTTTCTCTCTGAGCAACAGCAGCTTTTGATCTGGAGTCTGGACTATACTATGCTTTTTGCACAAGTAATACATGAATACAATCTTCCTGTAAAACATCAAATAATATAGGATTTGAAAATGTTAAAAATTCTTTTTGCTCTTCTCCTTTGTGCCACCCCACCCAACCCCACTCCAGTATGGTGTATATCCTTCCAGATCTTTGTTTATGGAGCAGGGGTTCTAAATCCGGGAAATCTGTGAACTTGGATGGGGAAAAAATTACACAATTATTTTCACCAACTTCTAACTGAAATTTAACAGTTCCTTCCATTATGGTGTAGGAAACAGACCACAGTATTATTCACAGTACCTGTGACTATCATTAATAGACATACATATTTCTTACTGTATTGTAATTGTTGTAGAGATCTTGAAATATGGTTTAAACTCATTTCTACTTTGAAATATATGGAAGTTATTAGTCCCAACAGGACATCTTGTTGTTAATGTGTTAATAAAGATGCACATATATACCTTATCAAAATTTGTTAAAAATTTTTTGATAACCCTTTAATTACAAAGGGTTTCCTTTCTCATTCTAAGTATTTAATTTTATGCATATAAAAGCGTGATTCTGAGAAGGGGTCCACAGACTTCACCTGATTGTCCATGAGGGTCCATGCCACAGAAATGATTAAGAAATTCTCCTCTAGAGTTCAGAAGTCCCTTGGTTTCCTGAGGACAGTTTTATGGTTGGTGCTCCAAGGAAGGTGGTTGGGTCACAGTTGTCAGTTGGTATATATGGGGGTGTTCATACGTCTATACTTAGAGGTTGAGAAATGACTCAAATTTTTTCTAGCATAGTTTGCTGAGGTCAAACATATACAGAGGAAGCAGGAAATTAATACCCAGTAGAAAACACTTAATCCAAATTAAGCTAACACAAAATAAATGCTAGTTGATGGCTATTTTTTGTTTTGTTTTGTTTTACTTTTTATTATGGAAAATTTGTATACATTGTGAAATGATCACCACAATAAATCTAGTTACCATCTGTTACTGTACAGTTACAAAAATCTTTTTTTTTATTGTGATGAAAACTTCTAAGACAACTTATTAGTAACTTTCAAATTTGCAATACAATATTATTGACTATAGTCTACATGCTGTACTTTACATCCCATAATTTATTTATTTTATAACTTGAAGTTTGTACATCTTGATCCCCTTTACTCATTTTGCCCACCCCCTCCCCCTCCCCTCTGTTGACCATTAATCTGTTTTCTATGAGCTTTATTTTATTTTGTTTGTTCATTTGTTTTTTTTTAGATTCCACATATAAGTGAAATCATGTAGTATTTATCTCTCTGTCTGATTTATTTCACTTAGCATAACGCTCTCAAGGTGTATTCATGTTGTTGCAAGATTTCATTATTTTTATGAATGGTAGTCCATTATATATACCATATCTTCTTTATCCATTCATCCATTGATGGACACTTACATTGTTTCCATATTTTGGCTATTGCGAATAATCCTGCAATGAACACAGGGGTGAATATATCTTTTTGAATTAGTGTTTTTTGTTTTCTTCAGATAAATAAGCAGAAGAAGAATTGCTGGATCATATGGTAGTTCGATTTTTAACTTTTTGAGGAGATTCCATACTGTTTTCCACAGTGTCTGCACAAATTTACATTTCCATCAACAGTGCACAAGAGTTCCCTTTATCCCACATCTTCGCCAACACTTGTCATTTCTTGTTCTTTTGATAATAGCCATTCTGACAGATGTGAGATGATAAGTCGTTGTGGTTTTGATTTGCATTTCTCTGATGGTTAGTGATGTTGAGCATCTTTTTCATGTACATGTTGGCTATCTGTATGTCTTTTTTGGAAAAATGTCTATTCAGACCTTCTGACCATTTTAAAAAATATTTTTTATAAAATTATTTATTTATTTATTTTTGGCTGCATTGGGTCTGCATTGCTGCACGTGGGCTTTCTCTAGTTGTGGCGAGTGGGGGCTATGGGCTTCTCATAGCAGTGGCTTCTCTTGTTGCGTAGCACGGGCTCTAGGTGCGTGGGCTTCAGTAGTCGTGACATGTGGGCTCAGTGGTTGTGGCTCACGGGCTCTAGAGTGCAGGCTCAGTAGCTGTGGTGCATGGGCTTAGTTGCTCCGTGGCATGTGGGATCTTCCCAGACCAGGGCTCGAACCTGTGTCCCCTGCATTGGCAGGGGGATTCTTAACCACTGTGCCATCAGCGAAGCCCCTTCTGACCATTTTTAAGGTCAGGTTTTTTGTGGTTGTTGTTATTATTGAGTTGTGTGTGTTCTTTATATATTTTGAATATTAATCCCTTATTGGATATGATTTGCAAGTATCTTCTCCCATTCAGTAGGCTGAATTTTTATTTTGTTGATGGCTTCTTCATTGTGCAGAAGCTTTTTTATTTGATATATTCTCATTTGTATAGTTTTGCTTTGGTTGCCATTGCCTTTGGAATCAGAGCCAAAAATATATATATATTGCTAGATTGATGTCAAGGAAATATCTGCCTATGTTTTCTTCCAGGAGTTTTATGGTTTCTGGTCTTACATTCAAGTCTTTAATCCACTTTGAGTTAATTTTTCTGTATGGTGTAAAATAGTTGGTCAGTTTCATTCTTCTACATGTGGCTGTCCAGTTTTCCCAATACAATTTATTGAAGAGACTGTCTTTTCCCATTGTATATTCTTGCCTCCTTTTTCATAGATTAATTGGTCATATATGTGTGGGTTTATTTCTGGGCTCTCTGTTTTGTTCCATTGATCTATGTGTTTGTTTTTGTGCTAATACCACACTGTTTTGATTAATATAGCTTTGTAATATAGTTTGAAATTAGGGAGTGTAATGCCTCCAACTTTGTTCTTCTTTCTCAAGATTGCTTTGGTTATTTGGAATCTTTTGTGGTTCCATACAAATTTTAGGATTTATTGTTCTATGTCTGTGAAAAATGCCATTGAAATTTTGATAGGGATTGCATTGAATATGTATATTGCTTTGGGTAATATGGACATTTTAATCATGTTAATTCTTCCAATTTGTGAGCATGGAATATATTTCTATTTATTTGTGTCTTCTTCAGTTTCTTTCATCAATGTCTTATAGTTTTCAGCATACAAATCTTTCACCTCCTTGGTTAAATTTATTCCTAGATATTGTATTCTTTTTGATGCAATTGTAAATGGGATTGTTTTCTTAATTTCTGTTTCTTATACTTTGTTGTTAGTGTATAAAAATGCAACAGATGTTTGTATATTGATATTGTACTCTGCAGTTTTACTGTATTCATTTATTCTAACAGTTTTTTTTTTTTTGGAGTCGTAGGGTTTTCTATATATAAAATCATGTTTTCTGCAAATAGTGACAGTTCTACTTCTTCCTTTCCAATTTGGATGTCTTTTATTTCTTTTTCCTAATGAATTGCCCTAGCTAGGAACTCCCATACTGTGTTGAATAAAACTGGCAATAGGCGGTATTCTTGTTGTGTTTCTGATCTTAAACAAAAAGCTTTCAGCTTTTTGCTGTTGACTATGATGTTAGCTGTGGGCTTGTCATATATGGCCTTTATTATGTTGAGGTACACTCTCTCTATACCCACTTTGTTGAGGGTTTTTATTATGAATGGTTGTTGAATTTTGTCAAAGACTTTTGCATTTATTGAGATGATCATATGATTTTTATCCTTTATTTTGTGAATCTAGTGTATCACATTGACTTGTGGATGTTGAATCCTCTTTGCATTCCTGGAATAAATCCCACTTGATCATGGTGTATGATCCTGCTAACGTATTGTTGAATTCAGTTTACTAATATTTTGTTGAGGACTTTTCATCTATATTCATGAGGGATGTTAGTCCGTAATTTTCTTTTTTTGTGGTTTCCTTGTCTGATTTTGGTATCAAGGTAATGCTAGCCTTGTAAAATGAGTTTGGGAGCATTCACTTCTCTTCAGTTTTTTGGAAGAGTTTGAAAAGGATTGGTATTAATCTTTGAATGTTTGGTAGAATTCATTAGTGAAGACTTCTGTCCTGGACATTTTTTGTTGGAAGTTTTTTGATAACTGATTCAATTCAGTCTTGGAAGACTGTGTGTTTCCAGAAATTATCCATTTCTTTTAGGTTGTCTGATTAGTTGCTGTATAATTGTTTATAGTAGTTTTTTATGATACTTTGTATTTCTTTGTATCAGTTGTAATTTCTCCTCCTTCATTTATGATCTTTTTTGTTTGAGCTCTTTGTCTTTTCCTCTTGTCTACTTAAAGGTTTGTCAATTTTGTTTATCTTTTCAAAGAACCAGATCCTAGTTTCCTTGATCTTTTCTATTGTCATTTTAGTTTGTATTTCATTTGTTTCTGCTCTGATTTTTATTATTTCCTTCCTTTTACTGACTTTGGGATTAATTTGTTCTTTTTTAATTTCCTTTAGGTATAAAGTTAGATTGTTTACTTGAGATTTTTCTTGTTCCTTGAGGTAGGCCTGTATCACTATAAACTTCCCTCTTAGAACTGCTTTTGTGCATCCCATAAGTTTTGGCAAGCTAATTTTCCATTTTCACTTGTCTCAAGATAATTTTTTAATTTCTCTTTTGATTTGTTCATTGACCCATTGGTTGTTCAGTAGAATGCTGTTTAATCTCCACATATTTGTGATCTTTCCAGTTTTCTTAGTAATTGATTTCTAGTTTCAAATCATTGTAGTGAGAAAAGATGCTTGATATGATTTTCATTTTAAATTGATGAGACTTGTTTTGTGGCCTAACATATTGTCTGTCTTGGAGAATGTTCCACATGAACTTCAGTGCACTTGAGAAGAATGTGTATTCTGTTGCTTTTGGCTGGAATGTTCTGTATATATCTATTAAGTCTATTGGACTAATGTGTCATTTAAAGCTGATGTTTCCTTATTGATTTTCCGTGTGGATGACCTATCCATTGATGTAAGTGAGATATTAAAATCCCCTACTCTTACTGCTTTACTGTTAATTTCTCCCTTTAAGACCATTAATATATGATTTATATATTTAGGTGCTCCTATTTTGGGTGCATAGATCTTTATAAATGTTATAGCTTCTTGCTGGGTTGACCACTTTATCATTGTGTAATGATCATCCTTGTCTTTTATTACAGTCTTTGTTTTAAAGTCTATTTTGTCTGATACAAATATAGCTACTCCAGCTTTCTTTTGGTTTCCATTTTCATGAAATATCTTTTTCCATCCCTTCACTTTTAATCTGTATGTGTACTTACATCTGAAATGAGCCTCTTGTAGGCAGCATATAGACGGTTCTTATATTTTTATCCATTCAGCCACTCTCTGTCTTTGATTGGAGAATTTAGTTCCTTTACATTTAAAGTAATTATTGATAGTTATGTACTTGTTGCCATTTTGTTAATAGTTTTCATTTCTCTTTGTTTTATCATTCCTCTTTGTTTCTTCTTTTCTTTCTTCCCTTATTGTTTGATTACTTTCTATAGTGTTATGCTTAGATTCCTTTCTCATTTTTTTGGTATGTATCTACTATAGGTTTTTGCTTGGTGGTTACCATGAGGGTCACATGTAACAGTTTATATATAAAAGAGTATATATTAAGTTGATAAGAAGTCAAGACTGAATGCATTATAAAACTACATTTTTACTTCCTCCCCAAACATTTTATGTTTTGATGTCATATTTTACATCTTTTTACTTTCTGTATCCCTTAACTAGTTATTGTGTAGTTATTTTTTTTTTTTTTTTTTTTGCGGTATGTGGGCCTCTCACTGTTGTGGCCTCTCCCGTTGCGGAGCACAGGCTCCGGACGCTCAGGCTCAGCAGCAATGGCTCATGGGCCCAGCTGCTCCGTGGCATGTGGGATCTTCCCGGACCGGGGCACGAACCTGTGTCCCCTGCATCGGCAGGTGGACTCTCAACCACTGCGCCACCAGGGAAGCCCTGTAGTTATTTTTTATTACTTTTGTCTTTTAATCTTTATACTAATGTTATTAATCCACTACCTTTATTATATATTTACCTTTATCAGTGAGATTTTTACTTTCATATGTTTCTTGTTCCTAATTAGTGCACTTTCTTTTCAGCTTAAAAAAGTCCCTTTAACATTTCTTGTAAGGCTGGTTTAGTGGGGATGACCTCCTTTAGCTTTTGTTTGTTTGCAAAGCGCTTTATCTTTTTTCCAGTTCTGAATGATAGCCTTTCCAGGTAGAGTATTCTTGGTTGGAAGTTTCTTTCTTTCAGCACTTTGAATATATCATGCCACTCTTTTCCAGCCTGCAAAGATTCTGCTGAGAAATCTGCTGATACTCTTATGGGGCTTCTTTGGATATCACAAATTGTTTTTCTCTTGCTGCTTTCAAGATTCTCTCTTTAATTTTTGATATTTTAATTATAATGTGTCTTGGTGTCTTTCGATTCACCTTTCTTTGGAACTCCCTGGACTTCCCGGATCTGGATGTCTGATTCATTCCCCAGGTTAGGGAAGTTTTCAGCTATTATTTCTTCAAGCAAGTTTTCTGCCCCTTTTTCTCTTTTCTCCTTCTGGGAACCCAGTAATGTGAATGCAATTCTGCTTGATGTTTGTCCCATTGGTCTCTTAAGCTATCTTCACTTTTTAAAATTTGTTTTTCTTTTTGCTGTGTTTGGGTGAGTTCCACTGCCTTGTATTCCAGATCACTGATTCTTTCTTTGCTTCATCTAGTCTGCTGTTGAACCCCTCTAGTGTATTTTTCAGTTCAGTTGTTGTATTCTTCAGCTCTGTGACTTCTGTTTGGTACTTTCTTATTTATCCTATCTCTTTGTTGAAGTTCTTACTGTGTTCATCCATTCTTCTCCTGAGTTCAATGAGCATCTTTATGACCGTTACTTTAAAATCTTTATCAGGTAAATTAGTTATCTCCTTTTCATTAAGATTTTCTTCTGGAGTTTTATCTTATTAATTCCGTTGGAAAATAATCTTCTCATTCCTCATTTTCCTTGACTCTCTGTGTTTGTTTTTATATATTAGGCAAAACAGCTATCTCTCCTAGTCTGGAAGGAATGGCCTTGTATAGAGATGAACCTTACTGTTTAACCTTGCCCTAGTTCTTGGTTGTCACTCAACCTTTGTGATTGTCTATGCAGCCTGATTTATTCTTGATAGGTCCCAAGTGCTGAGGGTGTGCCAAGACCTGTGAGTATTCCAGAGGGGGAGATGTCAGTCAGCACCTAGTTTCAGGCTGATTAGAAGCCAGACCTTCAGGCAGCAGCTTTTAAGATATGCAAATATATATTGCCCTGTGGGACTGCAATTGTAAACTCTGCTAGCCTCCAGACCTGGCCATCTGAAGGTGTCTCTTTGACTACAGTTGCAAAAATCGGGGCTCCAGTAGAGTGCGTGAGCTCTTTTCTGGTAGGTGCTGGTGAACTGTAGCAAAGGCGAAAGAGAGTGCAGAGATGGTTCCCGCAGCCTGTGTTCCTTGAGAGCACTTCTATAGCCTCTAGATGAGTGGTAAACCTGAAGTGTGCCCTTCAGGCTGAAGCCCCAGGACAAGTCATCAGTCCTTTTTCACAGGAAGACTGGAGGTACAGTCTGCTGTCTGTGCAGTACCCTGAGGGTGGTAGCCTTCAGAGAACTCCCTGATTGTTTCAGATTCATGGGACCCAGAAACGCAATCCCTCCAGCCACCAGAGCTAGGGGCTGGAGGAGCATCCCTCATGTGGGCTGTGCACACATGCCTCACCTTGGCAGGGCCACAAGAGCAGTGTGGGGGTGTGGTGTACCCAGTGGTGTTAGCAGGTTAAAGGTTGAGTGCAAAGATAGCACCCACCAGTGCCAGTGCTAGCAAGATAGAGGGAAAATGCAAAAATAGCGTCTGCCAGTGCCTCCATCCAGGTGGAAAGAGTCCCAAAACGCTCCTGCATCTCCCTCAGATGCTTTAAGATTAGCAAATGAATCTCCTTCACATATGGTGCTTTTCAGACTGCTACTTTTGTGATGGGTCCTGTGGTAAGTGAGTCAGCACACAAGCCCTTTAAGAGTGGAATCTCTGTTTCCTACAGCCTTTTGGTTCTCCTGGATGTAAACTCTATTGATTTTCAAAGCCAGATGTATTGGGGGCTCATCTCTTTGGTGCGGTTCCCAAGTTCCCTGATGTGGGGCACTGACCTCTTGCTCCTCAGGTAGTAGCTCTGTTTTGTGATATCAATCCTGATTGTGGGTTGCTGCACCATAGGTAAGTTTTTTGGTGAGATCATGTCTCTCCCTCTCCTACCCATCTAGATGTGGCTTTTTTTTTTTTTTTGGAGGAGATTTCAGCTAGTTTTTAGGTCTTTTTCAGAGGGAATGATCCATATGTAGCTGTAGATCTGCTGTCTGTGGCAGGAGGTGAGTTCCAGATCTTCTGAGGGCACCATCTTGAACCAACTCTCTATTTGGTGGCTATTTAACAGTTTTATCTAGATTCAGTTCATATATAATATATAAGCATATATATATATATATATATATATACACACACATATGTATGGTTTTTAATTTATTTAAAATTTTTTTTATATTTTAATTTAAACAATATCTATAGAGAACCCTGTGTAGAGAACCACAGGCTTCTCTCTATATATTGTTTAAATAAAAAAACAAAAGAGAGAAAGAATGAGCTTTTGGAATATCTAAGTGCCTTGATGAAAGGGCATCATGGCAGGGGTGGGGGTGGGGATATTGAAAATAAATGGCTGAGATTCCCAAAGAAAAATTATACCTTCTTGACAATTTCATCAAAATCTGGCCTCAAATATTTTAACATGGTTTGTTGTTAGCACATTCTTTATTATTTTATTATTTTTCCCCTGCTAGAATGTAAGTTCCATAAGAGAAAGAACCTCTGTTACGTTCAGTTTTGTATTCCAAGTACCTAGAATGGTGCCTGGTACATAGCAGACGTCTGATAAATGTTTGCTGAATGAATGAATAAATGAAAAAATATCTAAAGTTATGATAGTAATAACTGTTAAAAAATAATACCACAATAAGCTGTTATGTCTCAAGAACTTCTGAGGTATTTAAAGAATAGCTGAGCTTACATTATAATGACATGAAAGCAGCTATTTCTACCAGGTATACAAGACAGTTCCATGTGGCAATATTGTCAACAGTTCACAACTCACTTGGCCTACCAGCTTTGAAATTGTCATTCTAGATAAACTATTTCATTTGGAGCTCACATATTTCATTTTGCCTATAAAGTGAGACTATTATTTTTATATTAAATTAGTTTGATTCTGACTAGTTCAATTCAGAAAAAATGTAACTTGCAGTGTAGTTGTTTGCCAAAAGCTTGTAAAGGAGAGTCAGATTATAAAGTCCTTGTTTAAGTAGGCTAAAGAGTTTGAACTTTTTTCCTGAAAGTACTGACTTACTTTCAGTAGGAGAAAGACATGGTCAAATTTATGTTTCAAAAACCTCACTCTGGCAGCAGTGTAGAGAACGGATTTGATGGGATAAAGTTGGGCAGAGGCCAGAAAACAACTGCAGAAGCAATTTTAACAGTTAAGAGTTCATGAGGCTACAAACTAAGGCAGTGGTTGTGGGGATGATTCAAGAGAGCTTAAACAGCAGGATTTTTTAGCTGATTGGTTGTGGGTCAAATGGAAGAAGGGGGAACTGAGGATGACTTCAAAGTTTCTGGCTTGGGCAATTTGTTGAGTGGTTACCTCATTAAGAAAACAGAGGATGAAAGACAGGCTTGAGTGGAAAATAATTCAGTTTTGCAAATCTAAGAGATATCACAGAAGTCAAAAAAAAAAGGAGGGCTTCCCTGGTGGCGCAGTGGTTGAGAGTCTGCCTGCCGATGCAGGGGACACGGGTTCGTGCCCTGGTCTGGGAAGATCCCACATGCCCCGTGGAGCGGCTAGGCCTGTAAGCCATGGCCACTGAGCCTGCGCGTCCAGAGCCTGTGCTCCGCAACAGGAGAGGCCACAGCGGTGAGAGGCCCGCGTACCGCAAAAACAAAAACAAACAAACAAACAAACAAAAAAACCCAAAGGAGCGTCAAGAGGAGCTGCTTGGAGTCTGAAGCTGCAGTCCATAATTTAGATACAAGCTTAAACTTGTTCATTGAATTTGTCAATTAGGAAGTTTTGGTATCAGTAGAACAGTTTAGGGAAAGTGGAGGAACGGAAGGCAGGTGGACAAAGATCTAGGACAGAATGGGATGAAAAAGAAAAGTAAAGACAGTGAATATAAACTATTCTTTCAGGAAGTTTAGCTATAAAGAGAGAGGATGGCGGTTACTGGGGGATATATAACTTGCAAATTTCAATTTCTGGCTCCAGATCCACAGTTCCAACTGTAAGATATACTAATGAATTACTTTCTAAAGTATGTCCAAATAATCTGTCCCAAACTGAAACCTGGGAGTCCTTCTCAACTCTTTTGTCTAACCTTCTCCTGTCTCAAAAATACTGTAGATTATAACTCAGAAATGTGTCTAGAATTTGGTATCTCCTCTCCATCTCCACCAGCACTATTTTAAATCTAGCCCTTGTCACTTCTGGTATTTTCTATTTAATATTCCTCTACTTGGTTTTCTTGCTTTCAGATTCTCACTCACTCCATGCTGTACTCATTTATTTCCCCTGCCAGGCCAGAACTTCCCCTCCCTTTTTTGCCTGCCAAACCCTTCTTCACCCTTTATCCTTTAAGTCACAGGTCAAATATCTCCTCTAGGAAAACTTCCCTGACTCCTCCATTCCTAGCTAATCATTCTCTCCTCAGTGCCCACATTTCCTCCCCACGTTCATGCTTCTAAAATACCTCTTATTACCCTTAATTAAGATTACAAATAGGTGTGCCGACTTCCGTCCGAGTTTCTCTAAGGCAATGAGTTGTCTTGTTTTTTCAATCTTTAACACCTGGAAAGAGCTTATACAGAGTAGGAGCTCAATAAATGTTAAATAAATGTTTGCTATAAGCCTTGTCGCCATGACAACAGAGTGTAAAGGGAATGGTAGAAATTTTTTTCTGTCTTAAAACTTAAACTCCATCTGAAAGCCATTGAGAAAGGGAAAGAGTATGAAGGAAGTCTGAAAACAGATTTTTAAAAATAAAATAATTTCTCTAATATTCTTCCTCTTCTTTCTTTTCCTAGTAGTTTCTTTACTTTCTCTTTTATTTCATGTGAGTGTTTATTTTGAATTCTTTATTTTCTTAGCACTTTTTGTTGGATCTCAATACATCTATGGTTACAAGTATTGTGTTCCTCTTCCTCTCCTCCCCCTTATTTTCCTCTTTTCCTTTCTCATCCATGTTCCTTTGCTTTCTTAACTCTAATCTGTGAAAATTATAGTTCCCATTGGATAAAAATGTTTTGATTATTTCATCTAAGATTCTGCGATTATTGACTTGAAAGAAAAAAGAGTTATAAACCACCCCAGATAGATCCTCTCAGGAGTAAGCAGCAATAATTGATTCTTTGCAACAACAAAAAGTTTCAGTTATACAAGCCTTGGAAACTAGCCAGAGGCTAGTGAACAGTAGAAAATCATGATGGAGATTAAACCACATGTGTTCCAATCTTTTCTGGGGCAAGTCATTTAATTCTGAGGGTCTCAGTTTCCTCATTTAGACAAGAGAGAGTTGCATGGTCAATATTTAAGTTTTTTTCCAGCTCCAGCATTCTGTAATTGTAGATTCTAGTTAAGGCTGCAAAGAGAGAACTATTTATATGTGGCAAATGCCCTAGTAGCCACTTCCTCATAATTCTAAAACAACACATATTGATGGAATATTTATTATATAACCAGCTTTGCTAAGCCACTGGGAGTTTAAAAGCATACTATTAGATTAAAAGTAAAAATGTCTTGAACTTGAAAAGCAATAATGATTATGTTTATCTTTGCTCTGGAATTCTCATTCTGTGGAATAGGTATGGGATGAAATGAGGAAGCATGTTACCTAATTAATTCACTAAAATCAGGCAGGTAATCATCTCTACAGCAACAAGATCAAAATCTAAATTTTCAGTTCTGTAAGTCATTTCGTCCTTCAAAATTTTGCCATCTTACGAAGGTAAGTATGTGGGCGTGGTACAAGTGGGGGTGGAAGAAGACTCAGGTAAAAATTTAGGTAAATAGTTAAAGATAAAAGGTGTATATAGGGCTTCCCTGGTGGCGCAGTGGTTGAGGGTCCGCCTGCCGATGCAGGGCACACGGGTTCGTGCCCGGGTCTGCGAGGATCCCGTGCCGCGGAGCGGCTGGGCCCGTTAGCCGTGGCCGCTGGGCCTGCGCGTCCGGAGCCTGTGCTCCGCGGCGGGAGAGGCCACAACGGTGAGAGGCCCGCGTACCGCAAAAAAAAAAAAAAAAAAAAAAAAGATGTATATAATCAACTGCTAAATACAGACTCAAAGCAGGAAGCCAAAATAGAACTGCTGGAATGGCCTTGTGGGAAAAGGAGAATTGAATTTAATCCTGATTGCTTGACTGAATAGATGGAGGAGAACATGGAAGAGCATTTATGTGATAATTAACACAAAATTATGGTGGGGGGTGGACTGAAAGGAGCTTTTTTTTTTTTTTTTTTGCGGTACGCGGGCCTCTCACTGTTGTGGCCTCTCCCGTTGCGGAGCACGGGCTCCGGACGCGCAGGCTCAGCGGCCATGGCTCACGGGCCTAGCCGCTCCGCAGCATGTGGGATCCTCCCGGACGGGGGCACGAACCCGTGTCCCCTGCATCGGCAGGCAGACTCTCAACCACTGCGCCACCAGGGAAGCCCTGGAGCTATTTTTTTACTGTAGTGGAACAATTCTGCTGTCTTGCAGTAAACACAAGGTAGGGTGGGGTTAGAATATGGAGGGCTTGGGAACTCACATAGAAGTGTTTGTATTTAATCTCACAGGCAATAGGAAAGCAGATTACTGAGCTGGCAAGGGTATTATGAAAAAGATTAGAGACAGGCTATGAAACTATAAGAATTCATGTAAGAATTCATAATATTCATGTAGGGATATTACGGACAGGCCAGATTTAAAAAGATATTTTGAAGAAAGATTTAATAGAACTTGAAATAGCTAGATATAGGCAAAAAGAAGAGTTTAAGAGTGTCCTAATTTTTGTTATTTATACTTTCAAATGGAGATATTTACTCAGCCCTTCCTTCATGTGAAATAAAATTCTCCTGGGGAATGCTATAATATTGTCCAACGTAGGCCAGCCTAAGGGTGCTGATGCAGATTCCATCAAGATTATCAACCTTTTGCAATTTTTTTGTTTGCTTTTAAAATAGTTGATTCAGAGTTGAGACTCCCTTTAAATAGAAGCTTATTTATTTTAACACTCTAAAGCAGTGATTCTCAGGGGTTTACGAGGTCAAAGCGATTTTCATAATAATTCTAAGATGTAATTTGTCATTTTCACTCTCATTTTCTCAGGAGTGTATAATAAAGTTTACCAGGGGCTACATTTTGAGTGATATTGCATAAACTGAATGCAGAAGCAGATGAGAATGCAGCTGTCTTCTAAGCCAGATATTACAGAGATTTGTAAAAATAAAAACAATGTCACTCTTCATAGTAGTTTTTTTTGGAATATATAGTTATCCGTAATTTAAAATGTTATTTATGCTAACATGTTATGTGCTTATTGTTATCTTAAATTAATAGGTCACTATTTTTTTATATTTCTCAGCTTTAATTTCTAATACAGTAAATGACAGTACTACAGTAAAAAACATAGAGAAACAAAAATTCTTCAGGATCCTCAATAATTTTTAGGAGTATAAAGAGGTCACGAGACCAAAAAGTTTGAGAACATTTCCTCTGAAGTGATACTCTCCAAGGCTGGCTAAAAGAGAGAAAAAGATTTTCCTCTGAATATGCTATGTTCCTTATGTTGTTACTGACTAGTCGCCCATCAGAGTGATGTCAGAGAAGTTACCTCTCAATCGCTTTTCTAGCTTATTTATTTACCTCGAATTGCCATGCCTGGGTTTCTAAATAACGAGTAATGATATTTCTTACCTGTGCTCAATAATTTCCTAGGAGAGGACGTTATATGAAAGGTTTGAAGTCCCTTTCTTTTCCCGATAGAAGGCAGCTCTTCAGCAGCCGAAGCAGACAGCCAGGAATGTAGAAAGCTTTGGGTAGCAGAACTCCCCGCTGCTTCTCCGGATCCAGCAGCCGTCTGGGGGAGGAGGGTGCCTAGCCCTTTGGAGAAAGGAGGAAGAAGGTGGAGGGAGGAGACTGTTCTGGCACGCCTCAGACCCGCCTTAAACGTGAGCTCTTTCCTAGGGCAATGGAACCTGAAATACAGTGTCAGAGAATACGGGAATATCTTTTAATGTAAAATAACGGTTTTAATGAAATCATTTCTTCTGTTGCAGTTCTGGCCCTTCAAAGCTTGTACCTCTTTCCGAAATACATCCAAGCACTTAAAAAAAAAAGCACCTGCTTGGTCAATTAGAAGCATCTTTTCTCGCATTAATCTTTCTCTTTTGAAACTTTCCACTCAGACTTCAGCACATTTTTTTTTTCTCATCTACCACTGCTGAATAATCAGCCCTACAAGATAATTCCTATAATGTAATCACACCACTTAAAATGAAACTTTTAAAGAAGAGAGCGTTACTATCACAGCTTTGAAAGTAGCAGAAACAAAGTTTCTTAGACAATTTTCTCTTGAACATGTGCTAAATTGTATTACCTTGCTAGCAAGGGAATTAACAAGGTGATTTTTGTTTGTTTTTGCTTTTTTGCCAATACAGAGACTGTATGGAAACAGAGGGGTTCTAGAGTTAGGAAACAAAATGCTTATATAAGCAGCTAGTTGAGGTGTTTTTGTTGTCGTTGTTTATTTGCTTGTTTTTGTTTTTAACAAGATAGAGTTTTCATTTCATAAGGTCACAAAACATCATGTCCACAGCAGTGATTACAAAGGAAGTCTAAGATAGGATGGCTGAAGGTGCTTGGTGCAGTGACTATCAGAAGAAAAAAAAAAAAAAGCACATTTAAGAAGCGCAGCAACTAGAAAAAGCCCGTGCGCGGCAATGAAGACCCAACGCAGCCAAAGATAAATAAATAGATAGATAGATAGATAAATAAATAAATAAATAAATTTATATATATAAAAAAAGTGTATGATAAGACTATACACGATTGAAAGTGAAATAAGTTTTTATCCTCTGTGTTGTCCAATCGGGCCAATTAACACAAAAGCATTAAGTAAACTGTGATTTAAATAAGTAGAACACTAAGCAAGTTCATTTTAAATGGTCCATTGCCAATTATTTCTCTCCAGCTATAAAGATATATAATACATAATTCACCCATTTCTTACTTTGGGGACAAACATTTTTTCCTTTGACATAGAGCAACCCAAATGTCTCTATGTCCTACCTACTTCACAGGGTTGTTTGTGAAGATTAAATGAGATGATGACAGCTCTTTGAATATTTTATTTTTTTGTGAGATCCTAGATAAGAGCATATATATATTTTTAACATCTTTATTGGAGTATAATTGCTTTACAATAGTGTGTTAGTTTCTGTTGTATAACAAAATGAATCAGCTATACATATACATATATCCCCATATCTCCTCCCTCTTGCGTCTCCCTCCCACCCTCCCTATCCCACCCCATATCTCCTCCCTCTTGCGTCTCCCTCCCACCCTCCCTATCCCACCTCTAGGTGGTCACAAAGCACCGAGCTGATCTCCCTGTGCTATGCGGTTGCTTCCCACTAGCTATCGATTTTACATTTGGTAGCGTATATATGTCCATGCCACTCTCTCACTTTGTCCCAGCTCACCCTTCCCCCTCCCCGTGTCCTCATTCTTTGAATATTCTAAAGCACCAGACAACTATAACGCTGTGTGCCCTCTCACTTATTCTCACTCATGTAGCTTATACAATGGAGAAAAGATTTAAAAAATAAAATGTCTCTGCTGTTCTCTTAATCTGATGTAAACATTTATGTATTAGGTGGAATCATTTTTTCCTGGAAATATTTTAACAACTAGATAACTACCTGTTTAGATATCATACAATGTGAAGGCTGGGAGAGGAATTAGGTCAGTATTTCTCAGACTTTTGGATTTGATGAACCATTAAGAATAATAACAACAACAATGACAATAATGAAGAAGAGATAAACACTGAGTGGATAACTTTACATTTTACCAAGTAAGGACATTAAAAATCTAAAAAATTTTATATTTTTTGTTTCTTGAGAGGACAAGTTAACATCAAAAAATTTATGACACAGTAACAGAGTAAAAGAATCTTTTAAAGTGAGTGCATTAACTTTAGGAAAAACTCATTACTTTTCCCTTCATTTTATCACAAATAGGGAACATTTCAATACAGATTGCTATCAGTCCTCAGATAGTGATTAGAATCCTTTAAAGACTATCAATAACTGCACCATAACCACTAGTCTATCTTTATTAAATGACTTACATTTCACAATAATGCCAACTCAAGTTAAACCGAGTACTTTTTTCCTAGTAGCTTACTTGAAACAATTGGCTTTTCCACAAACCAATAAATAAACATATGCACACAATACTTACATCTTGACAACTAACAGTTAAATAAGCCAAAGGGAAAAAAACAATAATATGTATGTGTTAAACATAATTTGCTAAGGTGTGATTGTGGACCTGGAATTTATGGGAAGTGTTACTGACCTTTGTTTTATGAGGTGATATGCTTTTTATTTTCTTCCACAACTAACGGAGCATTAAGTGTGGAACGTCTGTCTTTCAAGTTGCAGGTCAAAGTCACCACATTAAAGCTCCCCATAAGGCTAAACTTCAAATACGTGAGCCACGTGTGTTACAAAAATTTTTTTTTCAAAGCTGCCAATGAAGTTGATTAGTTATTGACACATCAAGAAGGGAATTTTCTCAACCGGTGTGATTCTGAAAGTTTGGTTGCACCAAAGAGAAAGAGGTGAAGGAACGGAGGTTCTGGATACAAAGTCTCGGCTTGAGGGCCAGGGGAACTCAGGTTTAAACCGTTGCTGCAGACCCACCATCTGGGACAGGATGTAACTTTTACTTGGAAAGTGGTGGTGGTGTGCTACTATTTCGTGTTCCTTTTCTGAGGTTCCAAAAGGCTGGGACACACCCGGTCTTCCTCTGGCAGTTCTTCCTTGGTCTTTCTTGAGAAACTAGTCTCAGATCTCTCCCTTCTTCCCCAGACACTAACTCGGAGGTGGCGAGTTCTGTTTCACGGAGACCCCAAAGCGAGAGGCAAGGCGGGAAAAAACCCCCTCTCCTCGGCAGCGCGGGTGGCGGTGCAGGCGCCTCACGTAATCTGCGCGCTGCACGCTGGGAAATCCGCCTCCCCGAGCCTGCGCACTCGCGTGTACGCCGGGCTTCCTCGTTCCTGTGCTTCGGCTGACGAGTAAGTTCCGGATGCCGCCGAGCCGCAGACTGCTCTCGGGCAGGGGCTGTGGGGATGAGCGCCGATGAACGTGTGACAGGGTGTGAAGCAAGGCAGTGAGAGAGGGTGGACACTTACCCGGAGGGTCTCTAGTGGGGCTGAAAAGCTAGTGGGGAAGAAAGGAGGGGCGCTGCGGGAAGTGAGAAGTAAGATAGGTGGGATGGCCTGGTAGGCCGAGATGGCGGTGGGAGGAAAGAGAAGGTGAGGAGAAAACGGTTGCACAAGGCCTGGGGGTAGTGCTTGGTAATGCCGAAGGCACCAACACCTCAGATTGCACAGCCGGGGTCAATGGCTGTGAATGGTATTTGTCACAGGTGGCGAGGCCCAGCCTCTAGACCAGGCCTTGATTCAGCTGAGGGCTTAAACTATGACAGAAAATCTGTTTTTACAGAAGCAGAATTACCAAATTAGAAGAGTTTTGATTTGACATACATGCATGTTCTTTTACTTTGAGAGAGGTGAGAAGAGGTGTAAAAGGAAAAGGGAAGAGAAAAAAGAGGAAGGGAGACGAGAACCACTCTCGTGTTCGCTTCTCTGAAACATTCTCAGACTTTCCCAGGCAGAGTGAGCACTACTGTGCATGTGTAGTATTTTCAGCGTCTTACCGTTATAGCGCTTAAATTTATATACTAGAAAGTTACCGACAGGAATGTAGAAGCACTATATGGAATTTACTAAACAGACATCTTTTTTTTTTTTTTGGTACGCGGGCCTCTCACTGTTGCGGCCTCTCCCGTTCCGGAGCACAGGCTCCGGACGTGCAGGCCCAGCGGCCGTGGCTCACGGGCCCAGCCTTTCCGCGGCATGTGGGATCTTCCCGGACCGGGGCACGAACCCGTGTCCCCTGCATCGGCAGGCGGACTCTCAACCACTGAGCCACCAGGGAAGCCCAAAACAGACATCTTTATTATTTGTTGTTGCTGTCTTTCTGTCATATATATGAATATTATACATGACTAAGCAAACAGATTCATTACAATTTTCCAGGTCAGCAGAGTTTCTCAAAAAGCAAGCAAAGTAAATGATAACTTGAGTGTAGACAGAGATCCTTATCTGTTAGGGTGTAGAGACTATACCATTCTAGGTTTCAACATTTTTCAAGTTTAAACTTAATCTTTCAGACTCCCAGGGAAATTATCTTCAGAATTTATGGGAAAGTAATTTAAAAGTAAAATTTGATGCTATATGAAGGTAAGATAGGACAGTGGAAACAGAAGTCTCTTTTAGACTAGAAGAGATCTTGGTTCTAGTCTGGCACGGTTTTACATGTTTGAATTTGGTCAACTATCTCTGCCTCTATTTTCACATCTGTAAAATTGAGATTGAATTAGATGAACTGTAAGATTTGTTTCAACATTAGGATTTTGTGAAGGCTGAAAAATCCTGAATGAATCCCGATACAAGGCAGAAAGTGCCAAAGAGACAGGCTTGGCCGACTGCATATAGAGGGAGTAGAAGAAAATCATGGGAATGGCAGGTTGGCCCAGGTGATATATGACTTTGGATGCTCTACCATAGAATTTGAGCTTATTCTGGAGCAATGAATGGTCAAGGGAAGGATTTTTGAGTTAAGGGAATGCAGTAATCAGAGTTTTGAAAGACTGCCCAAACAGCAGTTGGTAGAATGAAACAGAGAAGGGAGAATTTGAGTAGGTTAGGTAAGTGACAAATAATGAGAGCCCAAACTAACAGTGGCAGGAGGAGTGGAAAGAAAGGGAAGGATTCAAGAGAGTTGCAGCATGAGTTTGTACCTAAAATTGACATTGCTCTAAACTTTGCAGCTCTTGCCTCCAGAATATGGCCAGTCACCTTGTAAAACCTGATTCTAGAAATTGCAAGAGACCAAGAGAGTTGGAGGTAATCTTTGTGCTTGTGGAGCCTTACTCTTTTATTTTATATATGTCTCAAATTTTTTCCATTAAAGATAATTCTACTGATAAATGGAATTTAATGTCTTCATATTCCCAGAGCTGGGATTGTCCCAGCAGGAACTATGTTGACTCCAGCTGCCTTTTCACTAAGTATAGGCCTCCAGGAAACTATTGGGAGGTTTCTTTGTGGTAATTTGTGATCTAGAGACAGAAGTGGGTTCATGCCTTTATAATACATAAGACTTTACATAATTATTTTGATATCTAAGTAGGATACCTAGGTACTATACTTGCTGATAGTTTTGCAAAAGAGCACTGCATCCTGCCTTTCGTCACTACTACCCCACCAATTGATCTGTTTACATTTGGAACATTATTTGTTCCCTTAAAGATTATGTTATCTTGCAAAAATTTGCAAACATATGGCTGTTATCCAAATGAAAGTTTTGCTCTTTTGCTATGGAAAACATCTGCTGGCTCAAGATACAGGAAACTTTTTCATCAGGGGATTAATACTATTTTCAAAGTCTAAACACATAATAAAATTATTATGTTGAACAAAGTTGGGCCTAAAAGTTTCCTGGTTAATAAAATTACAAATAACTAATCAGGACACAAGAGTATATAATTTCCAGCATGTTTGCTTTTTTCTGAAAGAAGTTTTATTTGCTTTTTTTTTTTTTTTAACAGAATGTATATATCTTAAGCATCTTGCTAGCAATTTACATATTTTCTCTACTTTCTTTTGTTAGCCTCAAATGCCAGATAGTCCACAACTGTCCTGTCTTGGAAAATCAGATTCTTCTTTCTCTGAAAGCTCTGGACTATTTTATAAAGATGAAGCCCTGGAGAAAGATTTGAATGGTGATCTATAAAGTGCTTGTATTTCTATACATTGATACTATAATATGGAAAGTTTATTATAGTTAACTTAGTGATTTATTTTTGAACAGATATGAGCAAGGAAATTAATCTAATGTTGTCTACATATGCAAAGATCTTAAGGCAAGTACTTATAGTATATTCTCTTGATTTTACACACAGAAGTTTTCTTCTGGAAACTCCGTAATGGGAAGTTTAGTGCAGGGGCTACAAAACCTATCTAGTAATTATAATTTTGAAATTTCTTATTCTACCTCAGTTTCTTATAATAGATTAGTTGTTTATTTTCAAAGACTACCGTTTCTACTAAACATCTTTTGATACTCTCAGAGTTGAAACGAGGCTGGATATATTTTATTCTCTATCAATAGATGATAAAACACTTAAATTTTTATGAAAAAATTTTCAGAAAGATACCATTTGGTGAAGTTAACCATAATAATAGAGTGATATTAAAGATAAATATATTTATGAAATGTTTAAATATTATCAATATATATTTGAAGGCTGAATTTAAATATTCTATTGACCTGAGACTATCATGTTTTATAAGGTGTTTTTTAAAACTACTGGACAGTCACTGTATTTGAATAATGGTTTGTGTGGCTGTTAAGATAATGTATATAGTTTAGTATTAGAATTATAATGTGTAAGATACGCATTCTGCTGTGTGAAGGGACTTTGAGTAGTCAAAAATATTTGTGGAACTAATTTAACTTTTACTGAGCAGTGCTTGTAAATTAATGAAGCTTTTTGATGTACAAAGCCATTTAAATGAAATAGCTAACAAATATAGCATAATAGAACACGTCACTATGATAGTGTATTTAGATGTTATGACTATTTAGTTTAATGTAAAACTTTTTTTCCCCATTAGTGACAGAGCAGCAGTAGATGCATCTTATATTGACGAGATAGATGGACTCTTCAAAGAAGCCAATACTATTGAAAACTTTCTAATACAGAAAAGAGAGCTCCTGAGACAGAGGTTTACGGTGATTGCAAACACACTACACAGATAAAATTGTATACTTAAAATAAGCTGAGAATTTAAGCCCAGTATTGTTGTAATGAAAGAATGGCATTTGTGCTCTGAATGCTCTCCAGTTGTTAAGAAAATGTATACCTTAAATATAGAAGGGGAAACTCCTTAAATTTCTTTTCTCGATTTAAAAGGGGCATTAAGCTGGACATTAATATGATACATAGCTTTTCTTTTGAGAGTCAAATATTTGTCATATTTTATAAAAGTGTAAACTATTTAAATTGTATATGGAGCCTCTTCTTTTTTTTTCTTAAACCTCCTAACCTTTCTTAAATTTCTAAGACTCAGTGAGTTAATTTGATAATATTTAACAACATTGCACTTTTTCTTTTAGAATATTTTGTTTAAATAGCAGATAGATAGCTTTGGAGATGGTTTTAAGATGTTTTTCATGGTCAGCATTGAAAAAAATTAAAACCCAAAAGTAATTTGTCCAGTTTCTCAATATGTAGTTAAACTGTGCTATTGCTATTTAATATTACCATTTGATTATTTTCACTATTATTATTATACATTGCTAATAAAAATTTGGTTTAAAATTATTGTCTTGTGGTAAAATAAAAACCAGAAATTACTAACCAGAACTTTATATGAATTGACTTTTTTACACATCAGCCATATCAATGGTACAGTTAATGAAGTATATTTAGAAGCCTTAGCAGCTAGCTGTGTGGTATGGGATAAAGATTAGTGGTCCAGAAGTAAAGAGATTGTTTAAACAATTCAATCTCAGTGAGTCATTTCAATCCTATTATAATTCAGAAATTGAATTCGGACTAGGAAATCTCTATTTATCTAGCTGAAAAAATTCTCCCTTTGTTGGAAGGTACTGCTATGATTTTATTGAAAACTTTTAATGTTATATAATTACATGTGATAGCTATATTGATCAGATTTTTAAAAATCACAGCACCAATTGTTCAGTCATACAGATAATTCGATCTATTATTTGTATATTTTGCCTATATAAGCAATTACAAATTTGGACATATTTACAGGCAGTACTACAGGGAATTTGGTATTCCTCAGGTGGACAGCATGTTTGCCTTGCTGCCTTCTAAATGTTAAAATCTCATTTCATCAAATTACTATTTTAAGTCATATATACCACATATAATAAATATTCATACAAGAAAGCACTGAAAACAGTGAAATAAAAGAATATTTACTAAAAGTATTGGTTATTAAGTGGAAAAAATTACTTGGTTTGTAGAGGGATATGTTAACGTCCCAGGATAGGTTGGAGGTCAATGAAGATTAGAAATGGGATTTTTAAAATTTTTTATTAAAAAAAATTTTTTAAACATCTTTATTGGAGTATAATTGATTTACATTGTTGTATTAATTTCTGTTGTATAACAAAGTGAATCATCTATACATATACATATATCCCCATATCCCCTACCTCTTGAGTCTCCCTCCCACTCTCTCTATCCCACCCCTCTAGGTGGTCACAAAGTATCCAGCTGATCTCCCTGTGCTATGCGGCTGCTTCCCACTAGCTATCTGTTTTACATTTGGTAGTGTATATTTGTCAATGCCACTCTCTCACTTTGTCCCAGGTTACCCTTCCCCCTCCCCATGTCCTCAAGTCCGTTCTCTACATCTGTGTCTTTATTCCTGTCCTGCCTCTAGGTTCTTCAGAACCATTTTTTTGTTTTTTAGATTCCATGTATATGTGTTAGCATACGGTATTTGTTTTTCTCTTTCTGACTTACTTCACTCTGTATAACAGAGTCTAGGTCCATCCATAGAAATGGGATTTTTAAATACTGAGTGCAACAGGAAGACTGTCTCTGAGTTGATATGACAAATCAGCTGGATTTTGAGTTATTCTGTTACCTGAGAGTTATTTAATGTAAATACGAAGATGACTCTGCTGGCCTATCATCATTAAGAAATGTTCTTGAGTTATATTTTTCCTAAGCATTTGTTATTAATGTGAAAGATAAGGCTAACATTGTTTCAGAGTGGATTTCGCATTATATTTGTTATATCTTGATAGTGTCACCATTGTTCAGCATCTGGTTCTTCCCTGTGTAGGTTAAATTTGATCATTTCATTGGGTGTGTATAAGACTAGGGAACTGATTTTTAGTCACAGTGTGTTTACTGGTCAGAACATCTACCTCCGGGGAGAAAGTTCCTGAAAGCCTAATTAATGCTTATTTTTTAATCAAATTGGATGTCTTTGGTACCATCCACATGAGAATAATTATCTCACAACTGGAAATATGCTATTGCAGGAATATGTTTGCCCTTTGATTTATACTTATCACTCATTTCAATAAGATTTCATAAAGTTTAAATTATTCTTCACTAATTACAAATCAAAATATATTTTGAGTCTGTTTGTACATCATGATCTGCTAGACACTGTGGGGAGTACAGAATAGTTTAAGATACTCTGTTCTCCCTTCTGACAAGTTTGACCACTCTTTTTTTTTTAACATCTGTATTGGAGCATAATTGCTTTATGATGGTGTGTTAGTTTCTGCTTTATAACAAAGTGAATCAGCTATACATATACATATATCCCCATATCTCCTGCCTCCTGCGTCTCCCTCCCACCCTCCCTATCCCACCCATCTAGGTAGTCACAAGGCGCCGAGCTGATCTCCCTGTGTAAGCACTCTTTTCTTGAAATACACTTACGTGTCTTTGCTAGGAAGACATGATATGTCAATGTTAAAAGTATTTCTGTGGCACTAACTCCTTTTAGTGGAAGTTACTAGAAGGCTTTCGCAAGGGGGTCAGATAGGTAGATTTTTTTTTTTTTTTTTTTTTTTTTTTGCAGTACGCGGGCCTCTCACTGTTGTGCCCTCTCCCGTTGCGGAGCGCAGGCTCCGGACGCGCAGGCTCAGTGACCATGGCTCACGGGCCTAGTTGCTCTGCGGCATGTGGGATCTTCCCGGACCGGGGCACGAACCCACCTCTCCTGCATGGGCAGGCGGACTCTCAACCACTGCGCCACCAGGGAAGACCAGATAGGTAGATTTTTTTTTCTTTTTTGGTACGCGGGCCTCTCAGTGCCGTGGCCTCTCCCGTTGCGGAGCACAGGCCCCGGACGCGCAGGCCCAGCGGCCATGGCCCACGGGCCCAGCCGCTCCGCGGCATGCGGGATCCTCCCGGACCGGGGCACGAACCCGCGTGCCCCGCATCGGCAGGCGGACTGCCAACCACTGTGCCACCAGGGAGGCCCCAGATAGGTAGATTTTGAAATGGGTTTTTGGAAAGGAAAGAGGGAGGATATTTCAGGCAGGGAAAAATTTGATCAGAGGCACAGAAGAAAAAAACGTGGTAAGTCATTTTACTGGGCTGAGAATTCACAAAGGGGAATAGTGTATCATCTAAACTGCTAGAGAGCAGGACAGAATCTGTTCTCAATTTGTAGCACAGTATTTGATACATTGGAGCTCAGAAATGTTTGTTAAATTAATAAATTATTTATGATTATTAGTTTTTTAAGGGTATACCTTCACAGGGCTTTAGTCATACTAGATTGTTAGAGAATGTTTTGCAAATTAAGTGAATAGAAAAGGAAAGGTGAGATGCTAGAAAGGCAGAGAGACAAAGGATGAAAGGCAGGTTGTGGCCAGATTGTAAAGTCCTTTGTTGACAGATTAAATTTGGACTTTATTCTGTAAAGGAAGAGGAGATCTGAATCATTCAGAGGAGAGGAGTGGCGTAATGAAATTGATCCCCTGGATCAACTGAATTGTAGTGTGAGGACAGATTTGAAAGAGGAAAGTTTAGGGAGGGAGACCACTATTGGTGGTCCAATTTCAGTATTTCTAACAGCAACTTACTATAGATAGGTTGTTGGGATACTTGTTCTGGAAATGAGACCAAGAGTGGTTGCAGGCATTTTGAAGTCCTGCCCTTTAATCCCCACCCCCTTCTATTCTGTCAGTGAGCCAGGGAGAGCCCAGGAAGTGAGCGTTTCACTGCCAGTCAATGTGAGGATTTGGAAATCACAGGATCTGCTGCTACTGAACTCGATACAAAGATGTTTTTTCAAATCTTTCTACGTTTCGTCAGCAATCTTTCTACCATTGTAACTGGTTTCCTTTCTGTGGTAGTACACTGGATTCCAGGTAGGGGATTTGCCCCTTCCTCTTCCTCTTTCTCCTTTTTCTACCAGCCTGAACTTAGATCTCTGTGCCTCTTTCCTGAAGAATACTAGGGGCTTCTGAAGTTTTCCAATCTGTGTGGAGCAGATACAGGCGGCAGCACTGCAGAGCTGGGAGTTAAAGAAGATTGAGTCAGGATTTGTTTACTTGTTTTCAGGGAAACAGCCTTTCTGTTTGTATATTTTATACAACATAAAGGGGTGGGATTCAGAGTTTAGGAATTCTCTTGGATCTGCAATAGGAAGAATATTCACTATTTAGAATTTTCTCATTTGAGAATCACTGCTACATGTTCTAATGTAAATGTTTGGTTCTTCTGTTTGCATTCTGGGGGACTGCCTTAAAACCTCTGTTTATTGTTTTGTAGCTTTCTGTTGTATCTACTAACTGTTACATGATTTTATTCTTGAAATTGGCTGATATAGAGCTATTAGACATCATACTGATATGCACTAAAAACTTTAAAGTTATTTAATTCGGGGGTGGTGGTGATGGTGTGACGAATTGGGAGATTGGGATTGACATATATACACTAATATGTATAAAATGGATAACTAATAAGAACCTGCTGTATAAAAAATAAATAAAATTCAAAAATTCAAAAACAAAACAAAAAAACAAGAGAAAACCTCATTGTCCTTCAACCACACATTCCCATTGTTCTTGAAACCTGCTTTATGGGGGGATGGCACCTGAAGAGGGAAAATAACAACCGCCCAGGCTGTTATATCTTTCTGATAAATATCAGGCTGCAGTCACTTGTGAACGTTTCCCTCATTAGGTTTGGATAATTAATTGCTGAGTCTTGCTGCTTTCTTTTGAGAAAGGGGCAGTATGTAAAATATATCTTATAAAAAAATATGCTGCATCAGATTTAAGAATAAATGCTCAATTTCAGGGCTGCAAAAAAATGAAAAATAAAAAAATAAATTATTTAATTCAGTAATGTAGTGCTTGCTCTATGTAAGGCAATGTGTTAGGTAATGGGGTGGAGACAAAAACAAGACCCTGTACTCAAGGAGTACTGGTAGTAGAAGTCATAAACTATATTCATCTTTATCACACTAGGTGGAGTAAGACAAATGCCGTAAGAGAGCTAAAACAGATGCTGTGTGATTTCAGACTAAGGAGAATCAGTTCTTACTATATGAAATGGGAATATTGTGTTTATGAAGATGGTGACATCTTGAAGGATGCATCACCTTACGTAGATGAGAAATATCCTAGGTGAAGACAGGTATACGATTATGATGAGAAGAGACTGGAGAGCGGTCCAGTTTGGCTGGAGGAGAAGGTATTAGTGAGAGGCATTACTGGACAGGTAGGTTGGTGTGAGACTGTACAGTGCCTTCATCAATGCCTGGCCAAGTAGTTCAGACCTTATTTGGTAGGCAGTGAGGAGTCATTAGTAAAGGTTTTATAGAGGAATATACAACACAATCAGATCTGTGCTTAGAAGATGAATTCAGTAGCAGTGCTCCCTAATGCTTTTACGTTATAGCTCACATAGAAAATGATAATATTTTTACTGCATAGTGGAGTAAATTGGATGGGATCTGGAACCCCATGAGCTGTGTAGAGCTGGAGGTGATTGACATGGGGCCTCGGCCATCCTAAGGACTAAGGGGATCAAGAGGCCCACCAATTAGGAAGCTCTGGCATAGATGATCGCTTCCCTATCTAGTTTCAATGTAAGAGGCTGTGATAATATCCATCTAAGAGGTTGTGAGGACCTAAATTATGACAGTAGAAAGGAAGTTACTGCTAGGCAAGAGAATATGAAGCATCAGTGCTTATGAGAACAGGTTCAGGCTGCAAGAAAAATTGGGGGAGCTACCCAGGAGAGGTGGACTGGTAAAAATCTTTGCAAAGGATTTGTCCCAGGCACCCTTGCAAACTTCTGAGCCCTAGTAATATATAATGGCTACCCTATATCATCCCCTTGTCCTCTTCCTGGCATTGTGTGGGTATAATCAGCAGAATTTAACCACTTATTGAACGTTAGGGGGACAGTGAAGGAAGACAAATTCAAGGCCCACAGAGATTTTGAAGCTATGTTATTTAGCAGGTGGGAAAATTGATTTGGAAGGGGGAAAATGAAAAATTCTCTTTTGACATGTTGAGAGTCACCTGCAAGAAGTAATTGGTGAAAATAAGGGACTAGATGAGATTACCAAGGGAGAGTGCTGAGGTTAAAGAGTAAAGGTCCAAGGTCAGACTTTAGGAACACATTCATGAGGTGATAAGAAGAGGAACCAATAAAGGGAATTAACTTTTGGAAATTATTATTATTATATTTAATTATGATGATGGACTTGAACAGGAAGTTTTATCTGCCTTTTATTCTCATTATCCACATTTTATCATTGAAAAATCTGAGGCTCAGAGTGATTAGTAACTTGCCCAAGGTTGCTAGCTAGTAAGTAGGAAGCTGGCATAAAGCAAACAGAGGAAGCAGGAAAGTTAGAAAAGTGCAATGTCTCAGAAGCTAAGAATAGAAGGGGGTTTAAGGAGCTGTTGCCTACAATATCAAGCACTATGGGAAATATGAAGAATATATAATAAACTGCCACCAGGATGCTATGGAGTACAGAACATATAAACATGTAAATGTTTTCTAAAATGTAAAATGTTTTAAGTTCATGAATCTCTATTAAGACAAATACCCAATCAGGGTATTCAGTTTACTTCTACTTAAGTAAGAGGAGTAAAAGATCTGACCTCAGGGGACTTATTTTAATCTAAGAGTGAAAATAAGATAAATATGCATAATAATAATAAAAGTAGTAAGATAAATACCAGAGGGTTTCCTTTTCTAAGTTTTCAAAGCATCCTCTTTATACCTCTAGTCTTGTGGTTCTCAAATTTTATTGTAGCATGCCTAAGAATACCTGCTTGCCCTACCTCAGAGATTCTGATTTCTTAGGTCCAGAGCGGGGTCCATGAATCTGCTCATTAGCAATAACACCAGGTATTTCTGTTACAAGTAGACCCCAGGCCAGACCTTGAGAAATAATGCTCAAACAAAACGCTGACTACAGTATAAATGATCTACTTATATGTCTGTTTCCTAGGCAGTGAGTTCCTTTATGTCTGAGTTCTAACACTTTTTATCCCTCAGCAGTGCCTATCACTTTGTTGAATGAATAAATAATTCAAAGAAAGAAGATATTACATCTTGTTGATTGGTCATTGAAAGCTACATAAATAATAATAGGTAACATTGTTTGAGGGACTTCCCTGGTGGCGAAGTGGTTGGGAATCCGCCTGCCAATGCAGGGGACACAGGTTCGATCCCTGGTCTGGGAAGATCCCACATGCCATGGAGCAACTAAGCCCGTGCGTCACAACTACTGAGCTTGTGCTCTAGAGCCCGCAAGCCACAACTACTGAGCCCCTGTGCCACAATTACTGAAACCCAGGTGCGTAGAGCCTGTGCTCCGCAACAAGAGAAGCCGCCGCAATGAGAAGCCCATGCACTGCAATGAAGAGTAGCCCCTGCTCACCGCAACTAGAGAAAGCCTGCACGCAGCAACGAAGACCCAATGCAGTCAAAAATAAATTAAAAAAAAATTTATAAAAAAAGACTCAGAAAATTGTTTGAGTATTTACTATGTTCTAAAAACTTAATATAACCTAATCTGTTTATTATTTATAGCCTTAGGAGAAATAAGGATTATTATTATTCCTATCTTAGAAGGAGGAAGCAGCACAGAGAGGTGGTCTTCCTCAAGGCTAATTATTTGGAAAATGGGAGGCCAAGATTTGAACCCAAGCATTCTAGAGCCAGTCAGAGCCTGGGCCCACACTCTTAAGTATTACACTATGCTGCCTCTTAAAGGAAATAGCATTTCAGATAGACTTTGAACAATAGATAAAATTTCCTTAGGGATAGATCAGTGGGAAGGACATTCAGGGTGAAAGTGAATTTTCTTTGGGAAATCAGGAAATAGTTGGGTTTGACCAAATTGTTACTTATAGGAAAGTAGAAGGACTCAAGTGCTCTAAACTCAATTTTTGAAAGAGTTGAAAGAAGTGGGATAATAGATACAAAATTGTAAAATGTTCTGCTAAAACAATAGTGTCCCTATGTTTTAGTTAGGTTTTCTAGTTTAGACTTCATCACTGTTAAAGTTTTATGAAATAAAATAAAAGACTATATTTTATAGTATCTAATTAATTATGTACTTGACCACCCCTCTGTGTTAGGAAATCCTGCCTGTGAACACTGAATAAATATGAAATAAAGGGATAATTTTCAGCTCTATTATAAAATAATGACTTTTTTGTGGCTTTTGAATTTCAGGTAATTTCAGACCAGGTTTCACTGCATAATTTAATTTATGATACCTTTTTCCTAGAAAATGCCATGTTCACTCATGTGTGTACCATTAAAATAGCAGAAATTAGGGGCTCCCCTGGTGGCGCAGTGGTTAAGAATCCGTCTGCCAATGCAGGGGACATGGGTTTGAGCCCTGGTCCGGGAAGATCCCACATGCCGTGGAGCAACTAAGTCCGAGTGCCACAACTACTGAACCCACGTGCCACAACTACTGAAGCCCACACACATAGTGCCTGTGCTCCGCAACAAGAGAAGCCACCGCAATGAGAAGCCCATGCACTGCAACGAAGAGTAGTCCCCGCTACCCACAACTAGAGAAGGCCGCGCAGCAACGAAGACCCAACGCAGCCAAAAATAAATAAATAAATAAAAATTTTAAAAAATGGCAGAAATTAAATTGCAGATCCTATTAAATTCTCATAAATCACTATGAAATCTTTGGGATCACATTCTGGTGTACCTAAAGTACTGAGGTCAATGTAATTATGATAATATTGAATGGTGGGTATTTTTTATTATAACAATGATGTGTAGCTATTAGTACATCTGTGCTTAGCATGTAGATTCAGTGTTGTGAAAAGACCAGCATTGTTCAACTATGAGAAATGACAATAGTGGTAACTAAAGTCCTGAGTTAATTCTTAGGCAGATTTGTACTGCAAGAACACAAAAAGGATTATTGTGGTTCAAAAATGGAGAACCAAAGAGTTGGTGGTCTGAGAATGAGGAAGGAGAGGAATTTGGGGACTATATTTGGTGTTAGGTTTATACTTCTCTTACCAGTAGATGAGAATATTGTCTATGGAGAAACAGGAATGTTCATAGAAGATTGGTAAAATTTTTGTGCTTTTGATTTCCTCTTCACAGTGTTGAAGAAGTACATGGAAAATACTCATCAGAAAAAAGTGATTTTCAGTAAGCGGAAGAGCCTTCCGTGTATTGCACCACTTTTAACCACGGTGGAGGAGACTCCGCAGATCATCTCTGCTCGAGTCCGGGGACATTTTCCTAAGTGGCTCAATGGCCGTCTGCTTCGAATTGGACCTGGGAAGTTCGAGTATGGGAAGGATAAGTAAGCCTTGATTTTGGAGAACAATTTGGATTTCTTAGCATGGACTGGTTCTATGGAATATGCATTAATATCTGCTTCCTCTCTGAGGCTAACATTGCCATGCACTCCCTTTGATTACAGATGAGGAAACTATAGTCTACAGAAAAAAAATGGAGATTTAATTCTTTTTTAAAAGTTTTGACTTTTCTGCTTTGCAGAATATTGTAAATTTTAAGTCATTTTAAGTCTTTTATGCTAAAAGAGAAGTGTCAGGAACTATCTATAGGACTAGCAAGCTCTATTTCATCACAAGTTCCTGAAGGAAGGGGCAATGTCTTCACCTCATACCACTCCCTTACCCAGTACTCCCCAGACACAATGGCTCTTTCAGTTCCTCAAACCAGGCATGTTTATTTTTGCTCAGGGTCTTGGCATTGGCTTGCTCATCTCTCTTCCCAAGTCTGATTCTTGTCATTCAGATATGAGCTCAAATTTCACATCCTTTGAGCCTTCCCTGATCTCCCAATCTAAAAATGCTACTATTTTTTATATTACCTATTTTAATTCTCTGCATTATCAATATCCAGTATATTTTTGTTTGTTTATTTATTTATTAGCTGTGTTTCCTCACTAGATGGCAGTCCCATGACGGTGGGGATGTTTTCTTGTTAAACCCATATCCCCAATATCTAGGATAGTGCCCTGTACTTAAATAGCACTTAATAAATATATGTAAATAATTGAAAAAATCCAATAACTCTTTAGTGAATTATTTCTCTGTGTGTCTACAGGGACATGAAGTGATGTGAAGAAACCACTATGGTCAGGAAAAAAATCTACTAATCTACTAATCTACTAATCTACTGGCTGTACTAATTTACTTTTTCACCAACAGTGCATGAGTGTTCTCTTTTCTGCACATCCTCCCCAACACTTGTTATTTCTTGTCTTTTCAATAATAGCCATTCTAACAGGTGTAGGGTGGTATGTCATTGTGGTTTTGATTTGCATATGCCTGATGACTAGTGATGTTGAGCATATGTTCATGTACCTGTTGACCATCTGTATGTCTTTTTTTGGAAAATGTCTATACAGATCTTCAGCCCATTTTAAAACCAGGTTTATGTTTTTTTGCTATTGAGTGTATGAGTTCTTTATATATTTTAGATATTAACTGAATTTGTTTGCCCTCATTTAAAAAAATTTCATACTGTCATAAGCCTTTTTATCTGTGTTGCTAGAAAGTCTGAATGACTATTACTTTTAATGGCTGGATGATATTCCAGAAATCACTGCCCTTTAAAAAAATATGATAAAATACACATTACATAAAATTTTCCATCTAAAATTTGCCAACTATTTTTGAGCGTACATTCATTAGCATTAAGTACATTCACACTGCTGTGCTATCATCACCACCGTCCATCTACTTTTCATCTTGCAAAACTGAAACTCTGTACCCATTAAACAGTAACTCCCCATGCTCCCCTTCCCCAAGCTCCTGGCAACCACTTAATTGTACCTTCTATTAGTTATATCATTCCTATGGGCCTAGTGGGGATCTGATTACGGTCCTATTGTGTTTCTCCAGCTGTTGTTAGAAACATATCAAGAATTAGGGGCATGTTTAAGATATATTTCTTAATAACCCAGATATTTTAATTTGCTGAACCTGTTGCATCTTGTCTTTACTGAATATTAGACTTTTAAAATGCCACCGCTAGAAGGAAACAAAATGCAATGTTCTTCCACCACCCTACCCCTCCCCAACCAGCTGCTGCAAGAAGCGCTTAAGAAGTTACTTTAAATGCTTAGGGTAATGGCTGGGGGGCTGGGAAGGTAGGGGACTGATTTGGAGGTAGAAAAAAAGAAAATGACTGAACTGACCTATGGACACCCACCCTTAGCCCTAACAGAGAAGCTCTACTTTTCCCTATTTTTATCTGGATTTCATGAAAGTTATAATTTGAAAAAAGATTATGAAGCAAAAAGGAAGAGGAGGAGGAAAAGAAAAATAAAACTACTAGTCCACTGCCCAGAGGGTAACAGTCTCTTACAAAAAGCACGTGGTATTTCATCTGCTACAGGAGCAGCTTTAGTCAATTGTAAAGCCAAGTAGCAGAGCTACTCAGGGCCTGGGATTGCACCACAGGCCTCTTTTAATATAAAGATCTTTGTGGGGGAAGGAAAATGGGTGGTGTGGTTGGTCCTCATAAGTGTCTACTTTGTCCTTCAAATCAATTTTTTTTCAGAGCCAGCAGTAGGCATTTATAGCAAGAACAAGGTCTTGCCTGCCTCTTGGGTGAGAAGTACAGGTATCTTCAAGTTGAAGAGAAAACAAATTGAGGCTTAGTTTAGTGGTTTGGCTCCCAACTTAGATTTACTTATTTATTTTCATGGGAGACTTTTCTTTTTTATTTCTAAAAGGCATCATCAGTTATTTTTGTTATCATAATATACAACTTTCTCTTTTGTGGACCCCTAAGTCTCATTCATATCTTTCATGTCTTTTCAATAGAATTCACTTGCAAACATTTTGGGAGGCATTTCTTTAACTTTTTATTTTATATTGGAAAGTAGTTGATTAACAACGTTGTGATAGTGATAGTTTCAGGTGTACAGCAAAGTGATTCAGTTATACGTATACATGTATCTATTCTTTTTCAACTTCTTTTCCCATTTAGGTTGTTGCATGATAGTGAGGATAGTTCCCTGTGCTATACAGTAAGTTCTTGTTGGTTATCCATTTTAAATATAGCAGTGTGTACGTGTCAATCCCAAACTCCCTAACTGCCCCTCTTGCCCACCCTTCCCCCCTGGTAACTATAAGTTCGTTCTCTAAGTCTGTGAGTCTCTTTCTGTTTTCTCAAAAAGTTCATTTGTTTTTAGATTCCGCATATAAGTGATATCATACAATGTTTCTGTTTCTCTGTCTGACTTACTTCACTCAGTATGACAATCTCTAGGTCTGTCCACGTTGCTGCAAATGGCATTATTTCATTCTTTTTAATGGATGAATAATATCCCATTGTATGTATGTACCACCTCTTCTCTATCCATTCCTCTGTCGATGGACATTTAGGTTGCCTCCATATCTTGGCTATTGTAAACAGTGCTGCAATGAACATTGGAGTGCATGTATCCTTTTGGACCATGTTTTTCTCCAGATATATGCCCAGGAGTGGTATTGCAAGATCAAATGGTAGCTCTATTTTTAGTTTTTTAAGGAACCTCCATACTGTTCTCCATAGTGGCTGTACCAATTTATATTCCCACCAACAGTGTAGGAGGTTTCCCTTTTCTCTATATCCTCTCCAGCATTTATTGTTTGTAGTCTTTTTTTTTTTTTTTTTTTTTTTGCGGTACGCGGGCCTCCCACCGCTGCAGCGTCTCCCGCTGCGGAGCACAGGCTCCAGACGCGCAGGCTCAGCGGCCATGGCTCACGGGCCCAGCCGCTCCACGGCATGTGGGATCTTCCCGGACCAGGGCACGAACCCGTGTCCCCTAGCATCGGCAGGCGGACTCTCAACCACTGCGCCACCAGGGAAGCCCTGTTTGTAGTCTTTTTGATGATAGCCATTTTGACTGGTGTGAGGTGATATCTCAGTGTAGTTTTTATTTGCATTTCTCTAATAATTAGTGATGTTGAACATCTTTTCATGTGCCTTTTGGCCATCTATATGTCTTCTTTGGAGAAAAGTCTATTTAGGTCTTCTGCACATTTTTTGACTGGGTTATTTGTTTTGATGATATAAGCTGCATGAGCTGTTTGTAAATTTTGGAGACTAATCCCTTGTTGAGCACATCATTTGCAAATATTTTCTCCCAATCTGTGGGTTGTCCTTTTGTTTTGTTTATGGTTTCCTTTGCTGTGCAAAAACGTTTGAGTTTAACTAGGTCCTATTTGTTTATTTTTGTTTTTATTTCTATTACTCTGGGAGATGGATCGAAAAAAAATATTGCTGTGATTTATGTCAGAGAGCATTCTGCCTGTGTTTTCCTCTAAGAGTTTTATAGTGTCTGGTCTCGCATTTGGGTCTTTAATCCATTTTGAGCTTATTTTTGTGTATGGTGTTAAAGAATGTTCTAATTTCATTTTTTTACATATAGCTGTCCAGTTTTCGCAGCACCATTTGTTGAAGAGACTGTCTTTCCAGCATTGTATAGTCTTGCCTCCTTTGTTGTAGATTAATTGACCATAGGTGAGTGGATTTATTTCTGGGCTTTCTATCCTGTTCCATTGATCTATATTTCTATTTTTGTGCCAGTACTGTACTGTTTTGATGAGTATAGCTTTGCAGTATAGTCTGAAGCCAGGAAGCCTGATTTCTCCAGCTCCATTTTTCTTTCTCAAGATTGCTTTGGCTATTCAGGGTGTTTTGTGTCTCCATACAAATTTTAAGATTTTTTGTTCTAGTTCTGTGAAAAATGCTATTGGTAATTTGATAGGGATTGCATTGAATCTGTAGATTGCCTTGAGTAGTATAGTCATTTTCATAGTATTGATTCTTCTAATCCAAGAACATGGTATATCTTTCCATCTGTTTGTGTCATCTTTGATTTCTTTCATCAGCGTCTTATAGTTTTCAGAGTACAGGTCTTTTGCTTCCTTAGGTATACTTATATCTAGGTATTTTATTCTTTTTGATGCAATGGTAAATGGGATTGTTTCCTTAATTTCTCTTTCTGGTCTTTTGTTGTTAGTGTATAGAAATGCAAGAGATTTCTGTGTATTAATTTTATAACCTGCAACTTTACCAAATTCATTGATGAGCTCTAGTATTTTTCTGGTGACATCTTTAGGATTTTCTATGTATAGTATCATGTCATCTGCAAACAGTGACAGCTTAACTTCTTCTTTTGCAATTTGGATTCCTTTTATTTCTTTTTCTTCTCTGATTGCCGTGGCTAGCACTTCCAAAACTATGTTGAATAAAAGTGGCGAGAGTGGACATCGTTGTCTTGTTCCTGATATTAGAGGAAATGCCTTCAGCTTTTCACCATTGAGTATGATGTTAACTGTAGGTTTTTCGTATATGGCCATTATTATGTTGAGATATGTTCCCTCTATGCCCACTTTGTGAAGAGTTTTTATCATAAATGGGTGCTGAATTTTGTCGAAAGCTTTTCCTGAATCTATTGAAATGATCATATGGTTTTTATTCTTCAGTTTGTTGATGTGGAGTATCATATTGACTGATTTGTGTATACTGAAAAATCCTTGCATCCTTGGGATAAATCCCACTTGATCATGGTGTATGTTCCTTTTAATGTGTTGTTGGATTCTGTTTGCTAGTATTTTGTTGAGGATTTTTGCGTCTTATGTTCATCAGTGATATCTTTGTCTGTTTTGTGGTATCTTTGTCTGGTTTTGGTATCAGGGTGATGGTAGACTCATAGAATGAGTTTGGGAGTTCTCTTTCCTCTGAAATTTTTGGAAGAGTTTCAGAAAGATAGGTGTTAGCTCTTCTCTAAATGTTTGGTAGAACTTCTGAAGCCATCAGCCCTCGACTTTTGTTTGTTGGGAGTTTTTAAATCACAATTTCAACTTCAGTGCTTGTAATTGGCCTGTTCATATTTTCTGTTTCTTCCTGGTTCAGTCTTGGGATAATGTACCTTTCTAAGAATTTGTCAATTTCTTCCAGGTTGTCCATTTATTGGTATACAGTTGTTTGTAGTAGTTTCTTATGATCCTTTGTATTTCTGTGGTGTCAGTTGTTAACTTTTCCTTTTCCATTTCTAATTTTATTGATTTGAGTCCCCTCGCCTTTTTCTTGATGAGTCTGGCTAAAGGTTTATCAATTTTGTTCATCTTTTCAAAGTACCAGCTTTTAGTTTCATTGATCTTTGCTATTGTTTTCTTCATTTTTATTTCATTTATTTCTGCTCTGATCTTTATGATTTCTTTCCTTCTACGAACTTAGGTTTTGTTTGTTCTTCTTTCTCTAGTTCCTTTAGATGTAAGTTTAGGTTGTTTATCTGGGATTTTTCTTGTTTCTTGAGGTAAGATTGTATTGCTATAAACTTCCCTCTTAGTACTGCAGGATTGGTTGGAGCATTTAATTCATTTACATTTTTAAAAAATTTTATTTATTTTTGGCTGTGTTGGGTCTTCGTTGTTGTGTGTGGGCTTTCTCTATTTGCGGTGAGTGGGGGCTACTCTTTGTTGTGGTGCGCGGGCTTCTCATTGCAGTGGCTTCTCTTGTTGCGGAGCATGGGCTGTAGCCTTGCGGGCTTCAGTAATTGCAGCACATGGGCTCAGTAGTTGTGACACACAGGCCCTAGAGCAAACGGGCTTCAGTAGTTGTGGTGCACAGACTCAGTAGTTGTGGCTCGTGGGCTGTAGAGCGCAGGCTCAGTAGTTGTGGTGCATGGGATTAGTTGCTCTGTGGCATGTGGGATCTTCCCAGACCAGGGCTTGAACCCACATCCCCTTCATTGGCAGGTGGATTCTTAACCACTGTGCCACCAGGGAAGCCCCTTAATTCATTTACATTTAAGGTAATTATTGATATGTATGTTCCTATTGCCATTTTCTTAATTGTTTTAGGTTTGTTTTGTAAGTCTTTTTTCTTCTCTTCCTCTTTTGTTCTCTTCTTTTGTGGTTTGATGACCATCTTTAGTGTTGTGTTTGGGTTGCTTTTTCTTTTGTGTGTGTCTATCTATTGTAGTTTTTGGGCTTGCTGTTCCCATGAGGTTTTGATATAGCAGTCTATATGTGTACAAGGTTATTTTAAGTTTCTGGTCTCTGCCCCGACTAGAGGAGTTCCTTTAGCATTTGTTGCAAAGCTGGTCTGGTGGTGCTGAATTCTCTTGGCTAATGGCGGCCTCCAGGAGGGCTCACACCAATGAGTACTTCCCAGAACTGCTGCTGCCAGTGTCTTTGTCCCCACAGTGAGCCACAGCTGTCCCCTGCCTCTGCAAGAGACCCTCCAATACTAGTAGGTAGTCTGGCCCAGTCTCTTATGGGTTCACTGCTTTTTCCCCTGGGTCCTGGTGAGCAGAAGACTTTGTGTGTGCCCTCCAAGAGTGGAGTTTCTATTTCCCCCATTCCTGTGGAAGTCCTGCAATCAAATCCCGCTGGCCTTCAAAGCTGGTCTTTCTGTGGACTCCTCCTCCTATTGCTGGACCCCCAGGCTGGGAAGCCCAACGCAGGGCTCAGAACCTTCACTCAGTGGGAGAACGTCTGTGGTATAATTGCTTTCCAGTCTGTGGGTTGCCCATCCAGCGGGTATGGGATTTGATTCTATTGCGATTGCACCCCTCCTACCATCTCACTGTGGCCTCTACTTTGTCTTTGGATGTAGGGTATCCTTTTTGTAGGTTCCAGTGTTTTTCCATCGATGGTTTCTCAGCAGTTGTGATTCCAGTGCTCTTGCAAGAAGGGGTGAATGCATGTCCCTCTACTCCGCTATCTTTGAGATCCCAAATTAGATTTAAAGGGAGAGGTAGAGACCTGAAGTCAATGTGACTCTTAACCTGTGGACAAGAATAGCCCCACATGGTTGTGAATCTCTGATCTCTTTGTTAGATGCCACTCAAAAGATCAACATGCAGACATAGTAGTGACATGACAAAGGCCTTTCTTTAATTAAAAACTTTTATCAATGATTGCATTGAAGGCATGCTAATCAGTTTTTAAAATCACATGACTCTGGGCAGAATAGTAAATATCCTCAGGATTTAACCATCTACCACTCTTCTGGAATGACTTCAGGATCCATGATGAAGATACTTCAGCCTTGCAATTCCTTGACCGTCCCCACTGCAATGATTTTTCCCCCTCTTTGCCACTTCACTAAGGCCATGTACTGAGGCCACATCCTGCATCTTATTCCACAGAATTGCCCTACCCCTGAAATCTTGAACTCTGAAACTCCACTCGGTGCTCAAAGCCCCAATTTCCACACTCCTCCATTCCCATGAAACTTATTTTCAATCGCACCAAGTTCTCTTCTCCTTACTCTTCTCCATCTTCTCAGTTTATCAGCTTTCATTTAGTTTCTTCTCCCAGGTGCAGATTCCACGATCAATCCCTTCAAATACACTCTCATCACCATCCTCACTTCCTTTGCCTTGGCGATCTCGGCCTCTCCTCTGACCAGTTCTGGTCCTACATTAGCCTATTTCTGGTTTCCTCCACTCAGGGCCCAGGCCTGCTGAGCACTTCTAGAGGAAACACAGAACCTTGCGGGTTGATTCAATTACAAAATTACTATTTCCAGCCCCAGCTGAGTCCTTGGTGCTGCCAGGAAATCTTTAGCTCTTTCCAGCTTCCCACAGGGTCCCTTTCCTGAAGCCTGTGTCACTCTCCCTGTCCCTTTCACTCTCAACAGATAGACCTGCCTACTTTGTAATGGATAGAGGGGCAATTGGATTTGAGCTCCTTCAGCTGCCGTCTTCCCCACCTCCCCGTCTCCCCACAGAGGTACCAATTCCTGGCTCTCATCATCATCAGAGGAAGTGGCCCTCTTCCCTCCTCATTCATGCTCCTCCCCTTGTATCTGTTTCTGCTTCACTAACCCCTCATCTCAGCCTGCAAATGTCCTCTCATCCTAAAAAACCCTCATTCCTCCCCACCTTCCTCTCCAGCAAATACCCTCTTTCCTCTTCTCACCATTTCTGTTTTCCTCCTTCCTGAGGTCTTCTCAATTCACTGCCATCTGACTTTTCACCCCACCGTGCATGCTATCAGTTCTCACAAAGGTCACCAAAGCCTCTTAAATATAAATGAAATGGGTTTTCCAGTCCTCAGCCTGACTTTTCTATAGCGTTTGACCTTCTTGACCACCCGTCTTAACATTCTCTGGTCCTGGATTCCCACATAACACTTTCTCTTGATTCTTCGCCTGTCCCTCTGATTGCATGTTCCAAAATAATTTTTTTTGCTGCTCACTTCACTGCCCCTTTGATGTTGATATACCCCAGCCTCTGACTTGAGCATTCCCTCCTTTTCTCTCATTGTATGCTTTCTTTGCTATAGTAGAGATAATACATTCTTTAGAGTAAGATGGGGTGGGTTCAGATTTCATTTTCACCACTTATCAGCACTGTGATCTTGAGCAAGGTTTTCCACGTGAAAAATGGGGCTAATAAAATCGATTTTAATGACTGGATATGATGATTAAAGGAGATAATGCATACAAAGAGCTTCATTCGGTGGCTGACAGGGATGGGCACTCAGTGCACTTTCATTCTCTTCTTTCCTTCAGTGCCCTCTCTCTCCACTCCCTTTCTTGCCAAATAACTTCTTATGGTTCACCTTACTTTTGTGGGTGTTGTAGATCCCAGGTTTTGGAGTCAGCACTGGGTTGAGATCCTTGTTCTGCCACTTACCAACCCTGTGACCCTGGACTTGTTGCTCTGAACTGTGGTTTCCACATCTGTAATATGGTAATAGTAGTTCCACATCTCTAATCAATGTGAAGGGGGGGATAAATATTTACATATTTGACCCTTGAACAACTTGGGGGTTAGGGGCGCCAGCCCTCCGCATAGTGGGAAAACTGTGTATAACTTATAGTCAAGCCTTTATACCCATGGTTGCTTCACATCTATGGTTCTGCATCAACCAACTGCAGATCATGTAGTACCACAGTATTAACTACTGAAAAAATCTGTGTATAAGTGGACCCACGCAGTTCAAAGTCATGTTGTTCAAGGGTCAACTCTATACACACACACACACTATATATATATATATATATATATATATATATATATATATATATGTATGAAGAGATGTGGTGAAGTGCCTAGCACAGTACCTGGCATATAGTAAGTGTTCAGTAGATGGTGTTATTATCCCGTTTGCACCTATGGTTATGTCTGTCACACAGAGATACTCTCAAATATCTCTCTCCCAACCCACACCCATCTCATGTGCTCTAGACCTGTATTTTCCCAACTGGCTGTGGAACATCTCTACCCTGATGGTTTGCAAACGGCTCAGACTCTTGTTCAAAACTGAACTGTTTGCTTTTCCCCAATACCTGCTCTTCATGTATTCTCTGTCTCGGTTAAAGCATCACCATCCATTCAGGTGTGACTTTTTGGACTCTCTCTTTTTGTCACTGCCTACCTCCTGTCAGTCATCTCTGACTTATTTCTGCTATTTGTTCCTTTCTAACTGTACTGCTTCAGTTTAGTCTCTTATCTTTTCTCACTTGTATTATTGCCTGAATGCTCTTCTTTCTGTCCCATATTCTACTCTGTGTCCAGAGTGACCTTCTTAAGATACGAGTCTCACAGTTTCACTTTCCTGTTCCAAAACTTCATGCTTTCCTGTTGAAGTTTAAGCCTTAAATTTAAGTGCTGGTAGGTCTTGTGCTGACCTGTTTCTCCATCATCATCACCCGCCACTGACGGCTCTTGTCTACACACTAATTTGTTTACTAGCTATTCCTCCAAGATACCATATGCCTTCAGGCTCTGCCTTTTTTTTTTTTTTTATTATTACCTCTCACTAGGATACCCTTCTACTCTTCTCCAGTTGGCGAACATCCTTAAAGGACCAGCCAAATGTCTTCTTTCCTCTTGATCTTTCCCTGATAACCTCATCCTTCCATCCTGTTGCTCCTGTGCATAGATAACGTTTTTTAACACTTCTCCATTGTTGCAGTAATCATTTTGTATTATAGTTATTTACATGCCTGTAATTGCTGGGCTTGGACAATGCCAGGCAGATAGTAGGGACTCAAAAAATGTTGGTTGATTTGAATAAATGAATGCATAGAATGACAGGGTAGTCTAGAAGGATCTTGTGAGGTGGAATCTAACAAGTTAAAATTTATTAAAAGTAAATATGGATCAAGAAAACCAGTTATGGGCTTCCCTGGTGGCGCAGTGGTTGAGAGTCCGCCTGCCGATGCAGGGGACACGGGTTCGTGCCCCGGTCCGGGAAGATCCCACATGCCGCGGAGCGGCTGGGCTCATGAGCCATGGCCGCTGAGCCTGCGCTCCGCAACGGGAGAGGCCACAGCAGTGAGAGGCCCGCGTACCGCAAAAAAAAAAAAAAGAAGAAAACCAGTTATTACAAGAATGAAGATGGAAGAGATTGGTTTGGTTTAACAGCAGAATGTGTTAAAAATTAGGGGTTTTGCTTGACAGCTCAGTGCAAGTCAGCAATTTGAGGTGGTAACAAATAAAAACAAGAAAGAAAGAAAAGAATATGAAATATCTTAAATGAGGAATCTGAATGTCTGAGTTTATACACAGAATATTGTGTTTGGCTCTACGTATCATGATTTTATTGGGATTTAGACCAGAATAACAATAATTATTGAAACTATTTTGTTTTTAATGTTTTTTGATAAAAATTACCAAAATAGAGTGAGAAACCACTAGCTAACATTATCAAGGAAAAAGGGAGAAAGCAATGACAATGAAGGAATTCCCTGGCGGTCCAGTGGTTAGGACTCTGCACTTCCATTGCAGGGGACACGGGTTTGATCCCTGGTCAGGGAATAAGATCCCACAAGCTGCATGGTGTGGCCAGAAAAAAAAAAAAAGAAAAATAGAAAAGAAGAAAAGAAAAGAAAAGAAGAAAAGAGAGAAATGACAATGAAAAAGAAGCCATTGAAATAGATAAAAAATTATAGAAGATTTTGTTGGCCTTTATGCAAATACATTTGAAAACCTCAAGGAAATGGATAATTCCCTGAGGAAATACAGATTACCAAAATTGATAGAGGTAGAAAGTTTAAACAGACCAATTTCTGTTGAAGAAAACAAGAAACTTATTGTGAAACTGCTTCTTAAAAAAAGCAGTAGGCCCAGATTATTTCACAGGGAAATTCTACCAAACCTTCAAATATCAGATAGTTTCAGTGCTCTATAGATTATTTTGAAGGATTGAAAATGAAGGGAAGTTTCCCACTTCTTTTTATGAAGCAAGTATAATATTGATATCTATACAAGATAAAGTTCTTACAAAAAAGAAGACAATTATTCATATTATTTATGAATATCCATAAAAAAGTACAAAATATATAGTACTAATATAATACTAATAAATATTTTCTTAACAAACAGAATGCAACACTACATTAAACATATAATTCACTATAATTCAGCAGGATTAATTCCAAGAATGCAAGATAGGTTCATTATTTGGAAATCCATTACTGTCATATACCATATTAATAGATCTCAAGAAAAATAATCATAATCATAGTCATAATCATAATCTTCTCCATAAATGCTAATAAAATGTTGGTCAAAATTCAACATCCATTCCTCATAAAATACTCAAGATAGTAGGACTTGAGGGATACTTTCTTAACACGATTTTGTACATATATATATATACACATGCATACCTATTTATGTATGTATTTTATATATACATATATTTATATATGTGAGTATATGTGTGTGTATATATATACATGTATACATATATATACACGTATATATCTACACACAGGTATAAATTAATCTATTTTCATTTTAGTCCTAAAACCAGTAATATTAATTGGGGAACATTACAAGTTTTTTTCTAAAGCAGAAACAAGGAAAGAATGGCTACTATCTTCACTTCTATTTAACCAGATGTAGCCAATACAATTAGACTAAAGAAATTAATTAGAGGCACACGGATTAATAAAGTAAACCTGGAAAGCCGCAGAGAATTAATGACAAAATAACACAAACAAATAGAAGGTGAGGTAACAGGATGTAAAATTAACATACTGAAATCACTAGCTTTCATATACACAAATAATAACCAGTTAGGGGGCATAATGGTAGGAAAAAACCTCATTTAAAATAGCAACAAAGAAGAGTAAATGCTCAGAAATGAGTTTAACAAGAAATGTGCAAACTTTCAAACACTCCTAAAAGACACAATTAACTAGAAAGATCCTCTGTTCTTGAATAGGCTGGATGATTCAACATCACAGACATGTCAGTTCTCCCTAAGTTAATTTTTAAATTTAATACAATCTTAATAAAAATTCCAGTTTTTAAAGGAAGTTAGACAAATGAATACTAAAGTTCATGTGGAAAAATAAATATGCAAGAATAGTCAAGAAAACACTAAAAAAGAAAATTCTCAGCGAGGGGTGGGGACTAGCCCTGTCAGATGTTAAAATATACTATAAAGACTATAATTAAAAATTGTGATATTGATGCATGAATGGACAAATAGACAAGTGATACAGAATAAAAAGCCCAGAAATGGACCCAAGAACTTACGGAAATTGAGTTTATAAACTCAATAAAATTGAGGGAGAAGGCAGATTAAACATCCTCTCATATCAAAAATGATAAAATTATAAAGATATCATCTCAAATCACTGCATAAAGAGGGCCTTAAAAAAAAACACCTTTATTTCCTGCAGTTAAAAAAAAATTGTGGTAAAAAACACAACTCAACCATGTTTAAATGTACAGGTTAGTGTTGTGAAACAGATCTTCAGAACTTTTTCATCTTGAGAAACTGAAACTCTATACCCATTAAACAATAGCTCTCCATTTCCCCCTCCCCTGAGCCCCTGGTAACCACCATTCTACTTTCTGTTTCTGGGAATTTGACTACTTTAGATATCTCATGTAAGTGCTATCATATAGTATTTGTCTTTTGTGACTGGCTTATTTCATTTAGATGGTGTCCTTAAGGTTTATCCATGTTTAGCATGTGACAGAATTTCTTTCCTTTTTAAGGCTGTATAATATTCCGTTGTATGTTAAATTTTGTTTATCCCATTTTTCAGCTGATGAACGCTTGGGTTGTTTCCACCTTTTGGTTACTGTAAATAATGCTGCTGTAAGATGGGTGTACAAATAGCTCTTTGAATCCCTGCTTTCAAGACCGTAGCCTTTTAAGACAAGCCTTTAAGAGAAGACCAAGCCTTTTAGTTGTTATTCATGCTGAAGACATTAAGCATTCAATCTGTCAAGCATATGAGAGGAAAGACTAAATAATATTAAACCCTTTTAAAAGCAAAGCACAAACTTTTCCTTACAGTGTTTTGATGTTCCATCATTTAGATACATCATTTCTATAGTGTAATTATATGGACGAAAATGATTATCCAGTAAGGATAGTCATCTTACTTGCTTACTTTAGCATAGTTCTGATAAATTTGAAAAAATTTTAAATAAATAGAAAATGTAATATGTATAAGATATGAAGATAACTATCTCTAAAAGTTTTGGAATCCATTTTAATTTGAGAAATGTCAAGCATTCCATATGATGATATCTTGGCTATAGGTTAAAGATGGAATTATCTTAGGCGTCACCAGCTTAGGGTTTTTCTTTAGCCCTCTGCTGTGTGAGCTTTTTGAGAAGGGGTAAGGGCCAAGAGAATGTAAGTTGCTCTTTCATTGTTGTACTCCAGGATATACTCAAAAGCTATCAACCCTTAATTTCAAGTTCTTTGACTGAGCAGGTTCTGCTGGGAAGCCATCCCACTTCCTTATTTCTGTATTTGAAATCTCTCATTTTGACCCCATGTTTATCTTCCTAATATTTATTTTTCTATTTTTGCTCCTGTTTAAAGGTACAATCACTGGTTTGATGGAATGGCTTTACTTCACCAGTTCAGGGTGGAGAAGGGCACAGTGACATACAGGAGCAAGTTTCTACAGAGTGATACATATAAGGCCAACAGTGTTCATGATCGAATTGTGATCTCAGAATTTGGCACATTGGCTCTCCCTGATCCATGCAAGAATGTTTTTGAACGTTTCATGTCAAAATTTGAACCGCCTGGTAAGCAGCCTTTAATATGCTCAGAATTTGCAGGGGATAGTGATGATTCTTTAAATTATTATGATATATGTCAAGCTATATAAATATGAATATTGAAATATATATTTTTTTGATATGAGAGAATGTTTAAACTGCTTTCTCCCTTGAGAAAGCTGTGGTGTTTAAATAACTCTGGGGTTTGATTTCAGCAATTACTGACAACACCAATGTCAACTATGTGCAGTACAAGGGTGATTACTACATTAGTACGGAAACCAACTTCATGAATAAAGTGGACATTGAAACCCTGGAAAAAACAGAAAAGGTAAAATATAGGTTAAAAACGAATATAATAAACCCTAAAATTTTTCTCCATTCAAAATACTTTGTAGAGTAGCTAATATCTGAAGAAAAAATTGGATCCTTAAACAAAATCAAAGTTACCCACTGATTCACGTCATTGTGTACCCCCTGTCCTGGTTAGAAGGGCCTGTGGGGTTGGGGTTTTCCTTAAAGATAGTTCTAGACTTCTTCCTTAGTCCTAATGTCTGAAGGCTAGGGCGAAGGAGAAATAGAGTAGTACAGACTTATTTTTTTTAATATTTTTTTAACATATTTATTGGAGTATAATTTTTTTACAATGTTGTTTTAGTTTCTGCTGTATAACACAGTGAATCAGCTATATGCATACGTATATATATCCCCATATCCCCTCCCTCTTGCATCTCCCTCCCACCCTCCCTATCCCACCCCTCTAGGTGGTTGCAAAGCACCAAGCTGATCTCCCTGTGCTATGCAGCTGCTTCCCACTAGCTATCTATTTTACATTTGGTAGTGTATATATGTCCATGCCACTCTCTCACTTCGTCCCAGCTTATCCTTCCCCCTCCCCCTGTCCTCAAGTCCATTCTCTACATCTGTGTCTTTATTCCTGTCCTGCCTCTAGGTTCATCAGAACCTTTTTTTTTTTTTTAGATTCCTTATCTATGTGTTAGCATACGGTATTTGTTTTTCTCTTTCTGACTTACTTCACTCTGTATGACAGACTCTATGTCCATCTACCTTGCCAGAAATAACTCAGTTTTGTTTCTTTTTATGGCTGAGTAATATTCCATTGTATATATGTGCCACATCTTCTTTATCCATTCATCTCTTGATCCATTAGGTTGCTATCATATGACCCAGCAATCCCACTACTGGACATATACCCTGAGAAAACCATAATTCAAAAAGAGTTGTGTGCCACAATGTTTATTGCAGCACTATTTACAATAGCCAGACTTATTTTTGCCAATTCATTTTCTGCCTAGCTACAGGTAGAACTGGACTGGAGATTATCTAGACCCATACTGCCTTCATGTTACACATTAATTAAAGATAAAATAAAACTTTGGGCCAGAATTTTAATTTTAATTCTTATTCTTTTGATCTTTCCTGTGATCTTGGGCAAAATAAAAAATTCGTACTGGATAATCATTTTTGTCCATTTTTTGTTGGTGGTGGTGGTAGAGTTTTTGTTTGGTTTTGTTGTTCTTTGGTCTTAGTTTCTTTTTCTTTAGTAGGAAAAATAATTTTGATTTCTCAGAGGTGAGACATTAGGGCTTAAACTGTAGTTTTTATATCTTATTTTAAAAATATTTGACACATCCCTACTGTCTATGCGTCTAAATAGAGATCTTCCCATGTAACATTTAAGTCTCTGTATGGTCTTAAATTTGCAGGTAGACTGGAGCAAATTTATTGCTGTGAATGGAGCAACTGCACATCCTCATTATGACAAAGATGGAACAGCATACAACATGGGGAACTCCTATGGGCAACATGGTAAAGTTGGGATGGGGGTCTTTTAAAAAATAATTGGGAGTTAACTATCTTCCCACAGTTCCATTATGGCCAAGATGTTAACATATATGAAACTTCATTTGAAAGGTTCAGAAAGAAATCTCCGAAGTAGCATTACTGAACTTAAAATATATAATTTATAATTAAGTTCTGTTGTCTTTTTGCACATATGCTTGGAAGCTGATTTTCTATTTGATCTTTTCAGCATGACTCACATTTTTATGTTCCATTATGCTTTTTGGCTCACAAGCATTGTAGGGATGAGTAATGTATTTCTCAAACTTGAATTTTTAGGAAGTACCATATTGTAAGTATAAGAAATTTAGAATGCTACAGCAAAGAGATATAGAGAAGGTATACTGTATATTACATAGGAAGGAATTTATTATTACCATGGGAGTAAAACACTACAAAGTAAGTTAAGGTTAAAGTTTGGTTGCATTCACAACCACTTACATCACATCTCTTTCCTGGTCATCCATATACTTCCCCAGCTGCCTATTATTCTGTTCCAGAAGGTTCTAATGGCTAATAACGATAACCAGCATTTATTGAGTGCCTAGTATGTGCTGGTGTTAACCGTATTTTCCATATATTTTCTCATTTAATCTTTATGAAAGTCTCTGAGAAATGTACTATTATTTTTATTTTTTTAAAATTGAAGTATAGTTAATTTACAATGTTGTGTTAGTTTCTGGTATACAGCAAAGTGATTCAGTTACATATATATGTATATATATATTCTTTTCCATTATGGTTTATTACAAGATATCGAACATAGTTCCCTGTGTTATACAGTACAACCTTGTTGTTTATTTTATATATAGTAGTTTGCATCTGCTAATCCCAAACTCCTAATTTATTCCCCACCCCTTTCCCCTTTGGCAACCATAAGTTTGTTCATTTGTACCATGTTTTAGATTCCACATATAAATGATATTGTATGATATTTGTCTTTCTCTGTCTGTCTTACTTCACTTAGTATGATAATCTGTATGTCTATCCATGGCATTAAGAAAGGCTGTTATTACCCCCATTTTATAGACAAGGGCAGTGAACCTTGAGAAGATTTAAGATGCTTGCTTAGGCAAGCTTCGGGTGTCTAGTCTGAGTAACACACAAAAACTTGCTACTAGTCACTCCATTAGATCATCTTAATTATTCATCACTGACTACAGAGGATTCTCTCAGGGCATGCACATTCATTATCCTGTACCCAAGTATACATCTCTCTCTGTTTGAAAAGGAACGTGTAAGTGTAAGCATTAGAAGTTTCTGACTATCTTAGCTGTCATTCTGTCATCTATAACCTACGAATCTTTTTTTTTTTTTTTTTTTTTTTTGCGGTACGCGGGCTTCTCACTGTTGTGGCCTCTCCCGTTGCGGAGCACAGGCTCGGGATGCACAGGCTCAGTGGCCATGGCTCACGGGCCCAGCTGCTCCGTGGCATGTGGGATCTTCCCGGACCGGGGCACGAACCCGTATCCCTTGCATCGGCAGGTGGACTCTCAACCACTGCGCCACCAGGGAAGCCCTACTACGAATCTTTTGTATGGGTTAACTTTTGAATAGGTTAATATATACCTTTGGTAAGTAATTGACTTTGTGGGTTGTTCATCTCTACCTCTCCATATTTACATGTATGAGTGTATATGAAAATGAATACTGCAGGTTTGCTTTTTACCAGCTCAAGAAGAGATAGGGTACCCTGGAAACTTCATCACTCAGCCCTCTCTCTTCTTTGTTACCTGACCTCGGGTTGGGATGTATTCTTCAAAGCTGTTATAGGAGACAGCAAACATCTTTTTAGGTAAAATCTTTCAGCAAATGGGTAAACTGACTCAGCAGTATTTTGTCCATGCATTTTTTTGATCATAAAAAATTTATTTCTTAATAAATTAACTCTAATACCCAAGTAGATAACTTTGTAACTAGTTCATAATATGAGAAATACTGTTTAACCATTCTTAATTATTTTTCTAAAATAAATAGTCATTAGATCAGTGATTCTCAGCCTTTAGAGCACCTAAAAACCATCTGGAATGCTTCCTAGCAATGTAGATCACTGGGCTTCATCTTCAGAGATTCTGGTTCACGAGACCTGAAAAGGGGTTAAGAATCTGCATTGTAACTACACTTTCACTCCTTATCTTGGTACATTTTAAGAAGATCTCCAGGTGATTTTGGTGCAAGTGGCCCATGAATCTTTGAGAAACCTTGCCACCAATCATCAGAGGCTGTGCTTGTTATTTTGCCTCAATTTGATGTTTATACAAAGTCCTGAAGAATCTCCCAGAGTTAGGCTCACAGTATTGGGCAGGTCATTCCTCTAGGCATTCAGTTCTCTGCTGCGTGTTTCCTGGGTGTCTGTCTGCTTTGCTCATGCCTTCAAGACTTGAAGTTAGGACAGTTCATTAACTAGCAGTGTTCAAATTTAGTGAATTGAGTAATTGTCACTTAATCCAATTGCTGAGACAGAAATTTTTTCTCTTGATCTTCTAATCTCAACTAAAACTGGATTTACTTCTTTCTTACTTGATTATTTGGTTCAGTGATGAATTTTTAAACTGGAACGCAAATGTACATGTAGCTGCAGGGAGCTCTACTAGATAGTATGCATTTGGGGGAAATTTAGTGATTTTCTTTGTAAATAAAGTGCTTGCTAATAATTTCTACCTTTCCAGGTATTTTAAAAAGGCTTTTTAAAATTAAAAAAAATCCTCTAAACATTAATCCAGCTAGTTTTAAGTACTAATTTAAAATACATAAACAGTTAGATAGTAGTATGGTACTCTTGGAACTCTAGAGTTTGTCTTTCATTTCTTTTATAACTCATCACTGTATAAAGCATGGTGTTTTATTTATAATTGGTTCTCAAAACATATAATGTCCTAACCTAGACCTCCCCATCAGTTAGTTGCTTACTCAGTGTTTTCACTAAGATGTCGATAGATGTTACAAAATTAATTTTTTTAAAACCAAACTCTTGATCTTTCCCCCTAAACTTTCTCTGCTTAAAATGTTTCCTATGTCAGTTGATGGTAACTCTGTCCTTCCACTTGCTTAAGATGATAACTTTGGAATCATTTTTTATACCTCTCTCACATCCACATCTAATGGGTCAAAAAGTAATTTCAATAATGCCTTCAAAATATATCAAAAATCCGACTACCTCGTATCACCTCCATTGCCACCACTCTGGTTTAGGCCACCATTCTTTCTCATTTGAATTATTGTAGTAGCTTCTTAACTAGTCTCCTTACTTCTCCCCTTGCCCCACTTCAGTTTATTCTTAGCATATCAGCCAGTTATCCTTTTAACCCACCCCACCTCATCTAGAATTTTCTCTTTGCTTTCTATGGATAGGGCCACGCTGGCCTCATTGCTCTTATTTGAACACTCCAAACTTATTCTTGGCTGAGAATATTTGCATCTGATCTTCTCTCCACCTGAAATGTGTTTCTCCCAGATATCCTCAAGGCTCTCTTCCTCACTTCTTTCAGGTCTTTACTCAAATGTCACCTTCTTAGTGAAACCTTCCCAGACCACCATAATTAAAATTGCAAACAGTAGCCCCCGTCCTTATACACTCACTTCTAATCCCCATTCCCTGGTTTATTTCTCAATATAGTTCTTCTCATCATCTGATACATTATATTTTTACTTATTGTATGATTTTTTTTTAGAATTTGAGCTTTATAAATGAAGAGCCTTTTGTCTATTTTGTACACTGGTGTATACAAGTGTTTAGGATATGGTACTTAGGACTCTTACAAGTGCCTAGAACATAGTTGACACTCAGTAAGTAGTTGCTGATAATGAGTAGGGAACTGTATGGTTATCTTGTTCCAAAGGAAGCTTAGTGATTGCGAAGTTCTATAAGTTACCTAAGTTCTTCAGGACCTACATTGGCACTTCTAACACTAGGAAGATAATTCAATATGACCTCAATATTTGTTCATTCATTGAGTGATTTAACAAACATATATTGTTAGTTAATCTGTCAGTAGTTATTTATAGTGTACCTACTAAATGCCAAGTCATTGTTTGGTACTGAAGATGCAAAGATGTATCAGACAAAATTCCTGCTCCAGAAGAGCTCAGTCTACTAGGAAACAGATAAATAAGCAGAAAATTATAGTACAATGAGATAAGTACTATGATAGTATAGGATATAATTAAAACATAAAGGAGGGACACCAAATGCCTTTGGGTGGGGAAAAGTCAGGAAAGGCTACTTGAGGAGTGGGTAACTTGAGGAAGTAGTAATAGTCAGATGAATGATTGCATGAATGAATGTTGATGAGACAGGATGACATGGGACCCAAAGTGACCCCAGGGATCTAGAACACTGAAAGGAAGGAGTTGGACATGGGTATAAATGGAGATTGTAGTTTATGGAGCTGGGGAGTGGGAAGAAGGACAAATAGAATTTGAGGATATTCCTGGCTGCTACCTTATCGTTTCCTATGAAGATGGGATTGAGTTCATCTTCAGAGAGCTAGAGGGGAACCATTTGTGGACATTAAAATACAATAGCTGGAGGCAAGAATATACAGTGGAGAAAAGACAGTATCTTCAATAAGTGGTGCTGGGAAAACTGGACAGGTACACGTAAAAGTATGAAATTAGAACACTCCCTAACACCATACACAAAAATAAACTCAAAATGGATTAAAGACCTAAATGTAAGGCCAGACACTATCAAACTCTTAGAGGAAAACATAGGCAGAACACTCTATGACATAAATCACAGCAAGATCCTTTTTGACCCACCTCCTAGAGAAATGGAAATAAAAACAAAAATAAACAAATGGGACCTAATGAAACTTCAAAGCTTTTGCACAGCAAAGGAAACCATAAACAAGACAAAAAGACAACCCTCAGAATGGGAGAAAATATTTGCAAATGAAGCAACCGACAAAGGATTAATCTCCAAAATTTACAAGCAGCTCATGCAGCTCAATAACAAAAAAACAAACAACCCAATCCAAACATTGGCAGAAGACCTAAACAGACATTTCTCCAAAGAAGATATACAGATTGACAACAAACACATGAAAGAATGCTCAACATCATTAATCATTAGAGAAATGCAAATCAAAACTACAGTGAGATATCATCTCACACCAGTCAGAATGGCCATCATCAAAAAATCTAGAAACAATAAATGCTGGAGAGGGTGTGGAGAAAAGGGAACACTCTTGCACTGTTGGTGGGAATGTAAACTGATACAGCCACTATGGAGAACAGTATGGAGGTTCCTTGAAAAACTACAAATAGAACTACCATATGACCCAGCAATCCCACTCCTGGGCATATACCCTGAGAAAACCATAATTCAAAGAGTCATGTACCAAAATGTTCATCGCAGCTCTATTTACAATAGCCAGGACATGGAAGCAACCTAAGTGTCCATCAACAGATGAATGGATAAAGAAGATGTGGCCCATATATACAATGGAATATTACTCAGCCATAAAAGGAAACGAAATTGAGTTATTTGTAGTGAGGTGGATAGACCTAGAGTCTGTCATACAGAGTGAAGTAAGTCAGAAAGAGAAAGACAAATACTGTATGCTAACATATATATGTGGAATCTAAGAAAAAAAAAAAGGTCATGAAGAACCTAGGGGTAAGATGGGAATAAAGATGCAGACCTACTAGAGAATGGACTTGAGGATATGAGGAGGGGGAAGGGTAAGCTGTGACAAAGTGAGAGAGTGGTATGGACATATACACTACCAAACGTAAAATAGATAGCTAGTGGGAAGCAGCCGCATAGCACAGGGAGATCAGTTCCGTGCTTTGTGACCACCTAGAGGGGTGGGATAGGGAGGGTGGGAGGGAGGGAGACGCAAGAGGGAAGAGATATGGGAACATATGTATATGTATAACTGATTCACTTTTTTATAAAGCAGAAACTAACACACCATTGTAAAGCAATTATACTCCAATAAAGATGTTTAAAAAAAAAGAAATATGGGTGTCACGCATATTGTATAAATCTCTTAACTGCTTTTGCCTAATTCACAAGTGCAAGGCTTATCTTTTTTCTTAAAATGAATGTAAAACGGTTAAGACAGGACTTTCCATTTTCCAGGTTCTTGCTATAATGTTATTCGGGTTCCTCCGGAGAAAGTAGACCCTGGGGAGACAATCCATGGAGCCCAGGTGATATGTTCTATTGCTTCTGCAGAGAGGATGAAACCTTCTTACTACCACAGCTTTGGTGAGCCCAAAGATAAGGCAAATTTTAATAGGGGCTGCCTTAAAGTTACTGTTGCAGAGGGATTAATTTTGGCAAGTACTGTGTTAATACAGTTTATCAGAGTATGGTGATAAGAGACGAAGGTTGCATTTTAATGCCAATTAAGTTTATTCTGTTTAGTCACGTACTTCTTATCCTAGCCAACTGACTGATTGAAAAGATATTTTAATACAAGCAATTACTAAAAACTTAATTGGAAACACCAATTAATTTTAAAGTTTTTAATTAATTGACTGCTCTAGGAAATAGTTGTCAGTTTAAGAAATCATTGGTCCCTTCCCAGCACATTGAGTCAGGCTGAGATTTAGTCACCCAGCACTAACTCCACTTCAGTTCTTTATGGAGAACAGCCTCTCCCTTCAGCCCCCTGCTCCAGGATGACACAATGAGTAACCCCTAGTCATAGAAATCAGTCTCTTTGGTTTGTTTTTTATTATGTTGTATGTCATTGAATATCTAAATACAAAGGAAAAAAATACATTTATGTATGTTTCCACAACAGAGACTATGGACTTTGGGTGATTGTGATGTGTCAATGTAGGTTCATCAGTTGTAACAAATGGACCACTCTGGTGGAGGAAATTGATAATGTGGAGGCTGTGCGTGTTTGGGGACAGGTGGTATATGGGGAACCTCTGTACCTTCCCCTCGATTTTGTTGTGAGCCTAAAACTGCTCCAAAATATAAAGTCTTAATTAAAAAAATAATTTGACCATAAAAAATTGACAGAATTCAATATTTTAGGTAACTTTAAGGACCACAAATAATAAACATACAGGAAAGACCTTGATTATATTTTGCGGGAGGCAATTCATATTCCATGTAGATTGCTTCAGCTTTTTCTCAGAATATTTATCTTCTGCATCCTAAACCTTTATAGCCAATCTGCTGCTGGATTGTTACCTCCAGTATAAATAGCAAAAGGATTAAGGAATACAGGTCCAGATCATAAATGACACTTTAATATAATGCTTCTTTGTTCCTAAACCAAAACAATCTGAAAAGAAAGAAAGAAAAAAAAAGACAAAAAGCAAGTTGAGGGCATTCAACCCAAGCTATTCTAAGCAGTTCCTATTTTTATGTAGGAACAGAAAATATATATAGCAAAGCTGGGAAATGATGAAGAATTATTTCTGGCTGGCATTTGTTTAGGTCAGCAGTAATGTGTCCAAGCCTTCAGACAAGTTCCCAAACTGTCACATTTCAGACAACTCTAGTTTGCCAAATAACACTTTATTGTTTGCTTGAACCTTTTAGGAATGACAAGGAACTACATTGTCTTCATTGAACAGCCTCTAAAGATGAATCTGTGGAAAATCATCACTTCTAAAATTCGGGGAAAGGCCTTTTCAGATGGAATAAGCTGGGAACCCCAGTATAATACATGGTTTCATGTGGTGGATAAGCACACTGGTCAGGTGGAGAATTTTGAGTGTATTTATTTTGAAAATGATTGGACATGAAGGCAAATTTCCATGTGATTGACTTTTGCCTTCACTGGGCATTACTTGCATAAGACAATCTTAATCAAGGATATTACCTTCTTCCATAAGTAGGGCTAGTTATTTATTAATTAGTACAGTGGATTTTGCATTTTAGAAAATTGTAGGAAATGGTTTTATCCTTTAAATTATCTGATTCAATTAAAATGACATCTAGGAAATCCTTTTAGCATTTTAGCATGGATTTTTCCATATAATATTTGCTAAAGAGGATATTGTTCATGCAGAGGTCTTCTGTAACTTTTGCAGTGATATTTTTATTAGCTGCTTCTATGATTTCTTGATATGTAAATATGATAATCCTACCAAAGTCTAAAGCATATTAGTTAAATATCTTTCTATATACTCCTGATTAATAGCACTATTGTATTTGTCTACTTTTTAACCTCTCTAAAGAAATAGTATCCTAAATTTACTGTACCCTAATTTCATTACCAAAAAAATCCCATTTTAGTAATGAGTGCATTTTTCAAAGGATTAGTCACTTAATTTATCATAAATTCTTAATAGAAGTATTTTCTATTTAACCATGTAGTTAAGAGTCTAGGATTTATTCTTCAAAATATTGGGCCGTATTTCATGAGAACTTTAAAGTTAGTTGAAACAGTTGATTGGTCTATATAAAATAGCCCCAGTTCATTGATTAATATGAGATGAGATGATTTTAAATCAAAGCATATTTGCTTCTACATTCCAAATTCTGGTTTTTATACCTACCAAGCCTGTCACTTAAAGAGGGGGAAATCTTCTTAATTTGAGCTTTGTGGATCTGTACCCTAAAGGAAATAAATAAAATATTTACTTTTGGACTTCCCTGGTGGTGCAGTGGTTGAGAGTCCGCCTGCTGATGCAGGGGACATGGGTTCGTGCCCCGGTCCGGGAAGGTCCCACATGCCGTGGAGCAGCTGGGCCCATGAGCCATGGCCGCTGAGCCTGCGCGTCCCGAGCCTGTGCTCCGCAAAGGGAGAGGCCACAACAGTGAGAAGCCCGCGTACTGCAAAAAAAAAAAAAAAAAAATCTATTTTTCACTGTTTGTGTTTTCCCCTGCAGCTTCTTCCAGGGATGTACTACAGTAAACCTTTTGTTACTTTTCACCAAATCAATGCCTTTGAGGACCAGGACTGTGTCGTAATTGATTTGTGCTGTCAGGATGATGGAAGAAGCCTAGAAGTTTACCAACTACAGAATCTTAGGAAAACTGGGAAAGAGCTTGATCAGGTAAAATTCTCTGATTTGTCATGAGTTGTCAAAATATTTTTGATCTAGCCAAGTTCTGGCTTTGCGTTTGGAATTAGCTGTTTCTCTTGCCTCTTTTTCTTTTTTTTTCCTCTTGCCTCTTTTGTAAATAAGGAGGGAGAATGGTTTTAAAGCGTTGAAGATACAGCTTTGTAATTAATATTTCAAAATAATTTGAAGTATGTATTTACATAATACCTAATAAATAGAAAGTATGTTAAAGAAAGCCAAGAAATATGTTTTGAAGCACTTGTGATTAGTTCCTTATTACACTTGGGCACTAAACATACTTACATTTACTGGACGGAATAGTAAAATGGACTATAATATTAATTCTTCGATAAAAAAAAGTGTATCAGTTCATCTAGCTTGAAGGGATTTACTTTTTCCTGATAAGCAGTTAAAGGCAGAATTTTTCCTTGGATTATGTAATGTAAATTGTTTTCTGCTATAGTTTTATTTTAATTAATTAATTAATTAATTTTTGGCTGTGTTGGGTCTTTGTTGCTGCGTGCAGGCTTTCTCTAGTTGCGGCGAGCAGGGGCTACTCTTCGTTATGGTGTGCGGGCTTCTCATTGCAGTGGCTTCTCTTGTTGCGGAGCACGGGCTCTAGGTGCGCGGACTTCAATAGTTGTGGCTTGCGGGTTTAGTTGCTCCATGGCATATGGGCTTTTCCCAGACCAGGGATCGAACCCATGTCCCCTGCTTTGGCAGGCAGCTTCTTAACCACTGTGCCACCAGAGAAGTCCAGAGTTGCAGTTTTCTGATTCTGTTTATGACCTTACTCAAAGTTTTGTGTTCTTCCGCCTTTTTGTTTCAGGTAGAAGAGCTCCTTTCAACCTTTCTTGAAAGGCAGGTTTAGTGGTGCTGAACTCTCTTAGCTTTTGTTTGTCTGGGAATGCCTTTGTTTCTCCTTCATATCTGAAGGATAACTTTGCTGGATAGAATATTCTTGGGTGACAGTTTTTATCTTTCAATATCTTGAGTAAGTCATTCTATTCTCTTTTGACCTGTAGAGTTTCTGCTGAGAAATCTGCCAGTAACCTAATGAGGGTTCCTTTGTAGGTTACTATCTTTTTTTCCCCTGGCTGTCTTTAAAATTTTTTCTTTGTCATTGACTTTTGACAGTTTTAACATAATGTATCTTGGAGAAGGTCTTTTTGCATTCAGATAATTAGGTGTTATCTTTGCCTCAGAGACTTGGATATCCAGTTGTCCAGGTTTGGGAAGTTCTCAGCTATTATTTCTTTAAATAAACTCTCTGCTCCTTTCTTCCACTCTTCTCCTTCTGGGATACCCATTATCCTTATGTTACCCTTCCTAATGGAGTTGGATAATTCTTGTAGAAATCTTTCATTTGTTTAGATCTTAGTTCCCTCTCCTCTTCTGTCTAATTTCTAGCTTTCTATCTTCAAGCTTGTTAGTTCTCTCTTCCATATGGTTTGCTCTATTTCCAGTGCTTTCTAACATGTTCTTCATCTCATTTACTGAATTCTTCAGCTCCAGAATTTCTGGTTGGTTATTTTTCATAGTTTCAATCTCTTTGGTAAGGTATTTCTTCTGTTCATTTGTTTTATTTCTGAGCTCATTGAACTGCCTTTCTGAGTTTTCTTGTAGCGCATCAAGTTTCTTCAGGACAGCTATTTTGAATCCTCTGTCGGTTAGATTGCAATATTCCATGACTTTAGGTTTGATTTCTGGAGATTTGTCTTTTTCTTTTTGTGATACTGTGTTACCATGTTTTTTTTATGGTGCTTAATGAGTTGATGTAGCCAGCACGTTTGAAGTAGCAAACACCTTTCTTCTTTAGGTAAAGCTTTTTTTTTTTTTTTTTTTTACTAGATGCTAGCATTTCAACAGGTTAGTTATTAGAGGCCTTTCTTTTGTTCATAAGTAGGTGGCACAAGTTTTTGGTTTCTCTTACTTGAGCTGCCTGTGGCTATATTTGAAAATCAGCACTTTCCACCCTCTACCACCTCTGTGAGAAGTGTTGCCTGGTGCCCTCCCTCTCATAGCTTATGCCTCCAGGGTCACTGGTGCTTTGCTGCTGCCAGTGTCACTGCTGCTGCTGGTGTTGCTGCCTCAGGCATCGGGGTGATGGGTACGTCTGTCATGTTGGGGTTGCCTGTGTTGCAGGCACTGCTGCTGTTGGGGGAGGGTGGTAGTGGGGGTAGCCAGGGTGGCTGGGGCCTCTGCTGTGTCTGGAGTTGTTGGGTTCCCAGGCACCACAGCTGTGGATAGGGGCCTGGGTCATGGCCACCTCCATGACTGGAGGGGTCACAGGCCCCGCTGCCACTGTTGCTTGATTCCCTGCGGCTGTGGGTGCTCCTGCAGCCAGGAGGTCGGAGTCATGTGTGCTGCCTCCCCTGCTCTTACTGGGTTCTCTGGGGCTGCAGGCTCAGCTACTGTAGCTGGGAGTCGGGATTATAAGCACCACCTCTGCTATCCTCTCAGTTCTGCCTCTTCAGTGTGCTCCAGTCCACCCACCTTTAGATGTACAAATGTGTGGAACTCTCTAGCCTTCCAATGTGTTGAGCAGATGAACCTTTCTTGAGTTAACATTATGTTATTGGTTGTAGACTGAAGGGGAGAGACAAAGGGAGCATATCATGCACTATGACGCTGATGTGTACAGCATGACGCTGATGTGCTTATTTACTAATAATTTTTCTCATGAATGGATGTTGGATTTTATCAAATTTTTTTTTGCACTGTTGAGATAATGACATGACTTATCCTTTCTTCTACAAATGTGGTGAGATACACTGATTGATTTTAAAACGTTTATAATAGCCATGGATTGATTTTTGAATGTTAAACTAACCTTCTATTCCTGAAGTAAATCCCAGTTGGTTGCACTGTATTTTTAATATATTTCTGGATTTGCTTTGCTAATATCTTATTTAGCATTTTTTGGCATCAATTTCATGATTAAGATTGGCCTGTAATTTTTCTTTCTTATAATGTCCTTGTTAGTTTTTTAAAATAGATTTAATTAATTAATTAATTAATTTTAATTTTTGGCTGTGTTGGGTCTTCGTTGCTGCGCATGGGCTTTCTCCAGTTGCAGCTAGCGGGGACTACTCTTCGTTGCAGTGCGCGGGCTTCTCATTGCAGGGGCTTCTCTTGTTGTGGAGCACAGGCTCCAGGAGCGCGGGCTTCAGTAGTTGTGGCGCGTGGGCTTCATTAGTTGTGGTTCGCAGGCTCTAGAGCGCAGGCTCAGTAATTGTGGTGCATAGGCTTAGTTGCTCTGCGGCATGTGGGATCCTCTTGGACCAGGGCTCAAACCCATGTCCCCTGCATTGGCAGGCGGATTCTTAACCACTGCGCCTCAGGGAAGCCCCCTTGTTAGGTTTTGTTATTAAGGTTTCGCTGATCTCATACAGTGAGTAGGAAATTGTTCTCTTTTCTACTCTCTGCATGAAAAGTATAAGATTGGCATTATTTCTTAAATGTTTGGAATAATTCAACAGTAAGGTCATCTGGGCCTGTAAGTTTCTTTATAGGTAGATCTTAAATTATAAATTACATTTCTTTAATAGTATAGGGTTATTCTGATTCTCTATTTCTTATTGTGTCAGATTTGGTAAATAGTCTTTTTCTAACAAATTTATTAATGCCATCTAAAATTTCAAATTTGTTGACCAAATGTTATTCATGATATTCTATGTTTTAAAAAAATGTATGTAGGGTTAATTGATAGCCCCTGTTTTTATCCCTTATATGGTTATTTGTGCTGTCTTTTTTGTTCCTTTAGGCTTGCTAGGTTCTCATCAATTTAATGAGGCTTTTCAAAAGACCAACTTTTTGGCTTAGTTGATCTTCTTTAATGTGTGTTTATTTTCAGTTTCATCAATTTTTGCTATTATTTTCATTTCCTTTTCTACTTTCTTTGTACTTAATGTGTTCCTTTTCTAACTAAGGATATAAAACCTTAGTTTGTTATTTTTCTACCTTTCCCTCCTCAACATATATACCTTTGGGATGATAAATTTCTGTCTAGCAGAGCATCCCACAAGTTTTGATATGTTTTATTACTTTTCAGTTAAAGTATTTTCTAACTTTCACTGAGATTTCTTCTTTGAAAATTATTTTTAAACTTTCAGACAAATGGAAATCTTTCTAGTTATTTTTCCCATTGATTTCTAGCTTAATTTTACTGTATGATTTGAAGTTTATAAAATTTATTGAGATTTGCTTTATGGCCCAGAAAAGATTATTTTAAAAAAATTTAAAAATTGTTTTATGTGCATTTAAAATAATAAATTTTGGATGTAGTGTTTTATATATGTTGATTAGGTCATATTTTAAAATAATATTATTCAAATCTTCTTTATTCTTATTGATCTCTATCAGTTATCATATAACATGAAATGTATATTAAAATCTTTTGCTTGGAGTATAGATTTTTCTGTTTCTCCTCATAGTTATGCTAATTTTAAATTTACATATGGTGGTGCTCTGTGTGCATACAAATTTAGAATTGTTTTACCTTCCCGGTTTATTGAATATTTATCTCTAAGTAATGCTTTTTGCCATGATGTTTGCGTGCTATAACTTTCCCATCCTTTTACTTTTAACCTTTCTTAATATGTACCATGTAAGCAATATACATTTACAAAATCCATTGTGCTAATTCTTTTTTTTTTTGCGGTACACGGGCCTCTCACTGTTGTGGCCTCTCCCGTTGCGGAGCACAGGCTCCGGACGCACAGGCTCAGCGGCCATGGCTCACGGGCCCAGCTGCTCCGCGGCATGTGGGATCCTCCCAGACCAGGGCATGAACTCATGTCCCCTGCATCGGCAGGCGGACTCTCAACCACTGCGCCACCAGGGAAGCCCCATTGTGCTAATTCTTGACTTTTGATTGGCACATTTAGTTAAACCAGTCATTAATATTTTGAGGTTTAAATATGCCATCTGACTATTTGCTTCCTATTTGTCTCACTAGTTCTTGTTTTCTCTCCTTTCTTGCCTTCTCTACATTAGTTGAGCATATTTTATTATTTCATTTCCACCTCCCCTCCCCCAAACATCACTCCACCCTCTGACCATTAGCTTGGTAGTTATACATTCTTTAAGTAGTTATTTGAGAAATCACAATATGCATCCTTGATTTAACACAGTATATTATAAATCAGTTCTTTTAATTCTTTCCAGACAATGCAAGGACTCTGGAACACTTTAACTTCATTTACTCTACTCCTGATTTATATGCTACTGTTTTTATATATTTTAATTCTCTCTCTATATTAACCCTTATAAGGCATTATTATTAATGTTGTTTTATGTAGTCATAATTACCCATATTACCCATTTACCCACATCTGTACCTTCTCTTGCTCTTAATTCCTTCTAGCCTCTCTGAGCATTCATGTGGAATCATTTTCTTTCTGACTGAAGAACACCTTTTAGTATTTTCTTTAGTTCAGATATGCTGGTGATGAAATCTCTGTTTTTGCTTGTCAGAAAAATGTCTTTATTTTACCTTCTTTCTTGAAGGATGTTTCCACTGGATAAAGAATCTAGGTTGTTATTTTCTTTTGAAACTTTAAAGATATCATTTCATTGTCTTCTGATTCAGTCTAAAGCTTTGCTCCTTTGAAGTTGAACTACCACCCCCCCGCAAAGATTTTCTCTTTGGTTTTCTGTAGTTAGTACTATGATATTTTTTAGTATGAGTTTCTTTTGATTTATTTTTACTATTTTTTTCCTTAAGGAGTCTTTTTTTTTTTTTTTTTGCGGTATGCGGGCGTCTCACTGTTGTGCCCTCTCCCATTGCGGAGCACAGGCTCCGGACGCGCAGGCTCAGCGGCCATGGTTCACGGGCCCAGCCGCTCCGCGGCATGTGGGATCCTCCCGGACCGGGGCACGAACCCGTGTCCCCCGCATTGGCAGGCGGACTCTCAACCACTGCGCCACCAGGGAAGCCCCCTTAAGGATTCTTGAATCAATGGTTTGATGTCTTTCATTAGTTTTGAAAAATTTCGCCTATTATTTCTTCAAATATTGTATCTGGTAAGTCTTTTCTCTCTTTTCTTTCTGGGATTACGGTACACATATGCTACGCCTTTTCACTCTAACCCTCTGTTGCTTATGTTCTTTTTAGTATCTTCTATCCTTTGGTCTAAGTATCTTGCTTTGGATATTTTCTTCCTATCTATCTTACAGTTCAAACATTCTTCTTCTTCTTTTTTTTTTTTTGCGGTACGCGGGCCTCTCACTGCTGTGGCCTCTCCCATTGCGGAGTACAGGCTCCGGATGCTCAGGCTCAGCGGCCATGGCTCATGGGCCTAGAAGCTCCGTGGCATGTGGTATCTTCCCGGACCGGGTCATGAACCCATCCCCTGCATCGACAGGCAGACTCAACCACTGCCCCACCAGGGAAGCCCCAAACATTCTTCTTCAGCTGTGTATATTTTGCTTTTAAACCTAGGCACTATGTTCCTAAACTCATTGCATTTTTCAGTTCTAGAATTTTGATTCCCTTCTCTTTTTTAATTTTAGTTCTCTGCTACAATCCCAATTTAAAATAATTTCCTCCAACGTATTCGGAATAGTTAAAGTCTGATAACTCTATTATCTGGATCACTTGTGGTTCTGTTTCTATCATTTGTTGTTTATCTTCTTGTTGTTTTTAAAATCATGCTCTCTTGTCATCTCATGTGCTAATTTTTATTCTATACAGAATACTGTGTTTGAAAAATTGTAGGAGGGATATTTTGAGACTCTGTTATCTTCCTCTGGGGAAGATTTTCATTTGCTTCTGGCAGATGGCTAGGGTACATTATCAATTGAAGATATTCTTAATCTAGTTATAGGGATTGAGAAAATTTGAAACATGATACAGTTGCTGCAAGAGCTGGACTATTTTTGTTTATTTTTACTTCTAGGGTACAGCCAAAGAGCTAGAGGTTTATCAAGGCTTCCCCTTCTTGGAGACTTTGAACTACAACTTTTATTTTTCTGGCTCCTCAAAACTATCAAAATCTCTTCTCAGTAGGGCCAAGTGATGGGGGAGTTGGTGTGGCAATATCCTTATAAAAGGGTAACATGAAGGAGCCTTGTGGTGATGGAACTGTTCTGTACCTTGAGTATGGTGGTGATCATATGAATTTACATGTGATAAAATTGCATAAAACTAAACACACATACAAACACAAATGAATGTGTGTAAAATTGGTGAAATCTGAGTAATGTTGGTGGATTATATCCATGTAAGTTTCCCTGTTGTAGTGTTGTTATGTAAGAGGTCATCATTGGTGAGACTGGATGAAGGATACATGGGATGTCTCTGCATTGTTTGTTTTTTTTAATGTGGTAAAATATACATAACACAAAAGTTACTATTTTAACTATTTTTAGGTGTATAATTCAGTGACATTAAATACATTAATGATGTTGTGCAACCAACATCACTATTCATTTACAGAACTTTTTCATCATCCCAGACAGAAACGCTGTACCCATCAAATAACAGCTCCCTATCTCCTCCCTCTTCCCAGCTCTTGGTCGCCCTTATTCTACTTTCTGTTTCTATGAATTTGCCTATTCTAGGTACCTCATATAAATGGAATCATACAAGACTTTTTCTTTTGTGTCTGGCTTATTTCATTTAGCATAATCTTTTCATGGGTTATCCATGTTGTAACATGTATCAGAATCTCATTCCTTTTAAAGGTTTAATAATATTCCTTGTATGTATATACTACCTTTTGTTTATTCATCTGTTGGGGGACATTTGGGTTGTTTTCAGCCTTTGGCTATTATGAATAATGCTGTTATGAACACTGGTGTACAAGTATCTGTTTGAGTCCTTGTTTTCAGTTCTTTCTTGGCATATACCTAGAAGTGGAACTGCTGGATCATATGATAATTCTATTATATCTAACTGTTTGAGGAACTGCCAGATTGTTTTTAACAGCAGATGCACGATTTTACATTCCCACCAGCAATGCACTAGGGTTCCACTTTCTTCACATTCTCACAAACACTTGTTTTCTGGATTTTTTTGTTTGTTTTGTTGTTTTGTTTTGTTTTTTGGTTTATAATAGCCATCCTAATGAGTGTGAAGTATTATCTTATTGTCATTTTGATTTTCATTTCTCTAATGACTAATAATGTTGAGCATCTTTTCATGTACTTATTGGCTATTTGTATATCTTGGTGAAATGTCTAGTCTAGTCCTTTGCCCATTTTAAAATCAGTTGTTTGCTTTTCTGTATTATTTCTTACAGCTGCTTGTGGGTCTGCAATATATATCTCACAATTAAAAAGTTTAATAAAAAATTCTTTTATATTTTCTCAGCCTTTCAGCTGCCTGTTCTTAAAAGCAGCTGATGTCCTTAGTGGAAAATTTGCCCCCAATATGTAGTTTCTGTGGGTTTCCTTCTTCCAAATCTATGCCCCGTTGTTCTTCATTACCTTTTTTAAGCTCACCAGCACCTTCAAATAGCTGTTTTAAACATTTTTGTCCAGTTTTTCTATCTGTTCTCAGGGAAACAGTTGATCCATATTGCCTAACTCACCATTATTGGCACTCTCTTTTTGTTCACTTATGGTTTTGCAAAAGACAAAAATGTTTACATAAATTTAAAAGTAAATTTTTAAAAGCTAATTGTTTATGAAGCTTAAAAATTGCACTAAGTCTTTACTTAGTAAAAACATTTCTGCATGTTATGGAGATGATATGGGCTAGGTATATGGGGGAAAATGGCATAGTTTGTTCCCCATCTTACAATATTTCAAGAGAGGAAGATGTGCTTAAGCCATTCTTACTGTCATAAAAAATACACTTATTTTATTAGGGTCTCCTGCTTAAGCATCATCTCTGCAGAGATGCTGTGTTGGGGGTCCCCAAAACCACTCTTTGTTTTGATGATTCACTAGGAGGGCTCATGGGTCCCAGAATAATCAGAAAAAAAGAAAGGTAAATGGGATGAAGTCTGGAGGAAACCAGGTGCGTGCTTTCAAGAGCCCTCTCCCAGGATATGCTTGATTCCTCCAGCAACTCGTTGTGACAACACGTGTGAAATGTTGCCTGCCAGGGGAGCCCACCCAAGCTGGTGGTCCAGGGTGTTTGTTGGGGATCAACACATAACATATATGGCCCCTACATGAGTAATCTCAATTACTGAAGTTCTAGAGCCCCATAGAGAAGGCAGGTGTTCATTATAAATCACGTTGTTAGCATAAACTATAAGAACAAATTAGTACCGCACGCCTCAAGGCCTCAGGCATGCGAACATACTGTTATCAGACTGAACATTCAAAGAGCTCCGTTCCCAGGTGCTGGCCAAGGACCAGTCATGAAAACAGGGCTTTCCCTGAGAATGTGCAGGGTTTGAGCAACCCAGGCCTGCTAAGTTAGCCCATTTCCACACAGAGTTCTTCCTGGACCAAACCTGAGGAAGGAAGCACCCATTTTACTCTCTAGTCCCTCACCCTTCAGTGTGTTTCTTATTGGCACTTATCACTATCTGACTTTGAGCTATATAATCATTTATTTATTTGACACTACTTAAGTAACATATATTTCTTATCTATTATCATTCTTTCTCCACTAGAATAGAAGGCCAGACACTGTTTTGTTCACTGTTGTGTTCTCAGTGTCTGAAACAGAGCTTGGCCTATTGTAGGTACTCAACTGATATTTGCTGAGTAAATGAATGAATGAAAATGATCATTTATGCAATTACTTAGAAATGCCAATAATACTGGCTGGATCTCAGTTATTGGGACATGCTGTTATTCTATGAATGACAATTTTCTCAACAGTTTATTTCTCTTTCCTGAACAGGTCTATAATTCAGTAGCCAGATCTTTCCCTCGAAGGTTTGTTTTGCCCTTACATGTCGGTTTGAATGCCCCTGAGGGAAAGAACCTCAGCCCCTTGACCTATTCTTCAGCCAGTGCTGTGAAACAGGCTGATGGAAAGGTATGCTATGAATGGACATTAGACTAACACTTTGATCCTCAGTAGTGTTTCTTCATTCACTAGTAAAGTAGTGTGGCTATGTAGTGTGGCTGTTCTCCACAATGTTTGGTGCCCAGTAAGTTTTATAACATTCAGCTGAGCAGGGTAAGGTCATGGAGCATGGCTTGCAAAAGAGCCACAGAATTCTGGGTGGGAGTGAGCAGTGTAGTTACCTATCCCTTTTGTGTTTTGAAACAAATATATGAAACTTTCTAATGGTTGTGGAATGTCTAAGTATTTGAGATAGGAATTGACCATCCCCACCTTTTAGATAATTTGCACTTACATATCATTGTGTAGCTAACAATGTCTCAGCTTTAGTAGAATAAAAGCCCACTTTTACCTCCTATGCCATTTGATAACTTAGTCACAAAACCAGATAATCTTTTATATGTTCATACACATGATGAAAAGAGGAACAATATTAAAAAATGACATAGAACCTCAGTTTTCAAGCCCTGTCAAAAACTCTTATAGGGTGTTAGCCCCACGCTGACCTACACTGAAAAAAGTAAGAATTAAGCAATCACTACAAATCCTTTTATGCCCTCATTTAGATTTTGTGCTCTTATGAAAATCTATATCCTGAGGACCTAGAAGAGGAAGGAGGTGTTGAATTTCCCCAGATCAACTATGGCCAATTCAGTGGCAAAAAGTATCAGTTCTTCTATGGCTGTGGCTTTCGGCATTTGGTGGGCGATTCTCTGATCAAGGTTGACGTGGTGAACAAGACACTGACGGTAATGAAATTCTCTTTCCTTTTCTGAACTCTTAAAAAACCTATTCTGCCCTTTGAATTAATTTCTGTTTTTTTTTAAGGTAGGTCTTGAGATTTTTTACTATTTAAGCACCTCAGCCACTTACTTTTATTAAATCTGAGCCACTTACTTTTACTATTTAAGCAGCTCAGCCACTTACTTTTATTAAATTATGGAATCACATAGATTAGGGGTATGTTCCCTCTAGGGAATCTAAATGAACCACAAGCCCAGAGAAACAATTCTATGCTTGATAGTATTTTGAGAGAAATCATGGGACACCTCTATTTCAAGTTGATGGGAAACTATTATTACACCAGTTGTGTTTGATGATAATGGAATCTACAGCTGCAAAAGCTCCCTCTTCTATATTTAACTCAGTAAGCCCGATTCTTCTACTGTTGGACCATCGCACTGACAGTCAAATTCATGCTGGGACTGACAATAACTATAGAAAGCTTCCAGTTCATAACCAGTCTTTTATCAAATACTTTTTTGGGGACTTACAGGTTTGGAGAGAAGATGGCTTTTATCCCTCAGAACCTGTTTTTGTTCCAGTACCAGGAGCCAATGAAGAAGATGGTGGGGTTATTCTTTCTGTGGTGATCACTCCCAACCAGGTAAATGTATTTCCGTCATCGTCAGAAAGAGAAATAGCACTGGGCCTTCTGAGGGTTATATTTAGTGATGCTGTTGATGGTTTATTTTGATTCCAATTTGGCACCTTCTCCCTTTTCTTCCTCTCCTTATTATTTGGGTACCCTTTTATCATAATCAGTACTTTATTACTGTTTTAAAGTTCTAGTTTAGAACCATAATAATAATTAACATTTGCATAGGAATTTATTTACAAACCTCTTTCATACATATTATCTTATTTAGTCATCAAAACAACTTTGTGGGGTACCATTTTACACGTAGAATTTGTAACTTAAGGAAGTTGAAAGAGACTTGCATCAGATCTCATAGTGGTAAAGCCAGTATTTAAATCCCAAACTTCTGAATTCTAGTCTAATATTTCATACCACCATCTGTGCTGCCAACTTAAATTGAGTGACCCAAGGGACTTCCCTCATGGTCCAGTGGGTAAGACTCTGTGCTCCCAATGCAGGGGACCCGGGTTCCATCCCTGGTCAGGGAACTAGATCCCGCATGCATGCCGCAACTAAAGAGTCTGCATGCCTCAGCGAAGACCCGGTGCAGGCAAAATAAATAAATATTAAAAAAAAAAAAAACCTAAAAAAAAAATAAAATAAATAGAGTGACCCAAAAATCTAATGTGATAGGCCCTGACCTAGTGTCTCAAAAATGTTGATATCTTTTTTTTTTTTTTTTAATTTTTTAACATTTATTTTATTTTTTTAGAGAAGTTTTAAGGTTCACAGCAAAATTAAGGGGAAGGTCCGGAGATTTCTCATATAACCCCGTCCCCACACATACCATCCTCCATTATCAACATCCCCTACCAGAGTGATACATTTGTTACAATTGACGAACCTACATTAATAATCATAATCACTGGAAGACCAGAGTTTATATTACATTACAGTTCACTCTTGGTGTTATATATTCTATGAGTTTGGACAAATGAATAATGACACATATCCACCATTACAGCATATTTTCACTGCCCTTGAAATCCTCTGTGCACCACCTATTCATCCCTTCCTCTCACCCCCAGCCACTGGCAGTCAATGATCTTTTTATTGTCTCCATGGTTTTGCCTTTTCCAGACTGACCTGTAGTTGAAATCATATAGTATATAGGCTTTTCAGATTGGTTTATTTCATTTATTAATATGCATTTAAGATTCCTCTGGTCTCTTCAGGGCTTGATAGCTCATTTCTTTTTAGCCCTGAATTTAACACTGAATAATATCCCACTGTCTGGTACCACAGCTTATTTATCCATTCACCTACTGAAATACATCTTGGTTGCTTCCTAGTTTGGGCAATTATGAATAAAGTTGCTATAGACACTGGTGAGCAGGTTTTTGTATGGGAATAAGTTTTCAGCTCCTTTGGGTAAATACTAAGGAGTGTAGTGGCTGGATTTTATGGTAAGAGTATGCTTATTTTTCTAAGAAACTGCCAGACTGTCTTCCAAAGTGGCTGTGCCGTTTTGCATTCCCACCAACAATAAATGAGATTTCCTGTTGCTCCATATCCTCATCATCAGCATTTAGTGTTGTCAGTGTTCTGGATTTTGGCCATCCTATAAAGTGTGTAGTGGTATCTCATTGCAATTTCCTAATGACATATGATGCTGAACATCTTTTCAAATGTTTGTTTGCCATCTGTGTATCTTCTTTGGTGAGTTGTCTCTTAAGGTCTTTGGCCCATATTTTAATTGGGTTGTTCGTTTTCCTTTTGTTGAGTTTTAAGAGTTCTTTGTGTAGTTTGGGAAACAGTCCATTACCAGATGTGTCTTTTGCAAATATTTTCTCATAGTTTGTGGCTTGTATTCCCATTCTCTTGACATTGTCTTTCACAGACCACAAATTTTAAATTTTAATGAAGTCCAGCTTATCAATTATTTCTTTCATGAACCATGCCTTTGGTCATATTATCTAAAAACTCATTGCTGTAATGAAGGTCATCTAGGTTTTCTCCTATGTTATCTTCCAGGAGTTTCATCATTTTGTGTTTTACATTTATGTCTGTTATTCACTGGGGGTTAATTTTTTTGAAGGGTGTAAGGTCTTGTTGTAAGGGTGTATGTTGACTGATTTTTTTTTTTTTTGCATGTGAATGTCCAGCTGTTCCAGCACCATTTATTGAAAATGTTATCTTTTCTCCATTTGGTCCTTTGTCAAAGATCAGTTGACTGTATTTATGTGGGTCTATTTCTGGACTTTCTGTTCTGTTTCATTTGTTTATTTGATCTATTTGTTTATTCTTTTGCCAATACCACACTGTCTTGATTACTGTTGCTTTACAGTGAGTCTCAAAGTCCAGTAGTGTCAGTCCTCCAACTTTATTCTTCTCCTACAATATTGTATTGGGTATTCTGGGTCTTTTGCCTCTTTGTATAAAGTTCAGAATCATTTTGTTGATATCCACAAAATAACTAGTTGAAATTTTTATTAGGATTGCATTGAATCTGTAGATCAAGTTGGGAAGAACTGACATCTTGACCATATTGAGTCTTCCTGTCATAAACTTGAAATATCTATTTATTTAGATCTTCTTTGATTTTGTTCTTCATAGTGTTTTCATTTTTCTTATATAGATCTTATACATATTTTGTTAGATTTATACATATTTCACTTTTCTGGGTGTTAATGTAAATGGTATTGTTTTTTTTTTTTTTTTTTTTTTGAAAAGAAAAAAAAAAAAAGGTGTTCATGAGAGTTCCATATTAGAATACAAGTTTTCCTTAGGCACCTGTTTATGTATGCTATTCTGCTCTTTACAATAAATAATTAAATTTAAAAGACTTAATTCCTCACTTTTAAGACCTTATTAGTTTACAAATTACATATTGACCTATGCTAAATTTTATACCGACCCATGCTAATGAATTCAGTACAGAAAACAAAAAACACTGCACTCAAGCAAACTACATATATATATATATATATATATATATATATATATAACTTATATGAGAATTGCTACTCCAGCTTTCTTTTGGTTTCCATTTGCATGAAATACCTTTTTCCATCCCCTTACTTTCAGTCTGTATGTGTCTCTAGGTCTGAAGTGGGTCTCTTGTAGGCAGCAAATATATGGGTCTTGTTTTTGTATCCATTCAGCCAATCTGTGTCTTTTGGTGGGAGCATTTAGTCCATTTACATTTAAGGTAATTATCGATATGTGTGTTCCCTTTCCCATTTTCTTAATTGTTTGGGGTTTGTTATTGTAGGTCTTTTCCTTCTTTTGTGTTTCTTGCCTAGAGAAGTTCCTTTAGCAGTTGTTGTAGAGCTGGTTTGGTGGTGCTGAACTCTCTCAGCTTTTGCTTGTCTGTAAAGGTTTTAATTTCTCCATCAAATCTGAATGAGATCCTTGCTGGGTAGAGTAATCTTGGTTGCAGGTTTTTCTCCTTCAACACTTTCAATATGTCCTGCCACTCCCTTCTGGCTTGCAGAGTTTCTGCTGAAAGATCAGCTGTTAACCTTATGGGGATTCCCTTGTGTGTTATTTGTTGTTTTTCCCTTGCTGCTTTTAATATGTTTTCTTTGTATTTAATTTTTGACAGTTTGATTAATATGTGTCTTGGCATATTTCTCCTTGGATTTATCCTGTATGGGACTCTCTGTGCTTCCTGGACTTGATTAACTATTTCCTTTCCCATATTAGGGAAGTTTTCAACTATAATCTCTTCAAATATTTTCTCAGTCCCTTTCTTTTTCTCTTCTTCTTCTGGAACCCCTATAATTCGAATGTTGGTGCGTTTAATGTTGTCCCAGAGGTCTCTGAGACTGTCCTCAGTTCTTTTCATTCTTTTTTCTTTATTCTGCTCTGCAGTAGTTATTTCCACTATTTTATCTTCCAGGTCACTTATCCGTTCTTCTGCCTCAGTTATTCTGCTATTGATCCCATCTAGAGTACTTTTAATTTCATTTATTGTGTTGTTCATCGTTGCTTGTTTCATCTTTAGTTCTTCTAGGTCCTTGTTAACTGATTCTTGCATTTTGTCCATTCTATTGTCCATTCTATCTCCAAGATTTCGGATCAACCTTACTATCATTATTCTGAATTCTTTTTCCGGTAGACTGCCTATTTCCTCTTCATTTGTTAGGTCTGGTGGGTTTTTATCTTGCTCCTTCATCTGCTGTGTGTTTTTCTGTCTTTTCATTTTGCTTATCTTACTGTGTTTGTGGTCTCCTTTTTTGCAGGCTGAAGGTTCGTAGTTCCTGCTGTTTTTTGTGTCTGTCCCCAGTGGCTAAGGTTGGTTCAGTGGGTTGTGTCGGCTTCCTGGTGGAGGGTACTAGTGCCTGTGTTCTGGTGGATGAGGCTGGATCTTGTCTTTCTGGTGGGTAGGTCCACGTCTGGTGGTGTGTTTTGGGGTGTCTGTAGACTTATTATGATTTTGGGCAGCCTCTCTGCTAATGGGTGGGGTTGTGTTCCTGTCTTGCTAGTTGTTTGGCATAGGATGTCCAGCACTGTAGCTTGCTGGTCGTTGAGTGAAGCTGGGTGCTGGCGTTGAGATGGAGATCTCTCGGAGATTTTTGCTGTTTGATATTATGTGCAGCTGGGAGGCCTCTTGTGGACCAGTGTCCTGAAGTTGGCTCTCCCACCTCAGAGGCACAGCACTGATTCCTGGCTGCAGCACCAAGAGCCTTTCATCCACAGGGCTCCTTAATTTGGGATGATTCGTTGACTATTCAGGTATTCCACAGATGCAGGGTATATCAAGTTGATTGTGGAGCTTTAATCCGCTGCTTCTGAGGCTGCTGGGAGAGATTTCCCTTTCTCTTCTTTGTTCTCACAGCTCCCAGGGGCTCAGCTTTGGATTTGGCCCCGCCTGTGCGTGTAGGTCGCCGGAGGGCGTCTGTTCTTTGCTCAGACAGGACGGGGTTAAAGGAGCCGCTGATTCGGAGGCTCTGGCTCACTCAGGCCGGGGGGTAGGGAGGGTCACGGAGTGTGGTGCGGGCCTGCAGCGGCAGAGGCCGGCGTGACGTTGCAGCCTGAGGCGCGCCGTGCGATCTCCCGGGCGAGTTGTCCCTGGATCCCGGGACCCTGGCAGTGGCGGGCTGCACAGGCTCCCCGGAAGGGCGTGTGGCTAGTGACCTGTGTTCGCACACAGGCCTCCTGGTGGCGGCAGCAGCGGCCTTAGCGTCTCATGTCTGCCTCTGGGCTCCGCACTTTTAGCCGCGGCTCGCGCCCGTCCCTGGAGCTCTCTCAAGCAGCGTTCTCAATCCCCTCTCCCCGTGCACCAGGAAACAAAGAGGGACGCAAAAGTCTCCCGCCTCTTCGGCAGGTCCAGACCCCCCCCCGGACTCTCTCCCGGCTAGCCGCGGTGCACCATCGCCCTGCAGGCTGTGTTCACGCCGCCAACCTCAGTCCTCTCCCGGCGCTCCGACAAAAGCCGGAGCCTCAGCTCCCAGTCCCGCCCGCCCCGGCGGGCGAGCAGAAAAGCCTCTCGCCTGGTGAGTTCCGGTCGGCCCGATCCTCCGCGCCGGAATCCGGCCGCTTTGCCCTCCGCACCCCTGTTGCTGTGCTCTCCTCCGCGGCTCCCAAGCTCCCCCACTCCGCCTCCCGAAGTCTCCACCCGCGAAGGGGCTTCCTAGTGTGTGGACACTTTTCCTCCTTCACAGCTCTCTCCCGCTGGTGCAGGACCCGTCCCTATCCTTTTGTCTCTGTTTAGTTTTTTCTTTTGCCCTAACCAGGTACGTGGGGGGTTCCTTGCCTTTTGGGAGGTCTGAGGTCTTCTGCCAGCGTTCAGTAGGTGCTCCGTAGGAGTTGTTCCACGCGTAGATGTATTTCTGGTGTATCTCGATATCTTTTTTTTTTTTAATATTTATTTATTTATTTGGCTGCACTGGGTCTTAGTTGCAGCACATGGGATCTTTAGTTGTGGCATGCGGGCTCCTAGTTCCCTGACCAGGGATCGAACCTGGGCCCCCTGCACTGGGAGCATGGAGTCTTAAGCACTGGACCACCAGGGAAGTCCCAATAATGTTGATATATAACTTCTTGTCTAGGGCAGTCTTGTGGCAGTAGGTTCACTTTGAGTACCAGCTTTGATCAATTATTACTGGCTACCTGGGGTGTTGGATTCTGAGGCTTTTTAAGGTTTAGATGTGGAAAGTGCTGTGATCAATTAATAATGCCTGCCATGGGCTTAGGAGGACTTTGTCCTCATGCCAGGTACTTGCCCCTCCTGTAATTAGACCAGGGCAAATCTCAGTCTGCCTTGCAATGCTACCTTTTGAACAGCTCCAAAGTAACACAAAATGGAGACATTTCATTTTAGAAGAATTTTTATGTCTCTTAGGAGATTGAAAGGGGCAGGTAAAAAGATCCTTAAACCCAAAGAGATCCTATGAAGGTGATTGATACAGAGAACTTATTCTTTGCTCTACATATGTACTTCTTCAGGTGTAATTTCCTTTTCTGTTCAGTTCAGCATTCTGCAGACATTTAGTGAATGAATAGGCAAGGCACTGTGCCAGATGCTGGGGGTGGACATGAAGATGAGTAATATGTAGTCTCTTAGGAATTTTATAGCCCACTGGAGGAAACAGACAGATTTTTTTGTAGGAAAAAAATAAGAGAGAATATTCAGTATTGGCTTTCCTTTTCTAGAATGAAAGAAATTTTCTCCTAGTCTTGGATGCCAAGAACTTTGAAGAACTGGGCCGAGCAGAGGTGCCTGTGCAAATGCCTTACGGGTTCCATGGCACCTTCGTGACCATCTGATGGAACATCCACAAGGTCTGGGAACTAGGTTTTAAATGAATGTGCTCTGTACAAAAGAGAGAGCAAAGGTGCACCTTACCTTCCAAACCATAGACACCTGGTTTTAAAATTTCTATTAAAAATGGAATTCATGAGATAATTATGGTTTTATATTTTCTTAGGGATCTTCCTTGAAAACATTAAGCAAGTGTTGATACAACCTTTTGAAGAGAGTTTTAAATTTATATTTACTGGATATATCTTACAGGTAATAAGAATACATGAAAGAAAAACTAGACCTGATTATCACCACCAGATAAGTGGGTGACAGAGGTTCCCACACTTGGGAGAAGAAATACAGATAACCATAGCTAGTAGAATACGAATATAGGTCTGAAAAGCCCCTTGTTTTTTCCATTACAGCCTGCCTGTTGCTACTGGTCCTAAGGTACTCACAGAGGCTGTCATGCTTGGAGGCTCCTTCTAAACTGGCTATTTCTCTGCTGTCCAGAGCAGACGCCACTGCAGTTGAACCACCAAGTACCACCTCCTACCCTGCCCCCAGCTCAGCCTTGGGAGGCTGTTGTTTTGAGGGATGTTGTTAAAATCAGGCATTTTTTCCTAATCTCCAGGTGTCTAGTTCTTCAGAGAACGATGAAAAGTTGGTAGTTCTTACCATTCAACCCAGCAATTCCACTACTGGGCATATACCCTGAGAAAACCATAATTCAAAAAGAGTTGTGGGGCTTCCCTGGTGGCGCAGTGGTTGAGAGTCCGCCTGCCGATGCCGGGGACACGGGTTCGTGCCCCGGTCTGGGAAGATCCCACATGCCGCGGAGTGGCTGGGCCCGTGAGCCATGGCCGCTGAGCCTGCGCATCCGGAGCCTGTGCTCCACAACGGGAGAGGGCACAGCAGTGAGAGGCCCGCGAACCACACACACACACAAAAAAAAGAGTTGTGTACCAAAATGTTCATTGCAGCTCTATTTACAATAGCCAGGACATGGAAGCAACTTAACTGTCCATGAACAGATGAATGGATAAAGAAGATGTGGCACACATATACAATGGAATGTTACTCAGCCATAAAAAGAAACGAAATTGAGTTATTTGTAGTGAGGTGGATGGACCTAGAGTCTGTCATACAGAGTGAAGTAAGTCAGAAAGAGAAAAACAAATACTGTATGCTAATATATATATATATATATATATATATATATATATGTGGAATCTAAGAAAAAAAAAAGGTTATGAAGAACCTAGGGGTAAGACAGGAATAAAGACACAGACCTACTAGAGAATGGACTTGAGGATATGGGGAGGCAGAAGGGTAAGCTGTGACAAAGTGAGAGTGGCATGGACATACACACACTACCAAACGTAAAATAGATAGCTAGTGGGAAGCAGCCGCATAGCACAGGCAGATCAGCTTAGTGCTTTGTGACCACCTAGAGGGGTGGGATAGGGAGGGTGGGAGGGAGGGAGATATGGGAACTTATGTATATGTATAACTGATTCACTTTGTTATAAAGCAGAAACTAACACACCATTGTAAAGCAATTATACTCCAATAAAGATGTTAAAAAAAAGGTGGTAGTTCTTCATTTAATTGGGCAACAGGTGGCACTAGAGACCATATAATCTTTGCATGTCTAAACCCCTTTAGTTTTATTTTTATTTTTTTTGCTGTACGCGGGCCTCTCACTGTTGTGGCCTCTCCCGCTGCGGAGCACAGGCTCCGGACACGCAGGCCCAGAGGCCATGGCTCACAGGCCCAGCCGCTCCGCGGCATGTGGGATCCTCCCGGACCGGGGCACGAACCCGCGCCCCCTGCATCAGCAGGCGGACTCTCAACCACCGCGCCACCAGGGAAGCCCAACCCCGTTAGTTTTTACCAACAGCCCAAATCAGCCTAGATCTGTCATTTAAACCTCACGTCAAAATACCGTGTTCCCTTTTCCTTCAGTTATACTCCAAGCCCAGGCCAGTTAAACTGTGCATGTTCCATGTGCATGTTGAATGGTGCTGGAGAAGCCCCCCAAACATGTAGTTTGGGGCAGTGTGAACTCATTAGGCTCACGGCACAGTCCTGGACCAACATAGTCAGTTTCTCTTCAGTTTTCCTTGAGAGTTATTATAAACATCACAAACCCTATTCACCTTAGCAAAGGGTTCCATACATACAAATGCCACATGTCAGGGTTTGCATTGTGGCAATAAAATAAAGGTTCTAAGTTTTGTGTCTGTGTTGGTGAGATACAGAGCAATAGCAATAGGTACGGAATAGAAGATGCCTAAACAGAACTAATATAGCAGATGTGGGAGCGTAGAGGCTGAGATAACCATAAGAACATAAATCCCTTGGTGTTTCACAGAAGTCTTCAAAAAGGCATTGTACTCCCCCAGATCAGACATGGAAGTTTGATCCAGATCTTATTTGGATCTGAAAGGTGAAGAAGACTCCAGTGGACATCTGGGAGGTACATAGGTACATAGGTTTCAATGCATAACAGGATGACTGAGGGTGAATTTGGTGAGCACCTTTACATAGAATTAGCTTTAATAAAAGAGTAAGAACTCTGCAAATGCAGTGACATATTTTACTAAAGCAAATAACTAAAGCAATTTCTCAGAAATTCTTTCTACCTTTTACCTTTTATTTTATTTTGATTCTTTAAACTGAATTGGGAACAAGGGAAGTGTTTGTGTAACCATTGATGGTTATAGTATTTATCTCTGATGCAGTCAATGCCTGGGAAACATTGTTTATAAGTGATCCTGGGTAAATAATTCACTTATCTGGGTCTGTGTTTTCTTATCTGTAAAGTGAGAGGACTGAACTAGATTTTGAGTTTCCATCTCAAAAATCTCTGGTTTATAATTATTTAAAGTTCATTACAGCCCAATGGGGGAAAGGAGAAAAATATTTGAAAACGTGTGAGGAAGTTTGCTACACATTAATAATTTAATGCACAACAAACAGCATATATAGCTGGAGACAGGAGACATCTGGGAGAAACCATCATGGGGCTTATATTTCCACCACGTCCATGATTTTATCCCTCCTTTCCAGTGCCTGGAACAGTGCCAGCCACAGTAGGTATTCAGTAATTAATGAAAGAATGAATGTAGGCGAGAAATGCACTGGTGCGTACTGGGAACTATAAGTAGTTTGGCCACCGCTTATGAGTAGATGGCGAGGGAACAAGATTCTTTCACTCTGGAGGTGTCTACATTGGACAGAGAATAGCTAACGTGTGTGTGTTCATGAGTGCATGTGTTTATACTGCAGCAACCCAGAGTGATAAACGGCTCCATGCATGCATATGGATGATAAGGACAGCTCGAGAGTTTCCCTTTGTAAGAATCTTTACAAATAGTCCAAAGGTAGTATCATTTCTTAAAGCCACGTGGTCCCACACGTGCACTCAAATTTCTGCTCCCTTTAAGCTATAAGTAGGCTGGCCCTGGGACTCGTCGCAGAGTAAGCAGCGACTGGAGGTTTCTACAACCCAGGGCTTTCTAGAAGGGAGTGAGAGGGACCTCATTGAGCAGACGTAAAAATGAAGTACACTAAGACCCCACCCACCTTATTTGACCGCTCTAAGGCGGACCCAGCTCTCTGATCGCTTGCTCTCCCAAGAGATTGAGATAGCAAGAAACGCCTGTTACGGCCTCCAGGCCGGCAGAGGGAGCCCAGTCGCAGGGTGAAGCAGAGAGCACGTCTGCCGGGCGCCGTCCGCACTGCGCAGCCGCGGACGGGCCTTTCCCCCACCCACTTTCTCAGCCTGGCGGCGGGCCTAGGGCGGGAAGCGCTGGAGGGGACGCGGGCTTGCAAAACTATGAGCGCGGCGGCTTCGGGCCCTGGCCGGCGGGCGCGAGTGTCCCGCCTGGTCTCCTTCAGCGCGACCCATCGGCTCCACAGGTGGGGTGTGCCTACAGTACCAGTGGTGGGGGCAGCACCTTCGAGCTCCGGAGCTGGGTCCCGGGTGCGGGAGGGGTACGGGTGCTCGCTGATGAGAGGGCGGGGGGCGCGGTGCACTCCTGCGGCCACCAGGCTTCGTTGATGACGTCATAACACCCGCGACCGGCGTCTACCAGCCTTCTGGGGATCGATGTGACGTTGAAAGGTGTTGAACTCGCCCAGGTTACACAGTGCCAGGCACATCGTAAACACTCAGTACATGTTAGCTACCCATAGCTAATATAGTTACAGCAAGGCGAGTTTTGTCCACTTTATACCGAAGAGAAAATGAACCCAGATGTTCACTTTCCTGAGAGCAAGCAGCGCAGTTGGGATTTGAGCCCAGAGTACTCATACTGCTTCATCGCACTGAAGAGTTGATTTTGAGCAGGGTTTTGCCACTCATTAGCAAGCTCCACTCTCTGAGCATCTGTTTCCTCGTCTGCAAAATGAGGATAATTTCTACCTAACAGTATTCACCTATCCATTTATTCCTTGGACAGGTATTTGTTGTCAGGTCTTGTGCTAGGTAACGGGTGCAGCAGTGATCAAGACCTGTCACAGTTTTCTATCTGCAGTGTACAAACTGGCCAATTTTGTGGAGAGTACAGTGAGATAATTTTGTGCAAAAGCTTTGTGAACTGTAGTACTCTAAATGTAAGAAGTAGATGAGCAGGAGAAAGGAAAGTAATAAAGAGAGTCTCAAAAAAGAAAGGGGTTATGTAATAGGAAGCTCAAACATATGAGAGTGGTACGGCCTCATTGAAGATGCACAGTTGATTGGACAGGTATATGTATAAAAATCCATTAAGAAAACGGATTTCTGCCTGGAACAACGGCTGAGTATTGTACTTTTAAAATTTAACCTGCTTTGAATACCCCTGAATGGATTGAAGTTATCAGTAGGCAATAGTTGAGGGATAATGAAGCAAGATTTTAAAGAGAAGATGTACTAGGTCATGTAATTATTTTTCAGGGGGAATGAGATTTTAAGCCACTTGAGGATAAGCGTCTTTTTCTTTTTTAATCACCATGTGCCCTTGCTTCATTCAGCCTGTGCCTAGTATGTAGTAGGTACTCAGTAAATGTTGAATTGAAAAATGGAAGGGCCTTGAGCAGATCAGTTGTTGAAGTCTTGCTGTGGAACAAGGATGTTGAATTTACTTAAGCTAATTTGTATGGTATAGTCCTCTAATTAGGGGGCATACACTGGTTCCTGACATAAAATTGAGTAATGAAATCAAATTGATTTATGACTCTCCATTTGATGAGCTAAAGAATAGTAAGTTGTGAAGTTTTTCAAAGGCTAGAGCAAACAATAAGTGTAGGGAACAGAGAAGGTATCTGAACATGTATCATGTTGACTTTTTTTTTTTTTTTTTGGTCAGCAAATCTCTGAGTAATGAGGAAAACTTGAAACTGTTTGGGAAATGCAACAACCCAAATGGCCATGGGCACAATTATAAAGGTGAGAGAAAAACTGGTGAAATTTTAGCCCTTTCGGTAGTGATGAAAGAGTGTTCAGCATATACAGTCTAAATGAGTATAAGAAACCTTATGGACAGAACATGAATGCTTTGAGCCTTGAATGAGAAATTAAATGGAAGTTCAAAATGAAAAGATCTGTTGCCTTAGTTGGATGTATCTTAAGTTTTACTATGCAATTGTCTGCTGTTATAGATCAAAACAATGAATGGCTTAAATACTTTTTTCCTTGGCCTTAAGAGTACATGACGTTCTTTTGGCACCATGTTTCCTTCTAATTAGGTATTGCTGAGGTCAATGTTAAAATTAGATTGTATTCATTGAGTAAATAATGACTGACAAAAGGAGCATATTGGCTCAAGATATGCGGCATGGCAGGAAAATAGGTTGGGTCTAAAACTTTGACAGTAGTGTTCCAAGAAAGTAATTAATTTATGCAAGGACAAGGGACTTGATTATTTGAGATACAGATGATATCTCACAAAACAGCTATGTAAGCCATAGAGCATCACAGCATATGGTATGATGGAGTAAAAAGACCAGAAAAGATGTCAGAAGTTTGGGATTTCTAGTTTAGTTACTGCCTAACTTACTTGACCTATGATATCTCTCATTCTCCGTTTGCTCACTTATCACATAATACCTAATGGTGTCTGTATGGAGCTGAAAAAAATATGAAAAAGTCATTAATTTGTAGAGCACTCTGATCATCAAGATTTTTCAGAAGTTTCATACAAGTACTTGTTAATTTACAGAGCATTACTATAAACTGTGTTTACATTCACATGAGTAAAGGAATAAGAATTTTAGGCCCAGTAGTAGTTTTGCTTGCTCAGAAAGGTACTTGGACCAGCTCAGTGTGTAGCTGAATTTCTTCCTGTATATTTTCTACTTTTACAGGCAGTGATCAAGCAGCATCTTGATCTTACCTAGTGGAGATTCCTTCCAAGTGCATCATAAACAGAATTTATACCCTTTTTGGCCTTGGCTAAGCACCTCTAAGTTCCTCTGTCTTGGTTGATAAAAAGATCTAAACTAAAAGATGTTCTGGGGGAAAATATAGCTTTGTGGGGTGAGATCTAATAATTTATGTTAGTAACTTGTGTTTGGATGTTACTCTGTTGAAAGTCATGTTTCTTTTTGGTATTTTGTTTTCTTCCCCATAGTTGTGGTGACAGTACATGGAGAGGTACGTGCTGAAAATGTGGTTTGTGCACATTGCTGGGCCCTCTTTCAGCCAACGTGATGGATTCTGTGCTGAAAAATTCTGTTCAAATCAGTATTGCTTCATTGTTGGTCTTTGTGTATGGTGAGCTGCTGCCATTTCAGGCCTTTCCTCTCCCAAAATGTCCTCTTTAATGTGCTGTATGTGGACAGATAGAAGAGCAGTACAGTGAAAAGGAAGCCTAGAGCACTTGGTGTTTCCATGCTGAGATGGATTGTCTCGGGGATGAAGGCCAATGTGGGGACAATTTCTGCACATTGTGCAGCTTAATAATTTACCAGAGGTTTAAATATGAAGAGCATGTTATAGTAATATTCACCTTTGTTTACTTTTTAGATTGATCCTGTTACAGGAATGGTCATGAATTTGACTGACCTCAAAGAGTATATGGAGGTAATGGCATGTTGGATGCTTATTTTGTGCTGTCTTCTGAATATAATATTTGATGGCCCCCTTTTCACTTCCCCAACCAAGTATCATCAGAGGTCCTATGACCTGGCAAGTGGAATTGGGTGAGGGAGTGGGGTAGTAGTTGGAGGAACTTCTCTCAATGTTCTCCTAAAGGTGTTTGGATGACTTAATGGAAATTAGTCATGGTTGTCTTACAATGATAGGAATAAATGTAGCGTGCTCATCTTGTATTTTTTGTTGGTGTATCCTGATTTTCTCTGTTTAACAAATTCTGCCCTTCTTTCAAGACACAGCTTTCTTCTTGAAACTTTCTGCTTCTTCTGTGAATTTTCCTTACACCTTTGATCACAGATTTTAGTACTACCCTGTTTTATTCACTTTAGCTTTATTATAAACTCACTGGGGCAGTTCATCATAGGGATAACAAAAAAGAGGTTGTTCGGTAAAAGACTTACTGATTATATCATTACAGAATTCTTGGATTGTAAGAGACCTCAGAGGTTATCTAAGCCAACTTCTTCATTCCATAGGTTGAGATTGAGAGATGCTGAACAGTTAACCAACTGACTTGCCCTAGGTCATGTAGTTAGTCCTTTACAAAGTTGAGATTAGATTTTCTTCCATCCACCTTAGTTTTTAAAATGCCTTCATTTCACCTGTTTACTTTGCTTCAGCTTTGCTCCTTATTTTGTTCTAAAATTTGACATTTGTTTCATAAAAATGCTGTTATTAATAATCATTACTTCTTTCACGTTACTAATCTCCCATATATTCAATAAGTATGCCTGCTTTGCATCAGTCTTTGAGCTGAGTACTAGGAATCCAATGATGAATGAGACATAGCTGTTAGCCACAGAGTGCTCACATGACTTTTTAAACTTTCTTTTTTTTTTAATTAATTAATTTATTTATGGCTGTGTTGGGTCTTTGTTGCTGTGCGCAGGCTTTCTCTAGTTGCGTCGAGCGGGCGCTACTCTTTGTTGTGGTGTGAGAGCTTCTCACTGCGGTGGCTTCTCTTTGTTGCAGAGCACAGGCTCTGGGCGTGTGGGCTTCAGTAGTTGTGGCATGCGGGCTTTAGAGCACAGGCTCGGTAGCTGTTGTGCATGGGCTTAGTTGCTCCGCGGCATGTGGGATCTTCCCGGACCAGGGCTCGAACCCGTGTCCCCTGCATTGGCAGGCGGATTCTTAACCACTGCGCCATCAGGGAAGCTCTCACGTGACTTTTTATAGCAGGTAAAGAATAGTGAGTGCTCAATAAGTGTTGCTTGAATAAATGAATAGGAGAATGAGTGAATGAACAAACAGTACTGTGCTCAAAGTACTGTAGGAAAGCTGTAAAGTCAGAGTGCTTACATTTACTGGTGACATAAAAAAATATATATATATACACACACACACGCACACACAAATACAAGACAACAACTTGAGAAATATAAGAGGCACCCCAAGCAGGCATACAGTTAAATACTAAAGGAGAGGTTCTCTACACTTTTTCTCCATATTTGCATACCTGAGGGATACCACACACCACACACTTTAGTACTTTTACATGAGTAAAAGTGGCTGATCATGGCATACAGAGTCAAATTAGAAGGAGCCCTGTAGAAGAGGCTTCAATGGAAAAGTTGAGATCTGAACTGGAATTTTCAATTAAAACAAAGATTAAACAAAGGTTTATTTTCTTGATATCCATATGGATATCATTTGATTTATTTTAAAAGTTGTTTGGTTTAGAACTTACTTTTTTTAATATGATTCTGATTTTGTTCAGACAGTGATTGCTGTTGTTGTCATTAATGTACCTTTCTTGGAACCATACCATATGGAAACTTAGATTGTTTCACAAATGCTTTTTTTATTGAAATATAGTTGATGAGCAATATTATATAATTTACAGGTGTGCAGTATAGTGACTGACAATTTTTAAAGGTTATACTCCATTCATAGTTATTATAAAATATTGGCTATATTCCCCATGTTGTACAATATATTCTTATAGCTTATTTTATACATAATAGTTTGTACCCCTTAATCCCCTACCCCTTTACTGCCCCTCCTCCCTTCCCTCTCCCCACTGGTAACAACTAGTTCTCTTCATCTGAGAGTCTGTTTCTTTCTTGTTATATTCACTAGTTTGTTGTATTTTTTAGATTGCTTAGATGTTTTACAATAGCTAAAAGTAAAAATTTACAAAGAATAAGGCAATTACAATTCTTGCCATTGACAAAGAAAAACATTATGTTTAATATTCCTAATACAGGTATTAGGAAGCAATAGTCTTTACATGTTTTTATTTTTTCTTCTAAGAGCTCGAGAGCATTCTTAAATTACACCTTACAGCAGAAATTTAGAACTCCTTACATAATTTTAGTCTCAATCTGCTTTATAAATGTAGTACTCATTGAATGTTTGTCCTAATTAAATTGTGGCATTGTGCTGAAGGTGAGACTGTTAGTATTTCTAGTAACATTTTGGACAAAATTCAAGAAGTATTAAACTAAATTCTGAATCACAATGGCTTGTTATGAGAAAGCTCCAGTGAATTCTCTATTTTTTGGTTTCTTACCTCTTTGCATTCAGTAATGAGGATATCCAGTCATTGTGGAGAGCTAGGCCTTACTTTATTTTACAACTTTAAACTTTCTGAGATTGTTTTATAAGACACCAAGTACTTGCAAGTATCGAGTTAGTGACTAAATGATAAGGTAAGGTTTAGAGGCAAAGGTAGGATACTTTGGAATATGAGTCATAAATGGAATTAGTGATGTTTTTCCTTTGTTTTGTCTATAGGAGGCAATTATGAAGCCCCTTGATCATAAGAATCTGGATCTGGATGTGCCGTATTTTGCAGATGTTGTAAGGTGAGTGACTATTTTACTTTATGTAAATAGTAAGAAAGAAGAATCGATTTTAACATTTTACTTGATTATTGTGTGATTTCTAAAGTTTTAGTGTAATATCTTTTAAAACTAGAATTTCTATTCTCTGTAAGTATTAAACATGAAGTTTTGTTTATTTGCCTTTTGATCTTCTTTCCTTTTCTTCTACAGCACGACAGAAAATGTAGCTGTATATATCTGGGAAAACCTCCAGAAATTTCTTCCTATAGGAGTTCTTTATAAAGTAAAAGTATATGAAACTGATAATAATATTGTAGTCTATAAAGGAGAATAACTCTTAGAAGTTAATTCTATAGAATGATTTAATTTTTTTCCATATTTGAAGAAGATCTTTATCCCCTTGGATGATTAAGAAGTCATCACATAATTGTTGCATCTCCATATTGAGTTCTGGAGCACTTGATTTATTGGAATCATTGTGAATAAGACCTGTTTTAGACTCAAATCTATTTTAAAATCAAATTTGTAATGTATTCTGAGTATCATTTAAAGAGTCTTTCATCTATAGATTAAAATCATTTCAGCAAAATGTTTGGTGTAGAATTATATGAAAGCAAAAGAAATCTGTTTTTTCCATTATATCATTTGTAGTATTCATTTTTTTTCTTGGTATAATGTAAATGGCAAAAATGTTTATAAGACTTACAGTAGGTGAATCTTATAAAAAATAAAATACAGGTGATCACCAAGTCTAGAAACATAGACAACATTCTATTTCTTAGTAGATTGAGCTCCCTTGATCACTTCTAGAATATGCTAAAGGTGCAAGTTTATTCAGTGAAAATTAGTCACAAATCATCTGAGGCAATGCATTGTAAATAGGTGTACAAGGACTGATGGGAATGTTGCTTTAATACACATTGTTCATTGCACATTTGCACAGCTTATTGAACTATGAACTGCTAGTGAGGAATAGCACATTGAACATAATCATGGAAGATCAGTAAACTGCTTATGTATATTTGTCTGTGTTTCCAGACCTTGTGGCTACATGAACAATTTAAACTCAGAAGGCTGAAGAATAATCACATGTATTAAACCCTGTTAAAATAATCAACATGAAAAGGATATATTACTCTGTAAAGGATCTCTTATATACAGTTTTTCCTAATTAATTCCATTTTGTTCTGATCACTAAATTTATCTGCTTAGTTGAACTATATTTTTCATCCCTGGTATCTTTTTCTGATGCCTAAATCCACAAGAACGTGTTTGCTTTCTTTGCAAAAAGAACTGTTCTCACTTGTGTTCTCATTTGTATTCTGGACTTCTTAAATATAGGGTTTCATTTTTCTCTCCACATAGCAACTAGTACACAATGGACTCTTAGAATGTTGCTGCCTGAAAATAGTAAAAGGACATGTGTGGTGATTACTATACTAAAAAAATTTTCCAAGGAGTACACTTTTATTTTGGAGAGTTATTAACTACAGGAATTTTATGGTAAATTTTGACAATAATACAATGCCCACTTGATTAAATTTAAATGTGTTTTAGTTATCAACACAATTTTTATGTTACTTATTCATGTATATTTTGTATTGATTACTTGAAAGGCAGGATAGCGATAATTTGCTAAGGCACTTTATGTTTTAATTCCCACAGCTTCCATGCAAGGTATTATTCCCACTTTACAGATGAGAAAATTAAAATTGAACTGAGTTTAAGCTACTTGCCTAAGCTCACTCAGCAAATTAATAGCAAACTGAGTGTTTGATACTCAGTCTGACTCTCAAGCACACACTTTTTTTTTTAAGGAATTCTAATAATTTACTTGGCTCTCGTCTAAAATTGTTAATAAATTCCCTTTGATACACCCCAGTAACACTTCCTATATCTCTTTTTCTCTCCTTTTCAATTTTCTGTAAACCCACATTACTCTGGAGCCTCTTATTTACAAACCACACTCCAATACAGTTCCCCTTTTCTCAACTGGTTTGCATTTCTGTCCATGCCTCTTTGTCACTTATTTATTTATTTACTTTTTGGGCTGTATTGGGTCTTTGTTGCTGCGCGTGGTTTTCTCTAGTTGTGGCAAGCAGGGGCTGCTCTTTGTTGCGGTGTGTGGGCTTCTCATTGTGGTGGCTTCTCTTGTTGAGGAGCACGGGCTCTAGGTGCGTGGGCTTCAGTAGTTGTGGCATGAGGGCTCTAGAGCAGAGGCTCAGCAGTTGTGGCTCACGGACTTAGTTGCTCCGCAGCATGTGGGATCTTCCCGACCAGGGCTCTAATCAGTGTCCCCTGTACTGGCAGGCGGATTCCCAGTCACTGCGCCAACAGGGAAGTCCCTGTCACTTATTTTTAAATTACCCTACATCAATTAGCTTTTCTCTTCTTCCCACCTCTTCCTAATCTTGAACTGTGCATCTCAAGAGTCCATCAGTCCATCCTGGTAGAGTGACCTTTTCTCTGGAGGAAAATATGGGGGGCTCATTTTTTCTCTTTCCCCAGAAGAACAGCTATCCTGAAGTTGAAATGTATATTCTTCTTCTTTTTTTTTTAAATAGATCATTATTGGAGTATAATTGCTTCACAATACTGTGTTAGTTTCTGTTGCACAAAAAAGCAAATCAGCCATATGCATACACATGTCGCCATATCCCCTCCCTCTTGAGCCTCCCTCCCACCCTCCCTATCCCACCCCTCTAGGTCATCGCAAAGCACTGAGCCGATCTCCCTGTGCTATGCAGCTGCTTCCCACCAGCCAACTATTTTACATTCGGTAGTGTATATAGGTCAATGCTACTCTCTCACTGCACCTCAGCTTCCCCCTCCCACCCCATGTCCTCAAGTCCATTCTCTATGTCTACCTCTTTATTCCTGCCCTGCAACTAGTTCATCAGTACCATTTCTTTTTGTTTTTTAGATTCCATATATATGCGTTAGCATATGGTATTTGTTTTTCTCTTTCTGACTTACTTTACTCTGTATGACAGATTCTAGGTCCATTCACCTCACTACAGATAACTCAATTTTGTTTCTTTTTATGGCTGAGTAATATTCCATTGTATATATGTGCCACATCTTCTTTATCCATTCATCTCTCGATGGACATTTAGATTGGTTTCATGACCTGGCTATTGTAAATAGTGCTGCAGTGAACATTGTGGTACATGTGTCTTTTTCAATTATGGTTTTCTCAGGGTATATGCCCAGTAGTGGGATTGCTGGGTCATATGGTAGTTCTAATTTTAGTTTCTTAAGGAACCTCTGTACTGTTTTCCATAGTAGTTGTATCTGCAACTCATTGTAGTTTTGATTTGCATCTCTCTAATAATTAGTGATGTTGAGCATCTTTTCACGTGCCTCTTGGCCATCTGCATGTCTTCCTTGGTGAAATGTCTATTTAGGTCTTCCACCCATTTTTTTTTTTTTTTTAGGATTTTAAAAATATTTTATATAATGTTTTTATATACGTCTAGTTAATGTATAAACACAGCCTGAATAAGTACTTTACATTAAATTTAACATTTTCTTTAAATAGACAAAATTTTATATAATACAAAGCCATAAACCTTTTTAAAATGCATTCAGGTATACAGAATTGTATTATGCATAATCCTTGGTTTATGACACACTCTTGCCACTGATCCATTCAGAACCTCTTTTCAGTCTGTTAGCTGGTTATATTTAATAAGATAATAAGCATCTATAAAGCCACAACCCAGTATAAAAACTGAGATCTTGACAACTGACATCTAGTCATATGTACTCCGTCCATCCTCCTTTTCCTTCAGCTAGAAGTAACCATCATTCAAAATCTGGGTTCATTATTCCTTTGATTTGCATATATGTATGTATATGTATACGTGTATACAATTTATAGGGAATATATATACACATATATATTCCTTAAAACTATATATCTTTATATAACATATTTTTTAACTTTTTCACTTTGTAAACAGAACATTGTACACTAATGTTCTAGACTTAATTACTTAAATATTTTATTTGATATTAATATTATTATTGTTGTTATTATTATTATTTGGGCCACATGGCGCAGAATGTGGGATCTTAGTTCCCCAACCAGGGATTGAACCCATGCCCCTGCAGTGGAAGTGTAGAGTCTTAACCATTGGACTGCCAGGGAAGTTCCTATTTGATATTATTAAGCTATGGTTCATTCTTATTGTTGAGTGTAGCTTCCACCCATTTTTTAATTGGATTGTTTGATTTTTTGATATTGAGCTCCATGAGCTGTTTGTACATTTTGGAGACTAATTCTTTGTCTCTTGTTTCATTTGCAAATATTTTCTCCCATTCTGAGGGTTGTCTTTTTGTCTTGTTTATGGTTTCCTTTGCTGTGCAAAAGCTTTTAAGTTCAATGAAGTTCCATTTGTTTATTTTTGTTTTTATTTCTGTTACTCCAGGAGGTGGGTCAAAAAACATCTTGCTGTGGTTTATGTCAGAGTGTTTTTCCTATGTTTTCCTCTTAAGAGTTTTATAGTGTCTGGACTTACATTTAAGTCTTTAATCCATTTGAAGTTTATTTTTGCGTATGGTGTTAGGGAGTGTTCTAATGTCATTCTCTTACATGTAGCTGTCCAGTTTTCCCAGCACCACTTATTTGAAGAGACTGTCTTTTCTCCCTTGTATGTTCTTGCCTCCTTTGTCATAAATTAGGTGCCCATATGTGCGTAGGTTTAGCTCTGGGCATTCTGTCCTGTACCATTGATCTATATTTCTGTTTTTGTGCCAGTACCATACTGTCTTGATTACTGTGGCCTTGTGGTATAGTTTGAAGTTGGGGAGCCTGATTCCTCCAACTCCGTTTTTCTTTCCTAATATTGCTTTGGCTATTCAGGGTCTTTTGTGTTTCCATAAGAATCATAAAATTTTTTGTGCTAATTCAATGAAAAATGCCATTGGTAGTTTGATAGGGATTGCATTGAATCTGTAGATTGCTTTGGGTAGTATAGTCTTTTTCACAATACTGATTCTTCCAGTCTAAGAGCATGGTATATTTCTCCGTCTGTTTATGTCATCTTTGATTTCTTTCATCAGTGTTTTATAGTTTTCTGAGTACAAGTCTTTCACCTCCTTAGGCAGGTTTATTCCTTAGGCAGGTATTTTATTCTTTTTGTTGCAGTGGTAAATAGGAGTGTTTCCTTAATTTCTCTTTCTGATTTTTCATTGTTGGTGTATAGGAATGCCAGAGATTTCTGTGCATTAATTTTGTACCCTGCAACCGTACCATATTTATTGATTAGTTCTAGTAGTTTTCTGGTGGCATTTTTAGGATTTTCTATGTATAGTATCTTGTTATCAGCGAACAGTGACAGTTTTACTTCTTCTTTTCCAATTTGTATTCCTTTTATTTCTTTTTCTTCTCTGATTGCTGTGGCTAGGACTTCCAAAACTATGTTGAATAAGAGTGGCGAGAGTGGACATCCTTGTCTTCTTGCTGATCTTAGTGGAAATGCTTTCAGTTTTTCACCATTGAGTATGATGCCTGCTGTGGGTTTGTCATATATGGCTTTTATTATGTTGAGGTAGTTTCCCTCTATGCCCATTTCCTGGAGAGTTTTTATCATAAATGGGTGTTGAATTTGTCAAAAGCTTTTTCTGCATCTATTTAGATGATCACATGGTTTTTATTTCTTAATTTGTTAATGTGGTGTATCACATTGATTGATTTGCGTATATTGAAGAATCCTTGCATCCCTGGGATAAATCCCACTTGATCATGGTGTATGATCCTTTTAATGTGCTGTTGGATTCTGTTTGCTAGTATTTTGTTTAGGATTTTTGTATCTATGTTCATCAGTGATGTTGGTCTGTAATTTTCTTTTTTTGTGATATCTTTTTCTGGTTTTGGTATCAGGGTGACGATGGCTTCATAGAATGAATTTGGGAGTGTTTTTCCCTCTGCAATGTTTTGGAAGAGTTTGAAAAGGATCGGTGTTAACTCTTCTCTAAATGTTTGACAGAATTCACCTGTGAAGCCATCTGGTCCTGGACTTTTGTTTGTTGGAGGGTTTTAATTACGGTTTCATTTTCATTACTTGTGATAGGTCTGTTTATATTTTCTAATTCTTCCTGGTTCAGTCTTGGATAATTGTACCTTTCTAAGAATTTGTCCATTTTTTCGTGGTTGTCCATTTTATGGGCATATAGTTGTTTGTAGTAGTCTCTTATAATCCTTTGTATTTCTGTGGTGTCAGTTGTGATTTCTACTTTTTAAAATTATTATTAGTTTATATATTTTTGGCTGCGTTGGGTCTTCTTTGCTGTGCATAGGCTTTCTCTAGCTGCGGAGAGCGGGGGCTACACTTTGTTGTGGTGCGCGGGCTCCTCATTGTGGTGACTCCTCTTTTTGTGGAGCATGGGCTCTAGGCTTGTGGGCATTAGTAGTTGTGGCATGCGGCCTCAGTAGTTGTGGCTTGTGGGCTCAGTAGTTGTGGCTCGCAGGCTCTAGAGCACAGGCTCAGTAGTTGTAGCGCGTGGGCTTAGTTGGTCCGCAGCACGTGGGATCTTCCCGGACCAGGGCTCGAGCCCATGTCCCCTGCATTGGCAGGCGGATTCTTAAGCACTGCGCTACCAGGTAAGTCCCGATATCTCCTTCTTCATTTCTAATTTTATTGATTTGTGTCCTCTCCCTTTTTTTCTTGATGAGTCTCACTAAGGGTTTTTCAATTTTGTTTATCTTCTCAAAGAAACAGCTTGTAGTTTTATTGATCTTTGCTATTGTTTTCTTCATTTCTATTTCATTTATTTCTTCTCTGATCTTTTTGATTTCTTTCCTTTTCCTGACTTAGGGTTTTCTTTGTTCTTCTTTCTGAGGTTGTTTCAAGTGTAGGGTTATATGGTTTATTTTTCCTGTTTCTTGAAGTGAGATTGTATTGCTATAAACTTCCCTCTTAAAACTGCTTTTGCTGCATCCCATAGGTTTTGGGTTGTCGTGTTTTCATTGTCATTTGTTTCTATGCACTTTTTGATTTCATCTTTGATTTCTTCAGTGATCTCTTGGTTATTTAGTAGTGCACTGTTTAGCCTCCATGTATTTGTGTTTTTTACAGGTTTTTTCCTGTAATCGATTTCCAGTCTCATAGCATTGTGGTCAGAAAAGATGCGTGATACGATTTCAATTTTCTTAAATTTTCTGAGGCTTGATTTGTGACCCAAGATGTGATCTATCCTGGAGAATGTTCCATGTGCACCTCAGAAGAAAGTGTATTCTGCCACTTTTGGGTGGAATGTTATATAAATATCAATTAAATCTATCTGGTCTATTGTGTCATTTAAAGGTTGTGTTTCCTTATTTATTTTCTGTTTCGATGATCTGTCAATTGGTGTAAGTGAGGTGTTAAATTCCCTTCTATTATTGTGTTACTGTTGATTTCTCCTTTCATGGTTGTAGCATTTGCCTTATGTATTGAGGTGCTTCTATGTTGGGTGCATAAACATTTTTAATTGTTATATCTTCTTCTTAGATTGATCCTTTGATCATTATGTTGTATCCCTCCTTATCTCTTGTAACAGTCTTTATTTTAAAATAAAAAGTCTATTTTATCTGATACGAGTATTGCTGCTCCAGCTTTCTTTTTATTTCCATTTGCATGGAATATCTTTTTCCATCCCTTCACTTTCAGTCTGTATGTGTCCCTGGGTCTGAAGTGGGTCTCTTGTAGACAGCATATATATGGGTCTTGTTTTTGTATCTGTTCAGCCAGTCTATGTCTTTTGGTTGGGACATTTAATCCATTTACATTCAAGGTTATTATCTATATGTATGTTCTTATTACCATTTTCTTAATTGTTCTGGGTTTGTTTTTGTGGGTCTTTTTCTCCTCTGTGTTACCTGCCTTGAGAAGTTTCTTTAGCATTTGTTGTAAAGCTGGTTTGGTGGTGCTGAATTCTCTTAGCTTTTGCTTGTCTGAAAAGCTTTTGAGTTTTCCATCAAATATGAATGAGATCCTTGCTGAGTAGAGTAATCTTGGTTGTAGGTTTTCTCTTTCATCACTTTAAGTATATCCTGCCACTCCCTTCTGGCCTGCAGAGTTTCTGCTGAGAAATCAGCTGATAACCTTATGGGGATTCCTTTGTATGTTATTTTTTGTTTTTCCCTTGCTGCTTTTAATACTTTTTCTTTGAATTTAATTTTTGTTAGTTTGATTATGTGTCTTGGTGTGTTTTTCCTAGGGTTTATCCTGTATGGGACTCTCTGAGCTTCCTGAACTTGGGTGACTATTTCCTTCCAGATGTTAGGGACGTTTTTGACTATAATCTCTTCAAATATTTTCTCAGACCCTTTCTTTTTCTCTTCTTCTTCTGGGACCCCTATAATTTGAATGTTGGTGCATTTAGTGTTGTCCCAGAGGTCTCTGAGATTGTCTTCAATTCTTTTTATTCTTTTTCCTTTATTCTGCTCCTGAGCGGTTATTTCCACCATTTTGTCTTCCAGCTCACTTATTCCTTCTTCTGCCTCAGTTATTCTGTTCTTGATTCCTTCTAGTGTATTTTTCATTTCAGTTATTGTGCTGTTCATCTCTGTTTCTTCTTTAGTTCTTCTAGATCTTTGTTAAACATTTCTTGAATTTTCTCAATCCGTGCCTCCATTCTATTTCCAAGATTCTGGATCATCTTTACTATCATTACTCTGAATTCTTTTTTCAGGTAGACTGCCTATTTCCTCTTCATTTATTTGGTCTTGTAGGTTTTTACCTTGCTCCTTCATCTGTGACGTATTTTTATGCTGTCTCTCTTTTTTTTTTTTTTTAATGAGTGGGACTGTGTTCCTGTCTTACTGGTTGTTTGGCCTGAGGCTTCCAACACTGGAGTTTGTAGGCTATTGAGTAGAGCTGGGTCTTGGTGCTGAGATGAGGAGCTCCGTGAGACCTCAGTCTGATGAATATTCCCTGGGGTCTGAGGTTCTCTGTTAGTCCAGTGGTTTGGACTCGGAGCTCCCGCTGCAGGAGCTTCGGCCCGACACGTGGCTCGTGAACCAAGATCCTGCAAGCAGCATGGGGCAGCAGGAAAAAAAAATGCTAAGAATAACAGAGGAAACCAAGGGACACGTTAGAAAGAATATAAAAGTAAAAATATAGATGAATCAGCAACTAGAAGGTACAACAGTACCACAATAGTAAAAGAAAAGGAGGAGGGAAAGAAAGGGGTGGGGGAAGGACTTGGCTGTGGAGGGCAGGGCCTAAGCAAGGGTGAAGTTTGGGTGGTGGGTGGGGCCTATGCTTAGGACCCACAGGGCTGGAAAAGGCTGTGGGGGTGGGGCTTAGGCTTAATAGAACAGAAGGGGCCCAGGCGTGCCCCCCACCCCTGGCCTCAGAGGATGGGGGACCTCACCTGGGAGCCCAGCAGGCTTCCTGGGCTCAAGTGGGCACGGCAAATGCCCTCCTCTCCTCTCCTGCTCCTCCAGTCTAGGAGGCCCCCTACCGCCTGCCTCTCTTTTTCTCCCCTAGGCTTCTTTCCTATGCCCCCAAGGACCCACATGACCTGGAGCGGGCTTTGGAGGGCAGGGGATTGGCCTGGGAGCTCAGCAGCGTCCCTGGGCCCGAGCGGGCAGGGCAAACGCCCTCTGCTCCTCTCCTGCTCCTCCTGGAGGACCCCTCCCGCCTTCCTCTCCTGGTCTCCCCGGCCTCCCTCCTATGCCCCCAAGAACCCGTGTGGCATGGAGGGGTCAAGCACAGACTCTTAAAAAAAGGATAGTGTATACATTTCAAGATTTTTTTTTTTTTTGCGGTACACGGGCCTCTCACTGCTGCGGCCTCTCCCGTTGCGGAGCACAGGCTCCGGACGCGCAGGCTCAGCGGCCATGGCTCACGGGCCCAGCCGCTCCACGGCATGTGGGATCTTCCCGGACCGGGGCACGAACCCGTGTCCCCTGCATCGGCAGGTGGACTCTCAACCACTGCGCCACCAGGGAAGCCCTCAAGATTTTTTAATACCACATTATGCAGATCTGATATCATATTAGAAAAACATCATTTTTTAAATAGTAACAGGGACACTCCAGGTGTTTGTTGTTCATGAGTTGCTTCAAGAGAACATTTTTTTTCCTACTTGCTCTCCTTAGGAAAGTGAGAATTCTGTTTGTGTACCTACTGTCTGTCTGTCTGTCTATTTAGTGAATGAGTGAGTGAGTAGATGAGTGAAGGACCAAAGATAGGATATAGATGATTTCTTCTAAGTCTCCCTAGAACCTGCTATCAGAGACTTTAGTAAGCTCTATTTTATTATTGCTTTACCTTTTCGTTTTTTCACTACTCCGATACCTTGTGGGCAAAATTATTCTAAGCAGAGTATCTGGTAAATAGTACTCAGTAATTTTCACTGATTAAATAAATGAATGGCGTAATGGTAGAAACTGCTCAAATTTTACAGTGTCTTATACATAGTGGACATTTGGGAAATATTTTTAGAATTGAATAACATGAAAAATTTGAGGCTTGAGTTCTAGTCCAAGTGCCATTACTGCCCACTTGTGTCACTTTCATATCAGAGCCTTAGTTCTCCAAAATGAATGTTGGACAGATGTTTTCTGAAGTTGCTTCTGCCTGTTTTTAGATTTTGTATCTCGATGACTTTAAATACCAAATGAGTAAATATTAATTTAGAGAAGGGAAAAATTGTTATGGGGTGGTTAGGTTTGGAAAAGCTTAGTGTGGACAAGGTTAGTCCTGAATGGTGTTTAAAGTGATGGGACAGGGAGGGTGTTGGTTTAGAATTCAGGAGAAAAGGGGAGAAAATACTGAAAGGGTAAAATTTCATAAGTGAGATTACCAGGGTGGGAGTGTACAAAGTATATTTGGGATATAATGAGTAGATTAATCTTAATAGAATGGTGATGCTGTGTGAGAGAGCCATGGGAAGTTAGCTTGGAAATACAGGATGCAGACAGCCTAGAGAGCCTTAAATATTTGTTTGATTTTTATTCTTTAAGGGTGTTGATGAAAATAATCAATAAACAGTCTATAATAGGAATAGGAAAGAGGTTTATTTGAGCCAAACTGAGGACTATAGTCCAGAAGACAGTCTCTCAGATAACTCTGAGGAACTGCTCAAAGCACAGTTTTGTGTCTTGTCAGAACAGAGAATGTCAAACAAGTCGGGGATACATTCCTTCAACGTTTGAAAAAAACCAGATCAGCATGTACATAGCGAGTCAGTATGGCCTTGGCACCTGAGAAGGGAGTCTTATCGAAGGAGTACCAGCATTGGCGTCCCAGGAAGGGAGGCATTTAATCTTTATTTTTAATATGGCTGTTCTTTACACTTCTGGTCACCATGCCCTTTTCCTTTAATAATTAAAGCAGATGGACAGTGCAGGTTTGGTAAGCCACAAACAGTCTATTTTAGTTAGCAATAACATTTGAGTTAACTCATGTATAAGCCAGAATGACTTCCCCATACCTCAATATGTGAAATTTTTTTTTTTTTAACCCAGGGGTAAGGAGCTGTTGAAGTTTTATTTGCTTGCTTTTTAAGGAAGATAGCCAGCTGCACAAAGGGAAGCAAAGAAACCAGTTGCAAAGTCATTACAGGAATCTAGACAGGAGGTGACGGTGTCATGCGTGTGGTGGCGGCAGTGAAGATAGAGTGATGGGAAGGGAAATGGAGCTGATGTCACGCGGCCCTTGCTGTGGTGTCAGGCATTTTGCTAATACTTTTTATGTTACATCACTTTATCCTTATAACCACTCTGCGGGGTGAGCATACTACTTACCTACTGCTGCATGACACATTATTCCAAACGTAGGGGCTTAAAACAGCATTTATTAAATATTTATTACATGAATGTTTACATTTATTACATATATTAAACATTTATTATTTCACATTTTTAATGTGCCAGAAATCTGGATGTGGCGTAGCTAGGACCTCTGGCTTAGAGTCGCTCACAAGGCTGCAGGCATCTCAAGGCTTGACTGGGAAGGATCAGCCTCCTTGCTCACTTGTGTGGTTGATAGCAGGATTCAGTTCCTCACTGGTTGTTGGAGTTAGGCCTCCATTCCTGCCTTCCTTTCTTGCCATGTAGGCCTTTTCATAGAGCAGCTTCCTTCATCAGAGTGAGCGAGGGAGAGTGCCAGTGAGAGTGAGAGGAGGGGGGCGAGGAGGGAGGGAGAAAAGTGGGGTGTGTGTGAGTGAGAACATGAGCGTTAGCAGGATGGAAGCCACAGCCTGGTAACCTAATCACTTTTCTGTTTGTTGTTCCTTAGAAGCAAGTCACCAGATCCGTCCCACACTCAAGGGGAGGGGATTAAACATATTCTAGTGTGTAAAGTGATATGGAGAATAGCAGGAGATGAGGCTGGAGAGGTAGGCAGGGAGTGTGTAGCATGCGCTTTTTGACCCCAGGGGAGTAAAGCACATTTCATTTTGCAAGAGTGAAAAAGATCTATGATAAGTGTCCGTTTTGTTTTTTAAACTGCAAACTTTTACATTCCTCCTGGAAATGGAATTATCTTAAAGACGGGAAACAGATTGTGCTCATTTTGCTTTTGTTATGTCTGGGATATTTCTAGCCTCCCTTGCACATAGAAAAATCATTGTTAGTTTCACGCAATTTAACTTTATAACAAGATTCTGTTGCAAGACAGACATTTTGGAAAATGCCCCAGATAAACACTATCTCTGCATAGCTACTGAGAGAACTGCTATCACCATAAAAGAAAAGTAGGGGAAAGTGATTCTTGCACTGGAAGATTTTCAAAGCAGCAGTTATGCTTTCATCAGTTAGTTTGCTTCCTTCAAAATCCACCCACCCACTCCTACCAGTATTCTGTCACCATCTAGACAGAAGTATTAATCATTAAAAAAGAGAATTAGAATTCCTTTCCCTTTTCTTTCCTGGTTGTTGGCTAAAGAAGTGACATCTCAGGCATGTATTCTTAAAGATGCCCAAGAAACAAGTCATCGGTACTTAAGCCCAGGTTCACCCTCATACAACCAGTTTACTAGTCAATGAAAAATCCCAATTTAGTATGATAAGAAGTATGAACTAAGTTTAAAAACCCTTTTTTACTTTTCACAAATATCTTAATAAATGTGAGTGCTATGGCTGGGGACAACCTGAAGAAATAGAACTAGTGTTGGCCTTTACCTTTTAAAGTTTTTGTTTGCACAGATAGAACCGCATATGGGTGGTTGGGTGTCTTGTGGACATCTCAAACTTAACACTTCCAAAACTGAATTTCTGATTTCTCCTTCAGAATCTTCTTTTACTAGTTCCCTAAAAATACTCATGGGAATGAGTATGGACCACCATCCATTCATTTTTTTCAAGCCAGAAATCTGGAAGTTGTCCTTGATTCCCACTCCCCCTTTTCACTTCTTACCTCCAATCTATCAGAAAGTTCTACCTCTAAATAAACAATGATTTTTGCCTCTCTCTCTCCATTTCCAATGTCACCACGGCAGTCCGGATTGCCACCATTTGTTTGCCTGGATTTCTGACATGGCCTCTTAACTGGTGTCCTGCTCCACTTTGGTTCTCTTCCACACTGTCATCCCCCTCATCCCCCATCATTGAGAGCTTCCTCTTGTTTTTAAAATACAATCCAAACTCCTGACATTGGCCTGCCAAGCCCCTTATGATCCAGTCACTGCCTACTTCCCCAGCCTTAAAATGATCACTGTGTTTTTGTCACATTGGCCTTTGCTCATCCTAATGAACACTCACTTCATTCGTGCCTCAGGATCTTTTTTTTTTTGTAAGCGAGAGAAAAACTTATTAATTGCAGCAAGTAGGGAGAACACCGGGGATCTTTCCCAAAGCAGTGTCTCTCAGGAGCTTTGTGTTTACTTCCCTTCTGCCTAGAATGTTGCCCCAACCATTGCCCCTGGCCCATTCCTCATTCCTTTCATAAAACCTAATTGTTCTTCAGATCCCACCCTAAATATCACCCTCTTGAAGGCTTCCTTGGTCACCCTGTATAGGTAGAAATCCTCTGTTATTTTCTATCATAATACCTATACAGTGCCCTTTCTTGCAGTTTTAAAATTACATATATGTTTCCTTTTGTCTTATTTATTTGCTTGTTAGTTTATTGTCTATACTCACCTCGAGGATGTCAACTTCATGAGGACCAGAGCCCTGTCTTATTCATTGTTTCCCCAGGACCTAGCCTAGTGCCTCCCACAGAGCAGGTGCTGAATAATTATTGCATGTATGAAAGTGCCCGAAAGTAAAGAACTGGTTGAAACTGGTTTGGTAAAAATTTTGAGATTTAACACCAAAACGTCTTTTTTTAATAGAAGTGTAGTTGATTTACAATGTTTAACACCAAACTTTAAAGTATACTTCAGATAGGTGTTATTTTTTACATGCTTCAGCTTAGAGAACAACCACTGCAATATGAAATAAAATCCCGTCTTCCTCCAAACTTGTTTGTCTGGCTAACTTTATCTTCGTGGGGATTTTCCATTTCCATTTGTGGGTAAAATTTGTCTTAGTCCTCAACTACTAATTTAAGCACAGATAAGCTAGAATTCTGAATCACGGGTCTTTTAGTAAATTGCTGTCCTTATGACCACACCATCATTTGTTAGCAGCGCTCACTCAGGGGCTCACTAAGGTACTCCCTTTATGGCAGGACAGACAATGAAGATTGGTGGGTAGTTCCTGTCCCAGCTTGTGGAGAGTGGATTTACCCCAGGCAGAGAGGCCTCAGCTGGTCTTGCAAAGAATGCCTTTTATCATTCCATCTGTTTAGCCCCTAGGAGCAGGGTTCCTTGTAGAGTGTAGATCTAACAGATCGGTGGCAACACTGAGGCAATATGTGTTTTTCAGCAAACTAGGGCTCAATTTGTTGCCATAATAACTTTCAGTAATTCCCAAAGAACTAGGGGGAACGTCAAGGTTCCTTTCTTGAAGGAGAAAACTGTTTAGAAAAGAAAAAATGCAGCCTAACCAGGTGTGGGGTGTGACGTCTTCCACCTTCGTTTGAAGTTGTGTTGATGTCTGTGTAGTTAACTAACAAGTTTTTGGCGTTTATTGGCTTATTGTAAATTAGCATTATGTCAGTCACAATGTGTCCAGTATCTCAGTCATCAGGCCCTTTAAGGTAGGAGTCAGCTCCAGTTTACTAAAAGGAATCTGGGGTTTCAGTAGATTGAGAGCTGGGATTTGAACCTAGGTTTGTGTGGCTTAAAAAAAAAAAAAAGAAAAAAGAAAAAAACCCCGACTCAACAATTATAATAACTATTTCAAAAAATATCCCAAGCTTTTTAAATATGCTTTGTCTACACATTTTATTTTCGCCAAAGTCTTTTTGAGTTTGTTGGACTCAAGCATCTGAGTCTGAAGTTATTTTTACATATAGGTTATATATGTATGCATCGATAAATAAGCAGGTATTTTTGCATATGTTACATTATTTCCCAGTTATATTAGCTATATACATTTAACTTTATCTATATATGGATATAACTTACATAAAAGCAGGGTGGGATGGTACATATGTCCTGGTTTCACTGCTGTGCCACATTCAGAGAAATACAGCCCAGCAATCAGAATTAAAATAATTCTGATATTCACTTGTATCTCTTGAACGACATTGCCAGAACTGGTTTGTAACCAAGAGTAGTGCTTGGGAAACGCCTTGCCTCTCCTTTCAGTCCACAGAGGCTCCAAAGCTTCTTTCTATCTCAGCCCACACAATACTCAACCCAAACTTTGCCTTTGCTTCCTCTTCTCCCACCCTCTCCCTTGTCCCAGCTCTCTATTATGTAGAATAATTTAACCCCTTTACTCATTATTTAGATTCTTTACGAGAGAGCCTAGGAGCTGACCCAGAAAGCCAGAAGACATTCTACTTAGAATCCTGAGGGGTGGAGGTGAAGGTGGGGCTGGAGGGAGAAAGACGGTGAAAAGTCAGACATTAGCCATTTCTTACAACAGTTACAAATGAGAAATTTTAGTCCTTGTTAGGGCACCATTTTATTTGTATATATTTATATTATATATATATATATATATATATATAGTATTGAAATGCTTGGCTTACTTGTACATCAGTGTATCGTTCGTGGTGCCTTTTTAAAGCATTAAATAATTATATAGTGTTTAACTTTGTGCCAGGTGCTGTTCTGGGTGCTTTATATATATTAACTGATTTAATTTCTACAACAGCCAATAGGTAGCTACTATTTTTCTCCCTATTTTACAAATGAAGAAACCAAGGTACACAGAAGTTAAGTAACTTATACGAGGTCTTATACCTTATAAGGTAACTTATAAGGGGTAAAATAAAATGAAATTGAACCCTGCAGTCTGGCTTCAGAATTTATCCTTTAAGACAATTGCCAAAACTACCTCTCATGAAATAATAAAGTTTACTGAAAGTTTTCAACACTTACTTTAAAAAATAACTTGGGGGTTGATAGACCATAAGATACTGTCTACATTTTCTCCCTGTTCTGAGTCTTTTTCTTGCTCTGAATGGTCGGTATTGTAGTTGGACTACAATACCAGGTATTGTGTTGACCAGGTCTGGAACCTTTCTGGTGTGTGAAAAATCTTTGAGGTAACGGGATTTGGAAGACATTAATTTTCTTTTCTACTTTCTCAGAATGAATTATCACTTCCCTTACAATGGGTAGGCAGTTGCTGTTTCTGACACAGAATAGGAATGCATTGAATTTACAAAACACGAAGCTGCAAACAAGAAAACCCACAAGTGGAAGAACAAGATTGGGCAAGGGAGTATGGGAGCGATAAATAGTCTGTCTCTTGTCTGTGCATGAGGTGCATGCAGCCTGTGGGCTTCCTTGCCATTGCTTGTATGCCTTTTTTTTTTGTTTTGGTCTATCACTTCCCATTAGTCAAGATCAGGATTAGCTGTCCCTGAGACTGTGAAGCTACATACTTCTTTAGCCCTTTACTCTTCTTCTGCTACTCACTGCGCTTGCCACTTACTGATTCACTTAAGGAGTGACCAAGGATGGCAAATATTTGGAGCCTGTTCTGCTTCAATTCCTGCCTCCTGAGCCCAAGGAAGATATCACTAATTGAATATGAAGTATTTTTGAACCTGGATTTTGCTTCGGAATCCTTCTCAACAGTGCCCTTAGGGTGTCCTGGTTAAAGTGCAGGCTCTAAAGTGGTACAGACCACTCTTCAAAACCCACTAGCTTCACTGTGTATACACTGATTGACTTTGGGCAAATTATTTCTCTCTCTCTGCCTGAGTGTCATCCTCTGTAAAATGGCTATATCTCATAGGGTTGTTGTGAGGATTAAGTGAGATGACGCCTATAAAGTGCTGAGTATAGCGCCTGGCAGATACCTATAGTGGCTACCAAGTGACATCACAGAAAATTGCGGAGTCAGGAGTGCCAAGCATTGGTCCCTCCACTGAAGCAGCCATTAAACTGGCAAAATCTGTCAGGGTCAACTTGTTCCGAACTCTAGACTCTAATAAAAAAAAAAAAAACTTGTAGTTGTTAGGGGAATGCTTAATGAGGAAAGAGGCTGCTAAATTTTGACATACATGAAAATCTGTCAGGTCACTGGCTGACCACTGAGAGAACAGAAGAGAGACTTCAGTGACCACTTTCAACGAGGAACGCAGTCGTTGCAAAACTAGTTTAGAAAAGTTACTAGACAAATGGATGATTGCAGCCCTCAACAAGCAACAACAGCATACCCTGATGAGAAGGGAGAATATGATTTCCAGAGTCACCATTACAATATTGAAAATGTTAAGTTTTCAACAAAAATTAGACATACAAAATAGGAAAGTATGGCCTATTCACAGGGAGAAAGAAGAAATTGACAGAAACTGTCCCTGAGGAAGGCCAGCTGCAAGTTGGCATCCAGTCACTGAATGTTGGCATACTGGAATTTAGCATAACTATTAAAACGCAGTTGCTTATTACGGGAAATACCATACTTACTTTTGGTTTATATTGTATTATGTATTATGTATTGTATTATGTATATTATGAGTATTATAAATATTTTGCCCATTTCTCTTAGTGGAAGTTACCATTAGGGGAAAAATGACCAGTTTGCACCTGAGAAAAATTAAAATTGAGAAAATTTTACTTTTATATCTGGCCTTAAAATATACACACTCTCACCATCCCACTGATTTAAAAAAAAATTTTTATTGGAGTATAGTTGATTTACAATGTTATGTTAGTTTCAGGTGTACGGCAAAGTGAATCAGTTTTACATATACATATATCCACTCTTTTTTAGATTCTTTTCCCATATAGGCCATTACAGAGCATTGAGTAGTGTTCCCTGTGCTATACAGTAGGTCCTTATTAGTTACCTATTTTATATCCATTGATTTTTAAATGCTCACATAAATGAATAAAATTAGATGACATTTTCTGTATTTTAAGTTAATCACTCATTAAAGACATATTTGAATTTAACACATTCATTATTCTTGCTTGAAGCATAGCGTATTTGGTATGACAGAAAATAATGCCTTTATACCATAATCTTTCCCTATCCTTGGCTACTCAGACATGGTACATTCTTATTTTCTTTCCCTTCAAATACTACTGGCGTTGCATCTAAACAAAAGTTTAGACTGACTGCGGAATTGGCTGTCAACATGTTAAATTAAGAGCCAGAATTCCAAGTTACACCCAGACCAGGTTACAAAAAGCCTAATTTGTGTCCTGAGAGATCCAGTTGAACAGCAGTGAGCAGACTGGCTACCCTCCACTAAGTGACCCTCAGGTCTCCATTTGGGTCTGAAGCAGTGGCAGTAGAGTTGTACCCTGAGAACGCAGAGTCTTCATTCACACAGGTCAGAGCCCTGTCTTGGGACTGAACATAGAAGGATGCAGTGGAGGCAGAAGCAATTGTTCCCCCAGCTTCCTTCTAGAAGAGGAGTTTGCTGGTGAGAAAGACGAGCAGGATCTGAATGGCATCTCTCATGGGGCTGAGGAAGGCTCTGTTGGCCAAGCTTTTGGCTGTGGTTTGGGTTGTGGTTAATTTATGGGTTGTGGTTATTTTGTGGATTGTGGTTAGTTCCTGGGCCGGGGTTGTGGTTAGTTTGTGGGTCAGGGTTGTGGTTAGTTTGTGGGTCGGGGTTGTGGCTAGTTTGTGAGTCAGGGTTGTGGTTAGTTTGTGGGTCGGGGTTGTGGCTAGTTTGTGGGTCGGGGTTGTGGTTGGTTTGTGGGTCGGGGTTGTGGCTAGTTTGTGGGTCGGGGTTGTGTTTAGTTTGTGGATCGGGCTTGTGTTTAGTTTGTGGGTTGGGGTTGTGGTTAGCTTGTGGGTTGGGATTGGGGTTGTGGCTGTGGTTGGCTTGATTGTGGAGATCTTGGTGGTCAAGTCTGAGGTTGTCCCTGGAAAAAAAAATGGCATCAGGATCTCTTTTGGGTGGCGAGTAGGCACTAGAGAAACGAGGCTAATGTGATGGAATGCTGGAGCCAGAGTTCATGGGCAGAATTCAGTGAACACTTCACAAGGGCCAAGTGTATTTAGAGGAGGGGAAATTAGGGGTACAGAATGTTAACAAAAAATAAGAAACACTCTGACCTTAAGACCTATGGAAGAAGGAATTTATACTGAACTTACATAACTATTGAATTTGCTGTTGGGAAGGTAGTCTGCCTTCAAATGTCCTCATGTCCTTAATATTATATTTGCTCAATCAGTGCAAATATGATCCAGAGTGGTACAATTTTATTTTATTATTTTTGCTAATTTCAAAGTTTCCATGTAAAGGTTATAAGAACTAGACACCATCCAGACTTGAGGATGGCTGACTCGGCTTTAAAGGAAGTGGAAGGAGGCCCTGTCCAAATGCTTGAATCCCTTTTTGTGGTGTCTGAGGCATTGGTCATTTTCACAGGCATTGATCTGACCACACGTTGGTTCTCTGAGGTTGCTTTGCAGAGAAGCAGAGAAAGCCAGGCCTACACCCCTGGGCGGTTGTCTGATCCTGAAAAACTGGAGCTTGGCAATGATACTTCCAAGGATCTGAGTGAACCACAGAGGGGACTATAAGGACGAAGAAGGGAAATGCAAAGCAGTTTGCGCAGACCTGTACATTCTGCCCACTTGCAGGGTGCCTTCCAGCTCTGTGGCATTGTCTTATCTCATTTAGCATTTCCTCAGGGCAAATGTTTCTCTAGGACACCACTGAGCCCAAAGTCTGAACAGAACCGCTTTCTTCTCCTTTTTTAAAATCTGGATTTTATTAGCATGGAGCTAAGGAGTCCTGACTAGAGACAAACTTTTTTTTTTTTTCCTTTCCTAGCATGTATACGAGTGTTCATTTCAAAAATGTCCTGGAGAAAGAAAATAACATCCCAAACTTTTCACAGAGGGGAAACCACCAAGGAAACAGTTAAGGCTTTCATATAATAGTTTCATTAGGCATAATCACTTTAATATTGGTTGTTGAAGATAGATATGCCTTTGATCACATTTGCAATGCTTGACTGACCCGAAAATGGGCAGCGTACTAGATGCATTTCAGTGTTTGGGGGCTCACGAGGAAGACCTGTTATCTGGACACTGAGAAAGACTAATATTACTTGTTCTTGGTTGAAGCTTGTATTTAAAAACTTCATTTAAAAAAAAAGATTGTCTTTCTAGTTTTAAAGTAAGTTTAAGAAAAGTCGAGAAAAGTATAAGATGTGGAATTTGAGTCCTCGTTTTGCCATTTACTTTCTGTGTGGCCTTGGGCAAATTACCTATCTTTTCTGAACCTCAGTTTCTTGAATTTGTTTTTGCTTGCGAGAGAGAGATAAGAGAGAAGGAAGGGTGCAGAGAAGGGAGAAGGGCAGGGAGCCTCAGAATGGTTTGACGTTGAGGACTACAGCCTGGGAAAGGCCAGTGGAAATTCCTGGTGGTTGTGCTGGAGGCCAGAGGCCACTCTGAGAACTAATGAAATTATTGGTTTTCTATGCTATCAACCCTGCTTTGTGCAAATCTCCCTTCTCATCCCTTAAACCCTTTGGTAAAGTCTGCTATACCAATGAAGGCTCTGTGTGAGGTGGTATTCTTGTGAAAATTGAGGAAGGAACCAACTTCCATATCCATGTCTCTGTGGTGTTGAATGGAAACAGCTCTTAAGGAAGCCGGCGTCTGGAGCCACAAGTGACCATGAGAATCGAAGGCCCCTTGGAATTGGCTTTTGTTTTCCACAGGGCACAGGATAAGGGGTTGAGCTAATCTTATGTAGACCTCAGGGTGCTGGGAGACTCAACTGGTACCTGGGTAACGCATGATTAGAAGACTTTTTTCTGGGTACCCACAAGATAATTTTCCGGGCCAATGGATTTCACTGCCAGATATGTAAATAGACTGCAGAGGAACTTACCATTTCTTCTCAGTATCTTAAAAGAAACTCTAGCCACCTTGTGCAAATCGACTGTGAAGACTCTGTGGAGGGAAAATTGATGAGAGATAATGGTGGGGAATTCACAAGCTCAGCTCACATTACTGCCTTCCCAGGGGATCCCAACTTCTTAGTTTCTTTTGTGCTTAAATTCTTTACAGCACAAGTAGCAGATCATTCAGTACTGGTCTGCTGTATACTGTCTTGACCAAGATCTTCCACAATTTTGCTCCAGACAAGATCATGTCCATCCCTCTCCCCCACCAACACCAGCACCCTGGATTCCCCACAGGCTGGTATACACGGCTGGTCTTTGTTCAGGCTAGTCTTTCTGCTTGTAATACCAGTCCCGGGCACATCTGCCCACAGACTCGACAGTAGCCTCTATGAAATTGTTTCTCCTGGTTGTCATGGACCCAGACAGAGCTCCATCAGAGAGACATGCATGCCCCTCTACTACACTGCCTTGCTGTGAGCCTCTCCCCCGACTGGAGGGCCAGCTCTTCGAGGGCAAGTTCTTTTGTCAACAACGCCTGACACGTAGCGTCATAGGTGCTTAATGTTCATTAAATGACCTGTACAGCTTGGTCTGTTGTTCTGATATCATTGGGTCCATTATTATATCAGTCTCTTGTTCATACATTGAACAATTAATGAGAGTGAAGTACATGCCAGTCACTGTGCTTACTGCTGAGGGAACAGTGGTGAACACAGCAGGCGTGGTTCTTACCCTGGAGACTTTAACCGAATAGTCAACTGACAAATAAGTGATTGCAACGAAGCAGTGGCAGTGATGAGAGTGAGTAAACAGGGAGCGGAACTTGATCTGGGGGTTCAGGGAGTGCTTTCTGAGGAAGTGCTGTGTAACCTCAATAATTATTTCTGTATAGGCCCTGCCTCCCAACCCACACTGTAAAGTTCGGTGGGCAGGAACCTCTTCATGTTGCCTTTTGTGCGCTACTCAGCGTAGTGGGCTTCCCCCATCATATGTGCTGCTCCCCTCCCCTTGTCAGCCTCGCTGATCAAGGCTGCGTGTGTACATCGTAAACAAGCAGAGAGGCCAGTGCATCACAGCAGGTGCGAGTGAAGAGGGGTCTGGAGACCGCACTGTTGGTGAGAATGTGCTGTTTCCATTGAAGATTGTCACCACCATTTGGTGTTTTATCTGTTGTTGCATGGAGTGTGGAGGCCTTAAGGAGGTGAGATGAAAGGAAAACCATTGCCTCATTAGCCCTGGCCGGCTTCTAAGGAGCTGCTGTCATCGTGAGGCTGGGTTGTAGCACCTCCCTTTGGATTTTAGTCTTGCAGGTCGCTCTGTGGGCATAATAGCACCTCCTCCAGAGCCAGCTAGGTCCAACCAAGCCTGGGCATGGCTGGAGAGGCTGGAGTGACTTGGCAGCATCACCATCACCGCTGTCTACAGAGACTTAGTGGCAGTTCATAGTGGACATGGCCTGATGGTCAGACCTGCCCTTTCAGTACAAAATGGCAGTCTGAAAGTGTAAGGACCTCTCAACATTTGGTTCTTAAAGTGAACTTGAAAATAAATCCCTAGCTGGGAGGGAAGTTTTTTGTTAGAGTCCCCAGGTGGCCTCACCTCAGAATCTGAGTGTGTCCATTTTGTGCAACAGGAGGAAGCCGGTTTTACTGTACAATCATCACACTTTCTGCCAGCAAGGCATTTCCAAAATGAATCTATGTTTTAAAAAATGATTCTCTGTGTCATGGTGAAACCGAGTCTCCCTAAAACTGAGATCCCCTGCTGAGTTTATGATTAACCACTCTCAAAAACTTTATTCTCTTTCTTGTCCCAGTCCCCACCCCCATTCCCCTTAGGATTGAAGAGTATCAAAGAAACGGGGGGACTGAAACCAAGCAGGACCCTGGGGGCCCGCCCTAGTACAAAAGCCACTCTGTGTCCCCCCATTTCTTGTTTGTAGAAAAAGGCTTTAGTCTCCTAGACCCTCCTCGAGTTCCAAAGAGCAGACTTAAGCAGTTACTAATTAGGGAAGTGAGGGAATGCAGAAACAAAGGAAAGCAGTCAAGAAATAATACTTCAGTGATAAAACAGAGTCCTAGTTCTCCTCAAGGGATACATATAACAATCTGACACATATCTTTGAGTTGTTCTGCAGAAACTAAGACCCCTGCCCAAGTGGAGGATGGTGACTACATGGTGACCACAAGCACGTAGACCCCAGACTGATTGGAATCAGAAGGTTGATGATTCAGACTCCTGAAGCATCACCCTGTTACCTCACCACCACCAACCAATCAGAAGAAAGTCATGCCCCCTGAAAACTTCACCCCAAATGTGGCCTTTAAAAGCCCTTCCCTGAAAGCCATTGGGGAGGCCGGGTCTTCTGTGCATGAGCCACCTGTTCTCCTTGCTTGGTGCCTGCAATAAACGCTGCACTTTCCTTCACCACAACCCGGAGTCAGTAAATTGTCTCTGCTGTTTGGCAGGCGAGTGGACCCAAGTTCAGTTTGGTAACAATGGGGACTGAGTACCCCTCCTCCAGGCTCTTGGCTACTGGCAGCTTCTCTGCACCCCCAGTTTAGCAAGGCCTCCTGGAGGACTGCCCTGGGGGTTGGCAGAGAGGGGAACACTCAGGTGGCCAGATGGTTTCAAGAGGAGTGTCTTTATTTTTAACTGTTTGCTGCTGCTGCCCCCAACCCTGCCTGGCTCTGGAGTACTGTCTGCCCCAGACTAATAGGAATGAATTGGGTGGGAGTAGGAGGGAATATAGAGAATTTGAAGCAAACTGGGTGCCAGGATTCTTTGCTTGACCAAACTTTAGTCAGGCTCTGGAACCTTCTCCTAGGCCCATCTGTGTACTTCCTTATAAAATCCAGTTTTAGCCAGAATCCTCATAAGTCGGTTTAGCAAGAACCTTCCACCCTTGATATCTGATCACCTTTATTATCTGATTGAATTCCTCATCCTTTACTATCCCCCAGGTGATATCGGTTCAGCCTTGGCCTCCCTTAAGCAAGAATCCTGTTAGGTCAGTTTAGCCAGAGCCCCCTTACAGGTCTTGATGTTTCCTCTTAGTGATTTTCCATCCACTGAGCCCTCACCCTGTTCCTGGGCTGTAAATTCCCACTTGCCCATGTTGTATTCAGAGTTGAGACTTGTTCCATACGGAGGTCTCTTTTCTCTTATTGTGATAGTCCTGAATACAATCTGTTTTTGTTCATTCATTCATTAGTTTTGCTTTAACTACTATCCAGCTCTGGTTTTCTTTAACACCAATTCTTTCTGTTTATGTTGAGCATACCTGGTGTGTGTGTGTGTGTGATGTATAAACTTCTACAGATAAAGGTAGGACAAAGAATGGTGAGGCAGAAAAGGAGTACAGCTACTGAATTATCCACATCATATCTGGATTGCATTTTGAGTCCTCTAAAGTCAGTATAAAACTGTACAAACATAATATGAAATTGTAAAAGCCCAAAGCAAATCATATATGGATAGGTTCTTACTGTAGCTCGACTGTAGTTATGTTCATGGAACTAGGAGATACCCATTTTGCCTCGAAGAACTTGCTGTATCGGCTCTTCATGTGGTACAAGACGCTGCTGCTGCAATACTTGTCAGCTTTTTGCCAGGAGCCAATGAGTGAGTTGTCCTGGTCTATTGCTCGCAGGATCACAGAGGTAATATTTTTATTCACAGGAACTGACACTAGGAGGAAATGAGAAGGAAACAATCAGCCGTCTGTGCAGTAAGACAAGAGATGGGGGTGATGAAATCAAAATTAAGTGTGAAAAAAGAAAGTTACAAGTAGTATGTAAATATAGTGTGGTCCCATTTTTGTGAAATAAGGTGAAAAAAGTCCGGAAGGAAATACATGAAGATATTAACTATGAGGATTTCTTGGTTGTGGGGTTATAGATGGTTTTTATTTTCTTCCTAGTTCTTCTTTGTGTTTTCCAAGTTTTCTACAGGAAAAGGTGAACAAAAGAAGACCTGTACTCTGGCCCTGGTTTTGCTACGTATCAGGGATGAGGTCCTGGCTGACTTTTAACCTCTTGAGCCCTGTTCCTTTCTGCCAGATGAGAGTTCTGCCCTTCTCTCAGGAGGAATGCAGTGTGGGGAGAGAAGGGGTGGATGCATGTGAAAGGGTCAAGCGGACCTCCTGGGAAGTGCTTCCAGAAGTAAGGAACTGTTACTGCCAAGTCAAAGCAAAGCCTATTTCCTGGTTCCAGAAATGCTGATGTTCTTGGTCTTTGTTGTTGAGAGTGAGGGAAGGGGGGGCCTCTGAGACCCAGAGGCCCTAATCCAGGTACCTAGTCCAAGTACCTGCCAAAGCCCCAATCCAAGTACCTCTAAGTAAGCACTTAGGGTTCCGTGACCTCCTCCACTCAGGTGAGTCTCACCTGTTGACCTAGCCCAGCGTGTGCCCACAGGGACCCCACTGACACTTGTTAATTCCACCTGTTATTTTCAGCCTTCTGATGTGTAATAGGGAGGGAATTTCAAGAGACTATTTCAGTTTGTCCGTTTCCTCCCTTAGAAGATCCCTTCTGAACAAATTTCTCAATGCTAGGGTCCTCTCAGCCACCCCAACTTATTTTAAAGGCTTCTCCTTTACAAAATAAAGAAAATTGATCTTGCAGCACAATAGGATTAGACAGTCCTGGATCTGAATCCTAGCCCTAACATTTAAGACCAAGTCACTTCCCCTCCGATCCTTGGTTTCTTTCCTGTTCATCATTCACTCCACAAATATTTATTGAATGCCCGCTTTGCACTAGGGTTGGTTCTAGGTCTGAGGATAATGACATTATCTCTCATTGTATGGAGATCATGATACCTTATCTTGAAAGGTTCCTGGGAGACTGAAGAGAAGAATGTAAAGACTTTAATACTGGTGGGTGTTGGATAAGTTGCCATTGTTATTCTTAGCACGAAACATTTCTCTGTTCTGTTTGTTTTTGCCAGTCAAGGTTGCTGAGCCAGATCCCCCCGCCCTGAGTTGCTCAGCGAGAACCTGACATTTGTCCTAGATGTGTGTGCATGGTGCTAAGGTGGATGGTGATGAGTGACGGTGTCATCCAGTCATCAAGCCTGTCAGCTCTCCCCTGGGCTTGCCTTTGTCCTTTCTTCTGTTTTCCACCCCACTCTCTGGCTTAAATCTGCCTTTCGTCCCTCCTAGTTATCTGTATTATCCAGATTCCTGGCCTCCCTCAGGCTTCAGACTGATCAGACTTCCACACTCAACACTTCCATCAGGACACACACCTGTCCAAAACCTTCAAAGTGCTCTTCTAGAGCCTCTAAACGTTTCTGGTTTTATATTTCTGCTTCTGTTGCTTGCAGGACCCAGTGCATGGCTCTTATGATCCTCATAAGAAGTACATGACACGTAGTAGGCATTCAGTGAGCCTTAGTTCCTCTTCTCCTTTCTCTCTGCTCTACCCGGTGCCTCTGTAAATGCTGTGTTGTCCCTCTCATCCAGCACGTTCCCTTTCAAGGGGTCTTACGGATCATCTTTTGATTCTTCTTTCTTCTGTCTTCCTACTTTCACATGGCTCCTCTGCCACCCCCACCTCCAACCCCGCACCCCTTGCATCTTCACAAGATAGGTTTCTTTTTTTTCCATTTCAACAGCAAAATTCTTCACCTCGTGATGTGTTACCTTAAGTCAGAGGTATGAGACCTGACCATCCAGGTCCTGCTCTGTATACAAGGTCACACACATGCCCTCCTGGTCCTCATCTTGAAGCACAAGATTACCCTCCCTGCCCTGTTTAGGACAAGATCTGCTGCCTGAGGGAGTGGGACATAGGGAGACCCACCACAGCTGAGGCACTTAGTGACAGTCCCCAAGAAAAAATAGAAAAAAGGACTAGCCAGGATGAGTGTGTGAAGGCAGGCCATAGTCATTCTCCTGCTGAAGCCTGGAATCTGTAGAGCATGGGTATAGATATCACCCTGGTGTTCTGTGCAAAATTTGGTTAGAGTTCTAAGAGAGGCAGGATAACATGGTAGATGAGTCAGGCTCTGAAGCTGGACGCCTTGGCTAGACAAAGCAGGACAAATCTTGGCTATTATTTAGGTTCAAATGTTAGCTGTGCAACCTACTAGTGACCTTGGGTAAAACTTTAATTTTCCTGTGCTTCAGTTCTCATCTGTAAAATGGGGAAGATAATAGCATTTACCCTTAGAACAGTACTCAGCACACAGTATGACGTCTTAGCTCTCATTACCTTAACTGAGAGGCGTATAGTCTAGTGGTTAAGAGCAGGGTCTCTGAAGCTAGAATGCTTGGGTTCATGTCCCAGGTCCATCATTTAAGCAGCTCTGTGACCTGAGCAAGTCACTAGCATCTCTACCTCTGTTTTCTCATTGACACACAGGAAATGACAACAGTATCTACCTAGTAGGTCATTGTGAGGACTAAATACATTAGTACATGTAAACAGCCATATTAAATTTGTTGTTATTATGAAAGTTATTCGAGAGCACTTGCCTTGACTTGTAGGTTTGACTGATCCCAAAAGGGATGTCTGTAAAATATTTCTAGGCACCTCAAAGAAAAGCACTGGATTAGGAATGAAAAGACCAAGATTCAAGAGGCAGTTCTGCCACTTATTAGTTGTGAGACCCTGAGCAAGTCATTTAACTTCTCTCAGCTTCAGGCTCCTCATTTATCAGGTGGGATAGTAATACTTTCCCTGTCTAGCTCACTAGATTTTCCACCCACAGACTAAAAGTGAACAGCGTCTCCTGGAGTTGTGCCGTATACAATCATTCATGGTGGCATTGTTTCATCAAGTGGATGGAAAAAGACTACAAACTGTGGTGCAATTTTTAATCCCTTAAAATAATAAAAATGCCCCCCCAATACAGACTGTTTTAAGTAAAAAAAAAAAAAAAGCCCAAATTATTTAAGTGAGAGGACTTGCCGCAGTTGTGCTCTTGCTGGGACTCGGTTAACCTGAGTGTTGGGATGTAATGACTCCCATGGCTCAGGTTCACACAGGGGACATGCAGAAATAGGAAATAGTCCCACCCAACCCATCCTCTCACATGTTCTCATTCTCCCTCTTTCTGCCTCTGTGTCCCAGACGGGTCAAAAACACATGTTTTGTTTGTGTCATTGAGAGCAGGGATGGAGGGGTATGTTCTGCAATTCCAGTTTTATCTACCCTCAGAAAACAGAGGACAGCAGAGAGAATGGCTTCTACTTACCTGTGTAGACTGTATTGCTTTTATAGACGTTTGGGTTGGCATGGATTCCTGAGTAAGTGGCGACAATAACCTTATTGAAGAGCATGCAGTTGCCATTGTGACTTATGCAGCTGGCAGGAGAACACAGCAGTCCAAGGCACAGAAACAGCCCCAGTGGCAGCAGCAGGGACCCGAGGATTGCCATGGTCTTGATCTGTTTGGAAACTACTGGGCCTGAAACTGGGTAAGAGCTACAACTCACCTGTTTATATGCTCTGGGGCTGGAACTTCTGGGTGAGGTCATACATGCAAATCTCCTGCCCACTCCTCCCTAAGATGAACGGGCTTCTGGAATTTGGCCCAAGATATCACCAGGAATGAATCTCCTTGTATCTGTCACCATGACCCTTTGCGAATTCCAGTTTTGCTCATGAAGGGGAATGTACTGATCGTGGTTTTATTTTGCCTCTCATTCACCTCAGCATCTGACATTTGAAGGAAGCTGTGAGGAGGGGTTAATACTGGCAAAGTGAAATTCAGAGTTGAGTAATCATCACCTACCTGTCCTGTTTAGGAACTACACTCTTCTCGCTACAGGAAACTCAGGCATTAAAGCACTTTTCTTCATGGAATATTACGTATCCTTTCCAAGTCTCCTTAATCGAACATGTCTCCTGTCCCAGTTCATTTAGCGACTATCATAGAACTAGAAAGACTGTCCTTCTGGATTTATATTTGTTTCTTTGGAAAGAAACAGCTTTGGTTCACCTTGCTTCTGCCTGACACTTTCCTCTATACTACTGTAGCACAAGGAAACTACTGAAAAAAAATCAGAAAATATGTTTTTTTCATACTTCTTCTCTGATTTTAATTCACTCACTGAAGGAGAAAAGAGGAGAGATGTATTCTGTGTGAGTGGAAAGAAAACAAAAAATGTAGAATTGAATCAAAGAGATATTTATAAATGTTTTTTCAGGAGAAGCACTTACAGAATGGTGGAGTGAGGACCTCTGAAAAACCTACTCCTCCAGAAAAGCAATGAGCAAAAACAGTCTAAATCAACTTTTTCAGAACTCTAGAAATTAAGCAAAGACTTGCAACAATTCAAGGAGCATTTGTTTAAGAAAAATGGCTGAATCTCTAAACATAGTGAGCATCGAGGCATTTTAACTTGCCCTGTTCCCATCCCTCTTACCCCACCTCTTCAAGTAGCCTTAGAAACCAACAGCCTTGCAACTATGATAGCCATGAAGACCAGCAAACTAGCAGCCAATAGGGAGGGGACAGAATGGGCTTGGAGTGCTCCAAAAAGCTTCATTTCCAGAGAATTGTCCCTATATGACCTGTCTGCAAATTGCCTATAAAGCTGAATTCTCAGGGCTTTCAGAACTTTCTCTGCAAACAGCCTTATTGCTAGGGTATTTGTTGAAAATAATCAGTGGGAAGTTTTTAACATTGCAGCTGTCTGAAGCAGTGGTTGCAACTGGGACTAACAAGGAGCTGAGCACAAAATTTAAAAGAAAAAACTGGGACTGAGATGTTGGTTGGGGGCCTTGGAAAGCTCTGACAAATTCCTGGGGATCTAAAAGGTCATCTGCATGTACAGAGCTATGCACATGCCCAGAAAACATCTGAGAAAGCCCTAATCACTTATCTCTGGCTGACCTTGAGGGTCTATACAAGTAAGAAATGTAGGCAAAGGCTGAGTTGTAAACTGCCTATTTGACCAGTGAAGGCATGCACACAGAGAGGAAGTTGGCAAAGATTGAGAGACTTACTCGTTCAGGACATTTAGGAAATCTCTGTCTATTCATTAGCTGACCACTAAGCTAACTAAGCAGAGACTTCAGTGACCACACATAATAAAGAATACTGACTTTGCAGAATGAATTAATTCAGAAAAGCTGCTAAATAAACAGCAGCAGCAGCAGCAGCAACAACAAATAATAACTAATGCGAACTACAACAAACCCTGGGAAGGAGGGGAATCTGGTGTGCATAATGGTCAATGGTCACATTATATTTTTTAAATGTTCAATTTTCAACAGAAAATTATAAGACATACAAAGGAACAAGAAAGTGTGTTCTGTATATAGAAAAAAACTCCCAGCCAATAGAAACTGTCCCTGAGGAAGTCCAAATGTTGGACTTACTAGACAAAAACGTTAACTCAGTCATTATAAATATGTTCAAAGAACTAACAAAAGCCATGTTTAAAGAATAAAAGAAAAGTTTAAGAATGATGTCTCAACAAAAAAGAATATTAATAAAGATATAGAAATGGTAAAAAGGACCATACAGAAAATTTGTAGTTGAAAAGTATAACTGAAATGAAAAATTCACTAGAAGGACTTAAGAACAGATTTGAACTGGCAGAAGAAAGTATCAATAAGCTTGAAGATATTCAGTGAAGATACTGAATAAATTTAACAAACGAAGCGCAAGACTTGTATACTGAAAACTATAACAAAGAACTCATAATAGCCAAAATGATCTTGAAACAACAACAACAAAGTTGGAGGACTCACATTTACCAGTTTCAAAACTGCAAAGGTACTGTAATCAAGACAGTGTGGAAAGATGGTGGAGTAGAAGGACAATAAGCACACCTCCTCTCGTGGGCATACCAAAAGTACAGCTATTTACAGAGCAGCTATTGATGAGAAACACTGGAGTCTACCAGAAAAGATCTTCTATAACTAAAGATATAAAGAAGGAACCACAAGGAGACAAGTAGGAGGTCAGGAGTTATCAAGACCCATATCCCTGAGAAAAAAATGACAATTGCAGAGGTTCTTTACAAGGAGTGAGGAATATAAGCCCCACATCAAGCTCACCATCCTGGGGGTCTTACACTGGAAAAACAACCCCCCAGAATGTTTGGCTTTGAAGGCCAGCAGAGACCCACAGGGTTGGGGGAAATAGAGACTCTTCTCTTAAAGGGTGCACACAAAATTTCACATGCTCCAGGACCCAGGGCAGAATTTGAAAGGGACCTGGGTCAGACCCACCTGCTGATCTTGGAGAGTCTCCTGGAGAAGCAAGAGGCAATTGGGGCTCACCCTGGGGACATAGACACTGGTGGCAGCCATTTCTGGGAGCTCATTCTACCACAAAGACACTGGTGCTGGCAAGTACCATTTTGGGATCCTCCCTCTAGCTAATTAATGCCAGGACCTTGCCCTACCCACCAGGCTTTTGGCACCAATACTGGGACACCTCAGGCCAAGCAACTACCTGTGGGGGCCACAGTCCCACCTACCAGCAGGCAGGCTACCTTAATACCCCCAGAGCCCACAGCCACCCCGGTCAAGGCCCTGTCCACTAGAAGGCTCAGGACCTGGCCCCACACACTAGTGCACATGCACTAGACCTGGAATGCCCAGGGCCCTGCAGCCAGAGGTCCCAGGGCCCAAGACAGGATCCAAATCAATAAAATCAGAAATGAAAAAGGAGAAGTTACAACCAACATCACAGAAATATAAAGGAGCTTAAAGAGACTACTACAGATAACTATATATTAATAAAAATGGACTACCTAGAAGAAATGGACAAATCCCTAGAAATGTACAATCTCCCAAGCCTGAACCAAGATGAAATAAAAAATATGAACAGACCACTTACAGATAGTGATATTGAATCAGTAATAAAGAAAAACTCCCAACAAACAAAAGTCCAGGACCAGATTCCTTCACAGGTGAATATTACCAAACATTTAGAGAAGACTTAATGCTTATCCTTCTTAAACTATTCCAAAAAATTGCAGAGGAACTTCACTGAACTCATTCTACAAGGCCAGCATCACCCTGATACTGAAACCTGACAAAGATATCACCAAAAAAGAAAATAATAGGCAAGTATCGTGGATGAACATAGATGCAAAAATCCTCAACAAAATATTAGGAAATCAAATCCAACAATACATTAAAAGGATCATACACCATGGCCAAGTGGGATTTATCCCAGGGATGCAAGGATGGTTCAATATCTGCAAATCAGTCAACGTAATACACCATATTAAAAAGCTGAAGAATCAAAATTATATAATCACCTCAATAGATACAGAAAAAGCTTTGACAAACTTCAACATCTATTTATGATAAAATCTCTCCAGAAAGTGGGCATAGAGAGAACATATCTCAATATAATAAAGGCCTATATGACAAACCCACAGCTAACATCATGCTCAATGGTGAAAAGCTGAAAGCATTTCCTCTAAGATCAGGAACAAGTCAGGGATGCCCACTCTTGTCACTTTTATTCAACATAGTTGTGGAAGTCCTAGCCACAGCAATCAGAGAAGAAAAAGAAATAATCCAAATTGGAAAGGAAGAAGTAAAACTCACTGTTTGCTGATGACATCATACTATACATAGAAAACACTAAAGGCACCACCAAAAAACTGCTAGAGCTCATCAATGAATTTGGTAAAGTTGCAGGATACAAAATTAATATACAGAAGTCTGTTGCATTTCTATACACTAACAGTGAACTATCAGAGAAAATTTAAGAAAGCAATCCCATTCACAATAGCATCAAAAAGAATAAAATACCTGCAAATAAAATAGCTAAGGAGGTAAAAGACCTGTACTCAGAAAGCTATAAGATACTGATGAAAGAAACTGAAGACAACACAAACAGATGGAAAGATTTACCATGTTCAGGGACTGGAAGAATGAATATTGTTAGAATGACCATACTACCTAAGGCAATTTACAGACTCAGTGGCATCCCTATTAAAATACCACTGATGTTTATCAAAGAACAAGAAAAAATAATTCTAAAATTTGTATGGAAACACAAAAGACCCCAGATAGTCAAAATTATCTCAAAGCAAAACAGAGCTGGCAGCACCATGCTCCCAGCCTTCAGACTGCAGTACAATGCTACAGTAAGCAAAACAGTATGATACTAGCCCAAAATCAGACACATAGATCAATGGAACAGAATAGAGAGCCAAGAAGTAAACACCGACACTTTTGGTCAATTAATCTGACAAAGTAGGCAAGAATATACGATAGGAAAAGACAGTCTCTTCAATAAATGGTGCTGGGAAAACTGAACAGCTACATGTAAAAGAATGAAACTAGAATATTTTCTCACTCTATATACAAAAGTAAACTCAAAATGGATTAAAGACCTCAATGTAAACCTGGAAACCATAAAACTCTTGGAAGAAATCATAGGCAAACCCTCTTTGATGTAAATTGTAGCAATATTTTTTGGATGTCTCTTAAGGACGAAGGAAACAAAACCAAAATAACCATATGGGACCTAATTAAACTTAAAAGCTTTTGCACAGCAAGGGAAACCCTTGACAAAAGAAAAAAACAAGCTACTGAGTGGGAGAAAATATTTGCAAATGATATGACTAATATCCTTATCCAAAATATATAATATCCAAAACATCCAAATCCAAAACATATAAACAGCTCATATAACTCAACATCAAAGAAACCAACAATGCAACTAAAAAATGGGCAGAGGACCTGAATGGACATTTTCCTAAAGAAGACATACAGATGGCTAACAGGCACACAAAAAGATTCTCAGCATTGCTAATCATCAGAGAAATGCAAACCAAAACCACAATGAGATATCACCTCACACCTGTCAGAATGGCTATCATCAAAAAGACCACAAATAACAAATGTTGGTGAGGATGTGGAGAAAAGGGGACCCTAGTACACTGTTGGGGGGAATGTAAATTGGTGCAGCCACTATGGAAAATGGTATGGAGATTTCTCAAAAAACTGAAAATAGAATCTATCATATGATCCAGAAATCCAAACAAGATGAAAACATTAATTTGAAAAGATACATGCACCCCAGTGTTCATACTAGCATTATTTACAATTGCCAAGATATGGAAGCAACCTAAGTGTCCATCAACAGATGATTGGATAAAGAATCTGTTTTTTATATATATATATATATATATATTTATATTTATATTTATATTTATATTTATATTCTATTGTGTGTATGTGCATCTATCTATCTACTATTACATATATATATGTAATAGAATAGAGTATTACTCAGCCATAGAAAGGGACGAAATTTTGCCATTTGCAACAATGTGGATAGACCTGAAGGTTATTATGCTTAGTGAAATAAATCATACGGAAAAATACATACACTGTATGTTATCACTTATATATGGAATCTGAAATATAAAACAAATGAATGAATTTAACAAAACAGAAAAAGACTTATAGATTTAGAGAACAAACTAGTAGTTATCAGTGAGGAGAGGGAAGAGGGAGGGGCAAGATAGAGGTAGGGGATTAAGAGGTACAAAGTACCATGTATAAAATAAGTAAGCTGCAAGGATATATTGTACAACACAGGGAATGTAGCCAATATTTTATAATAACTTTAAATGGAATATAGTCTATAAAAATTGTGGATCACTGTGTTGTATACCTGAAACTAATGTAATATTGTAAATCAACTATACCTTAATTAAAAAAAGACAAATGTGGTACTGGCATAAGAATAGACATATAGATCAATGAAACAGAGTTGCAAGTCCAGAAATAAACACATACATTTATGATCAACTGATTTTTTTGGTCATTTAAGATAAATTCTATTACATGAAGATTAAACTTCTGTTATGAGGAGATTCATACAAGATTAAACGCCTTTTCCCAATGAATCTGAGTAAATGAATTTTACTGAATGTATCTTCTAGAGTGCTTTTGCTGCATGTTGCTTCAAAAAAGAGTGAAATCATTTTGAATGTTAGAATTAAAACAATTTGCTAATTTATTGGTCCTATGACTCCTTTTATGTAATTAAGAATTCTTATGAAATAATATATTTATGTGCTTGGAAACACTCTCAAACTCCATTTTGTCTTGAACCTTATAACCTCTTCTACCCATCACACATTCTTTTTTTAAAAACTATTTTTAAAAATTGATGTATAGTTGACTTACAGTGTTACACTGGTTTCAAGTGTACAACATAGTGATTTGATATTTTTATACATTACAAAATGATCACCACATGGTTAACTGATTTTTGACAAGGGTGCAGGACAATTTGATGGGGGGAAACTAGTCTTTTCAACAAATGGTGCTGAGAAAACTGGGTATTCATATGCGAAAGAGTGAAATTGGACTCCTATGTCATACCATATAAAAAATTAACTCAAGGTGGATCAATGACCTAAATGCTATAAAACTCTTAGAAAAAAAACAGAGATGTAAATCTTTAAGACCATGGATTAAACAACAGTTTAATAGATATAACTTAAAGGGGTGGGATAGGGAGGGTGGGAGGAAGGCTGAAGAGGGAGGGGATATGGGGATATATGTATACATATAGCCGATTCACTTCGTTATACAGCAGAAACTAACACAACACTGTAAAGCAATTATACTCCAATAAAGATGTAAAAACAAAACAAAACAAAACAGTTTAATAGATATAATGCCTAAAGCAAAGGCAGCCAAAGTAAAAATAGATAAGTTGGGCTTCATCAAAGCTGAAGTCTTTTGTTCTTCAAAGGACACTGTCAAAGTGAAAAGACAACCCAAATAATGGGAGGAAATATTTGCAAATCATATATCTGATAAGGGCCCAGTATCTGGAATATATAAAGAGCACTAACAATTCAACAACTAAAAGACAAATATCCCAATTTAAAAATGGGCAAAGGATTTGAATACTTTCTCCAAAGAAGATGTATAAATAGCCAATAAGTACATGAAAAGATGCTCAACATTATTAGTCATTAGGAAAATGCAAATCAAAACTACAAAGTGATACCACTGTGAAGAGATACCACTTCACAGCCATTAAGATGGCTATAATCAAAATGACAGATGATTACATGTGTTGGCAAGGATATGGAGAAATCAGAATTCTCATGCATTGCTGATTGGAATGTAAACGGATGCTGCCATTTTGGGAAAGAGTTTGGCTTTCCTTCAAAAAATTAAACATAGAGTTACTATTATATGACCTAGCAACTTCACTTCTAGGTATGTACTCAAGATAATTAAAAACATTGTCCACACAAAAACGTGTACATGGATGTTTATAGGAGCATTTTTTGTAATGGCCAACATGTGTGGAAACATCCAAATGTCCATCTACTCATGAATGAGTAAAAAAATGTGGCCTATCCATACAATGGAATATTATTCAACTATAAAAAGGAATGAAGTACTGATAGATGCTACAGCATGGATAAACCTTGAAAACATTATGCTAAGTGAAAGAAGCCAGACACTAAAGGCATCTATCCTATGATTTCATTTATATGAAATATCCATAATACACAGATCCATAGAGATAGAAAGTGATTGCCAGGGACCTGGGCAACAAGGAGAATGGAAAGTGACTGCTACTTGGTTTGGGTTTTCTCTTTGAGGTGATGGAAATGTTCTGGAATTAGATCATGGTGACAGTCTCAAAATCTTGTGAATATACTAAAAACCACTGAATTGAATTTTATGGTATGTGAATTATACCTCAGTAAATTCTTTTATTTATATACTATTCTGTGAAGGCAAGTTGGGGTAGTAGAAAGAATGAGACAGAACTTTAGTATTAGATCCTGTTTAGAAACCTGGCTTTAGGAGAGTTTTAATCTATCTGAGCTTTAGTCTCCACTGCTGAAAATTGAGGCATTAATACCAATCTTACATATTTTTATGTACATTAAATGAGAAATATATGTAAACTGTTTTGGGGGATGGGGTGGGTCTGACATATAGTAGGTGTATAACGCATGGTAATTTATTTCCTTCCTTCTTTCCTTCCTCTGTCCCTCCCTCCTTTCCTTCTTTCCTTTCTTCCTTCATACTGGATTAAGGCACTGGATCAGGAGAAAAAAAAAATATAGGAGTCCTGCTATTATATGGAGACAATAGTCTAACCTTCCCTGTGAATTGGGGCAGAAGACTGGGGGGAATGGGGGACAACTCAGAGGGGAAAACTCTGATTTAAGCAGAAGTCTTCCATTCATTCATTGCAATGTGGAGCTCAGCCCAAGAGAGGGTCTGTAGGAAGTCATCAACTTTGCCTCTAGGAAGGAGGGAGCTATTAGCTACAGGGATAGCTGTTGACAAAACAAAGTTGTTCTTTGATTCCAGCCAGAAATGACTTTATTTTTCTTCAGGACAGGGAACACAAGAAAACTAGTTTTTAAAAAATGCACTCCTTTGGGCTTCCCTCTCCTCCACCCCTTTCTCTGAAATTTTGGACTCTATTTCCTGGAAATGCACACTTTGAAAAAACTCCATAGGTGATTCTAGAACAGTGCTTTTTAAAACTTTAACGTGTATTCAAATCACCTGGTGCATTTTGCTAACATGCAGTTTCTGATTCGATCGGTCTGGTGTGGGACCTGAGGCCCCTCATTTCTAACAGTCTCCCAGGTAATGCCAAGATGCTGCTGATCCATGGACCACACCTTGAATAGCAAAGGTTTAGCAGCTGATCTGCATAAAACAGATTGAAGCTGAATGTTAGACTAATTGTTAAAGTTGAAAAAGCTGGGTTCTATGACTGTACCGTGCACCCCAAACTTTCCAGTCCGCCTAGAGCTTATCTGCTGAAACTCTTCATGCTGTAGAAAGTGTGGTGGGCACTTAAATACCTGGTTGCTTTCTCTGGGAAGGAGAGCTGTCAGAGAGGAGAGGGCAGCTGCTCTTCTAAGGTCAAAGTCTGAGAGGAGGTCCCCTGAAATTCACCAGAAGCAACCCCTGGCGACTGCAGGGATCATCAGCCTGAGGTGCTTCGGGGTTCTTGATCCAGTGTCCTGGGTATGTCAAAGGTGTTTGGGATGCAACATGGGCATCATGGGGGAAAGAGCGCAGGCTTTAGAGTCAGAGAGGCCTCAGACCTCATCGTAACCTTGGATTGTACTTCACTTACGAATAAGAGAACTATCTGAGCCACAGTTCTCTTATGCATATAATGGAGAAAATAATACCAGCTTGACACAGCAGGACTGTGTCAAGCTTTAAGCGATAATGTGCCTGCCACAGTCAGCGCTCTGTAAGGAGTGGTTCTTAGCCACTGATGGCAGGTCACAGTGCAAATCTAAGAGGAAGGGCCACCAGGGAGAGGGTTGATCAACGTTCACTTGTCTTCATGGAATGAGAGAAATGAGATTAAGATGGTGAGATTTTAAAAGAGAACACAGGCTTCCCTGGCGGTGCAGTGGTTGAGAGTCCGCCTGCCGATGCAGGGGACACGGGTTCGTGCCCCGGTCCGGGAAGATCCCACATGCCGTGGAGCAGCTGGGCCCGTGAGCCATGGCCGCTGAGCCTGCGCGTCCGGAGCCTGTGCTCCGCAACGGGAGAAGCCACAACAGTGAGAGGCCCGCGTACCGCAGAAAACAAAAACAAAAACAAAAATCACACAAAAAACACAAAAATTTATTTAATTTAAAGGTCTGCCTTTTATTCCGACATTACAGCTTTTTGACATTTTATTATTAAAATGTCCTTTTTCTTAAATGAAAATACCGTCCTCGTAGATTGTAGATAGTAGAACCCCCTCCCACTCATCTGTTTATTTTTAAAATGTCCTTATTTGGCAAAGTAAGAAATAAGTTGGCTTTATTTGGAAAGATTAGCACCCTATCTAGGTCCCTGAAATCCAAAGTCTGGAAACCAGGGTCTGTGAAGACTTTGCCTCATATCTTCCCCAAATGCCTTGTGGAAAGAAGCTGGGATTGCTGGCTTTTAAGTAGGGACTGGAAAGCTGTCTCAGGGTGAGTGTCAAAGAACTCTTCCTCATTGAGTGCGAGGTTGAAGCTTTTAATGGATTCCAACGTTAGAATCCACAGTCCCCCCAAACTGAAAATTGGTTTCATTCATTTTTGAGGGCACTTTGTGGTCTGGTTTGGTGGGTGAAGAAGTGAAATGAGACAAGAAGAGAAGTCCAGGCTCAATGCTCCCCAACCCCCAGCAGAAGAGGGACTCGAAACTGCATCCCAGGCAGAGGGAGGAGGAAGGTTTGGACACCCTTTTCATGTGGCCGGCCAGCATGCATTTGAAACCATGCCCCACGGCGTTAACAGAAACTGGTGACTAACAGAAATATTTGAGCTTATCTTACAGAACAGCAGGTAAGGGAATAGCTTGTTAAAACCCCCCTCCGCTTATAGCCTGCCCTCTCTGAGCAAAGCGTAAGAGCAAGCTCGCCTTAATTATTTTGTTGCCGATTGCATACCCTTGAAGCTTCACGTAGCCTAGGAATTTGGAGTCAACTCTTGTCCAGTTCGAGTCAGCTAAGACTAGTTGGGACCACTGACCCTAAAACTGAACCTGGGTAGAACACAGATTACCTCACCTTTTCCCTACTTCCAGTCATCTTTCCTCATGCCTAAGACCCCTCTGCTTCTTTATCCTGTAAACGTTTCAAGCCCCTCGCCTTTGGCGAGGCAGATCTGAGAGTCCTTCTCCCATCTCCTCATTTGGCTGCCTCGTGAATAAACCCTTTCTTTGTTACAAACCTCAGCATTTCAGCATTTAGCTTGCTGCACATTGTGCACATGCACCTGGTTTGGTGACTGGTTTCTCCCTGGAGAGGCAAGAGCTCTGCCTGAGAGGAGGTGCATTGCAAGGTGCTTGGAGAGAGTTTAGCCAGCCTTGGTCAATAACCTCTGGAAACAGTTGGCTCTCCCTTTAGTTCCTGTTAGCTAGGCTTTGAAATTTCTTTGCAGGGTGAAGTATTTATCAAGAAATTCACATTCTTGTTCGTACTGTTTAACTGGACAGCTCAATAGTGAGAAAACATAGGATGGTTTAATCAGTGGGGCGTGACTTAGGACTCCCTGGATGAGCCATGGATCTATGTGGTCGTCTGATGAGAAAATGATGGAGACAGCTCTCCAGAGGTAAAGTCAAAGAAAGTTGCTACTTATGGGAATTCCCTTACATCCAATTCTTTAAAAGTGTATTGATTTTCTAAAATCCTACCTTATTCATATAGGATTTCAGGTAGCTAACAGAAATATAAGATTTAAAAAAGAAGAAATTAAGGATCTAAGGGTAATAAGAGTAGAAAGAATAACACAGTAAAAGGAAGGTGGGGTTCGCTATTTTAGAGACGTTGGCTGACTGTTTCTCTGGGTTTGATACTGTTGTAGGCACTGAGGGAATGACAAACCCCTGCTCCAATGGAGTTTATGATGTGCTGATGTAATATACAACCCTATTGAAACACAGCCCTGAATCCAGCCCATACCTTTCCCTTTTCAATATCATTTCATTAGTTGAGTCACAGGAACATCCTTTAATTCATTTAATTCTGTTAGATGCTACTAACTTGTGCCATTAATTGTGAACTCTGATTGTTTTCCTTTTGTACTGAATTGATATGATGTAGCAACATTTTAAATATTATTACTGTATACTATAGCTTCTTATCGTTCCTAAAAACAAAACAAATAACAGTATCTACTCTCCTGATAACAAATAGGCTCTATTTTTAGCCTGTGTACAAATGCAGTTTTGTCACTTATGTAATTTGTTATTGATACAATATTTGTAGAACTGTTTCCTGAAACTTTGAGAAACATTGACTTAAGAAATTAAAATCTTATTCTAACATATCTTTCAGTTGAGAATTACCATTTCAAAGATGCTTTTTAACAAATAACACATAAGGGCTATTTAAAAAAAATTATTGGAGTATAGTTGATTTACAACGTTGTATTAGTTTCAGTTATACATATACATATATTCATTCTTTTTCAGATTCTTTTCCCATATAGGTTATTACAGAATATTGAATAGAATTCCCTGTGCTATACAGTAGTCCTTGTTAGTTATCTATTTTGTATGTCATAGTATGTGTATGTTAATCCCAAGCTCCTAATTTATCCCTCCCCCCCAACTATAAGGGCTATTTTTAAATGATGATTGAAATTGAAACATAAAATCTAAAAATTCTAATGGAACATGTGGATCCTAAGAATACAATAGATGCCATTTGGAGATATACTGATTTATTTAAATTATTTATAATGTATTGATTATTAATGATAATATAATATTGCCATGTTTTAAGAACTGATACAAACATTATTACTGTTTTATTATTTGGCATAAAGAAAATTATGTGAAAGATAATGTATTCCTTTTATCATGAATAAAACTTTTAATGCTTACAATATATACTCTCAAGCCAAAGATTCTGATCTAGTTGGTATGCAGTGGGGCTCAGACATCAGCATTTTGAAAACTCTGCAGGTATTCTCAGGTGCTGCAAGGCATTTTGAAAGCTCTGCAGGTATTCTCAGGTGCCGCCAGAGTTGAGGCCAGCTCTGTTGGATGGCATGGAGAAAGCAAAAATAAATTGGTATGTATCATGCTCTGAAGGGCCTGGTGCCAAGTGAGGACAGGGAAAGGAGTGACTATTTTTAAGCCCTCCTGAGGCAGACCTTGCTTTGCATCTGTTTTATTTAATCTTCACAACAATCCCATGAGCTAGGAACCATCACTCCCATCTTACAGGAATTGAGACCCAGTGATATTAAGTGAATTGACCAGAAGCTAGTAAGTAAAGGAGCTGAGATTTAAAAACATTTATGTCTACTCCATCTTGTTACAAAAAAAATGATTTGGGGCTACAAGCTGGGATTTGAAATCAGGCCTTTCCTTTTTGGCCGTGCGTTCCCACCGACTTGACATCCCACTACACAAGATTCTAGCAGCAGAAAGTGATTTGGTTCAGGCATAACAAGAACATTATCTTGATCTTCTGAAATTGGTGCTCTGGGGCTTTTATTTAGTAAGTACTTCTCAGGACCTCTATATTTATTAACTGAGTAATAAGAGTGCTGTTTTATTGTAGGTGGAAATAAGCTTTCTTGTGTTTTATGCTGAGAGAATAAGTGCTATTATCTTTATTTGTTTATTCTAGAGCAGTAGTTCCCACCTGGGGGTGATTTTGCCACCCACGGGGTACTTGGCAATGTCTGGAGGCATTTTTTGTTGCCACAACTTGTGGAGGGGGTGCTACTGGTGAGTAGTAGAGGCCAGGGGTGCTGCAAACATTCTACAATGCACAGGACAACCCTCATGACCACCAGTTATCCAGACCCAAGTGTCAGTAGTGCTGAGGTTGTGAAAACCTGCTCTAGAGGAAAGGAATTACCTGGTATGTGAAATATTAGTGACTTTTAATAACAACCAATAAATACCATTTATTAAACATCCGTGGTGTTTTGAACCCTTCAGTTGATCAGTCAGCATTTATGTTCTTGGTATCACGTCCAAAGGTCCATTAAAAATGGTTTTTGACCTCAGGAAGCGTACACTCCAATGGGAAACCAAGAAAGTTCTGAAAACTTGAGCAGCTGTCAGAAGCTATCAAAATCATAGTCCATACAATGAATGGCAAGGAAGATGGTCCCTTCTATGTGAGTGGTTAAGAGTAGCATCTCTGAAGTTGGGAAGAAAGCTCTTTGTTGCATTCCTGATTCACCTTTTGCTATCCATGTGACCTCAGACCAATACGTTGAACTGCTCTGATAAGTCCTCCTCCATAAAATGAGGATAATGGTAGCACCCATATCATAAGGTTGTTGGGAGATTTTAATGAGATAATATTGATACATGTGGAGCACAATGCCTGGCACAGAGAGGCACTCAGTAAAGTCTTGCTTTCCTTGTTGTTATTATTATTGGAGAGAGTCCACTGAGGTGGGGCCTGGGAGCTGCCCACACTTCCTCCGGAGGAGGATTCCTCCTTGAGCAATGACAGGTGAATCAGGGCTGTAGGTGCTTCACTTGGGCTCTAGGACGCAACCTGTCCAGCTGGTAATGAGCTGTTCACTGCAGCCGAACTGGGGTGGCGCTGGGCTTGATTGGCTGGGGGAGGTGGGAAAGAGGATAGATAGCGAGTTCTCTTTTCCTGTGAAAGTTTGTAAACTGAAAACATTCACTGCAGTCTGCAGAGCAGAAGCAGTGTGGGGAGAGGTGTGTGAATGTCTCCATCTGTGAATGAAACATGATTTAGAGCCAAGGCTGCTCCAGACTTCTTCCCCAGGCAGGACATGAGCTCTCTAGAACTCTCTAGGGGAGGTGATAGGCTGGCTTGCCCCCAGACACTCAGGTGAGGACAAAGGGTGGGGTGTTCATGCCCTGGATACCTGCCAGCTTCTCTGCTAATGAGGTCATTCTGGCTCTTTGCCTTTGACATGGATTTTACCAGAGAAGGGCACCCCATCTTTATCCATTGTTGTCCACACCCTTACTGGCTTCCTGTGTTTTGTAAACATAGATATGTTTAGTTTTCTTTCACTGGTGTTATTCCAACCCCATGCCCTTGTACATTCTTTGTCCAGAACAATCCTCCTCCAGGGCAGGGAGGGCCGTGTTTTTGATGCATGCAGGTGTGGGCCCTTCAGCTACATCTAACGGTCCCCCTTGTTGCCTGCTGTCTCAGAATGTTCCCTTCATTCTGTGGGGTCCTGGACTTGAGCTTTCCTTGGCTTATTTCAGCCTCTGCCACTTGACTCCTTTTGGTGGCCGCCTTCTGTTTCAGGTCGTATGGGAAGGCTGCTGGAGGGTGGGTGGGAGAAGGATGGGAACCTCCCTCAAGAGAGGCTGAGGGACATGGCAGCTCTTGTTCACACAGGTCCACATTTATTTATCTTGTAATACCCTTTGGATATTCCCTGTCTTGATCTACACTAGGAACTTCCTGGAGGCTTGTGCCCAAGAGAGGGGTAAGCGCAGGACTCAGAAGGTGGCTGTGAAGCACAGTCTTGAGTGTTTGTGGGGACACTGGCTGCCTCAGGCCTAGCATCTAGATTTACCTACCGGGCAGCTCAGGCCTGGCACTGCTGGCAGCTTATCACATCAGGGCTGTGCTGAGAATCAGCAACGCCAGGGCCTTAGGACCGTATGCTGCTGCCCCCAGAATCTAGCTCACCTTCATTTCCCTAGATCGCTCCACATATACCATCACCCCTAGGCTGGTACCCTGACACGTCATTCTCATCTCCACACTTAGCTTATGTTTTCCAGGTTGTGCTTAAAAGAGCACAGGCTTTAGCGTTGGTTTCAAGTTGCTGCTCTCCCACCTACTAGTGTGTGACTTGCTGTCTGAGGCTGCGTATTTTCATTTGTCTCTGATTCATAGCCCTGCTGTGACAGTCAATTCAGTAATTGTTATTTGAGTGCCTAGTACACGTCAGGCACTCTGCTCAGCCCGGGGGTGGTGGGGGCAGTGGGCAATCACCCAGCAAAGACCAGCACCCAGCACCCAATCCCTGATTGTGCATTTCGTTTAGTGTTGGGAGGTAGGTCCATAAGCAGGTAGCTTCAAAGTCATGGGTAAATGCTAAGATAGAGGTAAGCACAGGATGCTTTAGGAGTACAAATGAAGGGCAAGAATGAGTTTTGGAGTAAACAGTGGATGAGTTGTTTTGAAAGATGGGGGGAGATGACCCAGACAAGTGGGAGAGGTGGGGGGAGGTTTTCCTGAATGAGAGAAGTGTGGAGGATGAAACAGTGTGCTGTGAGCAGAGAAATTACTACGACATAATGTTCAGTACCAGGATTGATGGGGCTGATGCTGGAGACTGAATAGAGGCCAAGTAATGGGAGGCCTTGTAGGTCATGCCAAGAATTTAAAACTCTATCCTATAGGCAATGGGTTTTAAAGCAGGTGAGTGACATGGCCAGATCTTGGTCTGGATCACACACTTCAGCGATTATGTGGGGAACAGATGTGAAAGTGAAAAATCTGGAATTAGGAGTCCAGTTAGGAGGCTGTCTCAATAGTCCAGGTGAGCGGTGATGAATCACCACACAATTCATCAGCAGCAGGTGCAGGGCATAGAGGGGAGGGGATAGATTTTAAAAATCAGGGCAATAAAGAGAGCAGATCTTAGAGGCAGATTGCTGAGGAGAGGGTGGGGTTAAGGATGACCGGAAGGGTGGATGATGGTGCCGTTGACTAAGATGGGGAACACAGGAGGATCAGGTTTGGGGTAAGAGTGGAGAGGATGAGTTCAGCTCGAGACAGATCTAGTTTGAGGTGCCTGTGAAATGTCCTGGTGGAGATGCCTAGCACAGAGTTGTATACACGAATCTGATGTTCAGGAAGGAAATCCAGGCTGGGATATAGACTTGTGAGTTACCTGAATATAGGTGATAGTGAAAACTTCAACATTGAATGCTATTGTCCAAGAACACCGTGTGGAATGTGAAGAGTAGTAGTTTAAGGGCTGATTGACAGGGAACCCCAATGATTAAGTGGTGGATGGAGGGGGATTCCAAAGTGGAGACACACTTGTGTAGAAAGGATGGCGTTACAGTCATGAGGGAGTAGACAGTTTTAAGAAAGAGAAAGTGAATAATAGAGTCAAGTGCATCAATAAGAAAAGTATAGAAAGCTCTCCACTGGATTTGGCAATAGGAAGGTATTGATGATTTTTGACTGAGGAGTGGTGACTAGGGGATCAGAGACTGCAGTGGATTGAATTGGGGAGGGAAGGAAGTGGGGAGAGCAGTATAGATTTTAATAAGGGAGGAAGAAGGGAGATAAGGTGGGGCTGGGAGACCCAAGTGAAAGAAGGTTTTTGTTTGTTTTTAAAATGTTGCAATACTTGAATGTATTTATAGGATAAGAGGCAGGAAAACACTAGAGAAGGAGAGGTTGAAAGATAAGAAGTGAAACAACCACATCACACCCTCCTAATACTTGTAACGTGAAACCCCAGACAAGCAGCCTGCCTTCTGCAAGTTAAGCTGTATGCCTTCGCTCATCACCCAGCAGCAACAGAGTCCACGAGTCTATGTGTCTCAGTCTGCAGCAGCTCAAATCCCAGCTTTCTCTATGGACCCAAGTCATTATTCAACACTGAACATGCACGATTGGCTCCACCATCCTTGGCTCAGCAATGAGGCTTCCAACAAGGTCTTTCTCAGCCAAACTCAGTCCAGCAGATTCCAATCCCTATTTATGCACCACTGCAAGGACAGCATCCAGCCCTACTGGGTGCTAGACCTGCTGTTTCCCAGGCTCAGGCATTATTTAGTTCTTCACTTCAACTGTATGTATCTCAGCCAGCCTTTATTCAAAGCAGTCTATCCCTGCTGTCTATGGTCCTTTCTGGTACTGCCATCCGCAACTTTCCAGCTGCCCAACTCTGGAGACCTGCCAAGGCACAATTGGGTCTTGGCTTTCAACAAACTTCAAATATGCAGCCTATTCCTGTATTGTATGAACATCAGCTGGGTCAGGCATCAGGACTAGAAGGTTCCCAACTGACTGATACACATCTTCTCCAGGCTAGAGTGGATCTCACCCAGGCTTCAAATCTTTATTCTGGACAACTACAACAGCCTGGTCAGACAAATTTTTATAACACTGTCCAGTCACCGAGGGCTCTCCAGCAGGTTGCAGTACCTTTACCAGCATTCCAGCTTTTCTTGCCTAATTTTGGGTCTACGGGACAGCCTTTAACTGCTCTGCTTCAGACTGTTTAGCCCCCATTACAGCATCCCACCCCACAAGTGCAGGCACAGAGCATGAGTCGTCCTGCGCAAATAAGCCAGCCTTTCAGAGGATTAGTTCCTGCTGGAACTCAGCACAGCATGATCACAACTGCAGTAAAAAAATGTCTGAAATGGAACTAAAAGCCTTAGGAAGTGGCACTGATATAAAACCAGGCATACCTCCAATCAGCAGTAGAAACACCATACCAACATCTAGTCCCTTCCGGGCTACTTCCACAAGTCTGCACAGCCAGTCTAGCAAAACAAACAGCATTGTCTATGAGAAGCCGTTCCGGTCAGCCCCTGCCACTGTGAGAATAACACAACCATTTCCTACACAGTTTGCACCCCAGAAGAGAGCTGTGAGAACAGGACTCAGCCACAAGACGCTTGGTCCTAGGTGTTGGCAGAGAGCAGAGGTTTTTCAGTCCATGCAGTGGTTCTTTGCTGAACAGCAACAGAGCAAACAGATAGGAGGCAAAGTCCAGAAAGTGGACAGTGGTTACAGTAAACCTCCTGAAACACTGACCGACCCTCCTGGTCAGGAAAAAGCTGAAGAAAAGCCACCCCCTGTACCCACCATAGTCACCAAACCTGTTAGAACTGGACCAGTTAAACCTCAGGCAATCAAAATGGAAGAAATAAAGGCTCAAAAATGTGGTTTATTGCAAGGGTTGGGGGAGGGGACAGGGAAAGAGGGAGAATGAAGTCAGATAATGCCAGCAGCCAGGGATAAAACGGTCTGGGACAATATCCTGCCCAGAGCTTGGAGGTGCACAAGGGACGTAGGAGCAATTTACAGTGACACACAGCTGCTGCCCCAGGAAAACGAGGCTTTGCCAGCTCGCCCCTACTATGTAACATGCACTCTGGATGGCCATGCATCTTCAACCAGAATTTATGTACGAATATGTGCACACATTCCTTGAGTGCATATAATTTAGAACTAAAATCCTTATGGTTAGATGACACACCAGAAATACGAGAGAAATGACACCACAGAGGAATAGCTCAGCCTGAACAATGTGGTCTCAGCTAAGACATCAGATGTGGTTTCTTTGCTCCCTGTGTTCTTTGGATATGGTGGTAGCATTTGTAGGCTTGGTGGTGAAAACATAAGATAACTGGTAGAGAAGAGCCTTATTTTTTATTATGACAACTTGCTATTTTTGTAACATGGTGATTGAATTGAACACAATCAAAGTTCAGCAACTGATCTCCCCCTCTTCCTGGATGAGGGAAATATTGATGTCAGCATCCTTGAACATATCCAAGTGGGCAGTGTTTGGCCACTGCCTCTGTTTGAAATGATGCTGGGTTTTGGTTGTGGCCCGAAGCTTTGAAGTTCTACCTGGCATCTCCTTTCTTCCATGGAGCTCTTCCCATTCAGACCTGACAGATTTGGTCAAATACTTGTTGAGTCTTGCTTGCCTCTCCTCGGTCATCTTTGTATGAATCCAGTGGTTGTTTTTTGTTTGTTTTTTTTAAATGGGTTTTAACTGATGTTCATGAAGATCAGTGAGTACCTAGAACAGTGCCACTAAAGAAAGGAAATCCTATCCAAGAAGGTGCATTTCTGTGCCAGAGCTGTGTCATAACCAACCTTTGGGCCCTCTGCTGGAAAAGTAGAATCAAGTCTCAAATAATGCCTTTTAAATTGTATCCTCCGGTATTAAAGATGTTGGACAGTACTGTATCCTACCCCTGGGAATTATCTTGTACCTGCTTTATGATGTGTAGTAGTGACTGTGCTTTATCAGAGCTGTTTTCAATGAGGCTATTCTAGACTGTTTTCTTTTCAGATGATGATTGAGAAGCCAATAAAAAAGATAGTGCCGGGTACCACAACAGTAACAGAACTTTGCTGTTTTCTGGGGTTTTGTTTTTTATCTTTTTTTTTTTTTAATGGATGTCTCTGTATGACTGCAGAACCTGGAAAAGCTGTCGCTGCTGTCAACGCATAACATATGCTATTGGTCTCTCTCTCTTCATATATATACTCATTGTTATATACATAAAATTTGAATTTTTAGAAACATTAGTGGTGCTCTCAACTTTGGAAAAAGTATCCCAGTTGTACCATGTTTGGTTGGCATTGTACAGAAATTAACAAGCATTTGGTCTAAACACATCAAACATTTTTTTCCATTTGTACAGGGGTAACACACTATATTAAATATGTAAGGTCTTATCTACATGGGTTTGATTACAGAAACTAATAAAGTATGCTCTAAATAAAAAAAAAGAGAGGCTTCCCTGGTGGCGCAGTGGTTGAGAATCTGCCTGCCAATGCAGGGGACACGGGTTCGGGCCCTGATCTGGGAAGATCCCACATGCCACAGAGCAGCTAAGCCAGTGAGCCACAACTACTGAGCCTGCACGTCTGGAGCTTGTGCTCCGCATCAAGAGAGGCTGCGACAGTGACAGGCCCGCACACCGTGATGAAGAGTGGCTCCCGCTTGCCTCAACTAGAGAAAGCCTGTGCACAGAAACGAAGACCCAACATAGCCAAAAATAAATAAATAAAAATTAAAAAAAAAAAGAAAGATAAGGAGTGACAACTGATACAAACAGGTTCCAAAGGTGGAGAACACAGAGGTAGGGACTGGCCTGGGGTAGGAAGAAGGACACTCACCCTGGGGAAGAAGGAGAAGAAGGAGTGCAGATGGGTAAGTGTATAGGTGGGGGCTGGAGAGTTAGGGAGACTCTCATCTTAGGGCTTCAGTTTTCTCACTAAGATAGGAAGAGTTGTTGTCTGCTGAGATGGAGGGCTTGGGGTTGGGTGGGTGGGTGGGGGTCTTGAAGAGGGCTGTGGAGGTTGGAGCAGTTCCTGAGGAGAATGGGAGAGGTGGTCGACAAAGCACAAGGAAGATCCTTGGTCTGAAGTGCTCAGCACACAGTTGAGTTTGGAGCCCCTGGTGCCATGATAGAATTGTGTGCTTTTCTTCAACAGAAGAGGAGGGTTGAGGCAGATGATGGGATGCATTGGGTTCTCTCAGAAGAAGGAGATAGAAGGTAGATGCTTTCAGGTCAACTGTGTGGTCTAGGCTGGGGGACAGAACATGAAGGACTCGGGCCAGGAGCCTCAGGCTGAGGAACAGGTGTAGAGGGAGTGAGCGCAGGAGACTTACTGTTGGGTGCTGGGCTACTGGAGTTTGAGATTTCTGATGCGGGACAATTCTGACAAGGTTCCTGGATTTGGGGGAGTCTGAAGGAAATGAAACCAAGCCCACTGGGCTGAGGAGGTCTGTGAGCTGTGACTCAGTGCTGGACGAGCCAGGCTTCCCAGCAAGATGGCGGGTGTGGAAGAGTGAGAAGGGCTGTCGGTCTTCAGTGCGAGGTTGGTGGTCGATGGTCACAAGGAACGTTGGAGGCTCATACAACCTCGTGGCAGAGGCTTTTGCAGGAAGGGGAAGAGTGAAGGTTTGGAAGTGGGGAGTGAAGAGGAGAGCACCCCCCTTCTTGACCGTGGGTCCGGTGGGGAGTGGGGATGTTGAGCCGTCTCCATGAAGGGCTACAGGGAAGTGGTCAGACTGGGATCTGTCAGTTAGTACGTCGTCCGAGGAGGGGAGGGACTGAAATCTGAGCTTTGATCACATTTTGGGTCCTCAGAAGCTGGACTGCCTAGGGGGGCGCTTTTAATCAACGTGACCTTCTACCCAGAGGGGCCACCTTCTTCTAATTTACCAAAGGCACCATAAGGCTAGTGGTGGCCTTGGGGAGTGATGTCCTGAGCAGAGAGCTGGGTTTCATCTAAGATCACAGGGTGTAGGAAACGGGTCCGAGATGTAGGGGCGTTTACCAGTTAGCGGGGGCTTCAAGTGGCCCAGAGGGAAGGTTGGTGAGAGAGCGAAACAGAGAGGTGGGGGTGGGGAGGGAGGAGCAGCCCTGAAGTGTCCTGTGCAGCAGGGGTAACCGGAGGGGCTTTCACTGGGACGGCGACCGGGGATGGCAGGCTCTGAGGCATTAACAGACTGGCTGATTCCAAGGGTCCAAAGGGAAGCCACTAGCCTCCCAGGGCCAGTCTGGAGCTCCAGAAGGATCCCATTTGGATAGACTACTGTGGTCCTTGGACATCTACATCAGTGTCAGTAAGCCTATTAAAAATGCATGTTCCTGGACCCCACCCCAGATCTAAGGGTGTGACACCCCTGTGTGCCATTGTGCTCAGCTCCAATGTGATTCTTAAGCACCCCAAAGTCTGAGAACCCCTGACTGGGAGTCTTGGTGGTCTTGGGTGCACAGCGCATGGTGGTATTCAGTGAGGTAACGTCGATACAGCACCTGTGCAGGGCGTATCTGGGCAATGACAGTTTTTACACACAACTCCTTGGTTGTATCGGTGACACGGTAGGTGTGTAGGCACCAGAAAGAGACTTTACTATTAGCTGATACACATGCCATCCAGAGGGTGGGACAGAATATTGCTTCACTTTTCCCTTCACAGCATCTCTCAGTCATACCTCTGGGGATCCCCTTCTTGCTCTGGTCTCCCCCTTTTTCTCTTCCACAGGCCTCTTAGTCTTTTCTATTCGCAGCCTCTCTCACGGCTGTGCTGCAAGTCCGGGGCCCGGATCATTTCTGAGGCTGGTGTATGGACCGTGAAAAAGGCAGGGGTACCAACGGCCTACCCTCACTTCCTTCAAAATATGGTACTTTGCTAATAATTTACCTCTTGTCTCTGTCTTACTGAAGGCTCCTCAGAAGGGGGTGGAAGGGAAAAGGAAAGAATGAGCCTAGGGGAAAAAGACCCGCCCACCTTGTCACCTAAATCTTACACTTTACCTGGGTTCCAGTCCCACCTTGGCAACCAGTTCTTCCCAGACCCTTCAGCCTGCACTGATCTGAAACTCTCTTGAAATTCTAAGCAGAATTTGAATTAATTCAATTTCAATACAACATCAGAATTTGAGTGAAGCGAATGTTTCTTTAGTTGTACTGGCCCTAGATGCTTTGGGCCATACAGATGATATACATCAGTCAACAGTAAAGGGAAAACTCTTGTGCCTTAGAGAAAAGAGAAAGGAGACCTTGCACGGCTGGGTTTGAAACTGTCAGGAGTGGGGCTGAGAGACGGGCTGGAGAAAGTGCAGCAGGTGAAAGGGAGAAAAACAAGCCGAGAGGGCTTGTGAAATGAGCCTTGTTTGGCCTACGTGCAGAGGGGCTGGTTTCTTGAGTCAGATACTCAGAAGAGGGGCAGGAGATGATCACGAGGTCTGTGGGGCCTGGGAGGACAGGAACATCAGTAAGGTATGAGAAGGTGAAAAACAAGCAAGCAAGCTTGCAAACAAACCCCAGACCCTGAATCCCCCTGCACGTTCAGCCATGTAAATGCACGGATAGAGGAAAATCCTAGGATCTGACGGCAGAAGGGAGTGTGGTGGTTACTTAATCAAACCAATCACTTCATGCTCTTCATGTTAATTTACTGAATATTCCCATACCCCTGTAGACGAGTGCCTGCCTGTGCTTCTGATGCTCCCGGGCATACAGTGGACTGATGGGGGGCAGGGGTGGGCAGGGCAGTAGGCAGAGGACATGGCACCCTGCCACTATTTTACAAAAATGAATAATTAATTGTGTAGGAATTATGAAATCATTCACTGACATGACGTGATGGGAGTGTGAGTAAGACACCGTCCCTGCCCTCTGGGGCTCTCAGGTGATCCAGGAAGAGAAGTATGTGGACACGTAACAGTAGTTCAAGATTAACTCCCCAAAGCCGTGTTGGACATGGAAAGGCAGTTCTCTGAAAGAACAGGAAAGTGGGGAATTAAGTTCAGAACACCTTCTTGTGTGTTGTTTCTTTTCTTCTCCCCAAAAAGATTGCAAGTTCTTGGAGGATAAATCTTGTACCTCCCTTTGTGTCTCCCACGATACTCTACATGCCTGGGGTTAAGCACAGAGTAGGTGCTCAATATTTGCTCCCTCCTATCCATTTCAATGCCTACAGGGCTTAAAACATGCTCTTCATGTGTTAGGTACTTGGTTTTCTTAAATGAATAAAATTAATTTTCCCTCTCTTTCATCCCATCCCTTCATTTCTCTCCTGTCTTCCAAGGATTTGTACAATAAACGATTATTAAGATGAATCATGAAATGGTCAATGATGTTAGAAGTTCAGCTTCATTGATAAGAAATTTCACCTATAACATCAGCAAAGATGAAAAAAAATAATTCCCAACATTAATGAGGCTGCAGGTAAATGGAGCTTTTATAAATCGTTAAAGGGAGAAAAATTGTTCAGTTTTTTGGGGGAAGGCAAACCGATACTCTTTGTCAATAGCCTTAAGCATGCACATATCCCTTTGCCTAGATTTCAATCTCTACGAATTTATCCTAAGGCAAAAATTACTGCTGAGAGGAAAGAATTATGTGGAAGGAAGATAATCAGCATTCGTCATGGTAGTGAAAGTCAAAAACATCTTAAGGGACCGTATGATTAGTATCTTGAAGCAACCTATAATAATGTGGTAGAAAAGTATTCGAAAAATGGGAGCATATTAAAGATAGATTAAATTTTAAAATATCACAAAAAAACCAGCTCAGAAAGCTAGAACAATAGGCATTCTGGAATTCTGGTTTGTTCCTTACTGGCCGTGTGGCCTCAGGAAGGTTACTTGGCCTTTTTTGCCCTTCGGCTTTCTTTTCTGTAAATTTGAGCCGTGGCTGTTTTCTTTGCAGGGTTGCTGTAAGGACTGTTGATGTGTACATAGAGCACTTGGTTCTGAGGCTGATGCGTAGCAGATGCTCAGTTAGTAGTGGCTTTTATTACCCAATTTCTGCTTTAAAAAAAGACAAGACGTATACTTGCATGGTGAAAGAAAGACCAGTAGAAATTACAGCAAAGTGTTAGCAGTGTTGTCTCTGACTGGTGATATTGTAGTGATTTTTCTTTCCTTCTTTGGGTTTTTCTCTTTTACCAAATTTTCTACAGTGAACATTATGGAAATGATATTAATATAATCAGAAACAAAGTGCTTAGAAAAGAAATGGCCCTGGGCTTGTATTAAAAAATAAAAGAATTAAAGAGATGAACTACTGATTCATCTATGGTAGGATTATAAGAGCCCTTAGGGATCATTTGTTTAACTTCATTTTACAGCTGAGGAAACTGAGGCACCGACAGGGAAATATATAAGATAAAACATAAATTAGTAGCGGGTGTCACATTTCCTGAGCCAGTGCTTTTCCAACTGCACTCGTCTGTCTTTGAGGACTGGGGCTCAAGAGAGGGGTGCCTTTAGCCCTGGATATCCCCCAAACCTCTGGAGTCACCAGTAGAATCTGGAATCTCTAGAATCTTCTGAATCTCCTGGGGAGAGACCTCTGTGTCCTCTCCTCTCCCCACGCAGAGTAGGGTCAGATAGGGTCCACTACTGGGATTTACTTTCTACCGTCCAAGTTTGAACAAATTCCTTCTCCAAATTCTATTTTTTTATTCATTAAATGGAGACAGTGATGTCACTGGAAATGTCTGGCATAATTTCCAGGCCAGCCCTCTCTCCAGGGGGCCAGAGCCGTCTGTTTATTGACACATGTGTGTTCTGCTAGTACGTCCAACCCCTTGTGTCTAAAATGGAATTATTGTCTTTCCTGTTTCTCCTCCTATGTTCCACCTTGGAAAATGGCAGCACCAGAATCCAGGGTGTCATTCTCCACGCCTCCTACTTTTTTAAAACAAAAAACAAAACCCAAAAAACTTTATTTATTTATTTAAAAAATTTTTAATTTTATTGGAATATAGATGATTTACAATGTTGTGTTAGTTTCAGGTGTACAGCAAAGTGATTCAGTTATACATATACATATATTCATTCATTTTTAGATTCTTTTCTCATATAGGTTATCACAGAATATTGAGTAGAGTTCCCTGTGCTATACAGTAGGTTCTTGTTGGTTATCTATCTTATACATAGTAGTGTGTCTGTATTTTCATCCCAAGCTCCTGATTCCCACCCCGATCCCACCACATTTACCCTTTGGTAACCATAAGTTTGTTTTCAGTATCTGTAAGTCTACTTCTGTTTTGTAAATAAGTTCACCTGTGTCTTTTTTTAAAGATTAGATTCCACATATGAGTGATATCATATGATATCTGTCTCTCTCTGTCTGACTTACTTCACTTCGTATGATAATCTCTAGGTCCATCCATGTTGCTGCAAAGGGCAATATTTCATTCTTTTTTATGGCTGAGTAGTAGTCCATTTGTATATGTACTACATCTTCTTTATCCATTCATCTGTTGGTGGACATTTAGGTTGCTTCCATGTTTTGACTATTGTAAACAGTGCTGCAATGAACAGTGGGGTGCATGTATCTTTTTGAATTATAGTTTTCTCCAGATATATGCCCAGGAGTGGGATTACTGGATCATATCTTCTAACCCCTTATTGATTAGTTAAGTCTTGCTGATATAGCCCACGAACAACTCACATTCATGCAATCAGTACTGATTAGCATAAGGCACTCTCCATCTGCATAGTGGGTAGATAGGAGGAAACAGGAGGATGAACTAAACTGTCCTCGAGGAGCTTATCCTTGGGAGAGGATTTAAGGTACATAAACAGCTGTAAAATCAGGTAGAGAGGGATGGTCACCATAAGCAAAGGAAGATAGTGGGATGTGGGGCTTGAGATGAAGGGGAGGTCAGTTCTAGTGGGGGCTTGGTGGCAGAGAAGAGGACGCACTTGATCTGGACTGAGGACAGTGTAGGATTTGGATATGTATGAAGGCACGGTGAGGAAAGGACAAGGGGTTGATCAGGGAGGAGTAGAGCCTCATGGGAGAAGGAAGGAGGAGGGTGATAGTGGGAAACAGATGAGGAAAGCAAGGCTAGTGTGAGCCTGCAGAAGGCCTTGACTTCATATACAGGCTTCCTAACTGCAGAGCCCAGGACCAGAGGAGCCATAGGTCTGAGTGATGGGGCAGAGAAGATTCCAAGGACATCATTTTCATTCCTTGGGGATGCCGGTGCAATATATTTAATTCATTCTATGAGACTCATTGAGTCCTACTCTGTGACAAGTACTAGGCTAGATGGTGTGAAAGACACCCCTGCCCCCATGGACCATACAGTTTAGTGGTACAGACAGGCAATTAAGAAGTTAACACATTAATTGCAAACTATGATATGTGTAGGCAGAAGGAAGCAGATTCACCCGAAGCTAATGGTGCTTACCCTTCAATGTCTCTCCCTTGCACGGGGCCCTAGCTGTTTTGAATTTGTGATTTTGTAAACTTCTTCTTCAAGTCAGCCTTCCACGTGGCCTGAGCTTCAGTTCCCATAGAACCTGGTTGTGCCTGGTGCTCTGGATAGAGAGTAAGGAGGTAGGGAGGAAGCCTTCTCAGATGGGCACGTCACCAAGAATCTCACTGCAGGCTGCTCAGCACACGCTGTCCTTTGTCACCTCTTACTCTGCATCCTGCCGGTGTGACACCGAGAGCCTCCCTCTTCCTCCTGTGGCTGCGCTTTGGCGGCACCATCCTTTTCTCTGTTCCTCTAAATTCTTCGCAGCTCAAGGCCTCCCACAAGCTTCTGCCTGGAAGCCCTTCCCTCAGTGTCTTGAATTGCAGGCTCCTTTTTGGTTTTGTTTCAGGACTCCGGGTTAATGTCCCTCTGTCAGGGGTGATGGGAAGTGCTCCACAACCTTGCTAATACTTGTAATTGTCGTGCTTTAATTTTGCAAATTTGGTGTGCATCAGTATCTCATTGTTTCAAGGAATATTTCCTTTATATAACATTTATAGTATGGCCATTTTGGCTTTCTCTTCTAGAAGCAACTCTTCATAACCTTTGCTCATTGCTCTATATGTGCTTGTCATTTTCTTATTGGTTTGTAGGAGTTCTTTACAGGTGCTGAACATTTGTTGATTGCATGTATTATATTGTTTCTCAGAATGTGACTTGTCGTTTACCTTTCTTTATGGTGTGTTTTGCTACGTATGCGTTTTTAGTTTTAACGTAGTCACATCTCTAACCTTTTCTTCTATGGGCAGTGTTTTTGTTTTTTTGAGTCTTTTAAAAGGAATCCTCTCCTTCCATGAAGTATTAAAAATATATCCTTCTGTATCTTCTCCTGAAGTTGGGAAGCTTTACATGTCACCTTTGGGTCTAGAATTTACCAGAGATTTATTTTTGTGACTGTGGGAGATAAGAATCAAATATTTTTCCATATGGATAACCAGTTACATCAAAAGCATTCCATCTCCATGGACCTGTAATGCCAGTGATGGGCGTGGGGTGGGGTATTTAGATAGAAAGATAGGGAAGCCCTCTCTGATGAGGGTACATTGAGCAGAGAGCTGAATAAATGAGGAATTGAGAGAACCATGCAGTTATCTGGGGGTGCTTCCCTTAGGCAGAGGGCAAAACAAGCACCGATGTCCTGGGGTGAAGCACCCCCAGTGTTGGAGGGAAATCAAGGAGGCAGTGCTGTGGCCAGGAGGCTGGGATGAGAGGCAGCATGGCACGCTCACTGCACGCCAGGCCAGGTCAGGAAGGAGCTTGTAGATCACAGTAAGGGCTTCGAACTTCGGCTGCCACTGGAGGGCTTTGAGCAGGGAGTGACAGGATCAGATTTATGTCTTTTAGTGATCACGTTGGCTGCTACACGAAGACAAAACTGTCACAGGGCTAGAGATCACTTAAGAAGCAAGAGATGACGGCAGCTTGGGTCCTGGCGGGAGGAACAGGGAGGGTGGAAGCGGTCAGATTCAGGGTGTATTGTGAAGGTTGAGTCAAGAGAGCCTGCTGACGGACTGGATGTGGGGTGTGAGCGAAAACTAAGACCTCCACTATTCCCTTCACCCTCTTCTGAAACTCCTACTTGTCTGTTTGTTAGACCCTCATAGAGTCCATCCGCCATCTTAACTAAACTTTCATCCCTTTGATCTCTTTGTGCTCTAGCTGCATTCTGGGTGAATTCTACAGTGCCTTCTTTCAACCTACTAATTCCCTCTCTGACTGCGACCAGTGTAGAGATTTTTGTGGCTGCTGAATTCTAAATTCAATCACTATGTTTTTCATTTCCAAGATGAAAAAATTGTTTTCATATCTACCTGTTTTGGTTTCATAATTTTTTTTGTTCTCCTTGAAGTAGATATTGAGAGGTAAAAATGGGTCTCTCTAGGACTGACCCCCCCCCCCCCCCACAGATGGACCTCCCAGAAACGGAGCTGGCTTCCTGCAGGAATCCATGGGAACTGGCCCAAGGGCTTATGACAGTTGATCCTGATCAACAGCAAGGACTGGGTACCAGCCCCATGCCCTCACTCCCACATCATGCCTGGAGAGGGGGGCTGGTTCTTCCACAGCTAGGAATCCCCAGCACTAGGTCGCTAACGCATTTAGCTGCAACCACTCAGCTTGGACCTCGGTCTCAATGAAAAGGGATTAGGCTGGTGCTTCTTCCCATCAAGAACACTGAGCCCAGGTTCTGCCACGTCCTACTGCTGTTGCATCCCAGCCTCTGATTGCTTTGGAAAGAGGCCCAGCCTTCTCCAGTCAACAGCTGAGAGTCAGGGTGCCTCTCCTACAGTCTCAGGTTTGGCCATGCTGGACCTCTCTGTGCGGCCCTAAGAGAAAAGGGCACGGGGACCTGCTCCTCTCTGTGATTTACTGCAGTGGGTGCCGCTCCAGCGGGCCAGTGCGTGTGCTACTTGGTCATTGCCTTTGTTTGCGTGGCAGACATTACACCTTCCTTTATCTCTGGAACTTCCTCAACATACTTACATATGTCTGTTACGCTGCTCGCTAAAACTGATTTCATCTGGATTGGGTCACGTTTGGATTATTGATGTTTTTGGCTGTTATGCTTAGCATTCCATTTCTTCATGTGTTTTGTAATTTTAGATTTGTAGGTTCATTTGGAATAGGAAGTGTTTGGATTTTTTTTCTTTCTCCTCTGTGTTCAACCCTACCAGTCTAAAGGTGTTGTGGTTGGTTCCTCTTGGCCCCCTGAACCTCTGGTTGGTCCAGAAACAGGCCTCACACGGCTGGCTGGTGGTTGGAGATGGGGATGGCACGGTGGGCCATCTTAACTTGGTTCCTGGAAGAAAGGCTTTGTCCTCCAGTTCCCTGGGCCCACGGCTTCCTAGGAAGTTGTCGCCCCAGGCTGCACTTGGCCACAGTTTTCGTCAGCTTCCTTTCTGGATTAGGGGCGACCTACCCAAAGCTAAGTCTAAGCAGCAGAGCGCTTCCAGGCCTTCCTCTCCACTCCCTCGGCGACCCCACAACATTAAACCTGGAGTTCTGCAGCCTGTCCAGTCCTGCTGCAGCCTCCACAGGGTCACCTGGAGTGGTTGTCAGGGACACCAAGCCAAGAGAGCCGAATTTTCCATGACTTTCTGGTTGAGTGTCGTCCGGAAGTACTTTGTGTAAAACATTCACCAGCGGAGAGAAAGGGCAGGGGGAGGGGCGCACAGGACGGGCCGGTGAAATACATGGAGAAGGTCCAGAGGGGCCTGTGTGACCCTGCACGGGTGTCCCGACCCTTGTTGTTGTTGTTAGAGCTGAGCCCCCTGACACTCTGCTGGCTTCCAGACCTGGCACCCAGGAGCCTCGAGCTTCAGCTCTGCTCCCTTGTCATCCAAAGAGATGTTTTTTCAGTCCAACTATTATCTTTTGGCTTTCCCTTTTTATATCTTGCAAAGTGTTTGGAGCAGCAGGGAGGCAACAAAGCTGGACTCGTTGTGCTATCCTGACCCAGTCGGTAGTCTTTTAATCCATGGTGGGCACGGTCTCAGGTGTGGCTCTGAAAACCTCGGTTGGGATGGCTTCTCTCAGGGCAGCCACGCCCACTGGTGGCCTGAGTAGTGTAACTGGGAAAGTTAGACTGCTTTGCCAGTAGTATAACGGGGGGGGGGGCAGAGGGGACACTCAGACTATTTTCCTCCTTCCCGTGGACTCAGAGACTATGAGACCAACCTCCTACACAGCACAGGCATCCCCTCTACACTACCTCCAGAGGTGGTCAAGGCCAGCTGGATTAGCTCCCTGTCCAGAATCCACTCCACGTTGGCACAGCTCTGTTTTCAAGGAGTCCTTCTGGTATTGAGCATCTGTTTCTCTCTGTAGCGCCCACCCACGAATGCTATCTGCTATTTGAAGCAGCACTGAGTAGGTATGCCCCCTCTGCATTCCCTCTCAGCTGTTTGAGGGCAGCAGTAGACTTTTCTTCTCCCGGCTCCCTCATTCAACCTCCCTCTACCCCGCCTGTCGTGTTCTCTTGCTCTGCAGGAACTCTGGGTTATCACATGGACTTTGTAAAACATCACCTGGCCTTGACCAAAGTGGACAGACAGACATTTAGCCCCTGAGAGGATGCTGCCTCCTGACGTCTCTAAAAGAGGAAGACGGAAAATGGATTCCGTCACATCGTCTGGTCTCAGCTAAGAATCCTCCCTGGTAGGTAGCCGGCTAAGGCATGTTTCACAAGGAAGCATCTCCCTCTAGTGGCCACCAGGGTGTATCGCAAGATGCTGTCCTCCCTTTCCTAGCTCTTTGGTCCATGAGGATTCCCTTATAAGGTTAAGAAGAGCCACTGAGCTGTGGGTGGATCAGCTGTAGACTGCAAAGCCCCTCATCTGACTTTCTGACTAAAATGAACTGATTTTGCAGTGGTGACTGGTGAGGGTGAGAGAGCTCGGCTTCAGTTTCCATGTTTCTCATAATTTCCTAAGCCAAAATTTGCACATGGTTATACATATGTTAATATTATTCCCAGAAACTCCAGAATAATTGTTCTTCTTTTAGGTGGCTTCCTTAATAATTGGCTCCTTTCATGATTTTCTCTGCCTGTCCCTACTTGCTAAGTGGTTTAGTCGAATCCTTTTAGTTGCAGTAAACAGACTCCTTTACACCTGCATCCCAGCCACCTTGCATCTACCGGGTCCTCGCAAGGATCCCACATGGCTATGAAATAGGGGTCCTTCCCACTCAGGGGACACATGTGCATAGGTTTGCCATATAGAAAATGTTGGAGGGGGGAGTGGGAGAAGATAAACAGTTATTGAACACTTTCTATACTCTAGGTGCTACGCTGTTTCATATACATTGTTCATATTTTTGCATCAAGTCTGTTGTAACTATTATCATTCCCATTTTACAGGTAAGGAAACTGGGCTGAGAGGTTCCACCAGGGCTGCTGCAAGTTGTACATTTTCATTCTCTAGGAGATGCTCTTCACTTTGTAGTTAAAGCGGCATAATGGTTAGGGGTGGGGCCAGTAAGTCACTTGCCCAAGCCACACAGCGAGGGAGGGGCAGAGCCGGAATCCAAACCCAGGTCTGAATGGCTACACAGCTAATGCTCTTCCTGCTGCATCATTCTCTTGGGGACCCCATAGGAGTAAAAGCAAATGAAGTTAGCTTTTTCCTTCTCCTTAGAGAAAGTTCCGTTTACATATTCTGAAATCAAGTGCAGGAAATATGGAATTTTATCCAAAATGACGGCCACCTCTCAGAAGGAAAAATGAGCATCTACTATGCGTGACACCTACTACTGTCCCAGGTGTTGGGTTATCAGCAAGACTCAGATCCCACTGGAGGCTGTGCTGGGCTGGACTGGGAGTGGAATGATATGCCTCCAGGGTATGATGGAGTCAACCTGAAAACCGAATTTAGTTCCACGTCAGAGGTTCCCTACCCACAGAAATGTGGTTTTAACTGGTCTGGCATGAGACTCAGCATCTCAGTTTTCTAAAGCTCCCTGGGTGGTTCTACTGAGCAGCCAGGGCTGAGAAGCACTGATCTAGTCCAGCCCCTCATTGTAGAGAAGGAGGGAAAATGTACCCAGAGGCCAGTGACTTGCTTGAGACCACTTGCCGATTAGTGTTGCTACTGAGTGTGTGCCGGCTCCTACTGGATCCTCTGCTGTGCCGGGAAGGGACAGGGAAGGGATGGGTCACCTGTTGGAAGAGAGAGGCCATAGTTGGTACAGGAGAGGCACTTACATGTGCTCAGTACGTGCTTTTAACCATCACGTCATATGAAGTTGATCCTTAGAGGGCCTGATCGCTGTTGTGAGCTGGAACCAGATGTGACTCATGCCAGGAAACCACTTGCTCTTATTATTAGTTAGGGCGAAAGGAAAAGCTGTTGTAAGAAAAACACCCAAGAATACGGTGGCTTAAAGAACATTGAGGTTTATTTCTCTCTCATTCAACAGTCTATGGTGAATCAATGAGCTCATTTATTCCACAAGGGCATTCAGGAACCTGGAACCATCCCTAGAGCGTTAGCCAGAACTGCTGCCTAAAGCTGGTATGCAGGCACTAATGGGTTCCAGAAAGAACACGAGGAGCATGTGGATGTATTTGAAGTGGCCCATCACGTTTGCTCATTTTCCAATGGTGAGAATTTAGTCCCATGGAAGCAAGGGGCATTGGGAAAAGTATTCCCTTCCTGTAGCCAGTGCCCAGCTACAGTTCTATTCCTATAATAGAAGGAGAAAGATTTTAGTGACCAATGAGTGTCTCCCTGGTAGCCTTTAAGGGAATTTAATCCTGGTGTCCTCTTTCAATCACTCTTCCAGTCAAGAAGCACTTTCAAGTACCTCTTATGAGTCGTGCAGGCATGGAAGATGGGAGCACAGAGAAGGGGCGACTAGGTTGTATGTTTTAAGTCAGGGAACATTCCCTAGAGGCAGAAATGTTTGGACTGAGTTTTGAAGATGAGTAGGAATTGCAAAGAAGGATATGCCAGGCGGAACACAGCTGTGCAAAGGCCTGGAAGTAGATGGAAGTGGATGGGACGAAGGTTTGAATGCGCCAAAGTGGCTGGAGGAGGACTGGAGAGAACTCTGCAAAGCCAGACCATGTGGACTCCCATTCTGAAGCCAAAGAGTGTAAAGTAACCTTATTTTCTTTCTTTCTTCCTTCCCTTTCCTTTCTCTTTCTCTCTCCCTCCCCTCCCCCTCCCTTCCCTCCTTCCCTTTTCTTTCTTTCTTTCTTCCTTTCTCTCTCTCTCCCTTCCCCCTCCCTTCCTCCCTTCCCCCCTCCCTTCCTCCCTCCCTCCCTCCTTCCCTCCCCCTTCCCTCCCCCCTCCTTCCTTCCTTCCTTCCTTTTTCTTTCTTTCTTTCTTCCTTTCTCTCTCCCTCCCTCCCTCCCTTCCTTCTGTTGACTGAAATAAAAATGCACAACTGAGAGCTGTGATTTGGGTTTATTTGGGGAGATGGCCTCTCAGATAGCTCTGAGGAACTGCTCTGAAGAGGTAGGGGGAGGTCAGTAGATACGTGATTTTGGCGAGGGGTTATGTGCGATCAAGCACACATCTTGGTAGGTTACTGTTAATCACAAGGAATAGATATCTCAGTTAAAGGTTTTAGTGCTTTTCTACATACAGGAAGACGCAAGAATCTGGGTGCGTGAAATTTTCTCCTGAAAATATCTAACTACCTGAGGGCCTGTTCTACCTGTTTTCCTGGAGCACAGCATGCCTCATTCCCGATCTTTGCCCTTTGTTCCTTTCAGGGTGTATGTAGGTGGAACTGGATGGTGGGCAACATGGTTTGTTTTATCCTTTCCTCCTTCCCTCCCTCCCTCCCTTCCTTTTTACAGTACATCTCCAGGACTTATTTACTTTATAACTGGAAGCGTGTGCCTTTTGGCCACTTTCACCCATTCCAGCCCCCTCCTTCCACAGCTTCAGGCAGCCATCAGTTTGTTCCCTGTATCTACGAGTTAGTTGTGTGTGTGTGTCCTTTTTATTTTATTTTATTTTTTTAGATTCCACATATAAGTGAGATTATACAGTATTTGTCTTTCTCTATGTGACTTCTTTTGCTTAGCATAATGCCCTCATGTTTCATCCATATTGTCACAAATGGCAGGGTTTCCTTCTTCTTAGGGCTGAATAATATTCCATTGTATATATATATACCACATTTTCCTTATCCATTCATCTGTCAGTGGACACACAGGTTATTTCCATATCTTGGCTATTGTAAATAATGCTGCAGTGAACACAGGGGTGCAGATATCTTTTTGAAGTAGTGATTTTATTTTCTCTGGATATAATCCAGAAGTGAGATTGCTGGATCATACGGTAGGTAGTTCTAGAACCTCCTCACTATATTTTCCATAGTGGCTGCACCAATTTACATTCCCACCAACAGTGCACAAGGATTTCCTCTTCTCCACATCCTTATAGCACTTATTTCTTGTCTTTTTGCTAATAGTCATTCTAACAGGCATAAGGTGATAAGTCATTGTGGTTTTGATTCGAATTTCCCTGATGATTTGCAAATTTTAAATTGATAGTTTTTTGTTTGTTTGTTTTTTTAATTTTCTTGGCCACCACGTGGCATGTGGGATCTTAGCTCCCCAATCAGGGATCAAATATACACCCCCTGCATTGGAAGGGGGGAATCTTTTTTTTTTTTTCTTTTTGCAGTATGCAGACCACTGCTGTGGCCGCACAGGCTCAGCGGCCATGGCTCATGGGCCCAGTCGCTCCGCGGCATGTGGGATCTTCCCGGACCAGGGCATGAACCCGTGTCCCCTGCATCGGCAGGCGGACGCTCAACCACTGCGCCACCAGGGAGGAAGGGGGGAATCTTAACCACTGGACGTCAGGGAAGTCCCTCAATTGATAGTTTTGAGGAGTGAATTCACTGGCATCTACATGTGAAAAGGAACTTGTGTGGGATTGGGCCCCTAACTCTTAAGAGACTAAAAGGAAACTGAGCTGAGCTTTATTTATTTTTTTAAATTATTATAGCATTTTATCATCACATCCTTTTCTTTGTTTTTTTTTATAGATTTATTTATTTTGTTTTTGGCTGCGTTGGGTCTTCGTTCCTGCGTGCTGGCTTTCTCTAGTTGCAGAGAGCGGGGGCTACTCTTTGTTGCGTGGGCTTCTCATTGCAGTGGCTTCTCTTGTTGTGGAGCACGGACTCTAGGCACATGGGCTTCAGTAGTTGTGGCTTGCGGGCTCTAGAGTGCAGGCTTAGTTGTTGTGGTGCACGGGCTTAATTGCTCCGGCATGTGGGATCCTCCCTGAACAGAGATCGAACCCGTGTCCCCTGTATTGGCAGGCGGATTCTTAACCACTGCGCCACCAGGGAAGCCCCCTGAGCTGGGCTTTTGACACTCCCCACCCGAGGTTATTTAAGGATCAGCCAGCCTTTGGGAAATGTACTGTTTTCTGATATCATGAGATGGTCTTGCCCGCACACTTCTGGACTACAGGGTGGGTGGGAGTGGTGCCCCCTGGAAGGGGTGGGGTGTGAAAGGGGGCAATCCAGGGCACACATTGGTTTCGGGAGGAGGCCTTAGACTGGGGTGAGGCAATATCTCTCGGACTCAGACTCCAGAGCGTGGAGGTGCCTGGCATGTTTCTGGTCATGGGAGGTGGGCGACAGCTGGCCCTGTGAAGGTGGGTGGGCAGAAGGTGGGAGGCAGGTGGGTAAGGGGCCTATGTAGGTCCTTCTGTACCTCCAGTCCTCTGGGGAATTCAGGGTAAATGTAGCTGGTCTCAGGCATGCTGTGTGGTGGATCCCACGGTAAGGACTGAGAAGCAGGGGCAGAGCAAGGCCCTTTCTCTAGTGGCCCGCGTGGCAGTTGTGGCGGCACCCCCTGGCAGAAGCCCGCTGTTCCCCGCAGAGCCGTAAGCTCATGGGCTCCATGGGGGTGGCCTCCCGGGGAGGCTGGAGCTGCAGACCCGCCGACAGGTCGGTTGGTGGGGGCGTGGAACCTAAGCCTCAGGTGATCACAGTTTGGGAATTGAAAGGAAATGTGCTCTGGCTTTGCAGTTGCCGGGGATGAGGTCCGGAACATTCTGGTTATGCTTTCATATTCCCCTCCCAACCCTCAGGAGGGCCCCTCCTGCTCTCAGGATCACATTGCTTGTGAAAACTCATTCTTTTTAGCAATTCTTTCTGAAGTTTTGGACTTCTGTTTCTCAGTTTGTGTTCGTGTCTGTGTCGCCTCCCCGCTGTTCTGTCTCTGTCTCTCATTTCTCCCCACAAGCTTGCCAGTCAGCAGTCGGTCACCTGATGTTTCCTAAATGTTTCTTCTCTTTCCTGCCTCTCCGAGTCCGGCTGCAGAGAAGCTGCTGTTTCTCCACGGGCAACGGGGAGCCTGTCTTCTGTTCTCCTGAGCTGCTGCCTTTTCCTCTCGTCACTGGCCACAGGGGGTCCCTGCAGGCTCCCAGGCCAGCCAAGCAGCAAGCTCATGATGAAAGGGGGGGGCTCTGTTGTCCTGAGATGAAGCATCAGGGGCAGATCCTGATGACTGAAGCCCTGACCCCCAGGTCTCCTGGTGCTGGCAGCCCAAGGCAAACTTTGCTATTAGGAGCCATCTCCTTTGTTCTTACATGTTTCTACTTTCTTGTTACCCAGTCTCAGGTTAATTGTTTTCTGACAATTTGTCTGGCAGGCTATCTGTGCGTCAGGGAGGCTAGAGTGGCTGCTGTGTGTGGAGGTGATGTCACAGACCCGAGAGGGAGCAATCGCAGTGTCACACAGTGTGGGGGACCCGGTCCCGGACCCAGTCACCTACAGCTTGTTCTAAACAGTCAGCGATGCAGGCTCAGAGCCTTAGGAGCTCTCAGCAGCCTGTGGCCAAGCCTTTCCCAGGGTACCATTCTCTTGCTGTTTGTGGTTTTCAAGGGCCACCCTTCCAGTGCAGGGACCTCAGGGTACAGGTGCCTGTGTGCTGGGCTAGATGATCTTTGAGGTCTTGTCTAAGATCCTACGAATGCTGATAGCACAGAGACTAGAACAGGGGTGACAGATCTTCCCAACTATGTTAGAACATGTGGTCTGGGAATTCAGTAACTCACCCATCACAAATATTTACCGCTAAACTCTTTCTCTGTGCCAGGCATGGTGCTAAGGGCTGGAGATTCAGTAGTGAATAAGCGTCCAGTTTGGTGGGGGAGACAGAGCCGCACACGCATGTAATTACAGTGCAATGTGGTCAGGACCAGGATCCAGTCATTCGTGGGGTGTTTTTTTTTTTTTTTTTGCGGTACGCGGGTGTCTCAATGCTGTGGCCTCTCCCGTTGCGGAGCACAGGCTCCGGACGCGCAGGCTCAGCGGCCATGGCTTACGGGCCCAGCCGCTCCGTGGCATGTGGGATCTTCCCAGACCGGGGCACGAACCCGTGTCCCCTGCATCGGCAGGCGGACTCTCAACCACTGCGCCACCAGGGAAGCCCTCGTGGGGTGTTTTGAGCCCAGAGGTGGGGTACCTGGCCCAGTGGGGTCTCAGGAAGGCTTTGCTGGAAGAGGAATCAAGGAGACTGAGTTTGAAAGAAGAAGCAGGAGCTGGCTAGGCCAGGCAAAGGGGAGCGTAGAGGGGAGGAGAGGAAAGGTGAACTGTTTTCCTGTCTGAACCACCCAGTTTAATAGTGGTAAAAGCAAAGCATATGAGGAAGGGACAGGTCCCTTGATTTTAGAGACCAAATTTTAATCTCCTCTCCTTTGTACGAGCGTCTCAAACTCAATGGCCAGCCACCCAGTGTCTGACCTGTGAGTCCCTTCACAGTTCCTGGGGGCGTGTCACGCAACCTAAAATTCCCTGCAGGGACTGCAGATGAGTGTGTGCTCATAATCCTTGCTTCACTCAGGGACTGTCCGAAAGGCGGGGCCCCTCAGCACCCAGTGCAGTGCAGAGAGCACGGTGTGTGCCCATCAGATCCACAGATCGCATCTGTGTGTGTTGGGCCCCCTACCCGTCAGGGTGATCAACAGGAACTTGGCAGTTAGAGGCAGCCACCAGTTACACAAGTCGTTAAGTTTACAATGGAACATGGGCCAGGCCAAAGATACGGCTGCCAGAGGCATCCCTCAGCCTGGCACTGGCAGGAGGAGGATTGCAGAGGCAAGACCTCCCCAGGGAGGGCCACCTGTGCTGGTCTCTACTGGAGGTGGGCGCCGGGCCCTCTACACGGTGAACTCCAACCTGGGCCAGTTTCTCTTTTAAGGACTCTGGGGATTAACTCCATGTTCCATTTCCTGGAGTTGCCACGGCCTTAGCTCTTCTGGGCAGGTAATGGGAAATCCACGGGAGGCAATGTGATTTTAGGAAAAGCGGCCTTGAAGTCAGCTGGCCCTGAATTTGACTCTTAGCTCTGACAGCCTTGAACACTTAACTTCTCTGAACCTTGATTCACTCATCTATAAAGTGGGGTTCATCATATCTGTTGTTTAGTAGCTGTTGTGAAGATCAAAAGAATTAGCACATGTAAAGCACATTCTTCATACCTTTACCTCTCGGAGCGGGGCAAGGTGGCTGCATTCACTCAGTAAACAATTACCGATTGTCTGTTTATTGCTAAGCGTTGTTCTGGGTTCTGTGAAAACTAATGAACAAAATTCTCATAAAGCTCACATTCTGATGGGGAAGCCAGAAAATAAGTAAACCAACAAATAAATAAACAGGATAATTTCAGATAGTGATAAGAGCTACAAATACAAGGAGAGAGGCTGATAGAGGGTGATGTAGTAGGAGGCCCGAGGAGGCTTCGGGGTGTGCAGTGATATTTGAACTGAGACCTGAAGGCCGAGGGGGCGTCTGCCTTGCCGGGACCTGCGGAAGGAAGAACATTCAAGGCAGAGAAAACAGCAAGGATGCAGGAAACGTGCCAAGGAGGGCAAGCGCCTGGCTCATGCAAGGGAAGAAAGAAGGTCCTAGTAGTTCAAGCACTGTGAACCCTGGGGAGTGTGGTGTGAGATGAGATGGAGAGCAAGAGCTAAGCATGTTCCCAAACTCTGCTCCGATTAATTCACAGCGCTCCACGGGATGCTAAACGTTTAAGAGAACACTCAACGTCTGTTGGACTCCATGCAAGCTACTAACTAGCTCAGGATAGCTTGCAGTTTCACCATGAGATTGCCCTACATGCTTTTCGATGACATATCTTTGTGAAGCTGGCTTTTCAGTGGTTGCTGTGATAAAAAGCAAGCACCATGGGCAAATCAGTGCAGAACAGGAAATGAGGGTGGCAGTGTCTAACGTGATTCCGAGTTTTGAGAGGTTGTGCACTGCCCAACCGGCACACCACACATCCCGTTAGTAAGTAGTTGTGGTTATTTAAGAATGAATTATTCCCTAATTTATATGTATTATTTTTTCGAACGGCTACTCAGCTATTAGGACATAAATACTTATTACATGGTTTGGGCCTAACTAAATGAACAGAACCCTTAGGTATTTCTTTCGGCCTCAGAGGACTGTGAAAAAAACTTCTGAGCCTCTAAGAGCACTTTGAACAGAGAAGGTTGGAAAGCCACCCCTGGGCTAGGTGACAGTGCTGTCAGTCACACACTTCTCCTTCCAAGCCCTGGGCCTGATACTGGATGTCTCTTGATAGCCGCGGAGTGCTTGTTTGTGCATGAGAGCAGGTGATGGGAAAAGGTCATGTAGATTTTCTAACTGGGTGGGTCCCCAGTCTGCCTGCCATTTGGATCACCTGGGGAACTTTGTAAAAACAGTTTCCTGTCCTCTGCCCTGGAGATTCGAATTCAGGGGTGTCTGACGGAGGAATCTGAGTTTAAAAGCCTCTGCTCCAACCCGCATTCCTTTAGGCAGCCAGGAAGGCCCAGATTTGCGGGGTCCTGGTTGTTTTCGGGTGTACTGGGGTCCAGGCTGTGGCCCGGGGAAACGAGGTGGCATTTCCGGATCTCCAGGCGGGGAAGGGGCACGGGCAGCTGCGTCACAGAACGCGGGGGTAGGTGGGTGCTAGCCGTGTTCATCCCCACATCCATTGCGGGTGCGCAGCGGGAGTGGCCCGAAAGGAAGACGCCTCTGCGGGGTGGATCCTCACCCTCCCAGGCCCAGGGATCACGTACTTCCCCGCCCCCGCCGCGGACGGCCGGACGCCTAGGGAGGGTTCCTGGGGCGGGGTGGGAGAGGGAGAGGGCTGAGTGCAGCTGGGAGGGAGGCGGCCGAGAGGTGGCAGCAGCCGCCCGCCCGCAGCCTCCGAGCCTGCAGTCAGGCCGGGCGGGGGTCGCGGAGACGCGGGCTGCTCGGGGACGCGCGAGTGGCTCGGGGATGCGGGCGCCAAGGCCGGCCGGGCTGACCCCGGTGGCGGGGGCAGGCGGGGGAGGAACCGCGGAAACGGACGCGGGGTGCCCCCAGCGACGGCCCGATGTCTCCCGGAGTCTGAGAGCTGGGGTTGGACCAGTCTGGTTACACCCTGGTTGAGTCTCTTTACACAGGATTTGTAGGGGTGCAAGACACTGAGTTACGAACAGCGAGATGAGCAACCACTGGCTCAATATGGTGTGATGCGAAGAATTTTTTTGGGGGTGGGGGAGGGGTGGCAGGGATTAAAAATAACTCCCTTGCTGGTGTCTAAAATTCCACTGTTAGAGATGCATTCTTTTGTCTTGTCCGCTCCTCAAGGCCCTGGGAAGGATCAATGCATTAGATAGAACTTGAACTCTTTAGAATAAATCAATGACTTAATCTAATCTTTCTTCCTGGCAAGAGAAAAGCCCAGAATACTGAAGAAACAAAGAGGCGTGAAGGCACATTAATTGGTACTTGCTAATCACGCCCCAGAGACCAGGGCACTCCCTGGGAATGTTTCAGAACCATTTATGTTAGAGAAAAAGCAGCCCCATATCCACTGTGTGAATGCTTTAGAGAGGATTAATGTGGTCCCAGCACAGGGTGATTAGTTCAGTGCGTTGCATTATTATTATTATTTTGTAGAAGAGGAAGCACCTGTACTAAGGTTTTAATAAATTATAAAATTAATCTCTTCTTCTCTTTCCTTCTACCTTCTCTCTTTGAATTAGGGAAGTGGTATGGTATGGTGTGATGAAACTTTTACTCCAGAAATTCCTGGCTTGGAGATCTGCCTCTGCCACCCGCTTACTGGCTGTGTAATTCTGGAAAACAATCTCTCTGAGCCTCAGTTTTCGCTTCTGTAAAGCTGGAAAAATGGTACCTACTTGGATGGTTGTTGTGAGCATTAAATTAGATAGCACATGGAAAACATCTGGTGTATGTACTGATTCAGGCTCAAGTGATGTGTGTGTCACAATAGTCACCATGGAACACCTCCCTGTGGTCTGAAGTTTTGTATTTTTCTTTCTCTGTGACACCAGTGATGCTGTTGAACAAGGCTGTCCAGTTTGAGGACTGTCACAGTTTACACAGACATGGGCTGTGGTGTGTGTGTGTGTGTATCTGTGTGTGTGTGGTGCTCTCAGGTATAGATGCACCAATGTGAACAAGAACTGTAAAGAACTCTGCATCCTTACATACCAGATTTTTAGGAATCTTTTACCAGAAGGAATGGAAAATACTGGTAAAGCAGTAAAGTCTAATCACCATTTGAAGACTGGTTCTCCATAGGTTTCTTCCAGGAATTTAACATTTGTTTAGTCTTGTAACAAATTAAAATCTATCCTCTGTCTTCAGACTAAAGACCTTGAGTCAGGGGTGAAGTTTAATCTTTTTAAGGACAGCCCCCTACTCTCATATGTAATGTGTTTCTAAAAATGTATGTGAACACCAATCAATATTTCTCCCAGTGGTAAAGTCAAGAGTAAAACAGTATTTTTAGGCTCACAACTGTGTAGGATAATGACTTTTGTATCTTTTCATTTCCCTCTGTTCCTCCTTCTTACCTGAAAGATTATGAGTTAATTATGGGTTTACAACCTGGGTTATTATTAAATTATTTTTTGATGTTGTGTGTCCTGGATCTAGATTTTTGACACTTATGTTCTTGACACATATTTTTGACACTTACATTCTGTCTTGTAACTGTATTTAAAGAACTATCTTAGACCTATCTTTATGTGTGATTGGCTTCAATGCTCACTGCTAGTCCTTTTATATTTTGATTTTCCCATTCTTGAGCTCCTAATTTTGTCATGACTTGAGCAGTTGGAATATATTTTAAAGTGATTTAAACAGTATATGAGTGGCAGACATTTTGAGCTCTTATGAATGTCTTTTTCGTTAACTCCTCTCAAAAACTAAAACTTATCTGTGAGTAAAATACCTGAATCTAAATTTTTTCTATGTCAAAACTCTATAGACATCACTCTATCATAGATGAGAAGACCAAGGTCAGCATGATTTTTATTCCTTTATAGATATTTTTATCTTCTTTTATTGGTCTGGAGATAGATACATAGAAAACATGTTTTCTATTTTAATTTAAAAAGTTGTCAGAATATTTTTAAGTGTGAGTCTCTGTTAGTTACTTTTTCCTGGAACCTGGTGAACCTGTTTCTTTCTCTCAGCTTCCCCTCTTCCCCTCCCTTTTTGGAAAGTTTTCTTTTACTATATCTTCAGTGATGGCTTCTTCTTTGATTGTTCTGGATTCTTCTTCAGAAACATAATTCTTGGGCGGAATCTCTGTTCCTGGTCTTCCATAGCTATTATCTTCTTTTTTAATTTCTGTATTTTATTGATTGTAAGAAGCATATATTTTATGTACAACTAAGGAAGAAAAAATGTTGCCAGTTAAATTATGACGTAATGCCATAATTATAGCCCTGTGAAATTGGTAAGTTGATCCACCAGCTTCCTTCTTGTTTTGAAGTATTTCATCTATTTTGAGAGATTTGGAAGTTTCTCCTGCCTTCAATTGCATTGTTTGGCATGTGACAGGCAATATCTTTTGTGTGTATCTCAGTTACGAAACATAACATAGCTTCTAAGCTTCTACTTAAGGATAACTTCTTTTACCTTTCTTTGATCCCTTAAAGAACTTGGCTTAAAAAAAAAGGAATTGCAGCCATTGCTCCAATAACAGATATTTACTTCAGTAATATCAAATTACATCCCGCTGCTCTAATTCCACGCCTTTCTGCATACACAATAACTTCTTGTTTCAATGCCAAATCATAGTGTAATCTTATAAAAGACATTTTAAATGGCAATTAAACTCACATGTAATCACAACAATGTACATAAATCAATTAAAGTGCTTACAACATGAACAACTGAGACCACGTTTGGCCATACCCAGGACTTGACAACCTCACCAGGACAGACCCCTGGTCCACTATGATTGTAAGATGCCACCAATTGTAAGATGCCACCGATTGTAAGACGTAACCTGATTTCTGAATTGTAAACATGTGCAAAAATGGACATCTTAGAATCAGTGAAATATGATAGTTTCAATTCTTTGTTCTCTTTCTCTGCATTTTGGAAGTGTTTCTCAAGTTTGCCATCCATAATACTTATTCGATTTTCTGCCATGTCAATTCCACTCATTTACTGCTTCCTATTAATTATTGTTGAATAATTTTATTTTCTTGTGGATAGTTTTCTTATCAAAACTAGCTTCCTTTCTATCTGTTCTTGGAAACCACTGGTCAGATTCTCTTTTATAGGCCTGAAGCCCCTGGATGTTTACCATACAACTGAGTTCTAGTGAATTCGAGTGATGTGTGTGACTTACAGAACTTCCCCATAAGAGCATTCATTGAGCTCTTCTCCATGCTCTTTTTTTCCTTATTCCAGCTAAGTGCCAGCAGATGACAATGACAGCCTTGGAAGCCACATGATGAAGTTGGCAGAACTTTTGTTATCCTGTGTGCCCAAGGTTGGAGAGCTGCTCTTGGCAACTTGGAACATTTGTCTTAGGCTGTTTTCTAAGTGACAAATCAACTTTTATTATATTTCATCCAATATATAAATATTGGGTGTATTTGTACAGCAGCTGAATTTACTCTAATAATACATATTCTGAAGTCACCATGTACCTTTTCTAAAAGATTTTTACAAAATTCTTATAAAATTTCTATGAGAACTGCCTTAAATTTTGCTTTCTTAATTACTGTTGCTGCTAAGAAAAGAGAGTAACTTAGACACTGAAACTATCTCAAATGAGGTAATGAAGTAATTAATGGATTTTTAAAAATAAATTTATTTATTTTTGGCTGCATTGGGTCTTAGTTGCTGTGCGTTGGCTTTCTCTAGTTGCGGCGAATGGGGGCTACTCTTTGTTGCAGTGCGCAGGCTTCTTGTTGCTGTGGCTTCTCTTGTTGCGGAGCACGGGCTCTAGGCTTGTGGGCTTCAGTAGTTGTGGCACGTGGGCTCAGTAGTTGTGGCTCACAGGCTGTAGAGCACAGGCTCAGTAGTTGTGGTGCATGGGCTTGCTCCGTGGCATGTGGGATCTTCCTGGACCAGGGCTTGAACCCGTGTCTCCTGCATTGGGAGGCAGATTCTTAACCACTGTGCCACCAGGGAAGTCCTAATTATTGGATTTTAACATTCCTGTCACTTCTGCCAAAAAAAAAAGTTTCAGAATACCACCTTTCCCCAATGGGTATATGGAGTTCTGATTTGCTCAGACATTTGATAAAAGAAGAAAAGAAGAACTCTCACAAGCAAGTGACTGAAACCTGCATGGATAATAACTGAACATTGTCTAATGTTGTTTTGGATGACATTTTAAAACACTCCACTCTTTTAACTAACTGTTGTCTCTTTTATTATTAAAAGTTATATCTTATTGTTTATTTTAAAAGATTCACAATTAGGCTTTGCATAAACAAAGGAGCTTCCCCCCATCACATTTTTGTAGGACCTATAATGTCATTTCAAGGTGGCAGTCTTTGAAGTTTATCCTGCTATCAGTTTTATCTCAGCTTGTTTTCGGTTTCAACCTCATAACATAAAAACCTCATGTTATGTTTTTCATATTATAGATGCCAATTTCCTAAACTTTTCTTCTGGTTTCTGTAGTAAATCATCTTCAGAGATGTGTTCTTTTTCTTAGTCTTCTGGGTGATTCTCTTTTTCTTGTTTATGACATTGTTTTTCTATAGGTCCCATTGCCCCTACCCCACTACCCTCTTCACTTTATTTACCTTAAAGCATGTAGAGCTCTATGGAGACTTGGTGCTTGCTAACAGAGGAAGTGTGGCTTGTCTTTGGTTTTCCTCACTGCCCTGTTCCTTAGGTGTGCAGCTGGAGGGCCAGCTGAGGTGCATAGCTCCTCAGCAGTTCCCAGAATTGATGGGATTCATTTTGTGCAGCCCTGCTGAACTGATGTGGGATCTCCTCCTACTTCTGCCTGTCCTCTAACAGTCAGAACTGATGAGTATGTTAAAATCTTACTCTCCAGCACAAACTGCCTTTGTCCTGCCTATGAAGCATCATGTGTGGGAAAGATACCTTCCAAAATGTGATGTGCTATTGCTGGTCCTCTGCTAATTCCTGTTCCATGGTTTCCCAGGAATTGTCTGTGAATGGATGTAGATAGATTGGGGGAGACAGAATAGTTCTCTGGCCTATCCAGAGAGTAGCACCCATAGTAGAGAGCCAGTTGTTTGTTGGGTTAGGTCCTGGATCTCTGAACTGCAGGTAGAAAGTAGGAGAAAGGCAACGTATTCTTATCATTTTTCAGGTGGGTGGGGTTACTCTGTTTTACAAGGTGAAACATGGGTTGTTTGTCTCAATGCAGCTTAGCTTCATTAGCTTTATTGAGGTAATAGAAATTCCTTTTAGATTCAGGTAACAGTTTGTTGGTTCATCTTCACTTTTGATGTTGTTGTGAATTTTTGCTTTTTTTTTTTTCTGTTTTGTAAGTAATTTAGGGAAAAGTTTGGAGACACTTCATCAGGAGCATCTAGCCAGATGCCATTTTAAACCCTAAGTGATTTGATTTGATTTTTTTAAAAAGTAGGTCTGGGAATTTGTTCAGTTTACTTATGTTCTGTTTACCTTAAATCACTTCATGAAGCATCCACTGGGTCCAAAGTTGTCTTCAGATACTTTTCTAAATTTCATTGCATGGGCATTTGGAGGAGGCAGGGGTGAGACTTCTTTTGATAACAGGTAACCATGTCAAACCGTCATCAAGTCGAGAGTAATTCTTATTGGGGTCTTATTCAAGGTATTTTTGATTGTTAATGATAGAAACTAATTACAGGCAGTGGGGGCAGGGTGGGGAAGGGGGAGAAAGAGAGAAAGAAAAGAAAAAAAACCCCGTATATTGGGATGCTGGAGTACCTTAGAGAATACAAGGACAGTTGGACTAGAAGCTCCAAAGCTGTTAGGAACCCAGACCTTCCATTCACTATCTAACTCCTGCTTTCCTGTGAAAGAAACATTATTCGTAAACATGGGCCTTTTCAGGATGTAATGTGACTTTGTCTGCTTCTCATGGGTGTGGAGTAAAATGCATGCCTCAGAGCTTCTGCATTTTCTCTGTTCAAGTAATCCACCTCAGGCTGACTGACGGCTCTTCCTGGAGTCTGTCCTAATTCCAGACTCCAGGGAGAGAGGGAACTTGACGGGCCTGGCTTGGGTCAGGTGACCAGTCTGGCCCAATCAGCTGTGGTTGGGTATGTATATGTATGTGAAGGTACTACCGTAATTGCTGGCTCCAACTCAGGGCTTGGAGGGGGTGGCAGGGGGCCAGCAGTTCTCAGAGAAAGAGGCTCATTGTGCCTTGGGCAGGCTCCCCAAAGGTGCCTATCACTCTTGGCTTTGGGAAGAAAGCCCACTAGGTCCTGTCCTGAGGGGAGCTGGAGTGCCAGGCCATGACCCTCCTCTCAGGCCTATGTGTTACTTGGGTGGAATAGAGCACCATTCATCCCACTGAGTTGTGGGTCTTGGGGAGCTCTCGTGAAGAGTTGCAGAGTAATTTATAAGTCTGCACACCTGCATCTCCAGCTGTCTCCCATTAGATTTTCCTTGGCATTGTTCCCGCTTCCCTCTAATCAGAAAAACTCTTTCGTATGAAATCCAGATTTTGCAAACTTTCTTTCTAGCAGTGACTTTATTTGGAAAGTAAACACTCCCTTCAGCTCTAAAGCAGGACCAGTCACAACTGGACATGGCACACCTGCACCATTGCTTTTCTCTATGGGGGTAGAAATGGAAATATGTTTCTCATGGCTACATTTAGTAGAATGCAGCTGGAGTTAGCAGTGTGGGAGAGCACTGGCCTAGGAGTCAGAAGTCCTGGGTTTTATTCTCCACATTGCCTTTCACATAAAACTTTAAGACTTTGAGCAATTTTATCAGTGGACCCAAATTCCAGTTTTTAAATTTATAAAATGGGGATAATAATACTTACTTTGCTTACCATCTATCAAGTGCTTTAAATAGGATCAAAGATCTATAAATATAAGCCATTCTTGATTAATTGACACTGGATGGACTGTTTGTAACTTTCTAACAATATTTCAGGGGTTAATAGAGATTTATGCAGGAGGGCAACACCAGGAGGAGAGGTAGGAACTGAGAGTGGTTAAACAATTCATCCAGTGGCACAGGTAAGTCAGAGGCAGAGCTGGGGATAAGCAGGAAATTCTGGACCTCCACCTGAAGACTCTCTCACGTGATCACAGGTCTTCTCCATGTATCTGCTCTTTCTAGCAGGACCTCCTGTCTTAGTCTATAGTTGACCCATCCTGATCTGACCAAAAGGAAGAGGCTGTGTTGAGATCGAAGTAGCGCTGTTGACCCCCAGCCCACGTGTTGAGTACATCCGTGTACATCCTGGACAAGACTTCAGAGCTAAAAGTTCTGACTGGTTTGTCAGACTCTAAGGCCTGGGAGCTCAGACCTGCCTGCTCTTTCTCCCCTTGCTTCAGTGTATCATGTACCTTGGGGTGTTGAGAGGGAGATGAGAAGGATTGGGGTAGGTGGGAAACTCAGGACTAAGTGAGGCAAATCCAGAGGATGGTTTTCTTCTCCTGTGCCTTCTAGGGACTGTGTGTGTGTGTGTGTGTGTGTGTGTGTGTGTGGAGGGGGGTGTGAATTAAGGTTAAGTTAAATGATAAAAGCCAAAGCAACAAGGTCTCACTTCCTTTGGTTTTGAGCTGCAGAGGAAATGTGATGTGAAAAGCAAAAAGAGTAGGCCCCACCCTTCTAGCACTTTAGAATTTGCCAGGGCAATTCCTGATTCTTGGGTCACAGATCCTTACAAACAACCCTGTGGACCGCTTAATGTCATTGTCACTGCTATCCAGATGAGGATCCTGGACGTGAGCTGACATGCCCAAGGTGAGGCCATCAGTAAATAGAATCAGAATCTGAACCTAAATCCAGAATTTTTCCACTTAGCAACCATACTCTCATGCCTATCGCAGGGTTTTAAAACACTGATATCCGATTCTGATTTAAGTGATCTGGGGTTGGCCCTGGACATTGAGATTTTAAAAAGTTCCCCAGGTGATTCAATATCTAGTCCAGCTTGAGAACCGCTTCTCTATGCTTTCCCAAGTTTAGTGGCTGAGGACCAGCCACCTTCTGACCCAGTGCCTATCAAACTTGAATGTACATAAGAAACACCTGTGAATATTGTTCAGCATGGGATTCTGACTCAGGTGGTCTGGGAGGGCCTGAGGTTCTGTATTTCTAACAACCTCCCAGGTGGTGCTGCTGGTCCTGGAACCACACTTTGAATGGAAGGGTGATCTGACCAGCACACCTCCCATGCAGTGCTCTGAGTGTCCTCCCACCCAGGCTCCCCAGCTGTGCTCAGTCCGCCAGGTGGACCTGCTGGCTCCCCGCCCCCGACCAAGCTGGTGTGCGACTCTCAGTTTGTATGATTGTACTTTGAGCTGAGGTGCGCCTTCCCTTCCTTCCACCACTGGGTCTGCTGCTGTGGATCCTGGTCTGGCTTTCTTTCCTGTCCCTGCTTCTGGTTCCAGGATCTGGTGCCTCCCAGTCGCCCAATTTGTTGATGTCAGCCCAGTTCTGATGTGTGAAAAAGCAGGAGGGAGCCCATGCATTGAAGACCAGAAAGCCTCATATCTGGGATGAGAAGGACGTGTCCCTGCTCTGCCACTGCCTGCCTGTATGGCCTTAGGCAAGTTACTTGGCTTCTGTAAGGGGATAAAGATTGCTGCCTCGTAGGGTTACAGTGAGATTACACGAGATGATTTAGGTAAAGTGTCCACATCAGAGACTGGTATGCTCCATGAACAATCATTGTATTATTAAGGAAGTTGGAGCTAAACATTTACTGACTGTCCAGTATGTGCCATTTCCTGCATTAGGTGATTAGTAGACATTGTCTTGTTTGAGCCTCGGAACAACCCTGCAAGGTAGGTCTTTTTTCTGTTGTTCGTGTGAGGTCATTGCAATCAGAAAGGTAGTGACTCAGACAAGGATGCCCAGCTAGCAAGCTCTAGGGCCGGGACTTGCAGCCCGATTTGTCTGACTTTGAAGGCTTTTGCAGATCCCCTTTGACAGTTGTGGCTTATTTGACAGACAGGAGGGCTGCATAAACACTTGTCGACTTAGCCATTTGGGGAGAGGGAGACCAGCTCCCAGAGGCTGGGAAGCAGCTTCACTGCTCTCCATTTGCCTTTGGAGGACAGGCAGGTGGATAGGAGCAGGCGCTAAATGATTGATGGGCTGGGTCAGAAAGTGACTTTGTCACTAACAAGCACAGCCTGCCTGGTCCCTGCCCTGTGAACCAGTCAGTGCAGGACCTGGAGGAACGGTAGGCTTCTATGCCCTCCACAAGAGCAGCAATTTGTGTCTGTGTGTGTGTGTGTGTGTGTGTGTGTGTGCGCGCGCGCGCGCACATGCGCACGCGCTCTAGGGGCTGAGAATGAGCCAGTGGCAGCAGGAGTGAGTACTGTGGATGGGGAATGAATGAGATCTCCTTGTGGCTGGGGTGGAATGGGGCACCCTGACAGCCTCCCACCCCAGTCTCCATGAAAAAGAGCTCGGTGGGACCCAAGCCTGTGAGTCTCCCGTCTCCTGCCAGACCCCGGCACCTGCCTGCCACCAGGTTGTTGATGTAAAATGTAAACTGTGCCTCTAACACAGCAGCCTGGCAGCGGGGAATGTGCTGATGAGAGAGAGAGAGCGCGGAAGGGGAGTGGGGGTGCTGCAGGGAGCTGGCAGCTCAAATCCCAAATTGCCTGCCTGACTCTGGTGGTGAGTGTGGGGCTTGTGCTGTCCCTTGCAGAGGATCCTCGCCTGCCCCCGGCCTGGAGGCATGGAGGCTGAGGCCAGGGCCTTCACACCTGGCTGTCCTGGAGTGAAGGCGGCCCTCTCCTCCAGCTAGGCAAGCTGCAGTGGCCCGGGCTGCTCCTCTGGCAGCACAGCCCCGCCCCGCTCTGCAGCGGGACAGGGATACTCAGCCTGCACTGCCCTTTCATACCTCTTAGCACAGGAACCGAGATGGATCTGTTTAATGGAGGAGGAGACAGAGCTGCGAGGAACTCAGCCAGGGTGCCTGGGCCTCCAGGCAGTGGTGGCGGCTGCCTCTATTTTGCTCACTGGGGACAGCGCCGCTCGGCCTCACTTCACACTGGGGTCTTCTAGCCTCAAAGCTCAGGTTGTCCATCTTGATGAAAAATGCACAGATTTTACACAATTACAGGAAAAAAGAAACCCATGCCGTATGCTTCATTGTTTATATAGCTGGTTTTGTATATTTTTGATTGTACTATTATGTTATCAACCGTTATCCAAACTCTTTTTCTCTGAGACTGGGGAGGAGGGACTTTGCAGGACAAGGGTCCCCTCCGCCTATCCTTACAACTGCTAAATTGAGATCTTTTAACTCACTTAACATTTTATTTATTTTTAACTTTTCATTTCGAATTCATTTCAGACTTAAGAAAAAAGTTGCAAAAATAGTACCAAAAATTCCCCTCACCCAGATTCCCCCAAATGTTAACATCTTGTATAACCTAGAGGTCAATGATCAAAGCTATTAGCATTGATACATACTATTATCTAGTCTGTAGACTTAATTTAGATTTTGCCAGTTGTCCCACTATGCCCTTTCTCAGGTCCAGGATCCAATCCAGGATCCAATTTAGGATCACACGTTACATATGATTGTCCAGTCTCCTTAGTGCCCTTTCATCTGAAACAGTTCTTTGGTTTTAATTTGTCTCTGCTGACCTTTTCATGTTTGAAAAGTGCTGGCCAGTTATCTTCTAGAATGTTCTTAATTTGGGTTTATGTGATGTCTCATTGTGATTTAAATCCAGGCTATGCATTTTTGGCAAAAACACCACAGAAGTGACGTTGTGTCCTTCTCAGAGCATCATATCAGGAGGCACATGACCTCTCTTTGTTCTGGTACCTGTGATGTTCACTTTGGTCTCTTGTTTAAGGTGGGGACTGCCAGGTTTCTCCCCTGTAAACTTACTGCTTTTACTTTTGTAATAAGTATTTGGTGGGGAGTTACGTTATAAATATCCTGTTTCTTCTCAGGTTTTGCCCACTGATTTTAGGATTCATTAATGGTTCTGCCTGAAACAATTATTACTCGGGAGTTTAATTCACTTGCAAACGCAAAGACAAGAGAATTATAAAGCAAAAATAAAAGAACCTTCTGGGCCTATGAGCAGGATTGTATCTCTTCTTACACCTCTAATATGTTTGCTAGGTTGTCTTCATAGTTTTGTCTCTAGTACAGCATAGTCAGTGGTTAAGTACATAAAACGTTGAACGTCACATCCACTCTGCTCTCGCTATGTTTGCTTTCAGGTGTAACAATATTTCATTGATGCTTCATCCTTCTAGCTGATTCATTCTGGTCTCACAGAGCGCACAGTATCTTTGGAGTTCAGAGCTACCTTCTAAATTTACTCTGAACTTAAGCTCCATCTCCCTCTATTTAGACTGAAGATGTGTGGTCTTACTCTGCATATCCCAGTGATTCTAATTTTAACTCAGGACCAGTCTTTTCTTGGTGAATGATTCAGCATTTTACCATCTGACATTTTAAGAGAACCACTTTGCTATTAAACTGAAGCCATATATTAAAGTGAAACCCTGAAGCAAGCATGGGTCCAACAAAGGTTAGACGAAGATAAGGCAATTTGTCACACCTACCAGCCTGCGAAGTGCATAGCAGAAATGAAATGAGATTCCGGAACCAGGGCAAACTGGGGCCTTTGACAAATTCTAATGCAGAGACACCCTTCTCAGAGGTGGCTGCAGCCCTGGCTTCCCAAGGACCCTCTCTTGGCTGTGTTTATGGACTATGTGGAGGGATTCTGTGCTCTGGAACTGAGGCCCCAGTTAGGACTGCATGTTTAAAGGAGGCTTAAAAGTTGAACTTCCAAATTGCGAAAGTTGTAAATTTGAAGTGAGCTGTTATTGATTTTTGTTCTGTACCAAAGAAGAATTGATGGAATGGAAAGAAAGCCTTCCTGCATTTGCATCTCACAGGTGCTGTCAGCCCAGTGATTGTACTTCCCTCATCCTTTATTTCAGACTGCACAGAAGTGCTCAGGCTTTCTCTACCCAGAGGATTGCTGGTCAGGAAGCTGGCTGAATAAAGCAGCATAACTATTTCAGTAGAGCCTTTTCTGTCTGTGATCTACCTACAAAACTGAAGCTGAATCCGGCCTCTGTACGCTGACACCGAATTAATTCTCAGAGACAGGGTTTTGGGTGAAGTAGAAAAGAATAGCTTTATTGCTTTGCCAGGCAAAGGGGGGCCACAGCAGGCTAATGCCCTCAAAACTGTGTGCGTCCCAACCTAGAGGGGGTAGTGAGAAGTTTTACAGTAATGGTTCAAAGAGGAGGACGTGGTCAGCTTCGTGGACATTATTCTGATTGGTCGGTGGTGACGTAAGTGGGAGTCGGCATCATCAGCCTTCTGGTTCCAACTGGTCTGGAGTCTACCTGCTTGTGGGCAGCATACTGTTAATTTCTCCCACCTGGTGGGGGAATATCTGCAAAATAGCTCAAAGATATTGTTATGTATATTCCTTGAGGGGGAACCAGGACCCTGCCCCAAGCCTGCACTATTGTTTCTTTTGACTTTTCCTCCCTTATCTTGCATCTCCTCAATCCCTAATTAGCAGCGTTTGAACCTGCCCATTGGAGCTCAGGGAAGGTCATGGAGGCTGAGTGAAGCCTAGTTCCTGTACTCAAGAAGTGGGGGACCCAGAAAGGCTTCTGTGCCCAGGAGCCCTACAGGGTCCTGCTCGGTATCAATAGCAGTGACCCAAGGCTTTCCTTTTAGCCTTTCTATATCATGCTCTTCCTGAGTGTAGGAGGGGAGAAAGGAGGAACTAGATGGAGAAAAGGGAAAGAGCGAAGGGGACATGAATGCAAAATGGGAGGAAAATGAAACTGAGTCCCCCTAAAACCGAGTTCCCCTGCTGAGTTTATGAGTAACCTTTCTACCCAAAACTTTATTCCCTTTCTTGTCCCATCCCTGCTGCCCTCAGGATTGATGAGTATCAAAGAAAAGGGGGGACTGAAACCGAGCAGGACACTGTGGGGCCTTCCCGGGTACAAGACCCTCCACGTCCCCACTTCCTGTTTCGCCCTGCCCTGAATTCCAAAGCACAGACTCAAGCAGGGTGTGTGTGTGTGTGTGTGTGTGTGTGTGTAGTGTGTGTGCCACAAAAGGCTCCTAAAAATGACTAACCAACTGTATAATCCCCCCAGGGGACTGGTGCTGTCCTGTTCTAGATCCAAGGTCCTAACTGGATCATGTGCCTGGTGGGGCATTGGATCTCATAAGCACACAGCCTGATGCTCGTCCCACTTCACTTTGGCTTTTAATCCAAGCAAAGTAAGACCAGGGAAGGGAGAGAGTAGTCCATGTCCCATGGGATAGGTGGGTAGCAAAAACCAGTCAGAGTGATGACAAAATTAATTTTGTACCCTTGTCCTTGGGAAATGAAAAAGAACAGGCCTTAGAAGACTCTTATGCCCAGGTTCCTTAGCATGACTGAGGGAGCAGTTAGCCCAAAGGTTTTTCATTTCTCCCTGATCCCAGCCAGATCCAGTTTCAAGGACTCAGAGCTTCCTGTCTGAGCCAGAAAGATGCCCCACTCCCTCTAGTCCTCAAGTGATTCCAAAGCCAGAGGGACTGTCAGCAGCTCTAGCCGTCAGAAAACCCAGAGCCAGGTAATGAGATGAGAGGGGAAAATGCCCAGCCATGACGTTAAGTGGGATTTATTTCCATCATCTTAGGCTCCCTATTGTACGGCACACTCCTTCCCCACCTGCAAATACAGCCACATTTTAGGATACAACTCTGAGGGTTGCAGGGCTGTGTGAGGGATAATGGCTCCACGTGCTGTCACTGCATAGATGTGCCCTTTCCAAATACACAAACAGGAAGGGGAAGGCAATAAACCACACATTCAATTAGAATGACATACATTTAGTCACAATTGTCTAATAGTATTTGAGATTTCTTATTTAATCAGTAATGAGACGACCCAGCAATTAATGTTTCTGTAATTGCAGCCGCCCTTACCAGTGCAGTGTTGATTTTAAACTAATCTTTCTATTTTATATCCTCTTTTTATTTCTGGAGTTAATAAAGTTGCTCTAATGAGTTGTATTAAAACATCAATTTCTTCTTTTGTTGCACCCACAAATTTATCATGGTTTTTAATCAAAATACTGAGTGAATGTGCAGGAAGGAGCTTTGGACGTCAGGGTTTGCCTGGATGGAGAAGCCAGGGTGGGAGATGGCTTATTTCCATCAGGCTCTCCCAGCCCCATTTTGCCCCTTGTGAAGAGGTTTGAGGACAGGGACAGCTTCATGGGCATGTGACCTCTGCGATCACTCGGGCCCCATGCTCAGAAGGGCCTGTGCTTGGTTTCACACTCTGCTGTCACTGTTTTGAGTGACACCTTGAGTGATACCTTTTGAAAAAATGTACCCCACATTTTCCTTATGGGCCCTGCAAATTGTGTAGCCAGTCCTGTTTGAGGATCTGTCAGAATTAGCCCCTCCTTGAGTTAGCGCTAGTGTGGAGTCGGCAAGAAGTGGGTGGGGAGGGGGAGGGGGCAGGTGAAATGAACTCTGTTCTTGGGTTTCTCATGGCTTTTTATGTTCCCTTCTTGCAGTTCTAAAACTCAGGCTATAGGAATACCAAATAAAAGCAGATGCCAGTGAAAGGAGCATTAATAGGAATTCCTTTCTTGTGGAGAGGAAAAAGTCTTTTTTCTGAAATGCATTTAAAAAAATTGTAACAATGGCTAACGTTTATTGAGTACCTACCGTGGCCCAGGAACTGTTCTACGCACTTCACATATGTCATTTAATACTCAGAACAGCCCTATGAGATACGTACTATCTGTGATTAAGCCCAAGTTGGAAACAAGGGCAAGAGAGGTTAAGCAAACTGCCCAATAAAAGGCAGAGCCAGGCTGGCATCCACATTTACATTCTGGCATGGTAGAAACGGGTTTTGGAGAGAGGCATATCTGGGTCTGTTGTAATTTCTGCCATTTGTTAGCTCCATGAACTTTGGCAAATCACTTCACCTCTCTGAGCCCCTGTTTCCTCACTAGTAAAGTGAGGATAATAGAACCTACCATGCAGGGCTGATTTGAAGGTTAAAGAAAATCATACATTTACAGCATTTAGCCTGGTGCCTGGCACAGTACCCGTTGGATATGAGGTCATGTCTCTGCCACCTTACAAATTCGTACCCAGGCTCTCCTGCAGAAAGCCTTTCTTGTCTGCTCTCAACCCATATTCTGCACTCATTTGCTCTATTATTTCCTTAAGAATTGTATTCGTTCCATTATATTGATACATGCTTATTCTATATGAATGTATTCCCCAATACTTTGTTGGGTTTGTGGTATATTATTAATTTAGCAGTTACTGGCCCCAACCATGAGCAAGGCACTGTGCTATGTTTAAGGCATCCTATGTTATGAATGCAAGGTGTGCTGGCCAAGTGAAATGGCATCCCATTATTTTTGCCTTATTCTATTTGTTAGAAGCAAGTCCCTAGGTCCAGCCCACACTCAAGGAGAGGAGACAATATGAGTGTGTAAACATCAGGAGGCGAGGATTCTTTCAATCCATTTTGGAAGGTGCCTACCACAAGCTCTTAACACATCCACATTCCATCCATGCTCATGACCACCCCTAGCTTTAGAAAAGGCAGGGAAATACAGTCTTACCACGTGCCTGGAAGAAGGGATATTTGTGAACATCTCTAATGACTAACAGATATGATCCCAGAGTGTAGTGACAAATTTACTAGTGAGAGGGTCTACAGAGGGTATCCATCAGGGAATGATTAGAAAGTTAGGTTGGGGTTTACGAGATTAACTGACTTATAGAAAGTAGGTAGTCAGTGGATGTTTTTGAGCGGGAGGGTAATTTAACCAGTGATTCTTAAAATTATTATTAACTGGCTTTTTAAATTGAAAAAGAAATACATGCAATGAAGGTAAAAATTCAGGGAACAGAGGGATATGTAAGAAAAAAGCAAGGTTATTTTGTATCCCCATATCCCAGTTCCCCCTTCCCGGAGTCATCCTTTTTTTTTTTTTTTCATTTGCTTATATATCTTGGAAATATTTAGGAATATATAAACCATATATATACACATCCCTCCTCTTCTTTTAAATCAATTGTACATGCATTATACATGCACTGTTCCTAATCCTCCTTTTTCACCTCATCCTATATCTTGGAGATAATTTCATAACAACTATAGGTCTGTTTTACTGAAGGTTTTGGAAGGATTTAAATGGGTGTCCATGCAGAATAGAGCAAAGAGAATGGAGGAAGCTAGACCAACTGAGAGGCTCTTTCAATAATTCCGATTATTGGGACTTCCCTGGTGGTCCAGTAGTTAAGACTTCGCCTTCCAAAGCAGGGGGTGCAGGTTTGATACCTAGTTGGGGAGCTAAGTTCCCACATGCCTTAGGGCCAAAAACCCAAAACATAAAACAGAAGCAATATTGTAATAAGTTCAATAAAGATTTTTTAAAAATTCTGATTATTTTTATTCATTCATCAAACATTTATTTAAGTCTTTGCTGGGATCAGTGATACCAGATAAGTGATACCAGATATCTTATCCTGATACCAGGATAAGAAATTATCCTTGCCTTCAAAGAGCTTAAGGGAGCTAAGACAAGTAAACAAATAAATCATAACGCAATATGCCCAAATATTGTAACTGGAGTGAAGTGACAAGTGTCTGGACTGGGAAGTCTCCAAGAGATAAACAACAGGAGGTGACTGGAACACCTTTTCTTTGAAAAAATGTCAACAGGTGCAGTTTGATAAAGGGTATCTTTATCACTCCTGAAAGGGTAGACTGACACATCTTTCATTTATTTTATACCCTCTTGTCTCCCCCACCCTGCCCCCATGCACACACTGACATGGTGTCTGATGCAGACTAGTGTTACCTGACAGATGAGGACAGGCCTAAGGAGAGGCTCGAGATGGGATCAATGTTTCTCAGCCTTTGCTGATGGCATCTCCATCCCCCGCCTGGCTGTGGTAGAGACAGTGAGCAAATTCTTGATTATGCAGGAAGATGAGCCTCTGATTCATTTTTGATGTTCAACGCTATGAGGCAAGCTCCCCGGCCATCTGTTCAAGGGAGAAATGTGTTACATATTTTGATTAATTTATTTTTATCTTAATCAAGTGGCAACTTTCCAACTTGGTGTATCTTAACCTGAGCAGTTGTGACTGGAAGGCAATGGGCTTGAACAGACTGATGAGGGAGGGGGAGAAGGATGGGCCACCTGGTGTTATGCTGGTGTCAGATGCAGGAGCAGAGTCTCCCCTGCACCGTCCTTTCACCTCCCTAATTAGTGAAGAAATTGCAAGCCCTTCAGTGGGCACTGAAATGCTTAGAGTGCCAGCCTCCTGGGGCTCGTTACACAAATGGGGGCAGAAAACCCAAACGGTCAGGATCTGCTGTTTACAGTCAGGGGGCCACAGGGAACCCAGGCTGGGGGTGAGAGGCATGAACAGCTTCCTGAAATGGTTAAAGGCGACTGAGATGAAGGGGAGGAGGCTGCATTTTCCTCATTAGAAAGAAATGGCCAAAAACTCTTAGTGCCTTTACTGACATTAGAAGATTTATGTTTTCCCAGCCATTGGCATTGGATGGCCATGCACAATTATGTTTCAGGTGCTGGCTCTAGGACCTCACAGAATGAGTGAGATGGAGTGGAGAGTAATAACCTAGCCATTGGTCTTAGTTTGGGGTTCCCCAAACTAAGGAGCCTGAAAAAAGGACTGGGGAGCAGTTTGTTTGGCAGAGATCCAAGGAAAAGGGGCGAGGGAGACAGAGAAGGAGGAAGAGTCATAGTGAGCTGCTTACCACATGGGCAAGTGGGCTCAATTCTGCTGAGTACCTGTCAGGATTCTCCCTCTGGAGGGGAGGCTGGTGGTTTTATTCACTGACTTCCAACCCCATTGGTTGAGGGTTGCCCTTGTGGGTGTTAATGCCTTCAGACTGCTGTTAACAATTGGGATTTAGAGAAAAAAAATCCCTAAGGCAGACAAGCAGAGACAAGGAGGATGCTTGAGTTGGTTCCCTGGACCACGCATGGGAATCAGCTGTCCCAGCTGCAGCTGAAGTCATTGTGTGCGGCACAGAGACCATCCCTGTGACTCCTGGGGAAATGGAGTGGGAGGGGAAGAAGAAATACCACTTAGTCATCAGCGGTGATCAGGGTGTGAGTTTTGTTGGCATGGCAGGCACCAATCTCAGATGGGTAGGAAATCTCAAATTCTATCCCTGCCCATAAATTAACCCAAGTTTTATTCTGCGTTCCCATCGTACTGTGCTGATGGAAGATTTTATCTCATTTTGGGGCTTTTCTCCCTGTGTGCCAGCCTCCTTCCCAGCTGCATGGTTGCTTCTGGGTTTCTGTGAGTCATTGGATGTCTCCAGGCAGCAAGTTTTGTGCTTGTGCTGGTATCTGTAGAGAATGGACTGTGATGTTTACATTGTAAACATGGGTTTTTTTTTGTTTTTGGTGATGACTTTTCTGGTTAACTAATCAGGTAGAGGAGCATTTTCTTTTTCATGTTTGCAAGCTGCTTTATTTTGCACACTTTGGAGATCCCCTGAGAGTCACTGTGCATGGAGAATGCCTTTCTGTAAAAAGATGTACTAGCTTTTGTGAATAGTTACTGCCCCGCTGTCCTCATCCCTGAGGCCATCTCCAAGTGACACTGGGGCCTCTGTGTGAAGAAGTGCACAAGATTGGCACCCGGATGCTGGCCGTCTAGACACTTCCAATGATACTTTCTTCATGAACTAGCATATGGGTCTGTTTATTTCTTGACTGCTTAGAAAAGACCTTCTAAATTTTAATTTGATTTAATTTAATTAATTAAAAAGCTATTCAGTAAACTTGAAATTTTTTTGATGTATGGTTCTATATGAGTTTTAACACATATGTAAATCTGTGGGACCACCACCAGCATAAATCAGGGTACAGAACTTCCCATCGCCCCAAGAAGCTGTGTTATGCTGACCCTTAGTAATCATCCCAACTCGTAAACCCTGGCAACAACTGATCTGTTCTCTACCACTATATTTTTGTCTTTTTGAAAATAAGATCTTGGTATTTAAAACATTGGAATAAAATTCAATGTCTAAAGTCGTTATGGTTTTGTATTAACCCACGTTTACTAGTCTGTCTGTTGAAACAAGGATTAGACAACACTTGCAAAGTCACGTATGTCAAAGTAGCTCGCCTTGAAGATGCCACCAGAAGACACTCCTGGAGAGGGTGACCAATGTTGCCAATCTCATCAGCCTTAGGGTATTTCAGGGAAATCAGTTCCACCTTCTTTCTCTTATGCTTCTTCTACTCAGTAGTATGCAGGATGACTTCTTTTTCTTAACACCACCATGAAGTCTTAACAACCAAAGGGGTTTCTTTTTTAATGTTGTAACCAGACGTTGCTGGTGCATCCATCTTCTGGTTGCTTTCCAGCAAAATCAGTCCTTGCTGATTGGTTGGAATCTTGGCTTTCCATTTTTAATTTTAACCATGGGTTCAACCTTGAGAATAATGGTCTTTCCTGTTAGGGTTTAAAAAAATCTGCAGTAGGTCTACCTGAGATAAATGAATTTGAAAGGAAGAGTCATTTCTGATGAAATGTTGCTTAAATTTGTCTTAATCTGGGTTAAATCTGGGTTATGGGAGGATAAGGGAATAAGGAGTTCAGTGTCACAGTTGGGGTTCTTTCCTAAGGACTCAGGGGAACACTGGTTACTGTAATTAGACCATCCTGACGTAGTCATTTGGACTGTTAAAGGAACTAACTGGAACTGCTCTGAAATAAAGCAGGAGAGAGCCTCCTTCTTACCTACTGCCCACAGATTCTGCGGCCTGGCTGGTGATCCCAGGATGGGCTGGAGGGAACGGGAATGGTGTTTCTAGGACACCTGCAGGAATGAGATTTTTCCATGGAAATAGAGGAGGAGGCACACGACCCATCTCTGGAACCCTCTTTGGTAATCTTATTCTCAGTTCTATATGGCATGAACAAGACTGCTGGGCTATTTCAGGACTCTGAAAAGATTCACACACACACATCTGATAAAAGTCTTGGACTCTTTTAAGGCAGAAGACCTTATGTGGTTTTCTATCTCTGTTAGCCAGGTTTAAGCTTGGCTATGAGAGAGAATCCAATACAATCCAATTGAACTAAATTGTAGTTTATTTCAGGCTCCCCTGAACTGGTATGGCAGTTCTAAAATTGGGAACACAGGCTCCTTGTGTCTGGTTGCCCTCCGTCTTCAACATGAATCTTCCACCTAGCGGTCCAAAATGGCTGCTCAATCTCCAGCCATATGTTCACTTTCCAACCAGCAGGAAAAAGAAAGGAAAAGCCAGTCTTCCTCTCTTTAAGGGCCCTTTCCAGAAATCACACTTACCATTGCACTTACCATATCCTCTTACTTTTCTCTGGCCAGGACTTAGTCAATTGGCCACAACTGGCAAGGGAGTTTGGCAAATGTAGTTTTTGTTCCACACAGTCATTTGCCTAGCAAAAGATCAGAGGATAGACATGAAAATATCCAGATCAGAGTGTGAACGGAAAGAGCTTGACCCCCTGAGGTTTACCTCCTGTCTGGTGTAGTCACCCTACTAGAGGGCATGGAATTACCTCTTTGAAATTTAGAGCCAAGAAGCACAACACTTCCTTTTCTTCTTTGTCCCTAGCATGGATGGTATCCCTTGGCATTTTCAAAGATCTTTATTTAATACTCAGGTGTGAAAAGAAGAAGATAAACAAAGAGAATGTTGGATGCTCAGAAACTTACATCTTATAGGTTTGGATCTTAAGGTAACTGCTTTCCATCCCCCAAAGGCTGGCATAAGTATACAAAAATCATGCCTGACTTTGATCCTTTCAGCTGCTGTCAGATCTCTGTGTAGAGGAGAGTAGCTTTGCTTTTTCCTGGAACAAGGCACAAGACCATTTTCAAACTCTGCCATCCCACCGTGCTCAACCATTTAGATCTGGCTTTCCACTGAGCCACAGGCTTTGTCAGTGATCGCTTCTGGTGATTAACAGGTAAGACACTTCCTCTCTCGACGGGGAATGAATTTGTCCCTTCAGCCCCATAGGGCAACAGGATTTTCACCGCACTCTAAATAGTATATCTTGGAGATCTTTTCATGTCAGTCCCTATGGATCTAATGCATCCTTTTTAACAGTTGCATAGATATCCCATGGTGTGGATAACTCCAATTTATTTAACCAGACTCCAATTGCTGAATGCTTTAAGAATTGATGTTCCTATAGAAGAATTCTTTTTTATTGATTGTTTTTTAAATAGGGGAACAGCCTGAGTTTAGAAGGGGACATAATGGCAAGAGGAGTCATTGGGGTGGTGGGTGGGGAAGACCAACTTCTTCTACTTCATAATATTTTGAATGGTGGTCTCACTTGAGAAACTTGAATAAGAATGGTTCAATAAATTATGCACAAGAAGTGAAATCTTCTAAATTTGCTGGAGGCTGAGACCAGATCCACAGGTGTCCTTGGGATCAGAGAAATGAAGAGTCATGAACCTGAAACAGCAGGTAGGCTGGCCCACAGACTTTTAAAGTTCATACCTCAAAGCAAAACTCTGGCCTCTAACACTCAACTGGCTGATGCAAAAAGCAGAGGTGGATAACAAGGAAGATGACTTCAGAAATCAACGAGCAAACGTCTGTTCAATTTCTGCACCAAACTTCCCAATCCTAATATGATTGTTCTGAAATAGTCCCAGCCTCAACATTTGTAAAGCAAGCATCCTTCCAAATGTTTTTAGGTACCCCAGCCTCCCAAATATATCTGCCTCCTCCCTCCCGCAACTGATAACCTTCTTCTGCCTGCTGAGAATTCAGCTATCTTTCTATTTTTTACTGTCAAAATCTACTTTCAAAAAAGAGGCAAAAAATAAAACTTGTTCACATTGCAATTTAAATTGCCAATAACTGTTTAAAATGATATCAGGTTCAGAGGGAAACTAGAAAGGTATGTTTGTGTGTGTGTATATGTACACATCTTTTATTTATTTGTTTGTTTATTTTCCCTCTTCTTTTAAAATTGAAGTATAGTTGATGTACAATATTATATAAGTTACAGGTGTACAATATACTGATTCACAATTTTTAAAGGTTATACTTTATTTATAGTTGTTATAAAATTGTCTGTATTCCCCGTGTTGTACAATATATCCCTGTAGCTTATTTTATACCTAATAGTTTATACCTTTTAATTCCCTACCCCTATATTCTACCCTCCCACCCTGGTAACCACTGGTTTGTTCTCTAAAGCTGTGAGTCTGCTTGTTTTTTTGTTATATTCACTAGTTTTTGGTATTTTTAGGTTCTACATATAAGTAGAATCTACTTATATACACAGTATTTGTCTTACTCTGTCTGACTTATTTCACTTAACATAATGCCCTGCAAGTCCATCTATGTTGTTGCAAATGGCAAAATTTCATTCTTTTTAATGGCTGAGTAGTATTCAGTTATATATATATATATATCACATCTTCTTTATCAATTCTTCTGGTGATGGCCACTTGGGCTTCTTCCGTATCTTGGCTACCGTAAATAAAGCTGTTATGAACATTGGGATGCATATATCTTTTCAAATTAGTGTGTGATTTTTTTTTGGATATATACCCGGTAGTGGAATTGCTGGGTAATATGGGAGTTCTATTTTTAATTTTTTGAGAAACCTCCATACTGTTTTCCACAGTGGCTTCACCAATTTACATTCCCACCAACAGTGTGTGAAGGTTCCCTTTTCTCCACATCCTCGCCAACATTTGTTATTTGTGGTCTTTTTGATGATGGCCATTCTGACAGGTGTGAGGTGATATCTCATTGTGGGTTTTTTTATAGTTAATAGCAGCTTTATTGAGATATAATTTGCATGCCATATAATTCATCTATTTAAAGTGTACAATTCAACAGTTTTTAGTATACTCACAGAGTTATGCAACCATCATCACAATCAAATTTAGAACACATCCCCAAAAAGAAACCTCATATCCATTAGCAGCTGTTCCCCATTTCACTCCAGTCCCCCAGCCCTAGGCAACCACTGATCTATTTTTTTGCTCTATAGAATTACTTATTCTGGACATCTCATTGTGGTTTTGATTTGCATTTCCCTGATGATTAGTGTTGTTGAGCATCTTTTCATGTGCTTGTTGGCTATCTGCATTTCCTCTTGGGAAAAATGTCTATTCAATTCTTCTGACCTTTTATTTTTAAATTTAAGACCTTTATTTCTAAATTTTGTTTTTGATGTTGAATTCTGTGAGCTGTTTATATAAGTTGGATATTAACCCCTTATTGGTCATACCATTTGCAAATATTTTCTCCCATTCAGTAGGTTTTATTTTCATTTTGTTGATGGTTTCCTTTGCTGTGCAAAAAAGCTTTTAAGTTTAATTAGGTCCCATTTGTTTATTTTTGTTTTTATTTCCTTTGCTTTAGGAGACGAATCCAAAAAGTACTGCTACGATTTATGTCAAAGAGGGTTCTGCCTCTTTTCCTCTAGGAGTTTTATAGTATCTGGTTTTACATTTAGGTCTTTAATCCATTTTGAGTTTATTTTTGTATATGGTGTTAGAGAATGTTCTAATTTCATTCTTTTACATATAGCTGTCCAGTTTTCCCAGCACCACTTATTGAAGATTGTCTTTTCTTCATTGTGTGTTCCTGGCTCCTTTATCATAGATTAATTGACTATAGGTGTGTGGGTTTATTTCTGGTGCCAGTACTATACTGTTTTGATTACTGTAGCTTTGTAGTAGAGTCTGAAGTCAGGGAGTGTGATTCCTCCAGCTTTGCTCTTTCTCAAGATTGCTTTGGCTATTCTGGGTCTTTTGTGTTTCCATAAAATTTTTTAAATTATTTGTTCTTGTTCTGTAAAAAATGCCTTTAGTATGGATTGCATTGAATCTGTAGATTGCCTTGGGTAATGTGGTCATTTTCACAATATTAATTCTTCCAATCCAAGAACACAGTATATTTTTCCATCTGTTTGTGTCGTCTTCAGTTTTTTTCATCAGTGTCTTATGGTTTTCCTAGAACAAGTCTTTTAACTCCTTAGGTAAAGTTATTCCTAGGTATTTTATTCTTTTCAATGTGATGGTAAATGGGATTGTTTCCTTAAATTCTCTTCCTGATAGATCATTGTTAGTGTATAGAAATGTAACAGATTTCTGTATATTGATTTTGTATCCTGCAACTTTACCAAATTCAGTGATGAGCTCTAGTAGTTTTCTGGTGGCATCTTTAGGATTTTCTACCCTAAAGTCATGTCATCTACAAACAGTGACTGTTTTACTTCTTCCTTTCCCATTTGTATTCTTTTTATTTTTCTTCTCTGATTGCTGTGACTAGGACTTCCAAAACTATGTTGAATAAAAATGGTGAGAGTGAGCATCCTTGTCTTGTTCCTGATCTTAGAGGAAATGCTTTCAGCGTTTCACTGTTGAGTATGTTGTTAGCTGTGGGTTTGTCATCTATGGCCTTTATTATATTGAGGTATGTTCTCTCTATGCCCACTTTCTGGAGAGTTTTTAAAAAAATCATAAATAGATGTTGATTTCACACAAATATATTTTAATTTAAATTTTTATTATAGAATTTTCAAACACAAAAGTAGAGGCAAAGTTGTAATATACCCACACATAGCTATCTTCTTCAACATTTATTAACCATCTGCCATCTTCGTTTCCATCTATCATCCGTCTCCCCCAAGCATACTTTTTTTTCCTGGATTCCTCTAAATTATTTCAAATCTTTTCATTTAATATACAAATAGGGGAAGAGAAGGTATATTTAATGGGACTAAAACCTCATGGAAAGTTTAATAGGGTGGTGGCTGCCTGGGTTGAGATGGAACTGAGTGCAGAGTCAGGATTCACAAGAAATGAATTCCTGGGTTGTGAAGGATGCCTGCCACCAACGCAGAGGAGGAGGAGTTGCATCCACTGTGTAACTCCATCTTGCTGTCCCTGCTTCCAGCCCAAGAAATGAAAGCCTTACTGTAATACTTGAGGCACTTGCAGATGGTGGGAGAGAATGTTTGGGAGGGAAGAGGACTTTCATGCCCCAGTTGGCGGCTGCCTATTCTTCCACCTTCCGCTGTGTATCACTTTGCAGCTCCTTGATGTGGTTTGAGCAGAGTGGGGTGTGAATGTCAGGCAAGACACAGGCCTTGAGGCCAGCGAGTGTCGTGGAGGGAACAAAGCCAGGCAAGGCTTCAGGTGGCAGCCTGCATGCCACCGAGGGGGAGGAGGGAGCAAAAGGACTTGCCATTTGGAGGGACTGGGGGCTTCAGGCCTCCTACCGAAGCATCAGCAGCTGTCAGTGTTATCCAAACTCTACTTTCTGTTCAAAATGAAGATGTCATGGAGACAGAAGAGAATGCCAGTCATGCCCTTTGATCTGCTAGTTTTTCCCAGAAGTAGCAGTTTTGTCTCCAAAACTCTTCTGGCATGCCAGTCTGTCCAAGGACAGTGGTTTTTGCATGTGCTAGAAGCCAAGAGGTAGCTCCGTGCGTGACTGGCATGTGCGACGTGGCAGGGGGTGGGGCACAGGGGAAGGTGGCTGAAGGCACGTGGGACTGGGCATATCCAGTGTCACCTTTGGAAGCTGCTGCCATGCACATTCCTGTGTGACAGGCTCTAGAAACATGGGCAGCATCAGTCAGCCGGCTATTTGAGGAACAGATGTTCTTGGGGCGAATTTTCCAGCACCGGTTAGACTGAAGGGCGTGGTGGTTCAGAATAAACCTGACATGATGGCAGGAGCCCAGAGGGGCCTGTTCCTGTTTCTGCTGCCCCCTCAGTAGGGCTCACAGGCTGCACATATCGGCTCTGAGCTCAGATGGATTCTGCCGCCGCTCATGTGCCACCTACAGAGTGTTAAGGGCTTTTAGGAGAGAACCTGTTTGGTCATGGTGAGGTCAGCGGTTGGCCACATGGCTTTGCTCAAGTCTGGTGAATATTTTTAGTGCAAGGGAGCCATGAAGACTGTTAACTCTAGCTTGATCTAAACAGAATCCACAAGCTCTCTAATTCAGCATTTTCTAAAGTGTGTTCTGCTGAGCACTAGCTCAGAAGAATTGTGAGGACGGGGGATGTTCAGGTGGGATAGGGCCAAGACTGAGTGGAAGATTCCATGATGAAGTGAGTTGGGAAACTGTGGGTTGAACAGGTCTTCTTGCAGAGGACTTCTTAGGGCACTCGTCACACTATCATGCATTGTGACTTTCTAAGAGAGAGCTGTAATGTGCTGTGTTCCTACTATTTGTTTGGCTATAGGCCCCTTGTTGCAAGTGTTTTCCCATACACATTTTAGGAACTGAAGTCTTTCTTGAATGAAGGCTCGTTCTGCTGACTTTCAAAGTTATCGACACCATAATGCTCAAAGTATAAAATATCTCTCAAGTATCTTTTATTTTTCCTTTCAAGTATCTTTTAATCTGGAATTTTTTCTTCCCTTTTTTGTCTCATACTAAAGAGAAGTAGTTTGACATTTATACTGTTATAAGCTCCTCCTACTGGGTTTTTGAAATTTTGATTGACTTTGTATTTCCTTTCTGGATTATCAAAAAAGAAAAAAAAACCCACTTTGCATCTGTGTAACTCCCCTTGGGAGCCTGGATACATTCTTTCTCTTCCAACAACCCTGAGAGGTAGCATCCCCATTTTATAGATAGGGACACTGAGGCTCAGAGAGGTTTAGTTTTTGTCTCAAAGTCTCATAACGGGTAACAAAGATGTGGACTTAGGTTTGTCTAAGTCTGAAGCCTGTGTTCTTTCAGGTGAAAGAGGGGCTGGTTTTTCTTGTTTGCTGTCTGTCTTACCCACAAGAATATAAATACTTTCCCCAAGTGTGGGGCTTTTGCCTGTTTTGTTCACTCCAAAATCCCAGAGCCTAGCACATACTAGGTGCTCTGTAAATATTTATTTATTTATTTATTTGGCTGCATCAGCTCTTCATTGCAGCACACGGGATCTTTGTTGCGGTATGTGGGATCTTTCATTGCCGCGCACGGGCTTCTCTCTAGTTGTGGTGTGCGGGCTCCAGGGTGCATGGGCTCTGTAGTTTGCAGCATGCAGGCTCTCTAGTTGAGGTGTGCGAGCTCAGTAGTTGTGGTGCGGGCTTAGTTGTCCCGTGGCATGTGGGATCTTAATTCCCCAACCAGGGATTGAACCCACGTTCCCTGCACTGGAAGGTGGATTCTTTATCACTGGACCACCAGGGAAGTCCCTGTAAATATTTATTGAAGGAAGGAAATCACTATCTTCTCATCTAGGCAATAACTATGTATTAAATGTCTCTTCTGGGTCCCTAAGGAGGTAAGTTTGAGAAAGTCAGCTGAAATCACAGTCTTGGTGAGGCCAAGTCCAGTAATGAGGCCAGGGTTGTTTGGGGGACCGAGAGAAAGTAGTTTGCCCTGTGGGAGTGTTCCAGGGTTGCCTCTGAATCCTGACTTCTTTTAAATTTAAAAGAGAGGGCTTCCCTGGTGGCGCAGTGGTTGAGAGTCCGCCTGCCGATGCAGGGGACACGGGTTCGTGCCCCAGTCCGGGAAGATCCCACATGCCGCGTAGCGGCTGGGCCCGTGAGCCATGGCCGCTGAGACTGCGTGTCCGGAGCCTGTGCTCCTCAACGGGAGAGGCCACAACAATGAGAGGCTCGCTACTGCAAAAAAAAAAGAGAGAGAAAGAACTATTAACCACACATGCCCAGGGGAAATAATGATGAAAATAATACAGAAGGGTGTGACCCGAAAGGGAAGTCTCCCCTTACCCCTCCATGGTTGGTCTCGTTTTTCACTTGACTTTTTTTTTGGGTGGGGGGTGTTTTTGTCCATAACTCAAATAATATGCTTACATTTCTATTTCTTGATTCATCAATTTGAAGCAGTAGCTCTTGACTCCCCCTTATGATAGATGAGGCATGTATGTTCCCCTAACTTCTTTCTGTCAATTTTTATTACATTTTTATTCTTCTATTTACTTCCTCTATGATTTAAAATAAGGTGCTTAAACCTTCATTCCTTGATTCATTAACATGTATCTCTTGTTTCTCCACCATGTAACATGAGGACATTACTTCGACATTGCCCCCTTTCTCTTCCTCCCAATCTCAGTCAGTGCTAACTTTACTTTGTCAAAGTTTAGAACATTTGTATTTCATAATGCAACCATAATTAATCTTTGTGTTCTGTTTATATACATGTTGATGCTGAAAATTGAAAATCAATACATAGCTTTAACAGTACTGTGATTTTGTAGGTATTATTCACTGTAGAATCAGTTGAGTACTTGGATCTATAGAGGAGGTGTAATCCTATGTCACCAAATCTGGGCTGCTCAAAGGAGGTTGTTCCAAGCATCAAGGTCAAATGGATTCCTGCTGTACTCAATATCAAGTCTTCAAAAAAAAAAGATTTTTATCTATTTCATATCTGGAGCATACATGACTGATCTTGGAATTGCTAATTGCAATTCTCTCTTTTCTTGCTGACTGAAGTAACAAAGACCTTCATATTACTAAGAATGTCCAACTTAAAAAAAAATTATTTGTTTATTTTGGCTGTGCTGGGTCTTCATTGCGGCATGTGGACTCTTCCTTGTGGCACATGGGTTTCTTTAGTTGCGGCGTGGGCTTCTCCAGTTGCAGCGTGCGGGCTCTAGAGCACACAGGCTCAGTAGTTGCAGCGTGTGGGCTTAGTTGCGGTATGTGGGATCTTAGCTCCCCAACCAGGGGTCGAACCCGGGCCCCCTGCATTGGGAGCACAGAATCTTAACCACTGGACCACCAGGGAAGTCCCTAAGAATGTCCAGCTTTCTAGTTATTCTACTTGTAGAAGGGCCAATTTGGAACAGATTTCTTTCTGTGTCATTCTGAGCTTTTCAGTGCACTCCTGACTTAGTTCCACTGTTTGCTGGATCTCATACAGTCTCTTAGGTTTGAGAGACTCGGTATGCAAATGGACACTGTTTAGACGATATGAGAAAATAGAACTCTGACCCACAATCTGCAGCAACCAACCCAGGACACCAACCCATCATTTATGGTCACTAGTCCAGGAAGCCAGCCTGCTATCTATAAGTCAGACTTGTAGGAAGTCAGATCACTATCCTAGCAACCAGCCCATGAAGCTGAACAATAATCTCTGTAACCATAGGACCAACATGGCCAGGGCTTGATTAATATCTGACAGTTTCCCACATTTTTTTCCTGATTCCAACTTAGGACCAACCAGAGACAGCCAGTGTCCACCCCTAACCAATGACATAGGAGGCCCCACTTCTAGTTAGCCCACCCACGGCTTCCCCATGCCAACAGCTCCAATCAAGGCACTTTTGAAGCCTTCCCGTTTTCCGGTATAAAGCTTTCCCACTCTTCTGCCTGACTTCGAGTCTCTGCCAAAACACAAGTGATGGTGACAGACTCCCTTGCAAGCTCTGAGTAAATAACCTTTGCTTGTTCTTATTTGCTTGGTCTTTGTTTATTTCTACAGGTTCGTTTTTGTTTGTTTGCTTTTCTGAAGTATATCCTCAGGTAATTTTTATCAATAAGACGTCTGGGTCTTAGCAGGTGTGAAAATATCCTTATTTTGTCCTCTCACTTGGCTGACTTCTGGGTTCAAAATAACTTTAGTCAAAACTTTAGAGGAATTGCCCCACTGTCTTCTATTATCCAGAGTTGTTACTGAGGGGATTATCAATCCTTTGTAGATAAACTCTTTCCCCGAGTAGTTTTAGAACTTCTCTTAATCCATGTCCTGAAAGGGCATGAGGATATACGTAGGGATTCTCTTTTTAGAATCATTCTGCTCAGGACTTGGTGGGCCTTTTAGCAATAAAGACCTCAGAAATATTTATTTGATTCTTTTCTCCATTCCTTTTTCCTGGTTCTCTCTCTCTGGACTCCTGTGAGATGGATATTGGCTCTGATTAATCTTCTATGTCTTTTAATTTTTCTTTCATGCTATGTCTCTTTGTCTTTTTGCTTTCCACGTTGAAGTACTTTCTTAAATTTCTGTTTCAACAATTATGTTTTCATAGCACCCTATTCTTTATGAATGCAGTTTCTTCTCAAATATCTTTGGGGTTACTGAACTGAATTCTTTGAGTTCTGTACCTTTCCTTTAGTCTCTTCCTTCAGAAGCCTGTTTCTTTGACCTGTTTCTTCCTTTGTGTTCTCCTTGAAGGTCTGCTGACCCTGGACTGTCTGTGACTATTTACAAGGGGAGGACCAGACTGATTACTGTAGGTAGCCTACATGTAGATTTCTTGGCTATTGCCCTTCCCCTGAAGGAGAAGGCTGAATGGGTGGGCCAGTTTTACAGGCAGGCTTCATTTTAGCCTGTGTGAGTGGGGGCAAAATTGGGATGACCCTACTTTGGGATGCCAATTCCACTGTGAAATCCTACGTGTTTCCAGGAAGAACTCCCAATTTCTTCTGATTTTTCAGATTCAGCCTGGGGGCAAAATGCTGGGCAGGCAACCCTTGAAGACCTCATTTCAGTCAGTGTTCTCCCTGGCAGCTCATCCTCCCACCCTAGGGCTCTAGCTGCTGATTTTGGGGTGGGGGATGGTGAGGAGGGGTCTCTGCAGCCCTCTGTCATTGTTGTTTGCAATCAGTATGATTGCATTCACCTTGTGACTTCTTTGGTTCTTTCTTACCCAGTCTTCTGCTCTGAGCATTTTGTTGAATTGATTCCCTTTCGTACTTTTTAAACTGTCATTTTGGTTGAATTTTGGAGTGGTCTGCTTTTTCTACAACATTTTAATGGACTCAAGTGCTTTTTTGTTAGACTTAGGACTGAGGAAGTTAGAACAAAGATTCTATGACCTAAGGCAAATCAATATAATCTTACACTTTATTGCCGTCACCCAAAGCACCCTCCAAGCCACAAAGAGACAGAGAACTTGGGATAAAGAGGCAATGACAAACAAGTGGGAGTGCATTTGCTCTTTACTGTTTACCAGAGGTAAATGCAGACCCCATGGGAGCACACCCATGGCCCAGGAAGATTTGCTGAGCTCTGTTGTCTTCTCACTGCTCTGAGGATAGTCAAATATTACTGTGCAGAACTGGCAGAGTTTTCTGGAAAAGGCATGTAGAGTCTATTTCACTCTCTCCTAGATTCTTCCCCCTGGCAGAAGTCAGAGTTATGGTAACCTAACTACGGAATAACAAGATAGATATGTTTACCAGAACAATTCAAAAATACATTCATAAACAACTTTGCAGAGCAGGGAGAAAAAGAACTGCAAAAAATCTGGCTCAACCATTTCATGAACTGATTAGGAAAAGAAGACCTTGATGCTATTTCTCTTATATTGTGCACAAATTGTGGGGAGAGAGTAGAAGTGGTGTCCAGTCTAGAGAATGGCTATCCAGCACCAGCCTAGGACATTCCTCAGATTCCACCCTGATGGAAGTTGAGGGACAGTGATCCTAGGATGTCAGACGGTGTCGGAAGCTTGTTCCTGAAGAAACCAGCAGTCCTCACACTGTGACAGAGCCTTCATTCTGCCTGTTACCACATCTTCTCTTGTAGCGAGTTTACGTACATACCCAGGGTCACACTGCCAGCAAGAGGCAGAGCTTGGATTCGAACCCAGGACTGTTGAATGTCAGAGCCTGTGTTTTTTCTTCCATGGCATTGCCTTGCACCGTTTCTCTAAAGAAGTTAGCATCAAAGGGCAAGCATGGCATACAGCTCAGCCGTGTACACGGGTGGTGACACGCCGTGAAACGCAGTTGTGGTTTGGGGAAGGGGTGATTGGAGGGCTGACTGTAGTGTGGGGAGGGCAGGGACCATTCTTTCTGTCCAAGGTCCTTCTGGCCTCTGTGGGGCACAGGGCCCAGCCTCGCGCTGATGCTTCGTCGGTATCTGCTGCTGAATGAATGACTTGGAGCAGCCTGAGAGGTTTTGTGGAGAAGGCAGAGTTTGAGCTTTGAAGGAGCCTTGGGTCTGGGATGGTGGGGAAGGCAGAAAGAGCTTTCCGGGGCCTGAGAGACAGGATAGAGCATATCATGCAGGTGGGGGCAAAGGATGAGGGCTGGAAACCCGTGGCAGGCCAACTTGAAGAAGCAGCAAAGTCTGGATGATACCAGGCCCTGAACATCAGAGAGACTGGAGGGAAAAGGATGGAGGACTCAATGAATGGGAATGTTGTGCTGCCTTCCAACATGAGCTAGGATGAAGATACATTGATTTCTCAGATTCCTGAAGATGAATAAAATTGTCTAATCTAATAAATTAGTAATAATAGTTATTTTATTGAGTCTCACCATGAGCCATAGATTTTGCTAAGTGCTTTGCATCAGTGGTCCCCAACCTTTTTGGCACCAGGGACTGGTTTCGTGGAAGACAATTTTTCCACGGACTGGGCGTGGGGGGTGGGGGGAATGGTTCAAGTGGTGATGGCTGGCGGCAGATGAAGGCTCGCTCACTTGCCCGCCGCTCACCTCCTGCTGTGCGGCCAGCTCCTAACAGGCGTGGACCAGTAGGTTGGGGACCCCTGCTTTACATACATCAGCTGAGCTAATCCTTACCACACTTTGTGAGGTAGCTGCCATCTCTTTTTCTAGAGAGGAGGAAATAGAGGCTCCGAGAAGCTCAGAGAGGTTAAGAAACTTGCCTCAGGTCACACAGCTGGCCAGGGCAGAGCAGGGGCTTGAAGCGAGGTGTGCCTGCCTCTGAGCTTCTTAATGACTGGGTTTTACTGCCTCTCAGAGCAGGTGCACTTGGCTCCTGCTGCAACAGCGGGAAGTGTGCTGGTAGGAAGTGTGCGCTGGCTTTTCCTGGGGACAGGCTGGCACAGCTGGACTCCGCTGTGCTACTGCAAGACGTGGCGCCAATTCCCTCAAGGTCAATTGCAGCCACATTCCTCTACATGTCTATTGCTCAAAGACTTGAAAACAGCCTCAAAGGAATAAATAAACGAGGGAACAAAATATTTGCTCTTCCCTGCGAAGCTTGGCTGGGAATCTCTCTCCCAAACTTCTCACATGCAAAATGCAGTTCCAGGGAGCAGACTGACATTTCAAACTGGTTCGTGCAATTAGACCGGAACACCTGGTTTTGCAATAACTCTCATTTTCCTTGTGTGTGGAGGGGTTCTTGAAATTCCTGTGCTGCGCGGATTACCCTGATGACTGGTCACCAGCTGTTACGTTGGCATGTTGTGCGACAATTGATGGCAGCTCCCGGCTGGCATTTGGCAGGGGCCCCAGCAGAAGCAGGTAGCAGGTTAATGCTGACACCTTCCCTTCCTCCTGTCCCGTGGGCCCAGGCTCCTCTTCGGCGATATGTGGCTCAGGCTGAGGGGAAGAGTGTTGGGAGCTGCAGACCGTGGAGGCCGGCAAGCACCCTTCTCGCCTCAACATCTGGGCTGATTAGTCAAAGCTGAAGGCATGGGCAGGGGGCGGGTGACAGAAGGACCTTGGGAGATGTGTTGTGCTAGAATCCAGACCTGCTCTGCACAGCCCTGAGGCAGACATCTTCCTTTGGGGGCTCTATACCAACTTTACTGATGGATAGAGCAAGTTTTAGAATTTCACTTAACAGTAGCAATAAACTCCAAATCCACAAAAAATAAAAACAAAAAACTCTGGAGTCTGGAAAGAAAGAAAAGATATTTATCATTTTTTCCCAATTGCCTAATGGTAAGCTCTCTTGCCCATTGTGTGTGATATTGATGGGATGCAGGGCCCTGCCTGTCTCCCTCAGAATCCAGCCAAGGAGCTTCTCCCCTCTTCAGCCCTGACCACAGGGCACCAGCGTGCGGCTTGGGCTGGACCAGTCAGATGCTCCCACCCAGGCTGCCTTTGAATCTGGTGCCAAGGCCTCAAGGATGAGGTGAAGTATTTTATGTAGCGTCAGGGTGGAGGTCAAAACAGGCTCTGTTTTGGTCCCGAGAAAGCCTATCTCTGAGAAGACTCTGTTCACACATGGCAGCAACTGTTCAAGGGGAGTCTTCCTGCTGGAAGATGGGAAGAGCAGCTTTTAAGCCTCATGAAACCAGGATGCTGCAGACATGAGGTGAAAGGACCCCAGGATTCTGTCCTCAGGGGAGTGATTGCTTTTCAGATGCCTCCAGGTAGGGGTTAGTGCCTGTTTTCTTCCTGCCACCTCTGCTCCCCCTGGGCTGCCAGGGCTGGTAGCTGACCGCTCCTATTCACATGGGGCCCCATTCTTCTAGCTGCCTTAGGGGGCTGCCACGCAGTTCCTCCACTGTGTATCCACATCTCAACATCCTGGGCCTCTATGGGACCTCAGAGCCCAAACCCAGTATCTCCCAGGGTGATGGCCAGCAAAGCCTCTGCTGGTCTGGCTCTGGGCTCGGGTTCTAGAAGTAGACAGTCCTGGATTTCCTTCGGGCACCTCCACTGACTTGCTGTGCACCTTGAGTAAAGGGATGCGGCCCTCTGTGCCTTAGTCTCCTCCTCCACTGATGAGGTGGTAATAATACTCGTCTCAGCGGGGTTGTTGGGAGGGTTAAATGAGATAATGCAATCAATTAAGTGGCATAAAAGAAGCACTTAATGAATGTTAGCTAATAATTATGAGGATGATAAAACAAAGATATTAATCAGTGGGGTACTGGGAAAGGAGAAGAGATTAGCTGGACTCTCTCTCCTTTCCTATGGGAGACAGATGGTCACTTTCAAAGCTCATTTCTGGAGCTTTGTCATCTTACTCACTGTCCTCCATTAATGTTCTCTTTGGGTGGGACACAGGGTTTCATAATGGTCAGCAAGACCTTAATCTCCCTCAATGTGACCTTTAGTTTGACCTTTAATGTGACATGCTTCTCCCTGCTGACCTCCCTGACCCACACTTGGCCAGGAAATGCCCAATTTACAGTTTGGCTAAGCTTTCCTTATCATGGGGTCTGGCTGCCTTATCTCAGGAGAGGGCAACAAAGCACAGGTGGATTCAAGTCCTGGCTCTGTCACTTCCTGTCTGTATGGCTTCAGGCATACAGATTAGGCAAAATACTTAATCTCTCCAAGCCTCAGTTTTTTCTTCTGTAAAATAGGAATAATTGTAATTTACCAATAGAGTTATTGTGAGGATTGAACGAGAGACGAGGTACACAATGGCTGGCATATCGTAGGCACTCAGTCAGTGAAGATATTTTTGAACGGATTATACTAAAAAACCACTTAGATTTTTCTTGTTGCTCTATCTGCAAAAAATAGCTAAGAGTGATGGATGGGACGTAGGGGGTGAAATGGGGAGAAGCCCTGAATGAAACCATTACTGATGCTAACATTGAGCTTTGAAAGAGGAAGGCTGTGGGGAGAGGTTTTGGGGGGGTCGGTCCCCAGTCCCACCTGTGCTCCTGGGCCAATGGTGAGGGAGCTCCCGTCCTGGGTTGGGGATTTGGTCATGCGCATTCACACCTGAGTCCCCTGACAGGTCTCACTTTCCAAAATCCTGCCCTGCAACCTTCAGCTCAGACCTTTCCAAAGGGCCTAGAGTTATTCACACAGCAGCACGTCTTAATTTGGGGTTGGAAGTGAGTGAGGGCCCGGAGCTCTGATGCCTGCCACTTTGGGAAGGAAGTTAGAGGCCCGTGGGGAGCAGGTTTGGACGTTGGCTCATTACTTTCCTGTTTCAGTCAGGCAGGCGGTTGCACTTATTCAGTGCCTACAGGGTGGAAAGTAATGCACCAGATGCTGGAGGGAGGAGTTGGGGAATAGAAAACGTGCCCAGTCTCCCTTGCAGAAGAGCTTACAGACCATCAGGAAGTTAGGACACACAGCGGAAAAGATACAATAGAGAAGTCACGTCGCTGTGTGTATTTTTACGAGCTATGTCTCTGCGGGGGACGGGCATGAGCTGAGCTGGGGTGGCAGCTGGAGGTGTGGTTTAGATCTGCATGAGGCTCACCAGCAAAGGCTTTCCAGGGAAAATGAACTTGAGCAGGGTTTGGCGCCACCCAGGGAGAGGAGGCGGCTAGGGCACTGCACAAGGGACGATGGCATTTGCAAAAGTGCAGAAGCAAGATCTGGATGACAGTTGATAAGCCCACTGATGTGGCTGGAGCAGATCATCTTTGAGGGAATGACATGAGGTCTGTGAGGTCATCTTGGGGAAGAGTAGTGGGCGGCGAGGGGGAGCTGTGAGAGCAAGTCTCATGACAGGTGAACAGAACATTCATGTACACCTTCTGGCAGAGGCACACCTTTCCAGGGAGCTGAGATAAAGTAAGCTCCACCCTGTGTAGGTTGTGTGTGTGTGTGTGTGTGTGTGTGTGTGTTTGTTTGAAGTGGGTGGTGAATTACTTAGGACTCTTTGACTGCAAGCAACAGAAACCAAAGTGAGGTAGCTTAAAGCAAAATCTTGTAGAAATAGGAGACTTTAGAAGCTGTTTGCATGGCAAGCCCAGTTTTTACTCAGGTTATATGTTCATTTGGGGGTAGATTAGGGACACTGTGGGGATACTGGCAGAGATAAAGCCACCAGTTCCCCCCTACCCAACCTCCCGCTAAAGAAAAGCCATCCTTTGACCCCCAGCAGGGGCTGGAACCAGTAACAGAAGCCATTAGGCCTCTTTTTCTCCCTCTGTCATCTCTGCTCCTTTTGTGTGTCTGTGTCACTCTGCAGCCTACTTTCCTTTTCACCTTAGACCACGGGGTAGGTGGCAGGCCACCTTAAAGAGACTAATTCAGACTGAATTAGAATTTCCTTATTCCTGACTCCAAATATTGGGAGAAAAAACATCTGGTTGGCCTGATGAGTCAGATGGCTACCCGGATCCAGTGAACTCCAGCTGGGGGAGTGTGGTCACAGGTGCAACGTGACTGCTGGCCCACCCTGGGGGTGAGATGGGCAAACACCCCAAAGAGGGTCTTGGCAAGTGTCTGTAAGGGCACGTGAAGGGAGCTGAGATGCTGTTGCAGAGCTTGTCTGTGGGGTAGGGGAAAGGCCAGGAGACCTGGGTTCCGGGCTTGACTATAAACAGCTTGTGACCTTGGGCACACGTCCCTCCTTTCTGAGCCTCTGTTTCCTCATCTGTCACATGAAGTGTTGGGTTAACTGATTCCTCCCAGCTCAGAAAGTGTGTTTCTCTTGCCCATGGATGGGATGATGAGGGCCTGGCTTGGGCTGAGGGCCGTGGAAGTGAAGTGGATATGAGAAAAGCGTCATAGGAATAATTGGAAGATGGTGGTGAAGAACTGGTTGTGGGGGTGTAAAATAAAGAGGATTCAAGGGACTTAGAAGCTGGAGGATGGTGGCATTACTCATGGCGATAATGCCAGTAAGAACGATGACCCGTTTGCAGAGAGAAAGATGAAGAGCTCAGTTTTAGGTGGTGGCGTATCCAATTTGAGAGACCTGACCATCCCCAGGGATGGTCGCTTGTCAAAAGCCATGCGGTCAGAGAAATGTAGATTTGAGAGTCATTTTCATAGGAGTGATGTTTGAAGCCAGAGGAGATACTGATCTTGAGGGGGAAAAAGGAGAAGGAATTGAAAGATGCCCGGGAGATAAAGAGAGCCACAGGAGAGGGTGTGGCTGGGAGGAGGGGCTTCAGCTGGGCAGGGGCTTGGGTGATACGCAAATGTGCGAGAAACTAGAGCAGGAGGGGGGAGGGCCTTCTCAAGGAGCTGTGGGCGCGGATGTCCAGCAGTATGGAGTTTAGAAATGAGAGGCAGCTGAGGCAGGAAATGCAGTCCATTTTCAAATAAATGAATTGGGCAATGAAGGTGAGAAGGAAAAAACAGGGTAGTAGCTTCAGGGACCAGCAGAGTCAGTGGATTCAAGAGAAACCTGTCTGCCGTCCTCCCTCCCTCCGTTCCTTTTTCACGTGAGGACATAGTGAGAAGGCGCCATCTATGACCCAGGAGGAGGGCTCTCACCAGACGCTGAATCTATGGGTGCCTTGACCTTGGACTCCAGCCTCCAGAACCTTGAGAAATGCATTTCTGTTGTTTGAGCCACTCGGTCTGTGACATTTTTGTCATAGACTCAGACAGCCTCCTGCCCTCTCCACTTTCAGGACGGGACGACCTCAGTTGTGACCCTAAAGGGGATCTTGGGAGCACAGAACCAGCCGGTCCCCTTGGTCACGCACCCTTGGCGATCTTGATAGTTCAGTGGGGAAATTTGTTTCACGGTGGGCTGTCCAGGTGAGAGATTTCTTTCCCCGACAGCTCTTGGCCTCAGATCATGAAGACTGGGAGTTTGAACACTGTCTGAGGGACTCAAAGAATGTCCCCACAATCAGTGGCTCATTCTCTTGTTTCTTAGGCAATGTCAACCAAAGCCTGTCAGTGAAGGGTTATGGACAGTGTCACCTGTGAGTGTTTGGGGAACAGCGACTCAGGAGCAGAAGACAAGAAGGGCCTGGACCAATGTCCCTAAGCTCTGCACCAGGCAAGCATGTGGGCTTCATGGGCCCTCCTCTGACCGCCACCCCATCAGGAACAAAGAGCCACCCTTGACTCCGGGACCCACTGCACCTCAGGGTGTGCAGGCCGAGAGATCAGGGTGCTCAGGCGTTCGGGGTTCAGTCTTTAAACGCACACCCTTAGGATGACTAAATAGCACTGGTTCCCCCGTGGCCTGTCACCTCATGACTCTCTTAGCTTCCCATGTAGCCAAATTCCCCAAAAGGTCCTGGGGAGCCTCCCGGGCCTGTCACGTGTCCTGGAGAGCTTGTCAGAGCATTTTGTTCATCTTCCATCTGGCTTAACCTCATCTAGCTGAGTGTCCTCAAGCAGTGGTTTTAAAAATAGAGGACCTCCTCTCACCTGAAATTCCCTTCTCCTAAAACATCTCTGCCATCGGCAGAGCCGCCTCCAGGCCCTTCCTGCCCTAATTGGCAGCGCTGCCACAGGCGGCTGGTAATGACGTTCCTCTCTGTGCTGGGAGGGAGGTCACGGGCGGGCGTTCCTGGTCCTTCACATCCCTGTCCCGGGGTTGGGGGTGCTGGGCGGGGCCTGGAGGGGTTAAGTTGCCCCATTTGGACTTGCCTCCTGGATCAGGCCACGCTTTCTGTCCTCTCAAGGATGGGCGCCTGATGGAAGCCAGAACAAACTCTGCACGGGAGGCCGGCGGAAGCATCAGCGCTCAGGCAGCGGCATCAGACAGACGGCTGCCTGCTGCAGGGTGAACGCTCCTGCCAGCCAGACGCTGGGGCTCGTCTTCTGGCCTGCGTTCAAGCTCGGGCCGGCTTGTGCTTGGCAGGAGCGCCTGTGGGTTCCTTCACTTAGAAGACGCCCAGCCTTTCCTTTCATCCTGGCTCTGCTACGGAGACGGGAGCAGGCCAGCTGGCTTTGAGGTGGGCTGAGTCCCTGCACTGTGCTAACGCCCCACTGGAAGAGCCCGGGAACGTGGAGGGGGAGGCAGGTCTTCTTTCCAGAGAACAAGGGCCAGGCCCCGGCTTCCCGGGCGCCCGCAGGCTGAGTGGAAAGCCGGGTGAAGTGTCCGCCGGCAGTGAGGGTCACACGTTTGGCCACAGACGCTGGGACTTTTCAACCACAGGCCTGTTCCTGTCAGCTCTTTGTGTTTATCCACTCACAGGATTGATTTTCTAGTGAAAGCCTCCTACTGCATGATTTAGGTTCATTTATATAAATTATACAGTGATTTATTTAATGACCTACTTGGAGCACTATAAATTCTACAGCATCCGTGCAATTTATTATTTAAACCCCATATAAATCATGCAAGACGAGGAGATGGAATAGTGTGTAAGGATCTGGGGCTTGGCTCAAATTGCCTTATGGAAGCTCAAAATGCACCTTAAGTATGGAAAACAGACAGCAGACATGTCAGCTATTTTGAGGGGGGCGGTGTCCCAGCAACTTTTGTCTCTTGGCTCAAACAGTGCAGCCCCTGTGGGACTCACTGCGGCCCTCCCTCAGGTGGTGGGGTGACCCACGTGCAGGCTGAGCTGCTGTGAGAAGGAGCCTGCTGGCTCCATGTGGCTAGGTACTCTGTACCCGGCACTCTGACATTTCCGAACTTTGAGAAGTGAGCCATGCTTCATGTGGAGTGGACACAATAGGCCCTTACGCTCTTGTCTAAGCCCCAGCACCTTTGCTTAAAAATTATCCTCTCTTGTGTGAAACTACCCACCTCTTCGTCTTCCTTAGTTGGTCAATTCCTTCTCCAGATTTCTCTCCAGGCAGCAGTGGCCAAAGGAAACCCATGACTATATATAAGGAGGCCCACACCTCTCTGCCCCTCCCCAGAGCTGGGAACAGGATGCATGTGACCTAGAAGTACAGTGTGCAGGAGACTGGGAATGTGACACGTACATCATTCATTCATTCAATCACTCACTCATTCATTCATTCAATCACTCATTCATTCATCCATTCAACAAGCATTTCCTGAGCTCTTCCTCAATTCCAAGGAATAGGAAGAATGAGGTACCATGCATAGTAGGTAAGGGAGTCTTGAAGCCAGGACTGGCGCAAAACAGTCTTTGACAGCAACCCCTGCACTGAGCTAGGCGGCCTTAGGAAAGTTTTAAACCTCCTGCTGGACTCTTAGCTTCCTCAGCTGTAAAATGAGGATGAAAACAGTACCCATCATCAGAGGTCATTAATAAGTGAAGAGGAATAAGTGAGATGATGCATAAGTCATTGAGAATGGGACTTGGAAGATAATAAATGCTCAAAAATGTTAATTATTATTTGACATGAATTCTGCCTTGTCAGACTGTAAAATATTGAAGATCTGCAAAATCTGTACATAAATAATGATGACATAAGGTAGAAAAACATATGTACTATTAAGAAAGGTACAGATGGAGTGCTGAGCTAAGCTTTTCTTTTTTGTCATTTGAATATTTTGTAATAAGTAAATCATACACATGGTGCAAATTCAAAAGGCACAAAAAGAAATACAAGAAAGAGTAATTCTCCTTCCCACAGTTGCCTCCAGCCATACAGATTCCCCACCTGGATGCAGCCACTATTAAGTCTCTTGCGTATCTTCCTAGAAAATGTTTGCACATGGAACGTTAAGTGTATACACGCTCTTTCTTTTCACACAAAGAGCAGCACACAACCACTGGCCCGGGAAGCTTTCTTTTTTCACTTAGCAATGTGTGTGCCGGAGTACCTTCCTGCAGCTCTGCCCCGTACCATTCTGTGCTGTGCGAAGACATTGCTGAGTTAACCGGCTCTGCATTGCTTCACTTTTACATTGCTTCCAATATTTTGCTATTACAAAAAATTGCTGCAATAAATATCATTTCTTGTTAAAGTATTTCTTAAGGTTAAGAATGAGATGCATAATTGCTGAAACAAAGAGTATATGCATCTGTAATTTTTATAGCTGTTGCCAAATTGTGCTTCACAGAGCTTTAACCACCTTCACTCCCACTAGCAATGGTTGTACTGCTTTGCACACCCAGCCAACAAAATGAACCACTAAACTCTTGACCTTTGAGACTGAGTATCTTTTTGTCTTTAGGAGCAATTCATAGCCTTTTAAATGAACTGTCTATTCAGTTTTCTATTGAGGAGTTATTATTTTTCTCATTGATTTGGAGCAGCTCTTTGTATATCAAGGAAATTAGCCCAGTGTCAGTGATACATCATTTGCACCACTGCTACGACTGCCCTTGGGCCCAAGAGGGGTCCTTGCCTTGGCTCCACTCTGGCCTCCTGTGGATGTGCACTACCCCATGGTGAGGAGTCTGTAGCACTAAGGGTGTGCTCATTCTTCTAGACCATTCCATGGGTACAGAGGACTCTGGGATTTCCTGCTCAAACAGCACCAAATCCATTACCAGGTTTCTTTCCCAGGTCCATCCTCCAGAGAGTGGACTGTGCTGCTGGTGTGCATAGCCCTGGATCCACTGTATTGTGTGTGTGTGTCTGTGTGTCTGTGTGTCTGTGTGTGTGTGTGTACAGAGTGTGGACATGCAGGCTGGGCTGCTCTCAGTGAGTGCAAGACCCCCCTTGCAGTATGAGATGGAGCCAGGAGTGGGAAGAGAAGGTGGGGGGTGGTGGGCTGGGTTAATTCCTCCTACTGCCACATGTGGTATGGAACTCTGAGAAGTTTAAGAATTCTAAGTCCAGTCTGGCCTTCCAGGTGGTTTTGAAGGCATATTTGTCAAGGTAGGAGATCAAAACATATTTTATTTAAATTAAGTTTATTACCTTGATTTATAACTTTTAAGTGTTATGACATACGCTGTGTGGGCCTCTGTTTATAATCTTTCCCTGGCCACTTGCCCTGGGCCCTGCAAATGTCAGGGCAGGCCTGACCACATCCTCTAGATTCAGTAGGAACCACAGGGCACACTGGCATGTATGTGCATTTTCCTTTGGCATGAAATCAAGGTCTCCAATTTATCATGGATTTCAGAGCTTGAAGGAAGTACAGGAAAGTCATCCTCACTTTGGACAGTTGCTGCCTTACCCCTATTTTATACCCCTCAGACGGGGCAACTGAGGCCCGGGGAGGTTCAGTGACTTACCCGAAGTCAGTCTGCTTCTTTCCTTTTCCAGGCCCACTGATATCCTTGCTAAGGGTTTCTGTGAAAACTGCTTCAACATCCAGCTTTTCATTTTGTAATCAAATCAGATAGTGATAAAGTCTCAAGCAAGAGAGAATAAATATAGCTTCACATGCAGGGATCGGACTGGATTTCACACCAGACTGGAACTGTCTTCAGCTCATCCTCCTGATGACTACGTTTCATAACAGAGGATCCCTCTCTTTGATTTTCTCCTGTGTGGTCATCTGGAAGCATGTGCACCAGATAGTTGGAACAACTGCTCTAACAGCACAGTGGCAAACATGACATCTTCCCTGAGTAATTACAGAAGCCAGCAGACATTTAGAGGAAGTTGGCTGTTTATTGACACCGGAAGGACAGCCTCACAGACCGGGGCTTCTGGAATCATGGCCGTGTGACTTTATAACCCAAGTTGTGCTCCTTCCTGGTAAAGAGCAGAGACCCTGCAGAGAGCCGGACACTCACCTCAGGCCTGAGAAGCACCCGCAGGTGAGAGAGGCCGCCTCACTGCAGGAGTCAGGAGCCCTGTGCTGCCCCCTCCGCTGCCCCGCCTCCTTGCCTGTGCTGAGTGGCATCTTGAGGCCTGTGTGAGAGAGGGACCTCAGCAGGAGTTGCCTTCCTCCCCAGGGACATCAGTCTCCTGCCATAGCCATAGGTGGAGCCTGCTGCAGCCTCTGAAGGTCTCTGCTGCCCAGAGAGGCCAAGGGGACAGGGACACTGGAGGCTGGGTTGGGCATGGGGAAGACAGGTTCAGGTCCAGGGCTGACCAGGTCGTTCCACATCTCGGCCCCTCCATGCCTGTCTCTGCTCTACCTCTTCCACTGTCACTTAGGAGACCCGTCTCTGCTAAGGAACTTCCCTTACCTAGTAGGGTTGCTAACGTTAGATTGCTCTCAACTCATTCACAGTCTTGCTCCTAAGAGGAGAAACCGTGTCGCCCTGGAATCCAGTTTGTTTTCAGCGGGGTGTAGGGGAAGGCACCGAGTCTGCAGCCAGACAGACCCAGATTGAGCCTGCCCTCCCTCCAGCCAATCCCTTAACTTCTCTGAGTCTCAGTTTTCTCCTCTGTTGAAAGGAATGGTAACACCGCTCTCCAATGTTAGGGGTTTAAAAGGAGGTGATGCAGGGATGTGCTGATCACAGCTGGCATTGCTTAGTAGTTACTATTTTTAGAACTCTACATAGCTAATATGTTTTTAACTTTACAAATACTATCACTTAACTTCCCATTAGTCATTGGAGAGACGTTATAAGGGAAGAAGGATGAGTATTAGTCCATGTAAGCAGAGGAGTCGAGTAAGGCACAGAGAGGTTTTTACAACTTAATCTATACAGATATTCTTGATCATCTGTTGTGTTCAGAGCCCTGCACAACAGATGATCAATCTGCAAATCCTATCCTGCAAATCCTATCCTTGAGAAGTGTATAAGCTCATGAGCCGTGTAGTAAAATATAAACTCAATGAGGGGAGGAACTTCGGCTATTTTGTTTATGGCTGTATCCTCAATGCTCCATAAATGTTTGTTGACTGAATGAATGACATGGTTCTAACTCAAGACATAGGGAAGGGTAATAGATTTACAAGGCCCTCTGGAAATTCAAAAGTGAGGAAAGGAGTTCTGGCCAGGAAATGTGAGGAATCCTTCAAGGAGGCAATCACGTTTGGCCTGGGCTTTGACGGGGGGGTTGAATCTTAGGCTGAGACAAGAAGAAAGAATAGTCCCAGGAGCAGGGGCAACAGGGGCAAAAGCATTGATGTGCACTGGGGCCACACTAAGGTAACATGAGCAATGTGTGTTGCCTGGAGATTGGCGTGTGTGATGCCCAAATTCGAGTCAATACTCTGGACAACCATACATCCAGCTTTGCCAGAAAAAGTCCCAGTTAATGCCTGTTGCGGGTCAATGAATACCCGGTACTTATTTTTAGTGTTGCTTTTTACTTTCAAAAGTGTCCTGGTTTGGAATATACATCATATGCTCACTGCATCTATAGTGAGAATGAAGCTACAAGGAAAGGTTAGGGTGGAATTAAGGAAAGAAGGTCAAAGAATTGGGACTTCAGTCTCTTGGCCATGGGGCCATGGTGTAAATGAATGTGTTCGACAGGCAACTGTGACGACCCAGCTCCAGCCGATGGCTGCCATGTAAATAAAGACCCGGGTCATCAGTCAACGTTCTCCAGAGAGACAGAAGCAGTAGGATCTATAGATATATACATAAGAGAAGATTTATTGTAGGAATTGGCTTATGTGGTTTTGGAGACCAGGAAGTCCCACGATTTGCAGTTCACAAGCTGGAAAACCAGGCGAGCTGGTGGTGTAGGTCAGACTGAGCCTGACGAGCTGATAATGGGGGAGGAAGCAGAGGAGGGGGGGAAGGTGATGGCGTAGGTCCCAGTCTGAGTCCATAAAACCAGGAAAGCTGATGTCCGGGGGCAGGAGAAGATGGATATCTCAGCTCAAGCAGAGACAATGAACTCCCCCTTCCTCTACCTTTTTATTCCACTCAGGCCCTCGATGGATTGGATGACGCCCACCCATACTGGGGAGAAAGATCTTCTTCTCTCAGTTCACTAACTAAAATGCTAATCTCTTCTGGAAACACTTTCACAGACAGACGTAGCATTAATGTTTAATCAGCTGTCTGGGCATTCCGTAGCACATAAAATTAATCATCACATGGGGCTTGACAGACCTCCTGGTGTTTGAGACAAGTCAGAGATCTGAATTTTTATATGTAACTTCTGATTTTAAAGTATTGGTTCAAAAATTTTGAAAACACCACGTAGGTCAAACAAAAGCTGTCTGCATACTGTAACTGGCGTGAGGCCACCAGTCTGTCTCTCTGCTGGGCAGTGGGGAGCTGGGAGGATTTCTGCGGATGGGGGCAGTGGCCTGGTTAGAGCTGAGAATCACTGCGACCTGGGTGCTGAGGGGGAGTCAGGTGGGATGAGGGCAGAGGTGGGGCTTGCATGTGGCCACAGACCAGGGACGAGGCAACTCTGAACGGGGCTGGAGGCAGCGGGGGTGCAGACGGAGACAAGATGCTGGACGTGCCGCAGAGGCCTGGAGGGCAGAGGCTGGCCGCGCCTGGGCCCAGGGGGTTGTGAGGGAGGGCGCAGTGGGGTGAAGCAGAGACCCCAGCAGGTCTGTGGGTTTCACCCTGTGGAGGTTACAGTCTCCACAGGGGGGTCCTGTGAGACTCTGCTTCTTCCTCAGTGGGTCCTGAAAGAATTAGCTATCAACTATCTAGCTATATTGCCTTTGGCTTTGCTGTCCTACACCCCGGTTAACGCCCCAGGAAAAGACATCCACCTCCGACCTCAACAGCTGCCCCTCTCACTTGGCTCCCAGAATCACCAAGTCGTGTTGCTGGAGCAGGAAGCAGCACAGTGAGGAAATGGCTGTTTGTGGCTATCTGAAACACCTGCTCTCAAAAAAAAATCCCTTATGAGCCACAAATGCTACTGGTGATGACTCAGTTAGCATATGTCCCCCAAAGGAGTTAACCAAGCTGATAATGGGTTTCTCACGCACCACCAGAGGCGGGCTGAGAAGTCAGTGCAGCTCCCGTGATTGACCACCTTCCACCTGTGGAACAGGCTCCGCCACTGATTCGACCCTCAGGGGGCTGGGTTTTCCCGCCCCGAAGGAGCTTGAGCCAGTGTTTGCACCACCAGAGCTCCTGGACAGCAAAGCCAAAGGCAGTATGGCTAGACAGGTGACAGCTAATTCTCGCAATGGCCATGTGAGGCGGGCCGGATATTATCCCCATATCAGAAACTGAGGGGAAAGGAGAGATAAGGCAGCAAAACAGAGAAAAAAGACCAAGTCAAGTACCCATCAAACTGAGGCCTATCGTAGGCGGGATGCACTGACCTCCTAGACGATACTGTCTGAGTACAGGAAGGACACTGAGTTGTCTTAGCTCAGCCAAGCGCTTTCCTGAGGGAGAAAAAAAATAACTCTGCGCAGCTGCCGTCCTCCTTCCTTCCTGTAGCGCTGTTGTTCTGTATAATGTGGAGGGGTGAAGACAAGATATTTTGGGTCCAATCTCAGCCCCACCACGTAATAGCTGTGTGACATTGAACAAATTACTTAACCTTTCCGTCCTCAGTTTCCCCACCTGTCAAATGGGGATAATAAGGACACCTACCTTCAAGGTTGTTGTGAAACTTCAGTGAGTAAATACATAAGTAACAGGGTGTTTAAAAGGTTTCCATTGTGGCACCAGGATACAGGAGGGGTGGAAATCCAGTGCTGGGGGGCTGCATCTTGTGCAGAACGAGAGGAGATAAACGACACCTGGTCATGCACTTCTGAACCTCGTCACCACAGCAGGGTACGAAAGGGGTGAGAGAGATTGAGAGCTCTTCCTGAGAGACTTGTTGGTGAGCTGGGGTTCCTTCCCCCAACCTTCCCCATCCCACGGGGGAGTGGTGGGGAGATGAGGACCACTCAGAGAGCCAGAAAAGACCCCCGTCACTAGTGACACATGGGGACTGGTGCAGGGCTCACACCTGTGGCTATCTATCTATCTATCCATCCACATCTTATTAGTTCTGCTTCTCTGGAAGTAAACACTGAGGTTGAAGGGCAGGACGGGGAAGGCTAGCAGAAGAAGACACACTGCCCACATTGTAGAATCCATGAAAGCGCCACCTGAGAAAAACTGTCTGCTTTTGAGCCCTGCCAAGTCCAGAGAGTGAAAGACCATCTTATGTTAGGGCCAGTCAAGTAATTACCTTCCTGCCTCCTTACTCACTCCCTCCCCTGCTTCCACGGGGGCTGAGGGTAGGGCCGGGGGGCAAAAGAGCAGCCAAGGAAGATGGAGGACGTGGGAGAGACAGGAGAACCTGACTGCACCTGCTTCCCAGGTTTCCACTGGTCCCGTGGGCTGGGGAGTAATGGAAACTGCCAGGCAGCAAGGAAGCATCAGTTCAGGTTCCTGAGAAGCAGAGATTGTTGGAATTCCTATGAAGAATAAAGGGGAAGAAAGCAAGATTACGCAGAGGGGGAGGCTTTGGGCCATGATGCAGAAGAGAAAAGGCAGGAGAATTGGGTAGGAAGAATCCCAGACCATAGTGCAATGCTGAGCGAGTCTGGGTGGGGCTAGCTAGCCCCCCACTCGTCCCCCGCTAGTCCCCTAGCAAAAGTTGCCATCAGAAGAGTGCCCTCGCTGGCGGAAATGGCCTGGTTCTGGCCGTGCTTGGCCTTCAGCTGGGAGCAGCCCTGGGAAGTACAGCCTCGGTGCAAGTGTGGTAGTGGGTCCCCAGGGTGGGCTGGACCGTCAGCTCTGCTCCCCACAGCAGGTTCCCCTGAAGGAGAATTAAGCAGTCACCTCCATGGCCACCATAGGCCCCACCCACACCTCCCCACACCCTCTTGCTTGCTCCCCAATAGTCATACATGTTGCAGAGCCCACATGCATGCAGCAGAGCCCGGCTGCAGAGGAGAACGTTCTAACTCCAAGTCAAGTTTTGGTTGTTGCCTGGGAGCTGACCAGTGTTGACTGCTGAATTGAGACTGTTTGCATTTGTAAGTGACTATAGACATCTTTATTACCTATGAGTGACCAGAAGAACTCTGTAGACTATTTCAGTTTTCATCCAAGAAGGGCCACTTCCATTGAGGAGGCAAAAATGAACCATGGGTCTCCAAGTAAAAATACCTTGATGACACTATTTCTTTAGTCCTGCTCATTCAATGCAGTGGTTATAGCTATAAAGTGCTTAGAATAATGGCCGGCCTACAGTAACCACTAAATAATAGAGGTTAGCTTCAGGCAACCCTGAGGTCCTAGAAAGAGGAGAGAGAGGAGACTGGGTACAGGAAAGGACAGGGGAAAGCAGAAAGAACAGATATGTGTCAGTGCGCGTGTCTAGCCCTCTTGCTAGCAGCTGAGCTCTGGGGGTGCCCTCCCCACGCATGGGGTCTGCAAGGAGCTGGGGCGGAAGGGGGACGGCTCAACATCCATCTCTGGCATTAATTAGATCATTAAGCCACTGTATTTGGAGGAAGAGAAAGATGTCCATCTGTCCTGCTGGCTGGATCCCAACTCTCTGGGGAATGTGTGTACTTCCCTGTAGGAGTGGGTGTGTCTTTTTGGTTATTCAGAGAATACCCGCCCCCAACCTGGCCCTAAAGCAACATCAGTCATCTCTATTGAACCTTGCCAGCAGCTATGAAGGACTCTGTAAAAGTGAAAAATCCATTCTTCTTTCTTAGGATGCTGAAAATATAGTTGGAGAGAAAAGACATGTGAATAGAAAATTGATAATACTTAATGAAAGCTCAAAGTAAATGCTCAGGTGATAATGAAGAGCTGGCATCAGGGCATTGCAGGTTTAACTGCCAGATGAATGCTTCCAGCCAGAATTGCTATAGGCGTTCTGGACCGGGAGACAACTGGGTTTGGAACTGGACAGAATCACATTCCTGCCTTCACTTGCTGAGTGACCTTGAACATAGGACTTAACCCCTCTGAGCTTCAATTTCCTAACCTGTGAGGGGCTACAGGAATATGGGAGAATAGAATGATATGGTGCTGGTGAAAACATACTATGTTTTATAAGAGTTAATTTTCTTTCTTTTTTTCAGATGGTTGGAGTAGCAAGAATGGCCACGGGCTAGTGGGACTTGAGCTGAGCCTTACACTAAGTGGAGGATTTGGTGGGTGTGTTGTCACAGGTAGATTATGGTACAGGACAAGCTTAGAGAAGGGAAAGTTCAAAGTGTTTTGGTTAATATGACTGCAAGAGTTTGATTGATATGGGGATGGGAGACATAAAGGTGATGGAAAGGTGAGTTGGGGGTTGAGACTGGGGGTCTTTGAATTCCAGAATCACAGTACAGTATGTCCCCTACATACAAATGAGTTCCATTCTGAGAGCACGTTTGTAAGTCCAACAAAGTTAGCCTAGGTACCCAACTAACACAATCGGCTATATAGTACTGTACTGTAATAGGTTTATAATACTTTTCACACAAATAATACATAAAAAAAACACAAAATAAAGAAAACATTTTTAATCTTACAGTACAGTACCATGAAAAGTACAGTAGTATAGTACAACAGCCCGCATACAGAGGCTTCCATGGAGTGAACAGGCAAGAAGAGTTACTGACTGGAGGAGGGAGAGGAGGTGGGGGATGGTAGAGCAGAAGGATGGTCAGCAATAGGAGACAGAGGGCAAGCTGCAATTTCACTCACGCCTGATGCTGATGGAATGCACGTTCACATCTTTGAAAGTTCGCAACTTGAAGGTTTGTATGTAGGAGACTTACTGTAATAACTACAACCATTTAGCTAATGTTATGGGCTGAATTGTGTGTCCCCTCCCCAAATTCATATGTCGAAGTCCTAGCCCCCAGTACTTCAGACTGTGACCACATTTGGAGACAATGTCTTTACATAGGTAATTAAGGTAAAATGAACCCTTTAGGGTGGGCCCTAATCCAATATGGCTGGTGTCCTTGTAAGAAGAGGAGATTTGGATACACACAGAGGGAAGACAATGTGAAGACATAGGGAGAAGACAGCCACCTACAAGCCAAGCAGAGAAGCCTACACAGATCTTTTTCTCACAGCCCTCAGAAGGAAACAACCCTGCTGATACCTTGATCTCAGACTTCTAGCTTCCAGAGCTCTGAGAAAGTAGATTTCTGTGGTGTAAGTCACCCTGTGAATTGTATCCTTTTATAGCAGCCCTAGCAAACAAATACAGCCAAGGTAATCACTTTCCATGTTTTCTCTTGTCAACAGGCAATGGGAGTAATGTTTTCATGGTAGAATGATTACAACCTTGGGGTGAGAGCTTGGAGTCAAATCCTGGATCCACAATTTATAGCTTGGACATCAAATGCAGATGATAGTCATAGTGGAAGTGGGTTTGGAAGAGAATGTAATAAATGGTGGGGAGATTTACTTAGGACCTAAGCAGGATGAAACCATACACAGTCTGAAGTGCTGTCCCCTGAGCTTGGTCTCAGGAGGACATCTATGAGCCCTATAATTGCTGACAAACTCTTTGCCAGTCTTACCTGGATCTTGACCCAGAGCTCTCCTATAATGTGCCGCAGAAATGTTTTTGTTTCTGGCTAGATCCTTCCTGTGATGGCTACACCTTGACAGGCCCTGGATTTAGTCTGTTTTCTCTGTTCTGCTGCCCTCAGCTCCCTTCCCTGGCTGCTCTGACCAACTTCCTTGTACATAACAAGGTCTTGGTCATTGTTATGGACTGAATGTTTTTGTCCCCTTCAAATACATATTTTGAAATTCTAACCCCCAATGTGATGGTATTAGGAGATGGTCCTTTGGGGGGTGGTGAGGTCATGAGGGTGGAGCCCTCATGAATGGGTTTAGTGTCCTTATATAAGGGACCCCAGAGAAATCTCTTGCCCTTTTTTTGTCATGTGAGGACAGTGAGAAGTTGGCCGTCTGCAGCCTAGAAGAGGGCTCTCACCAGAACCTGACCATGGGGGCACCTTGATCTCAGACACCCAGCCTCCAGACTGTGAGAAATAGACACTTATTGTTTAAGTCACCCAGTCTATGGTAATTTGTTATAGCAGCCCAAACTGACTAAGTCATCAACTAAGTATTCTGGTGAATATAGTTTTTGAAGCAGAAGGTGCTACTAGTTGGTAAAGAACTGACTGTAAACAGAATAGGAAGATTGGATAACTTCCCTGGCTTTAAAAAAAGTATGTTTTATATTTTCTCCACTGAAAAGTAACACATTATAAGAAATTAAGAAAATATCTCTCATAATTAAAAGGAGAGAGAAGAAAATTACTCATTCTGATCACAGAAAGATAACAAAGTAATCAGTACACTGAGCAAGTGATAATCCCTAAAATATATGTAAACAATTTCCAAACTTGTTCAAACTGTTGTTCAGGCCTGTTCAAACCTGCTCTCGGGCTAGTACTTTTTTGTTCCTTTGATAATATCTAGGGCAGATGACTCATGACTCTTTCTACCACCTCAAATAATAAAATTCTCTTGTAACTTTTAATCACAAAACAGACCCTTTTAGTAATTTAAATGTCTATTCTGTGTAATAGCAAAATTCAGGATTTAATTTAAAGTTTCTCTGTAATAGAGACTGGCAACGGCCTACCAAAATCCTTTTTTTCCCATTTTCCATTATATTCAATAATAAGGTTTCTGATCACCTGGCTGGTGAATTGGACTACATTTCCCAGTCTCCTTTGCAGTTAGGAGTGATCATGTGGCTGAATTCTAGCCAATGGAATATGAGTAGAAGGGATATGTTTCACTTCTAATCCTGTCCCTTAAAAACTTCCCATATGTGCTCCTCCATACTATTTCCTCTTTCTGGTTGATTGAGGTGGAAGTGACCCCAGGGTGCTTTTGGAAGCTCTGTGTTAAGGATCGTCAGCCAGGATCCCTGAATAACTGTGTGCAGCAAAGCTTCCTGCCTTCCTCTCTACCCCAACCTAGAACTTTCCTGTATAGTTTTATGAGCAAGAAATAAACCTCTATTGTGTTGAGTCACTAAATGTTTGGGTTTGTTTGTTACTGCAGCCTAGCTTACTTTAATACATTCTCCAGTCAGGTCTGCATCAGGCTAAAAGCCTGCAGTGGGAAAGGGGTACAACTAGTACTCTCTCTCCTTGCTTTGTGCCTCCTTTCCCTGCCCGCAACTCTGCTGACCCTCTGTAGTTTCAGAGTCCCCTGGGGTTGGCAGGAGCACAGGGGAGAAGTCAGAGACAGGAGCGATCTTGCTTGACTGGGACCATCATGAACTTGCTGTTTTTGTCCTCATTGTTTTGGTACATATTCTAAGTCTACTCTCTCTTGTGGGTTGCTTTTGTGGAGTGTGCTAGAAAGCTTCTGTTTCTCCCTCCAGATTTAATCTCTCACCCCCTTCAACCTGCTTTTGCCCCAGATGGCTGACCAGAATAGACTGTGTCAAAGGGCTTCTTCAACTTTTGGCTTCTGCTTGAGTTTGGCCAATGGGGAGCACTGGAAGGAGACTGGAGACGCAGGAGAGAGAGGTTGGGACCTTTATTTCCCTGATTCTCTCCCTGTAAGGTAGCATTGTGTGGTTGCATCCCTCTGTTGAAGGTCACATCTCCTGCTGGGAAGTTCTCTCCATACGCTGCTCTCTGCATCTGGGCTCCGGTAACCACTCTTGCCCTCACCCCTTCAGGATGGTAAGCATGCCAGGCTGTTATTAGCTCCACAGCACAAGGTCTCTCTCTACCCTGCCCACACCTTCATATACACTCTCTTTATTAAACTCTCCTCAAATTATCTAATTTGAGTGCTACCTATTCTCCTGCTACCATGGGATCTTTGGAGATGCCCCCAGCAGAAGCATCCAGCAGGGTGCACTTCTGGTGAAGTAGCCAGTACATCTACTACGCTCCTGAGCGTTCCATGGCCTGTCCCCTCCATTGGAGGTCACATTGTCCCTCCATGTGCTCTACTGGAAGAGGAAATTGAGGCTCAGAGACGTCCTGTGACTTGCCCTGGGCCCAAGAGCTAGTTACTATCACAGCTGGTGCTCTGCCCTCTGCCATGTTTCCACACACACTACCAACCATGTTCCCAAAGCCTCTTCAAGCTTGTACTCCCACCAGTTAAAAAATGAAATCATCCTTGTTTTCAGCCTGACTAGAATTCTGCATGGATTAGGATGAGTTGATGGAGCTGGTCTTGGGAGAGCTGCTTCTTCTGGCATGAAGACAAATACCTGATTGATAAGATGATTCTATCCGGAAGTTACGGGAAGGAGATATAACAACAAGTAATTTAGGCTTGGATTCTGCTGTGCTTCTGCTGAACAAGACTGCCAGTGACTCAGTGAAAATCAGACTGCCAGTAACAGGGCCCCCTCGGCAGGTAGATGTGGGCCAAGTGGCTGTGTTTGCAAACACTTTAGTTTGATTTGGGGCTTCTTTGCTCCCATAGCAATTCCCCTCCCCAGCCCCCCACTGCTTTCAGGCCTGAAAACATCTTACAGACTCCTGGGCATCTCTTGGCAAATGCAGTATTGACACAACAGCACCTCAGCTACTGCTGGAAGCAGGGTGGGAACGGATTCATTGCTCTCTTGTCTCACACCCCCAAAGGGTAGCTCTCCTGCCAGCCCTTCAGCCTGAGTTTCCCTCCAAAGTGATGCAATAACAGGTAGCGGGAGTTGCTTCCTCAGGATGCTTTCCTTGACCCAACCCATGGGCTGGGTACCACTCCTAGGTGCTTTCACAATGCCCTGTTCTTAAGACCTCTGTTAGTTCAACAAGTGTTTATTCAGTATCAACTATGTGCCTAGCCCTGTTCTAGGACCTTGCTCTAAAATCTAGACTCTATCATAGCACTTGTATCACTGTTTTGTAATTGTTTGTCTACTCCAAAAGACATCAGGAAAATCACTGACTTTAAATAAGAAATGTTCATATTTCAATTTTTTAAATCAAAAACATTGAAAACATTCATACCACTTAATGTAATCTTGTGGCATTTTAGGAGTATATTCAAGATAAATAGAAATGAAGAGATTTACAGACAAAATTGGTTATTATAGCATTGTTTATGGAACAAAAACATCAGGAAATAATGAAATATAAAATATAGGAAACATAGGTTACATATATTAATGCACATCATATAGGAGAATACTACTAAGTTTTAACATTATGGAAATATTCATATTTTTAGCTTGGCTAGAATTCTGCATGAATTCTGAGAGGCCATGTCTTATTATTATTTACAAAATATTTTATTAAAAAATCTTTGCAGCCTAGTGCATTGCACATTGCCAGCAAATTGTAGATACTCAATATGTATTTAGTGAATGAACAGATACAGCATTTGGGTTGACTACTGGATAAGCTGGAGTTTGGGGTTTCCTTGACCATCTTTTTTCTTGGCAGGGGTGGAAACCAAGACAGTGAAGTGCTATTCAATGTCACATCCAAAGCAGTGGGCAGAGTTCATATTGGAACACAGACTCCTGGAGTGCTCACCCCTCTTTCCTTCACTCTCCTTCCTGTTTCTTCTCTCTCTTTTTTTTTTTTTTAAATGTTTATTTATTAATTTTGGTTGCATCGGGTCTTAGTTGTTGAGGCATATGGGATCATTCGTTGTGGTGCACAGGCTTCTCTCTAGTTGTGGTGTGAGGGTTTTTTCTTTCTTTTTTGCATATATCTTAAAAAATTTTTATTTAATTAATTTTTTATACTGCAGGTTCTTATTAGTCATCCATTTTATACATATCAGTGTATACATGTCAATCCCAATCACCCAATTCATCACACCACCATCCCCCACCCCCGCCACTTTCCCCCCTTGGTGTCCATACATTTTTCTCTACTTCTGTGTCTCAATTACTGCTCTGCAAACCTGTTCATCTGTACCATTTTCTAGGTTCCACATATAAGCGTTAATATACGACATTTGTTTTTCTCTTTCTGACTTACTTCACTCTGTATGACAGTCTCTAGATGCAGCCACGTCTCTACAAATGACCCAATTTTGTTCCTTTGTATGGCTGAGGAATATTCCATTGTATATATGTACCACATCTTCTTTATCCATTCATCTGTCGATGGGCATTTAGGTTGCTTCCATGACCTGGCTATTGTAAATAGTGCTGCAATGAACGTTGGGGTGCATGTGTCTTTTTGAATTATGGTTTTCTCTGGGTATATGCCCAGTAGTGGAATTTCTGGGTCATATGGTAATTCTATTTTTGTTTTTTAAGGAACCTCCATACTGTTCACCATAGTGGCTGTATCAATTTATATTTCCACCAATAGTGCAAGAGGGTTCCCTTTTCTCCACACCCTCTCCAGCATTTGTTGTTTGTAGATTTTCTGATGATACCCATTCTAACCGGTGTGAGGTGATACCTCATTGTAGTTTTGATTTACGTTTCTCTAACAATTAGTGATGTTGAGCAGCTTTTCATGGGCCTCTTGGCCATCTGTATGTCTTCTTTGGAGAAATGTCTATTTAGCTCTCCTGCCCATTTTTGGATTGGGTTGTTTGTTTTTTTAATATTGAGCTGCATGAGCTGTTTATATATTTTGGAGATTAATCCGTTGTCCATTGATTTGTTTGCAAATATTTTCTCCCATTCTGAGGGTTGTCTTTTCATCTTGTTTATGGTTTCCTTTGCTGTGGAAAAGCTTTTAAGTTTCATTAGTCCCATTTGTTTATTTTTGTTTTTATTTCCGTTACTCTAGGAAATGGATCAAAAAATATCTTGCTGTGATTTATGTCAAAGAGTGTTCTCCCTATGTTTTCCTCTAAGAGTTTTATAGTGCCCAGTCTTACATTTAGGTCTCTAATCCATTTTGAGTTTATTTTTGTGTATGGTGTTTGGGAATGTTCTAATTTCATTCTTTTACATGTAGCTGTCCAGTTTTCCCAGCACCACTTGTTGAAGAGACTGTCTTTTCTTTATTGTATATCCTTGCCTCCTTTGTCATAGATTAGTTGACAATAGGTGTGTGGGTTTATCTCTGGGGTTTCTATCTTGTTCCATTGATCTATGTTTCTGTTTTTGTGCCAGTACCACATTGTCTTGATTATTGTAGCTTTGTAGTATAGTCTGAAGTTAGGGAGTGTGGTTCCTCCAGCTCTGTCTTCTTCCCTCAAGACTGCTTTGGCTATTTGGGGTCTTTTGTGTCTCCACACAAATTTTAAGATGTTTTGTTCTACTTCTGTAATAAATGCCATTGGTAATTTGATAGGGATTGCATTGAATATGCAGATTGCTTTGGGTAGTATAGTCATTTTCACAATATTGATTCTTCCAATCCAAGAACATGGTATATCTCTCATCTGTTGGTATCATCTTTAATTTCTTTCATCAGTGTCTTCTAGTTTTCTGCATACACGTCTTTTGTCTCTCTAGGTAGGTTTATTCCGAGGTATTTTATTCTTTGTGTTGCAATGGTAAATGGGAGGGTTTCCTTAATTTCTCTTTCAGATTTTTCATCATTAGTGTATAAGAATGCAAGAGATTTCTGTGCATTAATTTTGTATCCTGAAACTTTACCAAATTCATTGATTAGCTCTAGTAGTTTTCTGGTGGCATCTTTAGGATTCTCTATGTATAGTATCATGTCATCTGCAAACGGTGACAGTTTTACTTCTTCTTTACCAATTTGGATTCCTTTTATTTCTTTTTTTTTTCCTTTTATTTCTTTTTCTACTCTGATTCTCGTGGCTAGGACTTCCAAAAGTATGTTGAATAATAGTGGTGACAGTGGACATCCTTGTCTTCTTCCTGATCTTAGAGGAAATGCTTTCAGTTTTTCACCATTGAGAATGATGTTTGCTGTGTGTTTGTCATATATGGCCTTTATTATGTTGAGGTAGCTTCCCTCTATGCCCACTTTCTGGAGAGTTTTTATCATAAATCGGTGTTGAAGTGTGTCAAAAGCTTTTTCTGCATCTATTGAGATGATCATATGGTTTTTATTCTTCAATATTTTAATATGGTGTATAACATTGATTGATTTGCATATATTGAAGAATCCTTGCATCCCTGGGATAAATCCCACTTGATCATGGTGTATGATCCTTTTAATGTGTTGCTGGATTCTGTTTGCTAGTATTTTGTTGAGGAGTTTTGCATCTATATTCATCAGAGATATTGGTCGGTAATTTTCTTATTTTGTAGAATCTCTGTCTGGTTTTGGTATCAGGGTGACGGTGGCCTCATAGAACGAGTTTGGGAGTGTTCCTTCCTCTGCAGTTTGTTGGAAGAGTTTGAGAAAGATGGGTGTTAGCTCTTCTCTAAATGTTTGATAGAATTCACCTGTGAAGCCTTCTGGTCCTGGAATTTGTTTGTTGGAAGATTTTTCATCACAGTTTCAATTTCATTACTTGTGATTGGTCTGTTCATATTTACTATTTCTTCCTGGTTCAGTCTTGGAACGTCATACCTTTCTAAGAATTTGTCCATTTCTTCCAGGTTGTCCATTTTATTGGCATAGAGTTGCTTGTAGTAGTCTTTTAGGATGCTTTGTATTTCTTAGGTGTCCATTGTAACTTCTCCTTTACATTACTAATTTTATTGATTTGAGTCCTCTCCCTGTTTTTCTTGGTCAGTCTGGCTAATGGTTTATCAGTTTTGTTTATCTTCTCAAAGAACCAGCTTTTAGTTTTATTGATCTTGCTATTGTTTTCTTTGTTTCTATTTCATTTATTTCTGCTCTGATCTTGATGATTTCTTTCCTTCTGCTAACTTTGGGTTTTGTTTGTTCTTCTTTCTCTAGTTCCTTTAGGTGTAACGTTAGATTGTTTATTTGAGATTTTTCTTGTTTCTTGAGGTAGGCTTCTATAGCTATAAACTTCCCTCTTAGAACTGCTTTTGCTGCATCCCATAGGTTTTGGATCATCGTGTTTTCATTGTCATTTGTCTCTAGGTATTTTTTGATTTCCTCTTTGATTTTTTCAGTGATGTCTTGGTTATATAGTAATGTATTGTATACCCTCCATGTGTTTGTGTTTTTTATGTTTTTTTCCCTGTAATTGATTTCTAATCTCATAGTGTTGTGGTCAGAAAAGATGCTTGATATGATTTCAATTTTCTTAAATATACTGAGGCTTGATTTGTGACTCAAGATATGATCTATCCTGGAGAATGTTCTGTGCGCATTTGAGAAGAAAGTATAATCTGCTGTTTTTGGATAGAATGTCCCATAAATATCAAATCTATGTGGTCTATTGTGTTATTTAAAGCTTGTTTTTTCTTATTAATTTTCTGTTTGGATGATCTGTCCATTGGTGTAAGTCAAGTGTTAAAGTCCCCACTATTATTGTGTTACTGTCGATTTTTTCTTTTATAGCTGTTAACAGTTGCCTTATTTATTGAGGTGCTCCTATGTTGAGTGCATATATATTTATAATTGTTATATCTTCTTCTCAGATTGCTCTCTTGATCATTATATAGTGTCCTTCCTTGTCTCTTGTAACATTCCTTATTTTAAAGTCTATTTTATCTGATATGAGTATTGCTACTCCAGCTTTCTTTTGATTTCCATTTGCATGGAATATCTTTTTCCATCTCCTAACTTTCAGTCTGTATGTGTCCCTCGGTCTGAAGTGGGTCTCTTGTAGACAGCATATATATGGGTCTTGTTTTTGTATCCGTTCAGCAAGTCTGTGTCTTTTGGTTGGAGCATTTAATCCATTCACGTTTAAGGTAATTATCGATACGTATATTCTTATGACCATTTTCTTAATTGTTTTGGGTTTGTTTTTGTAGGTCCTTTTCTTCTCTTGTGTTACCCACTTAGAGAAGTTCCTTTACCATTTGTTGTAGAGCTGGTTTGGTGGTGCTGATTTCTCTTAGCTTTTGCTTGTCTCTAAAGCTTTTGATTTCTCCATTGAATATGAATGTGATCCTTGCTGGGTAGAGTAATCTTGGTTGTAGGTTCTTCCCTTTCATCACTTTAACTATATCATGCCACTCCCTTCTGGCTTGTAGAATTTCTGCTGAGAAATCAGCTGTTAACCTTATCGGAGTTCCCTTGTATGTATTTGTCGTTTTTCCCTTGCTGCTTTCAATAATTTTTCTTTGTCTTTAATTTTTGCCAATTTGATTACTATGTGTCTCGGTGTGTTTCTCCTTAGGTTTATCCTGCATGGGACTCTCTGCACTTCCTGGACTTGGGTGGCTATTTCCTTCCCATGTTAGGGAAGTTTTTGACTATAATGTCTTCAAATATTTTCTCGGGTCCTTTCTCTTTCTGTTCTCCTCTGGGACCCCTATAACGCGAATGTTGTTGTGTTTAATGTTGTCCCAGAGGTCTCTTAGGTTGTCTTCATTTCTTTTCATTCTTTTTTCTTTATTCTGATCCACAGCAGTGAATTCCACCATTCTGTCTTCCAGGTCACTTATCCATTCTTCTGCCTCAGTTATTGTGCTATTGATTCCTTGTAGTGTATTTTTCATTCCAGTTATTGTATTGTCCATCTCTATTTGTTCTTTAAGTCTTCTAGATCTTTGTTAAACATTTCTTGCATCTCTCGATCTTTGCCTCCATTCTTTTTTCCGAGGTCCTGGATCATCTTCACTATCATTATTCTGAATTCTCTTTCTGGAAGATTGCCTATATCCATTTCATTTAGTTGTTTATCTGGGGTTTTATCTTGGTGCTTCATCTGGTACATAGCCCTCTGCCTTTTCATCTTGTCTATCTTTCTGTGAATGTGGTTTTTGTTCCACAGGCTGCAGGATTGTAGTTCTTCTTGCTTCTGCTGTCTGCCCTCTGGTGGGTGAGGCTATCTAAGAGGTTTGTTCTCCTTCCTGTTTCTGTGTCATCTTGCCCTGGTGTGGCCAGTACAACCACGTGAGGTGGATGTGAAGAGCTAGCTTTTGCATCTGAGTTTTGTGAAGAGGCCACAGGGAGTTGAGAAAACTGTGCAGATATCACCATGATCTTTGAATGTTCCAGATGAGGACACTGAGGTCCAGAGGATTGTGGCTCGCCAAGGCCACCCAGGTGGAGAGTTGGGATGAGAAATTAAGTCAACTACATTTCAGCCACACAACACCAGTGAACCAGTGTTGTGGTTTAGTGAGGGGCCTGCCCTGGAAGCATTTATGTTCTGAGCACCTCCTTTGTGGTCTAAGTACTGACGTTCACCATTGATGATTGGTGAGCAATCAGGACAGGTGGGCAGGTTTTGGGGGAAGTACTGTGTGTCCTTCTTCCCCCAGCCCTCCCGGCTCCTAGCCCTGCTGTGCCCTGTGCCTGTAACAGAGGATCCGTGAATATGTATAGGCATGAACTGATACTTTGCCTCAGGAATCTTAGAACACTGCAAAAGAACATTGACAGTCATGTATAACACTTCACAGTTTTCTAAGTGCTTTCTCATACATTATCTCATTTCAGGTACCTGCTCTCATTTGAAATTTTTGCAGGTGTAAGCATATAATTAGAATATCAATTAAACCACGCTCTGAAATAAATCAGTCTGTGCTCAAACAGGAATTAAAAAGTAAAAAAATGACAATCTGTCAATCTAGGATTGATCCCCAGGTCTGACCCACAACCCATCTCCCCTCCCCTGCAACTTTGCTCCAACTTCATAGTGCCCACCTACCTGCATCATCAGTTCTTGATTTTGCTCTTTTTGTGCCCTCTGTCAGGAATTGTCTCCTTCCCTTATCTGTTTGTGGAAGAAAGTCTTCCTTAACCTTCAAAGCCCTGGTTCTATATTTCTAATTTTGTTATAGTTTTCCTAACACCTTCTTTTGCCCCCTCCACTCTTGCAGAATTAGCTTCTCCCCCCGGGTGCTCCCACAGACTGTGTTATAGCACTTCTTATGTTGTATTCTATTAATTAACTTTGTTCACTCTCCTTCATCAGACTGAGCATCTTGACAGCCGAGCTGTTTTATCATCTCTAGTGCCTGCTACCCTATAGATGTGGGATGCATGTCTGTTACATGAATTAAGACATAAGCCTGAGGTATTTGGTGGCCAGATGGGGCATCCCTGGTGGATTAGCATTTATGCCATGCTCTTCCCCATGTGCCCCAGCCTGCTGCCAAACAGAGCAGGTTCCCTGGGGCAGAGGTCAGCACTGAGGAACAAGTCACTCTTTCAGTGCAGCCCTGTTTCCACACGAAGCTGCTTGCCAGGTAAAGAACTTGTTTGCTTTACTTTTTAACCAATAACAAAAGAAAACCCTACAAAAATCCATTTTCCTTTGCAAACAATAAAATACCTAGGAAGCATTATGGAAGATTTGGCTTCTCTGAACACATCTGGCAATGTGTTCTACGTTGCTTTTTCCAAAAAATAATTGCCTCTGTAGACAGCAGATAAGGTGTGTGTGTGTGAGCCTGTGTGTACACTCACACTGAAGACAGGGTGTGGTCGAAGGAATGTGGATTCTGAAGGTCAGGCAGACGGAGGTTCAAGTATAGCTTGACTCTTCACCATCTGTATGATTCAGGGCATCTATAAAATAGGGATGACAAGGCCTATATTACATTGTGTGGTCATTGCGAGGATTACGAGAAAGCCAAAGAGTCAGCACAGTTCCTGACACTCAGAAACTCTCTCCCCAAAGGGAATTGGAGCACGAAGAAAAGCACAGTCCTGGAAAGTTCTCTCTCCTTGGGAGACTTATGCACACACATTGTCCTATTTTTGTGTCAGTGACAGTACTGCCTATTGTCATTTATCTTTCTCTGGGCACCTCCCTTCCTAAATGAGCTAGAGCCACCAAGGAGGTCAGGGCCAACTTGAACACTTCCTTCTGTCATGCAGAGACCTTGCAGAGGAGATGCTCATCAGGCTGGTTGGCCAGATGGGCCATGGCCGCATTGAGAAGACCCCTGAGAGAGTGAGGGGTCTGCTCTGCTTTTAGGTCTTACTTTAGATTCTGACTGCTGGGATGGCAGAAGGTTCTGACACCTAAAGATAACACTAGAAGCTGCTCTTCAACCCTTCTTCCTGGTCACGGCTGTGAGGATGGGTAATGTAATGGGCTGCACAGAACATGGGCTTCACAGTGCCAACCCATCACTAGCAAGCTACAATCTCCTGACCTCTGCATTCTATTCATAAAAATGGGAACAATACCACTTCCCTCATTGAACTGCTTCTAGGATGAAATGATAAAGCAGTGGAACGGGGCCTCGCATACCTGGCATCAAGGTACTCAGTTTTTCTTGTTAATACCACAATTCTTCAATTTTAAGATGTCATTGATTATGAGATGGACTACAGACAACAGCTTTTCAGGGAAAATTTGAGTGTCAATTACCAATTAAATTCACATATCTCAACCTCAGACACATTAAAAAGTGCACAGACGAGCTGTGAATTGTCTCAACTTTGGTCACAGGGATGCGCTGCTGAGGGAGAAGTACATGAGGTAAGAAGCAAAAACCACCAATGCAATTAGATGACAACAATCTCAAGGGTCACCCTGATGATCGCCATAACGCTGGCACGGTAGGTGCTCCCAGGCCTGAGATGGAGAGTGTCGGGGAGTCTTAGCTGGATCTGCTGTGCTCTAAATGTGTGGTTCAGGCTTTCCAGGGCCAAGACTGATGGAGGCTGGGCACACTCCTTGGTGTCTGTCCCACCATCAAGTGGGGCCAGGCTTCAGCTAGCATTTGGCAGACCAGTCCCTGCTGCTGGGCTTCCTCATTATTCTTGGAACTTCTTTGCTCTTCTCAGAGTCGGGGAGGGTGGGACAGCCTCTGCCAGAGCGCCACCCTTTTCTCTGCATTGGCTTTGTCTATAGGACTGTGAGTGTGCCTTGATTTCCTCTCCCAAGTTCATGAAATCTACCAGGATTTAGTCAGCAAAACAGAAGCCACACTAGGTCTATCAAACAGAGAGGATTTAACACAGGCTCTAGGATGTATAGGTGTTGGAAGCCTATACAAAAGGTGATAGTGAGGCACCCCAGAGCTTATTAACTGCTGGAAGAAGCTACCACAGCTGGGGCTGGGGAACAAAAGGGAGGAAGAGGCATTACCAGGATCTGGGAGTACAGAGGAGGGGTCATAGCCTCAGGATCCCCAACCATGGACGAGGGGCTGTTTCAGCTACAGTTGGGATGATGGAAATAACACAGGTGCTTTAGATACATCACCAAGAGAAGAAGGAAAGAGGGAAGCAGTGAGAGAGATAGAGGAAGAATAATAGCTTCTCCCTTTCTCTTGCCTTCTGTTCTCCCCCCACATCCTTTATTGAGAAAGCTTCCGAGGAAGTCAACTGGCAAAGGAGCCTAGGCCTTACAGAGCAGTATTCAGAGGGTGGGCTTGGGGCAGAGAGACTGGAGGTAAATAATAAGTACATTCAGGCAGTTAAATATTTGTTGAATATCTTCTATATGCCAGACGCTGTTGTGGTGCTGGGGAATCAAAGTGAACATCCTCACCCCCTCAGAGCCCACATTTTAGTTGGGAGAAATAGACAGCAAACATATAAAAAAAGTAACAGTATTGCAGATGGTGTTAAGAGTTACAGAGAAAAATAAAACAGGGAAAGGGGTAGGGAGTGGTGGGAGTGGGTGGGTGGGCAGGAAAGCTTTCACTGAGAAGGGGTGTTTCATTGAGAGAGTCAGGGAGTGAGCCCTGGTGCTCTCTAGGGGAAGAGAATTATAGGCAGAGACACAGCAAATGCAAAGGCCCTGGGGCCTGCCATACTCAAGGAACAATAAAGAGGCCAGAGCAGAGTGTGCCGGAGAGAGGTACAGTCGGCTCCCCATATCCACAGGTTCTGCATCCAAGGAGTCAACCACCTGTGGGTTTAGAGCCCATGGATATGGAAGGTAGACTGTACTGCCATTTTGTGGTATAGGAGCCTGGAGCATCCTTGGCTTTTGGCATCTGCAGGGGATCCTGGAACCAATCCCCTGCAGATACTGAGGGACTACTGTAACAGGAAATGAAGCCAGGGAGACAGGCTTTCAAGAGCAGTTTGGGTTCCAGAAAAAAAAAACAAAACAAAAAAACCCCACCACCAACAACAAAACGTAAATCCCTTGGAACAAGCAGGGCATCTAAAAATCATTGCATAGGTTTTTATTAGGCCCCGACCCCCTCTTGACTGCAGACTTGCACTCCCTCTCCTCCCACCTCTTGTAGGTGGGGGAAGAGAGGTAAAAAGGGTTGGTCTTAAGGACAGACCCTGTAAGGGCCTGGGAGGACATTGTAATGACTTTATGCTAAATGAGATGGAAAGCCGTGCTTACCTTCTGCACTGCTGGTACCCACTTTCTCCTCCCCAACTCCAAATCAGGAGCAGATGTCCACCTTGAGCCCCAGCTCAATTACATGAATTCTCCTCTCTCTGATCCCGACAGACACACAGTGCCTACGAGACCGTCAGCTTCCTGAAAACGGGACACTGTCTGTGTTATGCATCTCTGTCTGCATAACCAGTGCTTGGCACCCGGTCTGGGCTTAGTAAACACCTACTGAATGAATGAACAGTCAAACAGATCTTCATAGCTCTCATGTGTCACCAGCGTTGTGGTGGGTTGACTCAGATGACTAAATCAAAGCCAGTGTCATTTGGGTGCACAGAATCAGTCCAGCTTGTTAGCTGGAGTCAGCTAAATAATAGAGCAGTTGTTTGATTAAATTTTAAAACTGGTTACGTGAAACTTGTGTGCTTATAATCTGTCTCCATGAAAACTTTGGGGCCAAGGAGTTACTACATCACTGTGTCCACCCCACTGCTTTCTGGTAATGATGGAGCTCTTTTTTTCCCTCCCTTTTATTAATGATGAAGGTTTTGTTGGAGATAATTGTATTTTTAGCAGCATAGTTAATGAATTAGCTAGGCATCAATAGATGGAATCATAAAGCCATTAAACACCAAGAACAATAATGGGAAACTGTGTCTGGTGGTAATGAAATTGTGTCTTTATGAGGTCACTTTATTCCTTTTCTCCTCAGCTCTCTTGCCCTCCTGAGTACATGGTGACTGCTGCTCCTAACTGCTGTTTCACTAAAATGCACAATGCTATCCATTTTGTGTTTTAATTCAATGTATTTCTAGGATCTTCAGGATCATTAAACCCTCCACTAAGAGAGCGCAGTAGAAGTGGTGGTTATGAAAGATTCTGGAAGTGGCCCAGGAGTGTAGGAGAATGAAGACAGCAGACGAGGTTGAGAAAGAATAAACAAAGACCTGCTGGACTTAGTACTGGACCCAAACTGATGAGTACCAATGCTCAAGGTTGAGCCCATGGTGGTCTCTGGTACAACATCTGAAGTCAGGACAGGGCCACTGATAGAGGGATGGGATGTCCATGGTTGTACTTGAACCATACTTTTTTTTTTTTTTTTTACGGTACGCGGGCCTCTCACTGTTGTGGCCTCTCCCATGGCGGAGCACAGGCTTCGGACGCGCAGACTCAGCGGCCATGGCTCATGGGCCCAGCCACTCCGCGGCACGTGGAATCTTCCTGGACTGGGGCACGAACCCGTGTCCCCTGCATTGGTAGGCGGACTCTCAACCACTGCACCACCAGGGAAGCCCTGAACCATACTTTTTAGTTTGGGAGCACATTCATACACATAATTTCCTTTGAGCATTTTGACAACCCCGTATGATAAATTTTAATTCCCACTTTTCAGATGAGGAAACTGAGGGTCATGGAGATTGTGACATGACTCCCACTGTTCATCAGAAGCTGGTTTTCTTCCCTTCATGCCAGGATGCTTCATGGGCATTGAACCAAAACACTTGCCAATGGTTTAAAACTTACCCAACCAAAGTCATGGTACCGGCTACTGAATTCAATAATTCAAGAAATAGTTATTGAGTACCTACCATATGCTGGGAATATATGATGACCGAAACAGACTCCTTCCCCATCGTCACAGAAGTTGGATGTAGCTGGGAAGAGTTACATAAACAACAACAGGTGATACGACAGAGAAAGCATCATGTTGGAGAAGCTGGTGGCTGGAGCCCCCAGTCTAATCTATGGGACAGGAAACCTTCTTGTAGGCAGTGAGGTTTAAGCTGAGCCTGAAATGTGGAAGTTAAATAGACAAAGGAGGGAGAAGAGTACACAAAGGTAGGCTGAAGCGTCAGAGGCAACGGTGCCCGAATGATTTTATTTATTTAGGAGGCAACATCAATTAATGGGACTAAAGAACTGATTTTTCTGTGGGGCCTGGAGGGGTAAGAGGAATTAGGAATGTCTTTCCTGTTCCTGGCTTGGCCACCTTGTGGGGGGATGAGGGTACCATTTGCTGAGACAGGGCACCCTGTGGGAGGAGCCCAAGGGTGGAGGTGGGCTGAGATAAGATGGTAATTTCTGGGCTGTGTCCCATTCTTATAAAAATGAGCTCTAGAAGGCTGCAGCTGGCTAGGTCCAGTGGTATCTGAGGGCTAAGAAGTGAGTTGAAGCCCTAATATAGACATGGTGTTAATTCCTTCATTGAGGTCACCATAAAGCCTGTGTATGCTTTGTTTCCACCCTGCTGAGAAATTGAAAAAATAGAATGAAGCCTCAGAGTGATCACTACCAGCTGGAACGATAAGGCTAAACATGATGGAGTTTAATAGGGGCAAATATATGTGACACTCCTTGGGTTTACAAAACCAGTTTCATGTAGAGGATGAAAAACCTGATTTAACAGCAGCTCATGTCCACAGAACCTAAGAGAGTCAGTTGGCTGTGAATTCCACCTAAGCCAATAGTGTCATGCGGCTGCTTCTTCTCCCACCTCTAATGCCACCTTAACGTCAGTATTGCGGAGGAACTGGAAAGGTGGTTATTTCGCTGGAACAGAGACAAACCTGTAAGAAAAATGCAGGAGCCAAGTGGAGATAGGCCAGTTCAGAGAGACGTCTGACAGGGTCTCAGTTTCCAGGGGCTACTTGGAGCATGGTCCACGTGTATCTCCAACAAAATACCTGGAAAAACCAGAGGGAAGGGCACGGTTCTCAACTGACTGGAGGACCACAGAGAGAGGGATTTGTTTGGGCTGGGAGTAGAAGCAAGTGCGGACCAAGGAAATGATAAAGGGAAGAGGAGCCCTCAAAAGCGGAGCAGTGGGGCTTCCCTGGTGGCGCAGCGGTTGAGAGTCCGCCTGCCGATGCAGGGGACGCGGGTTCGTGCCCCGGTCCGGGAGGATCCCACGTGCCGCGGAGCGGCTGGGCCCGTGAGCCGTGGCCGCTGGGCCTGCGTGTCCGGAGCCTGTGCTTTGCAACGGGAGAGGCCGCAGCAGTGAGAGGCCCGTGTACCGCAAAAAAAAAAAAAAAAAAAAAAAGCGGAGCAGTGTATTAATCTGTTTCCGTCGTGTGTTTGAGTGCTAATTATGTGCTTAGCCCTCTGCTGTGGGAAATGCTATAATACATCAGCTACAGCATAACCAGTGCTAACTGATCTAGCTCAGACAGCAGGTGCTATTTAGAGGACAGTGAGGTCTGGGAGGACAGGCATCAAAGATGTCATGGGATTGTTGGGGGCCAGGGAAGATGTCACTGGCAAGGCATGAATTGGGGAAAATGAGAAAATCAGCTGACCGGAGACTTGGGAAATAAGGCAGGAAAGATAAGGACAAAGCCAGAGCTTGGCACGCTCAGTGGGCCAGACAAGGCGTGGAAGACGTGATGGAGGTCGTGTGGGATGCAGAATTCACAGAAGAGTCTCCTGACTGGTGAAGCTGAATTGAAGGACCACTCTGAATCTGTGAATTTCCTCCTGATCAGTTTCTCCCTTCATAGGGCCTGCCCCACGTGGCCGATGACCCTTGTGCTGTGCTGATGATGTACAGCAGACACGAGTGCCCAGACAGCAGTAGGGGAGAAAACTCCAAGGCAGATCTCTGGGGGAGAAGCCCTAGTGCCTTCTAATGGGCAATCAAACTAAAGGAGAGCAGATGTGCTGGCACTTTCTAAATAGCAGTGGAAGAGATTTCCCTTCCTTCCTCTTTTTCTTCCTTCCTTTCTCCCTCATTCCTCCCATCCTCCCTCCCTCCAGCATTTATTGAGCAGTCTTCCAATCGCTCTGTGACCAGTTGGGATCACAAGATGAGCAGAACACAGGTCCTGTTCCTTGTAGTTCATAGTGGAGAAGGGAGGTCAGACACATAAATAAGTGACATTATTTCTTTGATTTTAAAATGCACTCTCAACATAATAACAGCTGTTCAGAAAAAGAAAAAATCAGAAACACTACCACACTAAATGTACACATTGTTGCAAAACATCCTGATTTTAGAAACATTCAAATGTGAAAAAATATAGTGTGCTTCAGAATTGAGCTATATGAGCAGAAAAATCAGTGGGTACCGTGACCCATCAGAACATAAAAATGTGGGGAAGAATGTGTTTTAGAAGTAGTAGTTACAGCAGTGTGGTCATTGTCACAACAGGGGTGGGTACAAGGTGCCCCTGGAGCCCACTGGAGGAAGCCCTTAAAGCCGCCTGGGGACAGCAGATTAGGCTTCCAGGAGGGGCTGATGTTGGAAGGCTGCCTTCCAGGCAAACAATGGTGGACAAGGTGGGTAAAGAGGCCAGAGGAGGGGGTTCCATGCAGAGGGAGTAGCTTTTACAGAGGAAGGAGACCAAGGAGAGTGTGGTGCATCCTGGGAGCAGCTGCTTGTTATCACAGAGACTGTCATTATCAGCGAGGAGCAGAGGGGCCTTCAGTCTGGAGGGGTCTGGACGTGTCTCATCACAAAGACAACAGGAAGATGTGGGCAGTGTGTCACAGAATGAGGCATCTCTACTAAACTTTCCCATCTCTTGAAAGGTTTTTCTGTTTTCTGTTTACATAAGGCATAGGCTGATTGCCTCATGCAAAAGTGATGTGTTCTCAAATAGTAAGAAAACACAACAGATTTCAATCAGTAGAATTGGAATTTTCCCTTAAATCTGCTTGCCTATTTCCTTAAATCTTTTCTCCAGGGGAAGGATGCCCTTTAGAAGTTCATGGTCACATGGGCTTCTCATAGGTTCTTCTCTGTCTGTCTCCTACTCTCTCTGTTCTTCCCAGTTGTTGTCAAGCAGCTGCTCAGGCAGGCATCCAGGAACCGATTTTTTGTTCAGGTGTATGTGTGTGCATGTGAGGCTGTTTCTGAATTGCATCCTCACAAAATATCCTTTGGGTATTGGCATGATGAGAATGCTGTTAGCAGGAAATTAATCTCTGTTGGTCCCAGGCAGGGAGAGAATGACCACAGTGTTCAAAGAAAGCCCAATAAATAGTCTGGAATATCCTTCTCAGGAAGACCCAGTAAAAGAGGTCCTGTATTAATTAGGACATTCTCCTGGCCTGTGTCTCTCTATGCTCCTGGGGAAATGAATATTTTCTTGGGGCAGAGAAGTACCCGTCTGGTCCTTTCTGCATTCACTCCATAGCCCAACCCATCCTGGACATGGAGGAAAGAAGCCCTTGGCTGTTCCCTCTTCATATTCTTTCTCAGCCCTGGGAGGGCCCTGAGCTGTCCAAGCCAAGAATCAGGGTGCATGAGACTGTGATGGAAATGGTACTAAGTGGGAGCCACGAGCTTGGCTGCTCACGGTTCTGCCACTGGAGCCTCCTTGGAGTGCATTTCCTCAACTGTGAAATCAGATTATTTATTATTTGATCTCTGAGACTCTGTTTCAGCTCTGTGATAGTAAGTCAAACAAAGATAAAGATACCCATTGTTGAATGTTTTTATACTGTGCTAATGTATGAAAAGCTAAAAGCCTTACATATATATTTTTATTTAATCCTCATGGCAACTCCATGTAGTTTATACTCTTACTATCCCATTTTACAAATAGGGAACTGAGGCTTAGAGACGTTATATATCTGAAACACATCGGTTAGTGGCAGAACTGGAATGAAGGTGTGATTCTGATTCTCCAGCCTACATTTTTTTATGAATTGTCTTAGTCAGTTTAGGCTGCTGTAACAAAATCCCATAGACTGGATGACCTAAACAACCAACATTTATTTCTCAGTTTGGAGGCTGGGAAATCCAAGATCAATGTGCCAGCAGAACTGCTGTCTGGTGAGGTCTCTCTTCCTGTTTTACAGATGGCTGCCTTCTTACTGTGTCCTCATGTGGCGGCGAGAGAGAGAGAGAGAGAGAGAGAGAGAGAGAGAGAGAGAGAGATCTGATCTCTTCCTCTTCTTATGAGGGCACTAATCCCATCCTGAGGGCCCTACTCTCATGAACTCATCTAAACCTAATCACCTCTCAGAAGCCCCACCTCCTAATACCATCACGTTTGGGGGCTTAAGGCTTAAACACATGAATTTTGGGGAGGGGCACAGATATTCGGTCCATAACATGCATTATAAAATATTGCCTCCTTCCATGATCTGGGGAGAGAGTGGGTAGAGACTTTGGTCACCCTTAGGAGCACAGTAGGAGAGCACACAGCTCCCTCACCTTCAGCACTGTGCAGAGAGAGAGTGGGCAAGTGCCAATTTGCTGTGCTTGTGAGCAGGACTCTGGAAGCTGGTGAACAGGGATCTGGTGTAATGTTTATGAAGCCAGATGTGCCTTGCTGATAAGCTACTCCCCAAGAGTATCTGTGACCATTTGTGAACATCCATCCATTCATTCCACAAATATTGTTTGAATACTTATACTGTAGTAGAGGCTGGGAATCCAATAGTGAACAAGACACGGAGCTTGCATTCTAGTAGGGAAAGAAGACATCAATGAACTAATCACACAAATAAATATGTAATTGAAAATTGCGTTAAATACTAGGAAGGACTATATAGGATGCTGTGAGCATGTGTATAGGGACCAGTTGTGGTCCTGGAGGAAGATACGGTCATTAAAGTTTTCCCTGAGGAAGTGATTACTGAGATGTGGACCTAAAGGCTTTGACTGGACACAGGAGGGGAAGGGCTGTGTGACTGAAGCTGAGAGGGCAGGGGTGAGGGAGCTAGGCTGGAGGGTGTGGAGGGCCTAGTTCTACTGGGCTTTGTAAGTAATTTAAATAGTTTGCACTTATTCTAAGTGCAATAGGAAACCTTTGCCAGGTTTTAAACAGGAAAGTGATGTGAACTGAGTAGCATGAAAACAGAATCACTCTGGCTGCTGTTTGGAAGAGGTCCCAGTGGGAGCAGGAAACCCAGTTGATGGGTTGTGCCCACCAGTCTTTTTTTTTTTGGCCACTTGCAGTAATTTATTAATATTCCATTTCTTTAATCAAATAGCTGACTGATTTGAAATTACTAGGAAAACATGGTGAAATTTTATTCCCGTCACTATATTATGTGCAGAGTATGCTTTTTTATTTGATGCATATAAATTCAATATGTAACCTTTGTGTTCCATAAGTATATTTTTGTCCCTGATTGTGCCCATCAGTCTTGTGGGCTGAACAAGAGCTAGCAGCGGCTGGGCTAGAGTTGGCAGTGGACACAGAAAGAATAGGAAGGATTAGGGGGACATTTAGGTGACAAAATCAGCAAGACATGGTGGGATGGCTTGAGTTAGGGTTGCAGGAGAGATCATGTACTTAGACAGGGATGGGTAAGCTCATTTTGGAACCTGATGTGGCAACTTGTTTTTAAGAGGTAATACCCATTCCCAAAGCTTCCCAAAGTGTCTGGCTGGGTCAGTTAGGATGACTTCACTTGCAAGATAGAGGAATCCCCCAACTCAGTGGTCATGGACAGTTAGGAACCATTTCACATAGCAAAAAGTCCAGCAGTGGTGTGGTTCCCAGATGGGGGGATCAGGCCCATGATACCAGCAAGGGCCTGGGTTCTCTCCTTCTCTTCACTCTGCTGACTGCATCCCAGGCTGCCTTCCCTTGTGGTGGCAGATGACCCTGGCATTTTCAGACACCAGACACCCAGTCACAACCACATCCTTTTCAGGCCCAGCTGGCCAGACTGAGTCACATTTCCACCTAGTAAATCAATCCATGCCCAGACAACGGGCTTTCCATGACCGCTTAGACTGCTCAGCGTTTTGCTCTGGACTGAGAATGGGGCCACCTTCCTGAGGAGTGGAAAAGTGGACTAATCTGAGTTTTTATTTGGAGGGACTAGATATTTGGGCTCATTGGGTTTGTCATGATGTCCTGGACAAATACGTCCCAGCTTTTGGATTTCTTTCTTTCTGTTTTTTTTTTTTTTTTTTTTTTTGCGGTACGCGGACCTCTCACTGTTGTGGCCTCTCCTGTTGCGGAGCACAGGCTCCGGACGCGCAGACTCAGTGGCCATGGCTCACTGGCCTAGCCGCTCCGCGGCATGTGGGATCTTCCTGGACTGGGACATGAACCCGCGTCCCCTGCATCGGCAGGCGAACTCTCAACCACTGCGCCACCAGGGAAGCCCATGGATTTCTTAAACCAATAAATACATTAAAAGGAGTGGGTGTGGGAACTGGCAATAGGATTGCCAACTTTTCACTTTTACCTTGTAAAGACATTTACACAATTTCCATCTACTGTCTCTATCATTTCATCAAAAGAACATTTTAAAAGCAAAGAAGAAAAAAAAACTTCTATGTTTAATAAACTTAGCATTATAAAAACTTGCTCTTTTTTCTAATTTCCCTTATCTGAAATTTAAAAATTAGTCCCTTGGACCACTATGAACCATGTAAAACAGAAGTTCTTAACTGGATCCATGGGCCCCCAGAGTCTGCGGAAGAGAAGTCAGAAGGGCCATGAACTTGGGTAGGGAGACATTACAGCTTCATTTTTACTATCCTCTATGAAATGTAGCATTTCTTTCAATTATGAGTGTGGCAACAAACCAGTAGTATCAGTACGACCTGTGATTTTTGTCATTAATAGAAATCACAAATATTTTCATATCACATTATAGCTGTGGTAGGCATCTGGAAATGTCATTTACACCCACCACTATTCAGAAGCTTTAGTCGCCACTGGAAGAGGCAAACTCTGGCAAACTCTCCTCCAATGTGGCTACCACTGTCTGGCAACTCTGTCTGGTAACTCTGTGCACAGGGTGGGCGGCCACTGGGCAGTGAATTTGTGTTCTCATGGGGCTGACCCAAGACGTTCCAACCTCCCTTAACCATAATTGTTTGTGGATCAATACACAGAAGGAATTGAATCATTTTCATAGTTTGCCAAAGTTTTACAAATCTGAATCACTCCAAGTGAGTTTTTCCCTCATCTTTGGGAATGCAGCCTTTGGTGACACAGATGAATTCAAACATGTCTGATGGCCACTCTAACTGTCGAAGTGTGATATTTAAAGTAACCTCTTGTGATCCCTAACAGATTGCGTGGTGACACAGGTCATGACAGTGTGGTAAGCTCTCTGAGTAGCAATAGTCCTTTCTTTGATTTGTTTTTCTTTTTTGCTTTCTATTTGCACATTCTCTCTGTATTATGAAGTAAAGTCTTACATGCATGATATATTATGCATGTGTTTTTTTTGCACTATTATTCTGTGAAAATGTCACACATTAAAAAAAATACCTTTGTGGGCTTCCCTGGTGGCGCAGTGGTTGAGAGTCCACCTGCTGATGCGGGGGACACTGGTTCGTGCCCCGGTCCGGGAGGATCCCACATGCCGCGGAGCAGCTGGGCCCGTAAGCCATGGCCGCTGAGCCTGCGTGTCCAGAGCCTGTGCTCCGCAACGGGAGAGACCACAGCAGTGGGAGGCCCACGTGCCGCAAAAAAAAAAAAATACCTTTGCGGGAAACACTGACAATATGAGAAATGAGAACCATTATTTCCAGACAGTCACAGAGAATCATATGAAGCAATAGGTAAATTTCAGGGAGAACAGGACACCTGAACAGCTGCTGTCATCCCCTGGTCCATACAAAGGTGAAAAGATGTTACTAGTGCAAACACTGGCTAATCATAAAACCTGTCTTAATTTACTTTCTTGTCATAAAATTTAATGAATATTTTATACTTAATGTACAATTGATTCCCTTCTAAGTAGATTTATCAAAGAAATCACTCAGGAACCACAAAGAAAATATATTTCCCAAAATGTCAGTGGAATAAAAACATTTTATTTTAGCTTTATTTATGTTTTTTTTACAGATCCAATTTATCTTCAGCTGGCAAAGAAAAGGAAGGTCTATGAAAACTCTGTACCTGGTTTCATTTACATTAACAAAGCAAAAGTACATAAAATTACAATGATTTCTTTTCTTCTGTGGAAAAATTATTGCGAAAGGCATTTTGAAATCAGGAAGACTGAAAGAATGCATCACGTCTGCCCATCTAGAAAATGCATCCAAAGAAAATGGTTTTGTGTGTATGTGGATGAAGAAAGCTCAATTTGAAAAAGGTAGGATACTTCAAAAAATGTGGATTTGCCATTTCACAAAAACCTTTTCCAGAAGCGTTCCTGAAGTTCCTTACCAAGTGTCAAACAAAAGAAGCCTCATGTGACAGGAGAAATTTTACCTGAAGCCACATACCATGGGAATGCAGAATGGACTGAGAGTGGCTCTCTAGGTCAAGGGAGGTGCTTCCATGGAGAAATGGAATATTTTGAAGTGGGTTATGGAGTAATTAGCAGCCTTGCCATTCCCCTCCGTAAGTCACTGAATGGAACAACTAGCATCTTTCAATATAGACACCTCCTTATTTTGTTTATGATGGTCTGCTAATGTCAAAAAAGAAGAATTCTTGTTTTGGGGGGTGCCTTGGAAAATACACAGACCACTGACGTTTTGGAGACGGTGTAGCTTTTTGGGTCTTGTTTAAATATATAATATAATATAAAAAATATAAATAAATATAAATAAATATAAAAATATAAATAAAAAATATAAAAAAATATAAATATTTTTCAAACAAACCCGACTGGACGGAAAATCTTCTGATACTTGCACAGGACCTCCTGTGATGCTTGGTTGCTCATCTGACGTTACTTTAGTGGAAAAGGGAGCACTTCATGTTGTTTTCACTTGGTGTGTTTAACATAGATATATTCTGGTTTTTCCAAAATCCTGAGAGAATTTTTGTTGACAGCCATAAAAGTCATCAACTTTATCAAAAGTCAGTCTCTGAATCATAGTATTTTTATAGGTTTTGTCAAGAAACCATAGCAGAAAATTATGGGCTTCTCTACCACAGAGAAGCTCATTGAATTCAAGAGGAAAGTTTCACTTGTTCGAAAAGAAAAAGAAAATCCATTCTGGGAACATTTTGAAAGAAAGAATTTTGTCTGTGGGTTGGTTGGTTTACCTGGCAGATGTCTTTAACCATATGAATGAGATGACTCTTTCAATTCAAGGGTGTGATATCATCATTATGAATGCTTCTGAAAACATGAGCTTTCTTGGCTGACATGAGGCTCACATCTTTGCAAACTTTCAAATGCTGGGGGAAGTGCTTTACGTCAATGGAATTGAGTTACGAAATGCTGTCAGTTTATTTGAAAAGAGTAATCTATAAACACCTGGAAACACTTTAGAACACTTGCAAGAGTTATTTCTATCTTGATGGTAACAAAATTGAACCCTAGAGTCACATTCTTTTTCTTACTGATATAAACTGTACCAACTGTGTTGAGCAAGCCAAGGATGAATTCACTGATCTTAGGACCAAAACAACCACTATAACTAAAGTTTCACTGAAAAGCCTTGGAGAGTTTTCATGGTCCCTGGGAGACTCTTTACTTTGTGAAGTTGCTGACAAGCTTTAATTTCATTTTTAACACTGTATCTTTGAGGATTGAATTTTCAACATTGTTATCATAAAAATCAGTAGGATTTTCAACAGGACATGTAGATTATCTTGTCAAAGACCGTTCCACCATCTTATGTTCTTATTCAAGGTAAGCAACAAGTGTTCACATGGGTATTTCTTTAAAAATTAAAATTTAACTTGACTGTATTTCAAATGCAATGTTTTATTTTTAAGGTTGTACAAAAAAGCAAATTTATTACTATATAATGAATATATTTAAAAATAATTGTATTTTGGTATATTTAGTTTTTTGGTAATCTTGTGTATTTATTTTATGCATTGAAAAACGGTATTCTAAGATAGGTCCACAGGCTTCACCACACTGCCCAAGGGATCCATGCTGTAAAAACAATAAAGAACTCCTGATCTGAGAGGACATGATTTAAGCTCTCGAGTTGCTTAAATATGGGGAAAAGGAAGGTTTGATGTGTCTTTTGCAAGTGGCAAGAGAAAGAGAAGCTCCCCTGACTTAAGGCTGGGCCAGCCATAAGTTCCTGTGTTTCCAGGAAAACCCACTGAAGGCGGCAGCCGTGAATGTTCAGCCCCATCACGCCCGGGACAAGGGAGGAAGGGGAAAGATAGCCCCCAATAAGAAGGCACCCCTGCTTTTCGTCCCATAATAATTGCTTTTAGGAAACTCACCACTTTTCAGTCAATCCCCAAGTGCTGAAGTGAGACGCATTATTGAGTTCTTCCTATGTGTATGGCGTGTGATGTTGTAGGGCCATAGGGAAGAGGGTCACGTGATTCATTCCCTCGAGGAGTTAATTTATTTGTAGAGACAAAACAAATGCAACAATGAAGGAGAATTAAATGCAAAGCTGGATGGTGTCTTGAGAAAAACCTGCCTGTTGACTTTTTAATCACACTATCCCCAGAGTCTAGAATATTGCTTGGCACATAGAGTGTGCTAGAAAAATCTCTTTTGAATGAAAAAATTGATGACTGAATTTTAAAAATAACAGCAATTGTTATGAGAGTAATATATATTCAGTAGAGAAAACTTGAAAATACAGAGGAATATAAAGAAGCAGAAAAGGAAAACAGCAGCCAACATTTTCAATATTTCTTTTTTTCCTAAATACACATGTACAACACGCACACACACACACACACACACACACACACACACTTTTTTTAGAGGACAAAATTGGGACCTGAGTTTTATAGCTTGAATTTTTTTCCCTTAAAATTATACTGTGAACATTTTTCTGTGCCATTAAATATTCTTCAGAACATTATTTTTAATGGCTTCATCATACAGTATTCTATAAATAAATCATGGTGTAGCCTAACTTATTAACCACTTTCTTATTGTTGAGCATTTGGGAACATTTTATAACACCAAGAGCTGCATTTATTTGTTGCTTGCTGTGTTCCAAGAATTGGGCTCAGTTTTCCCCCACTTCATACATAATCTCATTTAATTTACTTCTCACAGTGATCCAATGAGGAGGAATACATTATACCCATTTACAGAGGGAATGCCTGGATGTGGGAGGAATAAAGTGCCAAAGGTCACGCTGCTGGAAAGTTACAAAGCTGGGATTCAAACCCAGGTCCTTTTTAATGTCAAGGTGCAGGCACCCAAACATGACTCTAGACTGCTCCCTGGTGTGCATGAGGAAGCCGCATGCCTCCTTGGGCAATAAGGAGGTGGAGAAACACACATCAGCAAGGTGAGCAGGTACGATGACAACCAAAACCGAGGTGTGAAGGAGGTAGTGCTTTTCCCAATCTGCAGCTGTGGAGACATCACGATGGACTAGACCAAAGCAAAGCCATTTCAAGGAGTCTGTTTTAAGAGAGGCATTTCAAAAGTGAGATGGGAGTGAAAGGTGTGTTCCAAGCTTACTGCTCCCAGCTTTGAGCAGGGGAGTGACAAAACCCCTCTTTTATTTCTTCCTGACATTAAGAGTCATCTAACGAACAGCCTTCATACAAATGGCTGAAGGGAAGGGACATAAAAAGCAGCAGAATGTGGCTCTGTTCTCAAGCCTTCCTGCACCATTTCCTGTGTGAGTGGTGTCAGAGAGGAGCTCAGAGGCTTGAAAGGAGGAAGGTAGGGACTCCACCCACCCATAGGGAAAGAGAACTGCAGGGTGACCAGAGGGGCAGGCCGGGCCTTGAAATGAGCACAGCCCTTCAGCCAGGGCAGGTCAAGGATCAGGCTTAGGTGACCAACTGTCTTGGTATAGCTGGGACAGAGGGGTTTCCCTGGAAGCAGAACTTTCTGTGTCAAAATTGAGAAAGTCCCAGGGAAAACGGGATGGTTGGCTACCAAAGGCCTAGGCTCTTCTCCGAATCAGGGCTCATCCTGTAAGAAAAGTCCAAGCAAGTTTGTTTATTTATTTATTTGCTTATTGGTTGATTGATGGATGGAAGTACAGTTGATTTACAATGTTATATTAGTGTCACGTATACAAAGTAGTGATTTGATATTTTTACAGATTTTACTCCATTGCAAGTTATTATAAAATATTGATTATATTCCCTGTGCTACACATTACATCCTGAAGTCTTATTTATTTTATACCTAGTAGTTTTGGCCTCTTAATCTCCTTCCCTGTCTTTCCCCTCTCCCAACCCTCTCCCCACTGGTTATCACTAGTTTGTTCTCAAGTAGGTTTCTTCAAAGAGTCATCAGTGATCCAGGACCCAGGGCTGTCTGTACACACTCACCTCCATTCCTCACCATTGCAGCCTGACTCTCCCTTTGCCCCTTCATTGAAACTGTGTCCACAAGGGTCACTGATGACCTATGTACAGCCAGATGCTAGGCCACTTGCAGTTCAAGCCATGCATTTGGATCTCAATGGTCTCCCTGCTTCCAGCCTTGCCTCTACAGTCTACTCTCTACCCCAAAGACAAAGTGATCCTTTCCTATTTTTTTTTTCATTGAGGAATAAAGTGTATATAGCAAAATTCACCTGTATTACTATACCATTCTGCATGTCTTGACAAACACATCCAGTAGTTTAACCATCACTGCAATCAAGACAGTTCTGTCACTACAAATAATTCCTCTGTGTCTACCTCTTCTCTTACTCTCAGCCCCTGATAACCACTGATTTGTTTTCTGTCTCTATACCTTGCCTTTTCAGAATGTCATATGAATAGAATCACATAGTATGTAGCCTCTGAGTTTGGCTTTTTTCACTCGGCACATACATTTGAGATTCATTCATGTTGTGGGTGTTAGTAGTTCTTTCCTTTTTAAGACTGAGTAGGATTCCACTGTATAGATATTCCACAGTTGTTTATCCATTTCCCAGGTGAGGGACATTTAGTACTTTCCAATTTGGGGGAAATAGGAATGAAGTTGCTCTAAAAATTCAAGTACAGATTTTTTGGTACGTGTAGGTTTCCAGATCACTTGGGTACAGACGTGGGAGGGAGATTGGTAGGAGTATGTTTTACTTCATAAGAAATCGTTAAAATGCTTTCCAGAGTGGCTGTGCATATTCTGGATCCCCATTAGCAATGAATGAGAGTTCTAGTTGCTCTGTATCCAGCACTTGTTCAACTAAAAAGATTATTTTAGCCATTCTACTAGATGTGTAGTGTTATCTCATTGTGGTTTTAATTTGTATTTCCCTAGTAGCTAATGTTCATGTAATTATTGCCATGCAAAGTGTTTATTCAATTCTTTTGCCCATTTAAAAAATTGGATTGAGGAGATTGGTTCAAGATGGCAGAGTAGAAGGATGTGTGCTCACTCCCTCTTGCGAGAGCACCAGAATCACAATTAACTGCTGAACAATCATTGACAAGAAGACACTGGAACTCACCAAAAAAGATACCCCACATCCAAAGACAAAGGAGAAGCTGCAATGAGACAGTAGGAAGGGCACAGTCATAATAAAATCAAATCCCATAACCACTGGAGTCACAAACTGGAGAACACTTATACCACAGAACTCCACCCACTGGAGTGAAGGTTCTGAGCCCCACATCAGGCTCCCCAACCTGGGGGTCCACCAATGGGAGGAGGAATTCCTAGAGAATCAGACTTTGAAGGCTAGTGGGATTTGATTGCAGGACTCTGACAGGACTCGGGGAAACAGAGACATCACTCTTGAAGGACACACACAAATTAGCGTGTGCATCAGGACCCAGGGGAAGGAGCAGTGACCCCACAGGAGACTGAACCAGACCTATGTGCTACTGTTGGAGGGTCTCCTGCAGAGGTGGGCGGTGGCTGTGGCTCACTGTGGGGACACAGACACTGACAGCAGAAGTTCTGGGAGGTACTCCTTGGCGTGAGCCCACCCAGAGTCTGCCATTAGCCTAACCAAAGAGCTGGGTAGGCTCCAGTGCTGGTTGCCTCAGGCCAAACAACCAACAGGGAGGGAATTCAGCCCCACCCATCAGCAGACAAGTGGATTAAAGTTTTACTGAGCTCTGCCCACCAGAGCAACACCCAGCTCTAACCACCACCAGTCCCTCCCATCAGGAAGCTTGCACAAGCCTCTTAGATACCCTCATCCACCAGAGGGCAGACAGCAGAAACAAGCAAACTACAATCCTGCAGCCTGTGGGAAAAAAAACACATTCACAAAAGGATAGACAAAAAGAAAAGCCAGAGGACTATGTACCAGATGAAGGAAAAAGATAAAACCCCAGAAAAACAATTAAATGAAGTGGAGATAGGCAATCTTCCAGAAAAATAATTCAGAATATTGATAGTGAAGATGACGATAGTAAAGACGATCCAGGACCTTGGTAAAAGAATGGAGGCAAAGATCCAGAAGATGCAATAAATGTTTAACAAAGACCTAGAAGAATTAAAGAACAAACAAACAGAGATGAACAATACAATAACTGAAATGAGAAATACACTAGAAGGAATCAGTAGCAGCATAACTGAGGCAGAAGAACGGATAAGTGACCTGGAAGACAGAATGATGGAATTCACTGCTGCCAAACAGAATAAAGAAGAAAAGAATGAAAAGAAATGAAGACAGCCTAAGAGACCTCTGGGACAACATTAAATGCACCAACATTCTCATGATAGGTGTCCCAGAAGAAGAGAGAGAGAAAGGACCCAAGAAAATATTTGAAGAGATTATAGTCAAAAACTTCCCTAACATGGGAAAGGAAATAGCCACACAAGTCCAGGAAGTGCAGAGAGTCCCAGGCAGGATAAACCCAAGGAGAAACATGCTGAGATACATAGTAATCAAAGTGACAAAAATTAAAGACAAAAAATTATCAAAAGCAACAAGAGAAAAACAACAAATAACATACAAGGGAACTCCCATAAGGTTAACAGCTGATTTCTCAGCAGAAATTCTACAAGCCAAAAGGGAGTGGCACAATATATTTAAAGTGATGAAAGGGAAGAACCTACAACCAAGATTACTCTACCCTGCAAGGATCTAATTCAGATTTGATGGAGAAATCAAAAGCTTTAGAGACAAGCAAAAGCTAAGAGAATTCAGCACCACCAAACCAGCTCTACAACAAATGGTAAAGGAACTTCTCTAAGTGGGAAACACAAGAGAAGGAAAAGACCTACAAAAACAAACCCAAAACAATTAAGAAAATGGTCATAGGATCATACATATTGATAATTACCTTAAATGTGAATGGATTAAATGCTCCAACCAAAAGACACAGGCTCGCTGAATGGATACAAAAACAAGACCTGTATATATGCTTTCTACAAGAGACCCACTTCAGATCTAGGGACACATACAGACTGAAAGTGAGGAGTTGGAAAAAGATATTCCATGCAAATGGAAATAAAAAGAAAGCTGGAGTAGCAATACTCATATCAGATAAAATAGACTTGAAAATAAGGAATGTTACAAGAGACAAGGAAGGACACTACATAATGATCAAGGGATCAACCAAAGAAGAAGATATAACAATTATAAATATATATGCACCCAATATAGGACCACCACAACACATAAGGCCAATGCTAACAGCTATAAAAGAGGAAATTGGCTGTAACACAATAATAGTGGGATACTTTAACACCTCACTTAGAACAATGGACAGATCATCCAGATAGAAAATTAATAAGGAAATGCAGCTTTAAATGACACAATGGACCAGATTGATTTACTTGATATATATATATATTTTTTTGTGGTACGCGGGCCTCTCACTGTTGTGGCCTCTCCCATTGCAGAACATAGGCTCCGGACACACAGGCTCAGTGGCCATGGCTCACAGGCCTAGCTGCTCCGCGGCATGTGGGATCCTCCCGGACAGGGGCACAAACCCGTGTCCCCTGCATTGGCAGGCGTACTCTCAACCACTGTGCCACCAGGGAAGCCCAATTTACTTGATATTTAAAGGACATTCCATCCAAAAACAGCAGATTACACTTTCTTCTCAAGTGCACACAGAACATTCTCCAGGATAGATCACATCTTGGGTCACAAATATAGCCTCAGTAAATTTAAGAACATTGAACTCATATCAAGCATCTTTTCTGACCACAATGCTATGAGATTAGAAATCAACTACAGGGAAAAAAATGTAAAAAACACAAACACATGGAGGGTAAACAATACGTTACTAAATAACTAAGAGATCACTGAAGAAATCAAAGAGGAAATCAAAAAATACCTAGAGACAAATGACAATGAAAACACGATGATCCAAAACATATGGGACGCAGCAAAAGCAGTTCTATGAGGGAAGTTTATAGCAATACAATCCTACCTTTGGAAACAAGAAAAATCTCTAGTAAACAATCTAGCATTACACTGAAAGGAGCCAGAGAAAGAAGAACAAATAAAACCCAAAGTCAGTAGAAGGAAAGAAAACATAAAGAACAGAGCAGAAATAAATGAAATAGAAACAAAGAAAACAGTAGCAAAGATCAATAAAACTAAAAGCTGGTTCTTTGAGAAGATAAACAAAATTGATAAACCTTTAGCCAGACTCATCAAGAAAAAGAGGGAGAGGACTCAAATCAATAAAATTAGTAATGAAAAGGGAGAAGTTACAATGGACACCTCAGAAATACAAAGCACCCTAAGAGACTACTACAAGCAACTCTATGCCAATAAAATGGACAAACACGAAGAAATGGACAAATTCTTAGTAAGGTATAACCTTCCAAGACTGAACCAGGAAGAAATAGAAAATATGAACAGACCAATCACAAGTAATGAAATTGAAACTGGGATTAAAAATCTTCCAACAAAGAAAAGTGGCTTCCAACAAAGAAAGATGGCTTCACATGTGAATTCTATCAAACATTTAGAGAAGAGCTAACACCCATCTTTCTCAAACTCTTCCAAAAAATTACAGAGGAAGGAATACTCCCAAACTCATTGTATGAGGCCACCATCATCCTGATACCAAAACCAGAGATACTACAAAAAAAGAAAATTACAGACCAATATCACTGATGAATATAGATGCAAAAATACTCAACAAAATACTAGCAAACAGAATCCAACAACACATTAAAAGGATCATACACCGTGATAAAGTGGAATTTATCCCAGAGATGCAAGGATTCTTCAATATATGCAAATCAATCAATGTGATACACCATATTAATAAAAACCATATGATCATCTCAATAAATGCAGAAAAAGCTTTTGACAAAAATCAACACCCACTTATGACAACAACTCTCCAGAAAGTGGACATAGAGGGAACCTACTTCAACATAATAAAGGCCATATATGACAAACCTACAGCAAACATCATTCTCAATGGTGAAAAACTGAAAGCATTTCCTCTAAGGTCAGGAACAAGACAAGGATGTCCACTCTCACCACTCTTTTTTTTTTTCACCACTCTTAATTCAACATAGTTGTGGAAGTCTTACCCATGAGAATCAGAGCAGAAAAAGAAATTAAAAAATCCAAATTGGAAAAGAAGAAGTAAAACTGCCACTGTTTGCAGATGACATGATACTATACATAGAAAATCCTAAAGATGCCACCAGAAAACTACTAGAGCTAAACAATGAATTTGGTAAAGTTGCAGGATACAAAATTAATGCACAGAAATCTCTTGCACTCTTATACACTAACAGTGCAGGATCAGAAAGAGAAACTAAGGAAACAGTTCCATTCACCATTGCAACAAAAAGAATAAAATACCTACAAATAAACCTACTTAAGGAGGTAAAACACCTATATTCAGAAAACTATAAGACACTGATGAAAGAAATCAAAGATGACACAAACACATGGAGAGATATACCATGTTCTTGCATTGGAAGAATCAATATTGTGAAAATGACTATACTAGCCAAAGCAATCTACAGATTCAATGCAATCCCTATCAAATGACCAATGGCATTTGTTACAGAACTAGAACAAAAAATCATGAAATTTGTGTGGACACAAAAGACCCCAAATAGCCAAAGCAATCTTGAGGGATAAAAATGGAGCTGGGGGAATCAGACACCCTGACTTGACTATACTACAAGGCTACAGTCATCAAGGCAATATGGTACTGGCACAAAAACAGAAATATAGATCAATGGAACAGCTAGAAAGCTGAGAGACAAACCCACACACCTATGGTCAACTGATCTACGACAAAGAAGACAAGGATGTACAATGGAGAAAAGACAGACTCTTCAATAAGTAGTGCTGGGAAAACTGGACAGCCACATGTAAAAGAATGAAATTAGAACACTCCCTAACACCATACACAAAAATAAACTCAAAACGGATTAAAGACCCAAATGTAAGGCCAGGCACCATAAAACTCTTAGAGGAAAACACAGGAAGAACAGTCTTTGACATAAATCACAGTAAGATTCTTTTTGACTCACTTCCTAGAGTAATGGAAATGAAAACAAAAATAAACAAATGGAACCTAATGAAACTTAAAAGCTTTTGAACAGCAAGGGAAATTATAAACAAGATAAAAAGACAACCGTCAGAATGGGAGAAAATATTTGCAAACGAATCAACGGACAAAGGATTAATTTCTAAAATTACCAACAGCCCATGCAGCTCAATATTAAACAAGCAAACAACCCAATCCAAAAATGGGCAGAAGACCTAAATAGACATGTCTCCAAAGAAGACATACAGTTGGCCAAGAAGCACATGAAAATTTGCTCAGCATCACTAATTATTAGCTAAATGCAAATCAAAACTACAATGAGGTATCACTTCACACTTGTTAGAATGGGCATCATCAGAAAATCTACAAACAACAAATGCTGGAGAGGGTGTGGAGAAAAGGGAACCCTTTTGCACTGTTGGTGGAAATGTAAATTGATACAGCCATTATGGAGAACAGTATGGCGGTTCCTTAAAAAACTAAAAATAGGGTTTCCCTGGTGGCGCAGTGGTTAAGAATCTGTGGTTAAGAATCCCCAATGCAGGGGAAATGGGTCAAGCCCTCGTCCGGGAAGATACCACATGCCGTGGAGCAACTAAGACAGTGTGCCCCAACTACTGAGACTGAACTCTAGAGCCTGCGAGCCACAACTGCTGAGCCCATGTGCCACAGCTACTGAAGCCCACGTGCCTAGAGCCCATGCTCTGCAACAAGACAAGCCACTGCAATCAGAAGCTCATGCACTACAACGAAGAGTATCCCCCACTTGCCACAACTAAGGAAAGCCCATGCACAGCAACAAAGACCCAATGTAGCCAAAAGTTAAGTTAAAAAAAAAAAAGCTAAATATAGAATAACCATATGGCCCAGGAATCCCACTACTGGGCATATACCTAGAGAAAACTATAATTCAAAAAGACACAGGCACCTCTGTGTTCATCGCAGCCGTATTTACAATAGCCAGGTCATGGAAGCAACCTAAATGCCCATCAATAGACGAATGGATAAAGAAGATGTGTTACATATATACAATGGAATATTATTCAGTCATAAAAAGGAGTGTAATTGGGTCATTTGTAGAGACGTGGATGGACCTAGGGACTGTCATACAAAGTGAAGTAAGTCAGAAAGAGAAAAACAAATACCATATATTAATGCATATATGTGTAATCTAGAAAAATGGTACAGATGAACTTGTTTGCAAGGCAGAAATAGAGACAGGGGTGGAGGAGTTCTGATTTGTAGTGTTTGCTGATGTTTGTTTCTTAAATGGTCTCACAGGAGACAATTCCAAGCAACCAATTTGACATCAGCCAACTTGTAAAACTCTTGAAAATTTAACATGTGGCTCTCATGAGCTGGTATGAGATGGCTCCAGCACACCACTACGTGTATCCTGTTTTCCTGTACCACACTGTCATGATCATTATGGTTTTATAGTAAGTCTTGAAATCAGGTAATGGGATTTCTCAAATTTTGTTCTTCAGAATTGTTTCATCTATTCTAGTTCCTTTGTCTTTCTATAAAAATTTTGGAATAAGAGTTTTGATTCCCACAAAAATTCCTACAGAGATTTTGATTGAAATGTGTTGAATCTGTAGCTCACTCCAGGGAAAATTGGTATCTTAACAACACCAAGCCTTCAAATCCATGAACAATATAGCTCTCCATTTATTTACATCTTTTTTTGATTTCTTTCATCAGTGTTTTTTAGTTTTCAGTATACTGATATTGCATATATTTTGTTAGTTAGTCTTATACTTAAGTGTTACATGGTTTTTGGGTGCTATTATAAATAGTATTTTTGTAAATTTCAATTCCTAATTATTTATTGCTAGTCAACACAATCGCTTTTTGTATGTTGCAAGACTTTGGGAAGCTCACTTATATTGACTCTAGTAAGTTTCTTTTTTTGTACATTCTTTGGGATTTTCTATGTAGACACTCATGTTGTGTGTAAATAGAGACAGTTTATACTTCCTTTCCAATCTGCATTCGTTCATCTGTTCATTCCACTTGCTGGGACTTCCAGTGTGATGATAAATAGAAATAATGAGAATGGATGTCCTTGCTTTATTCCCCAATTTAGGGAGAAAGCATTCATTCTTTCACCATTAAGTATGATATTAGCTGGAGGTTTTCTGCAGTTGTCCTTTGTCAGGCTGAGAAAAAATTGCTTCTATTTCTAATTGGCTGAGAGTTTTTATCATGAGTGGGTGTTGAATTTTTCAAGTACTTTTTCTGCATTTATTAAGATGATTATATGGTATTTTTTGTGGGTTGAATTGTAACCTTTCAAAAATAAAAATATATATATAAAGTCCTAAACCCCAGTTCCTGCAAATGTGACCTTACTGGGAAATAGGGACATTGCAGGTGTAATCAAGTGAAGATGAGATCATATTAGATTAGGGTGGACCCTAAATCCCATGACTGGTGTCCTTATAAGGAAAGAGAGATTTAAAGACACAAAAGAGAATCTGTTCCAAGACTCTTATTAGATGCATCACTCCAATCTCTGCCTCTATCCTCACATGGTCTTATCCCTTGTGTGTCTGTCTCAAATAGCCCTTCCTTTTTTCTTATAAGGACACCAGTCATTAGATTTATGGCTCAGCTTAAATCCAGGAAGATTTCATCTTAATTTAATTACATCTGCAGATACCCTATTTCCAAATAAAATCACATTCATGGTACCAGGGGTCAGGACTTGGACATATATTTTTTGGGGATCACTATTCAACCCACTACATATACCAAATAATATATATACCATATACTTATTTATCTGCTTACGTTTGATCTCTCTTCAACCTGCATGAAATTTCCACGAGGGAGGGGAGTTTTGTCTGTTATGTTCACTTCAGTGCCTCTTGGTGCCTGGAATGGTGCCAGCCACATCGTAGATGTTCAATAAATCTTTGTGGAATGAATGCGTGAATCTCACTTCTTCTTGCTTCAGCATCCGACAGGACTGTGTATCTCTTTTATTCCAAGACTCCTCTTCCTCGGTTTCTAAGACTCCACCCACTACTGCCATCCTTCTTTGTTTCTCCTTTACCTTATCTGATTGTTCCTTCATCAGTCTCCCTTGTTAGAGCCCCTTCCTTGTTAGAGCCCCTTCCTTGCTCCAGCCCTTAACTAGTGCGTCCCCAATCTTCTTTTCTACTACCCTATTTCTTCCCCCCAGGGAGCTTACCCGACTCTGCACAGTCACTTCCTAGATGCCCATAACTCACATTTCTCTATCTTCACCACAGAATTTCTTCTGAGTCGTATTTCCACTTTCCCCTTTTATCTGACTCCTCCTTATAATTAAGGTACCCAACACTCCGACACATTGTCTTTTTTTCCCCAACCTGTCTTCCCTCCTTCCAGGGTTCAGCACCACGAAACTCCCAGTCACCAAAGCCAGAACCCTGGAATCAACCTTGACTGTCCTACATCCTATCTCTCACCAGGTTCTATCAGTTTCACCCCTTAAAGATTTCTTGGATCCGTCCACTTCTCTCCATCCCCACTGCCACAGTTCAGCCATTGTCATTCTCTCCCTGTCTCTCTGCTTCTTTCCAAAATGCAAAATAGCCCTGCTCCTTTTCATGGTAAACCCCTCTAGTGACTCTGAATTGTCTACAGGGTATCCTAATCCTTACCCACTCCAGGCCAACTCCTGAGGCCCGCTCCTTGGCTTCTGTGACCCAGCCACACTGACCTTGCATTTCCCCAAATTCACCAATTTCACGGATTAGACCAGAGGACACTGGGAAGAAGACCACTCCCTCAGACATCTTCCTGGTGTTTCTGTCTCCACCTGCCTGTTTGCTTCCTGGTCCCCTGGACCCTGGGAAAACTGTGCTGAAAATTGTTGGGACATTACCAAAAAAGAAGCCTTAACATTTGGAGGTCGGGGAGCTGTCTCCAAGAGAGATTTGGGGGTTTCAGTTCACTCTCAGGTTGTGGCAGTTTCTTAGAGGACTTTCATTCCATCTCTGCTCTTTGGCGTTAATTGTTGGGATCGATGCTGCAGCGATTATATAATGTTTATTGCAGCCACCACCTATCCAAGGCTTAAGTGTTGCTAAATGTCACTTTCACGCTCCCCAGTGTGTGGTGTGTAATTTTAACTGGTTCACTACCTTCTTTCTGAGAGAGGCAGTTGTTTTTAGCCTGAAAAGGAGTAGAGAAATGCATTTTCTCTAGCCTTACCAGAGCACTCACTTCCAGAGAGATCCTGAATGGAGGGAGAGGAGCATGACACAGGCTCTTCATCACGAACACCTTTGCCCTGGTGTCTCCTGAGAAGTGCAGGACCTCTTGACTACCCCTCCCCGCCAGGCTGCAGGGGGCATCTGGGAGCCTGAGATCAAGCCCGGAGGCAAAGAGAGATGGAAGGACTAGGGATCAGAGTGACAGCCAGGGCAGCTATGAAACAGGTGCCGTCAGGTCACAGAAACATGACCTGGAGGGAAGAGCAGCAGGCTGGAAGTCACGCAGCTTGGGTCTGTATCTAGCTGTGTGGCCTTGGATAAGTCACATTGACTCTCTGATTTCATTTTTGTCATACATCAAATGGGAATAATAAATCTTGCCTGAACTACCTCAGACAAGGTAAAATGATTATTTATTGAGCACCTGCTGTATTCCGGGTACCAGAGGACACAGCAGTGCACACATCAGGCATGGCTCCTGCCCTCAGTGAGCTGTGGTCTAGAGCAGGAGTTGGAAAATGATGACCCACAAGCCAAATAGGGCCGGGGCCCGTTTTTGTACCACCTGTTAGCTAAGAATGGATTTCTCATGTCTAAAGGGTTGTAAAAAAAAAAAAAAAGAATACGCAACAGAATGTGTATGTGTCTATAAGGCTCAAGATGTTTATCTGGTCCTTTACAGAAGAATTTTTGATGACCCCTGGTCTAGAACTGTCCAATGACAGCCACTAGCCACATGTGGCCATGAGCACTCGACACATGAGCACACGTGGCTGTTAATGGAGACGTGCTGTTATCCTCTGTGTCCTGGGGTGGGGCTGGTGTGTGTGCCATTCAGCGTTCCTCCCCCACTTCTCACTGCCCCCCTGTGCTCCCCTTCTGCTGCCCAGCCCCCAGGTCCCTCAAGGCCTTGGTTTGTAACCTTTAGAACTGTTCTTTCCTCCCAGAGTGCCTGCATTTGATCTTGGAGACTCAAAGACTTCAGAATCCTAATGAAAATTCTGTAGGAGAAAGACATTTTATTAGGAACCAGGAAATGGATGAATGGTAATAAAACGCTGTAGAGGTACTAAAATTAAGGTCTTGCTAAGTGTTTCACATGCATTATTTCATTGAATCAAATAGCAATAGTAGGAGAACTCAATGTCCCGATTTTACAAATGAGAAAATTGAAGTAGAGAGCTAAGTGACTTTCTCTGCTGGTAGGTGGCAGAACCTATATCTACTGACCTGAGTATAGTGCTCTTCCCATGACCTTGGAGGCCACTCAGGGTGTGGTGCTTGTCCGGCATGAGGAATGATGCAGGGAATCAATGGGGTGCTATTGGGAGGAATCAGCCTGGGGTAGTGGACACAGCTCTGGCCTAGGAGTCAAGAGATGTAGATTCTGTCCCCAGGGCCGTCCCTTATTAACTGGGTCACACTCCTCTCTCTCAGGCCTGGAGGTCCTCATCTGCAGCTGAGGTGTGGTACTGTCCCCTCTCAGGGGCTCTTAGCACTCACGTTCTAGGAGTTAGGATTAAGGCCAAGTACAGGGACTCCCAATGCCAGCCCAGTGACCCACTGCCTCAAGATCACCTGGGAAGTGGTTTAAAACTGCAGGTTTCTGGGCACATCTCTAGACTGTCTCCTTCAGTGTCTGGGGAGTGAGGTTCTAGAATGTGTGTTTGTGAACATTTCTGAGGAATCTCCAGGTTTGTGAATCAGTGAGTTAGAGGTTGTGGTTGGTTCTTACGAGAACTTTGATATCAGCCCTTTTGAAGCAAGAGTCTCCAACTGTCTTTTCTTTGTATCTCCCATCTATTTAAGATGATAATCTTGTTAGCACTAGTTTCAAAATATAACTGGGATCCAGCCATTTCTCACCACTTCTGTTGGCTGTCATCACTGTTCTGGCTACCATTATCTCTTGCTTAGACTACTACAGAGAGGCAGTGTCACACAGCAGGTATTAGGGAGAGGGGACCTGGGTTCAGAACATGGCTCCATTGCTTGCTGATCTCTCCACGCCTTGGTTCCCCAACTGTCATGTGGAGATTATTACATGAGTTAATACATGATAACATATGACATGCTAAGCCCTCAACAAATATCACGTACACTGCAATAACCTCTAGCTGATATCACTGCATTTCTAGCCCATGGTGATCCATCTTGAACCCAACAATGAGAGAGGTTTAAAAATGTAAATTAGGTTATGTCACTGTCCTACTTAAAACCCTCTAACAGCTTCAAACTCTCCATTATACTCAAGATGAAATCCAAATTCTTTTGTATGGCCTGAAAGGCTTTACAGGTTCAGCCCTTAAACACCCTCTCACTCATTCTTTCTCTTACATGCTCCATTCTAGCCACACTGACTTTCTTGCTGTTTCTTAAACACACCAAGAACATTCTGGCCTCAGGACCTTTGCACTAGTTCTGCCTACTTATGGCCTGACATTATATTATATATTTGTTTAAATTGTGTGCCTCCCCCACTAGATTGGAAACTCTGCGAGGGCAGGAAGTATATACATCCTCAATGCCTAGAATGGTGCCTGGCACATCCCACGTGTGGATGAGCCCACAGCCTCTTCCTCCTGCCTTCCCTGCCTGCCTTCCCCTCATCCCCGAGCTCTAGCTTGCTTCTTTTCTGCTTTGACTTCTCCCAGCTCAGACTGTTTTGTGGTGAGTGGTCTGGGCATTTAGCTGTAGTTTATCAAGGCAAAGGGAATTCTTCTCTGGGAAATCATAACTTGAAATACGCATTGCTTTTGCACCACGTTGGTGTGCACTAATGAATCCCTGAATCCCATAGCGGAATAAATATTTCTGGAGACACAAGCTGCCCAGCCAGGCCTTTCATTTTTCCTGTCAGGAGGGGTGAAGCCATTTATTACCCCCTCACTTCCCCTTCAGAATCACAGGCAGCAGGCAGCTGCAGGTGCTACTGAAACTTCCATCATTCATCTGACTTTCCATCTGATCAGTAAATCTGTGTCTTGAACATGGCCATCTGTATTTAATGTACCCAAGGAGTGGGCTAATTAAGCACCTAGTTAGATGGCCTCTTCAAAGGCAGTTTATGATCTAGAATTTTCCCTGTGACTCATGGAATTTCTCCCCATAGGAAACAAATCCAAGCTCAGCTTCTTGAACCATAAAAGATCAGATGCAAACCGTATCATTTCCCAGCTCCCCCCCTTGGCTTGTGCCAGCTTCTTAGCCCTTCTCTCCCATGGCCACTTCTCTTATGCTGTGGCTTAACCTCCCAAGGCCTATGTTGGTAAAATCGAGATCATACTGTCCATCTTACGGTTGTGGTCATGATTCAATACGTAGCTTCCATAAGTCCTTACCGTAATGCAAGTGGTGGTGTGCAAAAATATTTCCCTGCTACAGGGGCCCATGCTGGCAAATTGCATCATTGCTGGAGTGTTGGAGGTGTCAGCAGTGTAATTGCTGGAGTGTGGGGATCTCTGGGGGTCTCAGAGGAGGAGTGGGGTGGCCAAGGTGATGGGAGCCCTTGTGAGGTTGAGGGAACTGGGGTATAACCAGTATGACACATCTCAATATTGTAACAAATGGATGACTGTACTGCAGGGTCCTGGCTCATGGCCAGCTGACCCCTTCTGATGAGCTCCTTGGAGCCTCCCACCTGTCCCTGGAACATACATGTCAGACACCAAAGACCAGAGAGTCCATTACACATGCTCCCACTGCAGCTTTGGCTTCCTTTAATTCTCTTCTTCTTCCTGGTTCTGTCCTACTTCTGATTTGCCTGCTATCAACCTTCTGACTTCCTCTCCCACGTCTGTCCTCACATCATCCTTGGATGTGACCCTGGGCAACAATCTCCTGGCCACAGACCTGTCTTCCTTGGACAAGTGAGTCTGCTTCTCCATCTAGCCCTTGGGGCTTCAGGTCGCATCATGCAAATACCCACTGTGTTTGTCCTCGTCTTGGGGCCTTCAACCCCAGCTCTAAGTTTCAGGCTAATCTGGTCTCAGGAACAAGAAGGGGCTCTGTCTGTTCAAACCTCACTTGTCCAAGTCAAGATCCACCTTGAAATTTGCCTCCTCTGAAAAGTTTTCTCTGTTATCGCCAATTGTCTAAATAGAACAATGGAATATCCAGCCACCACCAAGTGCTACTCAGTCCAGGGCAGGTTGTGGCACATGGTAGCAATGATAAGTGCTTCAGGAGTGGATGAGCGGGGAGCAAATGTAGAGGGCTGGGTGTTAAAGAGTTAAGCAGATCTGGGGGTGAACCTTTGTTTTGCTTGTTATTGGTTGTGTCATCTTGGGCAAGTTGACTTTGTGTGTCATAATTTCCTTCTCTGTGAAACGAAGGGTCTTTGTGAGGATCAAATCAAGTGATGTTTGCAAAAATGTGTAGCACAGGACCTGGCATACAGTAGGTGTTCAAAAATGGTACCTGATAGCCCATTGTCCCATGAACCACTTTGGTTTCTTCCATGAGAAATAGTGTGACATGATGGCAAGAGCATGGGCTTCGGAATCTGGAGAGATGTGAGTTCAATGCTTATTCGGCTACCAAATTGCTGTGAGACTTTGAGAAAGACAGGAATCCTTCTGAATCCCCTGTTGGTAGGGCAAGCTTCTGGGGGGTGTAAATGAAGCAAATGCCAGGAGAGTGACTGGCATACAGCCGGCCCTCCACAATGCTGTCCCTTCTCTCCCCTTCTCTATTGCTGAGTGACCTGTGACCACAGAGTCTGACGAAGAAACATGGATCCACTTACTTGATAAGGGGTAATTTTCCATTCTCATTTTGTTTTTTAACCTGGCATAAAGGTACTAGAGGTAGTGGAATTATTTTGTTTTTAGAAACATTAGATACATTAGGTTACATATTTTATTGATCCTGAATGCTGTGACTAATTTATTTCCCTCCTTTGAAGGTGCCTGTTCCAACACCCCAGAGCAACGCTTTATTTTGTTCATGGTTGATGTGATCTGCTCACCTGATTTACACCTTGATCAAATGAACTTGCTTTAATGCAATTTTAATTTTTTCTAACTCTTTAAATTAATTATAGCCATTTCAGTGGCTCCTCTGTGTCTGTGCTGTTTCTCTGTTTCATCTCCATGGAAACCTTTCTTACAAAGAGGAGAGAGAGAGAGAGAGAGTGTGTGTGTGTGTATGTACGTGCACATGCCTTTTCTGTTCTGGGTGTTGACTTTAGTTCGCTTTTAAACTCTGTAATATCTGCTCTTAGAAGAATGATTGTGGGGTAACGACAAGTGAAAGCTGTTTGTTGTTTTCCACTTGGGAACAATGCCTGGCCTAGAATGTCGGCTATGAACTCTGCTCCCCTCGACCCCTCCCCATCTTCCCAGCCTGCGAGCAGCTCAGAAGAACCATGTGGGGTTAGTGCTGAGATGGCTTAGTGTAGTGTTTGGAATTAATAAATTAATATTCATGGAGCACTTTTGTGTGCCAGACAGGGCTCTTTATAAATGTTAGCTGATTTGATCCTTGTAGCCAGCCTGTGAGGCTGGAGTTATCATTCTCACTTTAAAGGTGAAGGAAAGGCACAAAGAGGTTAAATAACTTGGTCAAAATTGCTCAGCTGGTGAGTGGTATGGCCAGGGTTTGAGCTCAGGTTTTGCTGATGTCAAATGATGTTCCCATCACACTGTCTCTTTCCCTCCACTACTGAGGGCTGTAGACTCGCTCTGTCCTTTGGGGTCTGTCCAAAATGCCCTTATTCTTGAAGCTTTCCTGATACAGCAGCGGGTCCATCTGTCCCTCCTCTAACCCTCTGGCTCTTCGTTTTCAGCTCTCTTTGGCCGCCACCCTTTATTGTCATTTGCATTCATCCCTGGTCATCTCCTAGAAGCAACCTGAGGGCAGCCTCGATTCTTTTCATCCTTTTACTCCCTTTGTACCCAGCATGATGCTCCCCACAAGGTGGGTGGGTACTCAGTAAATATTGAACCAATTTGGAAGGAAAAGCAGAGGTGTTTTGAACAATGATCTTATATTGTAAACATGAGAGTGGTTATTCTCTTAACCACTGTTTCACTGACTTGTGTAGACACTGGGTTCTCTGTTCAGGCATGCTTGGGAAAGCCATGTAAAATCCAATCAGGTGCATTGTGAAATTAACTAATTTCCTGCATGTGGGGGGCAATGGGGCTTTTGGCTTTGAAGTACCTGGGAGTGTCACCTGCCATTTCATTAGAGCTGGCAAGCCTTGGCATCAGAATGTGGTCTGACTCAGGAGATGGCAGGAGGTCCAGGTTTCTCCTGTTTGGCTGTCCAGGCAGGAAGGAGGTGAGAGATTAATGGGAAAAGCTAGCAGAGGTGGGAGTGGGAGCTTGGATCCAGGTGACTCCCTCCTTCTTTCCCTCTAGAACTCTATGGACTCAATGAGGAGGCAATACAGAGATTCTGAATGGGAAGGAGGAGAATTGTATTTTATGTACTTATTTTTATTTTCAAAAATTTTTATTGGGGTATAGTTGTTTTACAATGCTGTATTAGTTTCTACTGTACAGAGAAGTGAATCAGCCATATGTATACACATATACCCTCTTTTTTGGATTTCCTTCCCATTTAGGTCACCAAAGAGCACTAAGTAGAGTTCCTTGTGCTATACAGCAGGTTCTCATTAGTTATCTATTTTACACATATTAGTGTATATATGTCAATCCCAATCTCCCATTTCATCCCAGCCCCCCTTCCTCCTTGGTGTCCATATGCTTGTTCTCTACATCTGTGTCTCTATTTCTGCCTTGCAAACAGGTTCATGTGTACCATCTTTCTAGATTCCACATATATGTGTTAATATACGATATTTGTTTTTCTCTTTCTGACTTACTTCACTCTGTATGACAGACTCTAGGTCCATCCACATCTCTACAAATGACCCAATTTCATTCCTTTTTATGGCTAAGTAATATTCCATTGTATATATGTATCACATCTTCTTTAACCATTCATCTGTTGATGGGCATTTAGGTAGCTTCCATGACCTGGCTATTGTAAATAGGGCTGCAGTGAACATCAGGGTGCATGTATCTTTTTGAATTATGGTTTTCTCTGAGTATATGCCCAGTAGTGGGATTGCTGGGTCATATGATAGTCCTACTTTTAGTTTTTTCAGGAACCTCCATACTGTTCTCCATAGTGGCTGTATCGAATTACATTCCTACCAACAGTGCAAGAGGGTTCCCTGTTCTCCACACCCTCTCCAACATTTGTTGTTTGTAGATTTTCTGATGATGCCCATTCTAACAAGTGTGAGGTGATACCTCATTGTAGTTTTGATTTGCATTTCTCTAATAATTAGTGATGTTGAGCAGCTTTTCATGTGTCTCTTGGTCATCTGTATGTCTTCTTTGGAGAAATGTCTATTTAGATCTTCTGCCCATTTTTTTATTGAGTTGTTTGTTTGTTTAATATTGAGCTGCAGGAGCTGTTTGTATATTTTAGAGATTAATCCCTTGTCTGTTGATTCGTTTGCAAATATTTTCTCCCATTCTGAGGGTTGTCTTTTCATCTTGTTTATAGTTTCCTTTGCTGTGCAAAAGCTTTTAAGTTTCATTAGGCCCCATTTCTTTATTTTTGTTTTTATTTTCATTACTCTAGGACGTGGGTCAAAAAAGACCTTGCTGCAATTTATGTCAAAGAGTGTTCTTCCTATGTTTTCCTCTAAGTTTTATAGCATCGGGTCTTACATTTTGGTCTTTAATCCATTTTGAGTTTATTTTTGTATATGGTGTTAGGGAGTGTTCTAATTTCATTCTTTTACATGTAGCTGTCCAGTTTTCCCAGCACCACTTATTTAAGAGACTGTCTTTTCTCCATTGTATACCCTTGCCTCCTTTGTCATAGATTAGTTGACCATGGGTGTGTGGGTTTATCTCTCGGCTTTCTATCCTGTTCCATTGATATATATATTTCTGTTTTTATGCCAGTACCATATTGTCTTGATGACTGTAGCTTTGCAGTATAGTCTGAAGTCAGGGAGCCTGATTCCTCCAGCTCTGTTTCTTTCCCTCAAGATTGCTTTGGCTATTTGGGGTCTTTTGTGTCTCCACACAAATTTTAATATTTTTTGTTCTAGTTCTGTAACAAATGCCATTGGTCATTTGATAGGGATTGCATTGAATCTGTAGATTGCTTTGGCTCGTATAGTCATTTTCACAACATTGATTCTTCCAATGCAAGAACATGGTATATCTCTCCATGTGTTTGTGTCATCTTTGATTTCTTTCATCAGTGTCTTATAGTTTTCTGAATATAGGTGTTTTACCTCCTTAAGTAGGTTTATTCGTAGGTATTTTATTCTTTTGTTGCAATGGTGAATAGGATTGTTTCCTTAGTTTCTCTTTCTGATCCTGCATTGTTAGTGCATTGTTAGTGTATAAGAGTGCAAGAGATTTCTGTGCATTAATTTTGTATCCTGCAACTTTACCAAATTCATTGTTTAGCTCTAGTAGTTTTCTGGTGGCATCTTTAGGATTTTCTATGTATAGTATCATGTCATCTGCAAACAGTGACAGTTTTACTTCTTCTTTTCCAATTTGGATTCCTTTTATTTCTTTTTCTTCTCTGATTGTCATGGCTAGGACTTCCACAACTATGTTGAGTAAGAGTGGCGAGAGTGGACATCCTTGTCTTGTTCCTGATCTTAGAGGAAATGCTTTCAGTTTTTCACCATTGAGAATGATGTTTGCTGTAGGTTTGTCATATATGGTCTTTATTATGTTGAGGTAGGTTCTCTCTATGCCCACTTTCTGGAGAGTTTTTATCATAAATGGGTGTTGAATTTTGTCAAAAGCTTTTTCTGCATCTATTGAGATGATCATACGGTTTTTATTTTTCAATTTGTTAATATGGTGTATCACATTGATTGATTTGCATATATTGAAGAATTATTGCACTGCTGGGATAAATCCCGCTTGATCATGGTGTATGATCCTTTTAATGTGTTGTTGGATTCTATTTGCTAGTATTTTGTTGAGTATTTTTGCATCTATATTCATCAGTGATATTGGTCTGTAATTTTCTTTTTTTGTAGTATCTCTGGTTTTGGTATCAGGGTGATGGTGGCCTCATAGAATGAGCTTGGGAGTGTTTGGAAGGAGGAGAATTTTAAAGGTAAGCAGAGCTACATGAGGAAATGAGGCTGTAAAGTTATATTTTGAACAATTATTCCAGTACCTACATCCCAGTGGATCCCACATGCCCCATCCCTTCTCCTCCCAGCCCCAGGTCACACACTGATCCTAGAAAAGCTGTCTTGCTCAAAATGGTATTTGGAGTTTCTCAGTGGGAACAGCGTTCAGGACCTGGCTGGCTTATGCACTGAGGAAGCAGCCAGTCTCGCTGCCCTGTTGATCCACTTTGTAAAGCATCTCTGCTCCCCTTGGCAGGCAGGTCTCTGCTGTCCTCTGTACCACTGTCAACCGTCCCACTTGCTGGTCCACATGCAGCCACTTGGCCTCCCCCAGTCTTTGCCTCTGCTGTGGCTTGGTGGCAAAGACTCCTTTGGGTTCTTACTGATGAGGTGAAATTTGGTGGCAATTTTTTTACCTAGTGTCCCTAGGCCCCATCTGCCCTTGGATTCAGGGCCCTAGGTCGCTTCTGTCCCTGGAGGGCTTCCTTTTGTTACTTATTGCTCTCCTGTTCCTCTTTCTGACACAGCAGGCTGCCTTTTGAGCTTGATCTTGCAGGAAGTGGGCCAGCAGGGCGTTGGGGGCTGACATTTGAGGGCTGGTTTCAGTTCTGTGACCGCCCTGACCTGGCCAGCTCCTCAGTCTTTTCCATCAACAGTGAGTCATATGAATTATTAGTCCAATTTCCCTGAGGGGAGAGCTGCCCAGTGCCTCTGCCTGCAACACCTGATGTTTCTTGCTGGATTATGGCCATAAAGCTGCCAGTCCTGGAGCCTGGGCATCTGGGCAGAAACTGAAGGTGGTTGACCTCAGCAGCTTTGCTGGAAGGTGTGGGAGGTACCCACACCCAAATAGTCATCTGCATGGTGGAGACTTCTAGAAGTTTGTTGTCTATCAACCCACCATTCAAATATCTACTCTGCCCACTGTCATTGGGCAAGTTCCAGATCAGCCGGTTGTGCCCAGATGTTGCTTGTGGGGCTACCTGGGGCATCTTCTCAGCCTCACAGACCTTTACACAAGTATCCATTCAGCAGGTGGCAGAGGAGGGGTTTCAGGAAGGTTCCCTCTGAGGCTATGTGAGAGAGAGAAGTGAGGTATCCTGTTGATGTTTTTGCTTCTCCCTGTCTCTGCAAGCACTGAAACAGAAAACTCTGCTCCCACCAGGCTGTGGGAAAGCACATGGTGCCATTTCAGCATACACGCACCGTCACACACACCAGCACACACACACACACACAGTAGTGCACACACACCAGCACACACACACACACACGCACACACACACACACACAGAGTACCGTGCGCGCGCACACACAAACACACACCAGCACACACACACACGCAGTAGCGCACACACACCAGCACACACACACACACAGTAGCGCACACACACCAGCGCACAAACACCAGCACACACACACACACAGTAGCGTGCACGCACACACACACACAGTAGCGCACACACACACACACACACACACTGCCTCAGAGTCCAGGGCTCAGCACCCACTCTCCCCTGGGATGTGGGATGACCCCTGGTTGCTCAGGCCTCTGGTGGGTAGTGGACCAGTGGCCTCTGATGTCATTACTCCTGTGAAGATCCAAACCTCTTATGGCCCAGGGTGATTAGCAAACAGAAGCTCAGAGGGAAGAGCTGCTGCCCCATCCCCTGAACACAGAAGACAGGGCCAACTCAGGGCAAACTGGGACGGGAGGGGAGGGGGTTTGATTTGGGTTTCCCTCCCACCTTCCCTCTCAGAACGCTCTGCTCCACAAAACTCTGTTTTGCTCTGGGCACTATCGGGGCCACAAAGGGGAACCTACATAATAGAAACTTGTGCCTTGGTCATTGTGTCGCACCAGATTTCAGATGAAAACGCCCTTTAAAATTCCCAGCAATCATGCACCACCTCTGTTTGAGCCTCATCCCTTCTCTCGACCACATGCCTTCCTGACCTTCATCCAGGCTACTCCATCCTCACCCCTTGCCCTCGGGGTGAGGCTCAGGGTATGGTGAAGCTTGGAGAGAGGGTCGGGGTGGGTTGAAAGCGCAGGAGTGGGACAGAAGAGTCTAAAACTAGAGACAGTCACAATTTACTCATGTCTTGGCGTAATGATTGTTTTAAAAAATTGAGATATAATTAACAAACATTATATTAGTTTCAGGTATACAACATAATGATTCAATATTTGTATACATTGTTGGCTTAATAATTAACAGCACTCTCCTTCACTCTCAAAAGTGTCCTAATTTGGATACGTTATATGATCATCCAATTTAAGCCCACTTCACTTGCCATTGATTTACATAACTTGTCTCATACTATCTCACGATGTCGCTGTATCCAAAAAGCTGCTTCGAATGTCTCCTGTCCTGCAGCAGGGCCCAGCTTAGGTAGGGAAGAAGGAGGCAGAAGTACAAGAGACCTCAGGACAGGCCTGGGGACCACACCTGACTCTCCTCAAGGAGCCCCTGTCCATTTCACAGGAAATTCTAGAAGAACCCTCTCCAGTGATCAAGGCTGCAGGACATACAGCTGATGCTGGAGAACCTGTGCTGCAGTGAGCTATTTTGGGGCACAGGTGTCTCCCCCCCGGGCTTCCCCAGGCAGCCAGAAGCTACCCAAGGGCTCTTGGCCGGTCCTGGCAGCAGCCTGCAGCTGAGTCTGTGTGCAGGCAGCTGGGCCCCCAGGAGCTGGGTCTTGACCTCTGTGTTGAATGTTGGGCCCACTGGGGACGTGAGGAAGACGTTTGATTTTTCTGCCATAACTCACAGCTTTGTTGCAGCAGTGTTGTCTGCTCTGCCATATTAATAAGAAACAAACATTGTTTTGCTGTGTTTGATTTCCGTGTTAGGCTGGAGTCTTCAAGGGCTGTTTAAAATTTAATAAGTGAGAATAAAATCAGGAGAAAAAATATTCCTCTGGGTCATCTGACTGCATCAGACTTGTTAATTCCGGCTCTGCGTTTCCAGTGGCAGATGGCTGACCAGCAGCAGGGGAGGGTGCCCACCCTTCTTCCTCCAGGGCTCAGGGCTGGTTCCACCCTCTGTTCTGGAAACAGACCCACCCTTGGGAAGGCCACCTGGTCGTGGCTCAGGTGGGAGCTGACGCAGCTCAGGGAAGGAGGGTTTCGAGGGAGCCCTGAACAAGTTTTGTTCCCTCTGCTCCTTCAAATTCAACAGTATTTTATTGAGCACTTACTGTATGCCAGATAGTGTTAGATGCTGGGCTGGAGAGACGAAAAAGGTGTGATCAGTGCTCAGGAGGGCAGAGACTAGAATCACGCAATTACAGTGCAGTGTGAGTGAGTACAGGGTGTAGAAGGAAACAGCAGAGGTTCCTGGGAGTGCCCCCAACACAGACCAAGGACATACGCCCCCAGCTGCTGGGGAGCTGCGGCACAGGTAGGGCCTTCAGCTGTGGGCACCCTGTGGAGGTTTGCACCTCTGGGGAGAGCTGTCTGGCCCAAGAGCATGCGCCCTTCCCAGGGCAGCCACATCCAATGACTGATGGATTGTGTGTATAAAGACCCAACCTCTTGCCCCAACTTGGGACAGTTCTGAAGGGTCAATTGAGTCCCAGAGCCCCTGTAAGATCAGCTGAGGGCTTTTTGTGGGGCTGCATCACAGCTCAGCATCTCCCTCTGCCCAGTTCTGCTTCCTTCCCTTCTACAGATGTTGATTGCGAGAGCATTCCCTAATAAACCTCCTGCATGTTTATCTCTGTCTCAGGCTCTGCCTCCTGGGGAACCAGCCTGCAACAGGACCTAAAATGGTCAGCATTGTTCAGGGAGGGCTTCCTAGAAGAAGTGACTTTTAGGCTGAAATCTGGAGGATGAGTAAGAGTCAGTCTGGTGACAGCTATGGGTCTGGAGGGAAATGGTACTGGTTCCAGGTAGAGGAAGAGAATGTGCACAGGCAGATAGGCCAAAGGGAGCAGAGCATGCCCAGGTGGGATGGCAAAGCAGGAGGCTGGGGGTTTGGTTGAGGACATTTCATAGGGTTCTGCGAGCTGGGATTGTGGCCTGGGTTTTATTCTAAAGGCACGGTGATGTCATAGAAGGGTTTTAAGTAGGGGTTGGGATGTGACATGGTTGACTTAGAGAATTTGATTTGAAGAAGGTAGAAACAAGCAAGGAGTCCGGCTAATGAGGATGTTGTAGTAACTCAGAAGAGAGATGATGATGGTCTTAAGTGAAGTAGTGGGAGAGAGGTAGATGGATTTAAGAGACATTTACTTAGGAGGAAGAATCAATTGTCAGGAACTGATGATGGACAAGATATGGAGGGAGAGAGAGGAAGCAAGGATGATACTTGGGCTTCTGGCTTCAGTAACTTTGAGGATGCTGCTGCCATTTAGTGAGATGGGGAGCAAGTGGAGAAGCGGATTTGGGAAGAAGGTGGTGAAGAGGAAAATGTGTGTAGTTCAGGAGTGCTAAATTTGAGTTATCTTTGGCATATTTGAGAACAGAGCTGAGACATTTAGGTATATGGATACAAAGCTCAAGAGAAAGAACAAAGTTAGTTATTTGTTTATCTACTGCTTATGATAAATTGCCCTCAAAGCTCAGTAACTTAAACAACAATAAATATTTATTATTTCAGTTTCCATGAATGAGGAATTGAGCAATACCTTTTTTAAAAAAAAATATTTATTTAAAAATTTTTTGGCTGTGTTGGGTCTTCGTCACTGCGCGTGGGCTTTCTCTAGTTGTGGCGAGTGGGGGCTACTCTTCGTTGTGGTGCACGGGCTTCTCATTGCAGTGGCTTCTCTTGTTGCAGAGCACGGGCTCTAGGCGCACGGGTTTCGGTAGTTGTGGTGCGTGGGCTCAGTAGTTGTGGCTCGTGAGCTTAGTTGCTCTGCAGCTTGTGGGATCTTCCCGGACTGGGGCTTGAACCCGTGTCCCCTGCATTGGCAGGAGGATTCTTAACCACTACGCCATCAGGGAATCCCTGAGCAGTGCCTTAATTGAAGTTTCCACTGGGTCGGGAGGATGTGCTTCCAAGATGGCTGTCAAGTTGGTGCCCCTGGCAAGAGGTCTTGAATTCTCACCATATGGAGCTATCCATAGCCAGAGGTTGTTTGAGTATCTTTATGACATGGGAGCTGGTTTCCCTCAGAGCAAATGATCAAAGAAAGTAGGGCAGAAATGGCAATGTCTTTTATTGATCTACCCTCAGAATCACACACCATAACTTACCATATCCTAGTGGTCACACAGACTGACCGTGATCCACTGATGGAGGGGACTACATAGAACGTGAATACTGGAACTCAAGGGCCATTGGTGCCACCTTCGAGGCTGCTTACCACACCTGGAGATATAGATTTGGAAATCATTAGCATTTAGTTGATATTTGAAGTCCTGGTAATGGGGGAGATTGCTTGAGAGAAATGTGCAGAAGGAAAAGAGAAGAGTTTAAGGACAGAGCCTGAGAGACACTGGCCTTTAAGGATAAGCACAGAAAGAGAAGCCAGTGAAGGAGACTGATGAAGAGTGTGATCATATGTCCTGGTTTGGCTGCAGTTTGTTCCGCTTTATGCCTGTTGTGTCCACATGACACATGTCCCTTTTCACTTTCCCAAGTGCCCTGGATTAGATTAAACTTACATGGTCACCCTATGATAACAGGCAGCCAGAGCATCAGAGGGAAACCAGGAGGAATAAACGTCATGATGGACATTGGATTTCATGACAAGGAGGTCACTGGAGATGTTAGCAGCAGCTATTTGTGTTGTGGGCAAGGAAACCTGGTTTCAGAGGGTGAGGCGAGTGAGAAGTGAAGTAAGTTATTTTAGTAGTGTTATTTCTAGAGGCTTGATCAAAAAATGAAGGGAGAAAATGGGGTTTTAAAAGTATGTGGAATAGTGGGAGAATTTTTCTCTGAAGATGCCAGGCACTAAAATATGTATAATTGATGAAGAAAAGGCTCAGTAGAGACAGAAAGGTTGTTTATCATCCAGGTTCTCCAGAGCAGGGGAATAATCTGGAAGAGAATTCTGGAGGCCTCAACGTCTCAAAACGTAAACCCAAAATGAAGGTGCAGAAGCTGGTTAGGAAGGAATGACAGCCACTCGTGACCTCTGAAGTTCCCAGGTCACTGGGCTCTGCCTGGTGATCGGTGGGGCTTTCTGTTCTGGAAATCCATGTGACCTGGCATCAGAGGTGCTTCTGGGGTCTTGTCAGCTACCATTACTTCCCATTCTCCCTGAAAAGGCTGCTTCTCTGGACCCCGATCTGGAGATGCTTTTGCTTCTGTGCTGGCAGGGGAAGCAGCAGGACTCTGGAAAGGCAGACTGCATGATATAGGGATGTGGGAGGTGCCTCCGTTGGTATGAGCTGCAGGATGAACTGAAATGGTCCCTACCCCATCCCCAATCATGATAAGTGACATCTAGAAGTATGGCTCCATTGTCCTAGAGAGCTCAGGCAGGGGTGTGTGGGGGACGTTTGCAATGAATTGGCCAAGGAAGGAGAAAAAGGATTCTTTATCATAGGAAGGCCTGGTTAATTGCATCACAAGGAATAGAGTCCAAGTCCCATAGCTAAAATGAATATATGGGTTTCAAAGGAAGACAAATTCTTGTGAGTGAGGAATGTTTGCACTTCAGAAAATCAAGAGGAAGCTGGCTGTAGCTGGCTCTGGGGGAGAAAGACCTTAGTGCTTTTGAAGCGCCCGTATCTCTCCCCCCACCCAGGAGACAACAGCTGCTCCAGCCACTCCTCAATCCCCACCAAGAGAGATGCTCAGATGGAGAATGACTTCGCTGACACCCAGCCCATATCAGAGGCTCTCACAAAGAAGGATTCGGGGCTGGGGATCCCCTTCTGTGTGGAAGGGGAGGAGTGTCCCCAGAGAGGAGAGGCGGGGCACCGGCGGTGAGGAGAGACGACTGGGAAACAAGTGGACAGCTAAGAAAACCTTGAAGGGCGAGGCTCTGTCCTTACATCCACCATGTGGCACAAGGGGTAAAGCCTCCTTGCCTGTCCTCTGACTCTACGAGGGTACCTTCTGGAGCCCTCCATCCAAGGGGGGCTTGACTCTCCAGTGGAACAGAGGCTGTGTTCATCCTCCAGGTGGGGAGCCCCGCCCGTCTGTATCAGCTGACTTGACAGCGGTCTTCCCGCGAGGCTGAGGAAGAAGGGCAGACTACACACAGAAGGGCCTGGGGGGCCGACTCCTGGGGTACCCTCCCCATCCATCTCATCTCCTCGTGGGCGCAAACACACACAGCAGGGGAAGAGAAGGCGCGGAAAGGACGCCTGGCTTTGAGAAGGATGCTCTAGCAACTCTTGCACGTGCTGGGACAGCGGGTTGGGCATTTGCAGACCCAGTGCTACTGGAGTGAGAGAGGGGCAGCTGCTGGCTTGCCCAGCCCGGTGGCCCGGCGGCGTGGGCTGCACGCGCAGGTGCATCAGTCCTCTGCGTCTGGGCAGGTGGGTGGTCACAACGCATCGCATCGCAGGGGGGGCCGGCCTGGAGCACCATGCAGCATCTTTCCGGCAGGGAGTCGACTCTTCCCGGCAACCTTATACTTTAAAAACAAATTGATGGGCTATAATTGCAAATGCCTGGATTGTCTGGTCCTGACAGGAATTGTCTGAAAGCAAACAGTCTGGTCCAGCTGAGGGAGGTGTTTCCTGACAAATGCGTGCTGCTAATAGAAGTATCCCTCTGCATCCTACGTCCTTCCCCCATTTTTTGGCAGGATGTAAATTCTGCATAGGGGAGTTTTTCTTTTTCTTTTTTCTTATGATTCCTTTTCTTGACGTGTGAATTCTGAATTTCATTTTTCCCCAGAGAGGCGGTGGAATCATCCAGCCATCCTCCTCGTCAAAGTTATAGGCAATTTGACCTGCCGTTTAGCCATTTCCTAGAGCCGGTTGAATGGATCTTTGGGCCGTTTCTGCCTTGAAGACAACACAGGGTGTATTATAACGCATGCAGATGAGAACCCCAGACCGCTGGCTTGAGACTCGTTGCCCTTGCAAATGTTAATTCTGCTTCAGCTATGGGCTGAAGATTTCACCAAGTTCACAGACCCTAAGTGGAGACGGGGCCTCTTCCCTATGTGACCCATTTAATTTAGCACAGGGAGATCAGCTCGGTGCTTTGTGACCACCTAGAGGGGTGGGATAGGGAGGGTGGGAGGGAGAGGCAAGAGGGGGGAGGATACGGGGATATATGTATACGTATAGCTGATTCACTGTTATACAGCATAAACTGACAACACTGTAAAGCAATCATACTCCAATAAAGATGTTAAAAATAAATAAATAAAAGGCAAGGGGTTTACAAGTCAGAGAGAACAAACCATGAAGAATGGCACATTACAGAGCAATTTCCAGAAGCCTGAGTAGGTTCCATAGGTCTCTTCTGAGTCCATATTGACAGGAAAATGTGAGCTGACCCTATGTGTAGTATACTCGGTAACATTGTGATTTATAATAAGAAATTCTTGACCCAGAGCTCCTGAAAGGCTTGGAATTTCCTAAGTGATAAGAGTCATAAATGGAAAAAGTCTTTTGTTATTCATAACATGCCCCCTTCAATCACACCCGAGTTTATGTTAATAGGGTAATTTCTGGATAAGCCCTTAGATAACCACCAGATGGGAGCTGGTTGCCAGGGGAACCAACCAAGTGATTAGAGGGTTGGAACTTTCAGCTCCACCCGCCATCTCCCAATCTCTGGAGAGGGGGAAGAGAGAGGGGCTGCAGGTAGACTCAGTTGCCAATAGCCAATGATTTAATCAATCATGCCTATGTAATAAGATCTCCATAAAAAATCCCTGAAGTATGGGATTCGGAGAGCTTCTGGGCTGGTGAACATGTGGAGAATTTGGGAGAGTGGCTCAGCTGGAGAGGGCATGGAAGCTCCGTGCCCCTTCCCCCATACCTTGCCCCACACATCTCTTCCATCTGGCTGTTCTGAGTTATATCCTTGTATAATAAACTGGTAATCTAGTAAGTAAACTGTTTTCCTGAGTTCTGGGAGCTGCTCTAGCAAATCAATCGAACACAAGGAGGGGGTCATGGGAACCTCTGATTTATAGCCAGTCAGTCAGAAGCACAGGTGACAACCTGAACTTGCAATAGGTGCCTAAAGTGGGGTGGGGGGCAGTCTTGCAGGAATGAACCCTTAACTTGTGGAATCTGATGCTGTCTCCAGATAGATAGTGTCAGAACTGAATTAAATTGTGGGACACCCAGCTGACGTCTGAGAATTGCCTGGTATGGGAATTTGGTAGGCAGAGATATTGTGAATTTTTCCTTTCTAGCTCTTAACTTGGTTTATGTGCCAAATATTTAGGGAGCACCCATGGTGTGATAGGTGCTGGAGACCAAGTAGGCTTTTTACTGTGTAGTGGTGAAACGGGCCCATTTCAAACCAGTGTGGCTAAGTGCTGGGATGCAGGCTTTTGCGGGAGCTGGGGTGTGGGTGGGGTTTAATCATAGCAGTTGATGTTTGCTGAATTCCTACCATGTGACAGATATTATGCTAAATGCATTTCCCACACTATCACATGTAATACCACAACCCTATTTGGCAGGTATTATTCAGCTCATTTTAAAGATAACAAAACTGGAGCTTAGGCTAAATAACTGGTTAAGCCACGTAAGAGGTAAAAGGCAGAGCTGGGGTTCAAAGCCAGGTCTGTCTGACGCAGCCCGGGCTCTTAACCACTGTTGCTGTTTTTCCCACCTCCCTGGCCTGCAAGGGTCAGAGAAGCATTCGGAAGCCCTGAGATGAGCCTTGAAGTCAGGGTGGGACAGCCCTGGTATTGGCCAGGGTGGGGGTGGTCTGAGGGTTATCTGCTCCGGGTGGTGCAGTGGGGTTGGACTTGACCTCGGCCCCAAGAGCTGCTGTCCTCCTCTTCCAGCCACTCTTCTAGGCTCCAGCATAAGATAGAGCAGAAGCCTCAAGAGGAGACTGCAAATGCGTGGCAATTTAATTGAGGAGTTTTACTGAGATTGGAACTAGCTGGAGAGAAGGAGCAAGGGAAGAGCTTGAAGAGATGGTGTTTGAGTTGCAGCTAAATATAGCATTGCCCAAGTGCTTCCCCTACCCCCACCATTCCTGTGGATTTTGAAGGAGCTTGGCTCCCGGGAGGAAACATTTAAGGCTGGAGGAATAGAGTTTTCTTCAGTTTGTCTTCTGTGTAAATAAGAGGAACACAAGCACAAATGTTACACTGGATCTTATTGATTAAAGTGCTAGCAAGTGAAACAGTCTTCCAGCCGGCCAGCTTCGCATCTTCTCACGGCTGCTGTGGGACTCACTGCAGCAAGGCTGCGCCTGAGATGTCCAAGCTCCCGCCCTGGCTCTTGGTTCCCAGGTCGCCACCTCTTTCTCTGTGTATTGTTGTTACCTTCCTCAGGCTCTCTTTGTAATCGTGTCTCTCACTCTTAAATTTCCATGGGTCTTTCCCTCTTGCTGTGTTTTCACCTGGGATACTACTCTAGACAGACCCAGAGCTCAAGGAGTTTACCGTCTGGACTTTCCAGATAGTTCAGTATCTGCCAAGTGTCTGGGTGAGGCTGATGGCTGTCAGGCCTGCATTGGTCACTGTCACCCCTAGGATTTGAGAAGGAAAGGGAAACAGTGCTTTTTGTGACCTACATCCTCGGGAACATATAACCTTTGTAACTACTTCATGCTAGGCCGGCCGTCTCAACCTGAGGTCTGTATGAGCTCAAGGGAGATGAAATAGTAATCAGGTTTCTAAATATATGTGTCTATGAGAATTTGGGGGGAAGTTTCTTAACTTTCATCGAGTTCTCAAGGTTGGCCATGAGCCAAATCATGTGTGGCCCCAGCAGGGTGGCTCAGTCACTGAGGGGAGAGTCAGACTTGGGCTCTCAGTGGGTCCCCTACTCCATCAGAGCAGCAGTGAAGAAAGAAACCAATAGCCGTATTTGACTTTTCAATCTATCTTTTAAAAAAATGTCATTTCCTTTGTACTTGGTCTTGTTTGGGGGTTGATTTGCAATTATACTAAATTATTGGACTTTATTATGTGCTCGAAGGAGCAGAATGTTTTCATTCTAGGGGAATAATGGAGTTACAATTGCTTTATCCTTTGCTATACCCTAAAATTGTAGAGTTGGAGCAGAGCTAAAAGTTCATGTAGTGTACCCAGAAGCGACAATCCTGTTGCCTCATCCTGAATCTTCCCTATGCCACTCCCATCAAATGGCCATATAGCCTCTTGCAGGGACAGAGAATGTTCTGTTCACTTACTCGTTCATTCACCCATTCAACTGCATCCTCCCATACGCCGTGGGAATCTGATGATGAAGAAGACAAGTAACAGCCTTGCTGGTCCTTAAGGAGCTTACAGCCCAGCAATCTGGAAAGGCAGACGTTGAACAAGGATGAAGAGTGTTAGAGCAGGGATGAGGCTAACTGGGACCACTCTGGTCTGTGGGTGGTAGTGGTCATAGAAGGGTTCCCAGAGGAAGTAACACCCAAGCTGAGCTGAAGGGGGAGTGGAAGCTGGGGAGATGGAGGAAGATTGGGTGGAGGGAGTGTTGTAGGTAAAGGGAGTGACACATTCAATGATCCAAGAATGAAAGAGAAGGAGCAAGACTTAGTGGAGAAAGTAAGAGACGATTAGCATGGCTGGAACAGAAAAAGAGAATAGATAGGAGAGTGGTTCCATGGTAACCCACTTTATTTTTGACAGGTCTGATTGAGAAAGTTCTCCCTGACCTTTCCACTTATGGCCTTCTGATGCTCCTAGGTAGACAAACATCTTCATGGGATTTATTAAGACAAACAGACACACCAGCCATGAGTTTCCTCTTCCATTTCCTTATATTTGGGCAGAACTTTTAAACAAGAAGCAAGTTTTGGTTCTGTTGTACCCTTGCCATGGCCACCACCTGGAATGTTGTCCCTAACCCCATCTACTCAGTTCAAAGGTTTTGTATATGTTCACTTCCCCCATCAGACTGTGTACTTGTGAAGGGCGGGGACCATGACTAATTCTCTCGAGTGCTTAGTGCAGGGCCCAGCACACAGCAGGTGCTCGGTTAGTGCTTTGTGGTTGACCAGTGAATGGATGAATGGCTTAGATGCCAATCAGTGATGAATCTTATAAACAGAAGTCAGTATGAAGTAGGAGAGACAAGCAGGAAAGCTGGACAAGTCACAGCAGAAGCTGTCAGTGTCACCCCAGGAAACTGTGGTTCCTTCTATTGCCATGAATTTCATGGGTGTGATGATTACACTTCTCAGTGTATAATTTCTCTCCTCCAGACCACAATAGTTGCCCCAGTTATACAATACTTGACTCACATAAATTTAATATCATGAAAATTGTTGCATAACAACCATAATTAGATTTTAGAGATCTCGGGAAGTTTGCATTACCAACCAACACAGCAGCTAGTGTGTCAGTGAATACCACAAAACCAGAATGTGAAACTCACCATAACCACCCTAAAGAGAAGAACTTTCCTCTGTGTTCTGTGTTTCTGTTACTGTGTGACTTCTCAGTGCCTTGACTCATGTCTTGCTTTTATTTGTGATGATTGTACTATATTCAATTATAATATAGTATTGTGGTAGACAGCCTCCAAGATGACCCCCAAAGATTCCTACCTTTGGTATCTATGCTCTTGTGTAAATCCTCTCCCCTTGAGTGTGGACTGGACATAGCCTCTCACAACTAACCAACTGAATATGGGAATAGTGATGGCATGCCACTTCTCAGCTTAGGTTATAAAAAAGAGTGTGATTCTGCCTTGGGCTTCCCTCTCTCACTCTCTTACTCATTTGCTCTGGGGGAAGCCAACTGCCATGTTGTGAGCTGCCCTATGGAAAGGCCCACATGGCAGAGAACCAAGCGAAGCCCCAAACTGACAGCAAGCAAAGAACTGAGACCCTCAGTGCAGTAGTCCGTGAGGACTTGCACACTGCCAGCAGCATGTACAAAAGCTTGGAAGTGGATCCTGCCCTCAGCTGGCTCCTTAATGGCAGCCTTGGGAGAGACCTTGAGGCAGAGGCACCCAGCTAAGCCATGTCTGGATTCTAGACCCAGAGGAATGATGAGACAATAAATGTTTTAAGCTGCTTACTTTGGTATTATGATTTGTTATACAGCAATAGCTCTCTAGTAGGGGTTTTGATACCATCAGTGGGATGATGGATGCTGCAACAAATACCTAAAAATATGGTGATTTATAATTGGTCAGTGGATGAAGCCTGGGAAGATTTTTGATGTGTGTATTAGAGAATACCCAAGCTAAGTTGAACAGACGTAGAAATCTGAACTTTGATGATGCTGCCAATAAAGTCTCAAAGGGAAGTGAGAAACATATTATGGAAATTTGAGAAAGGGAGATTTTTGTGATGTAGTGGCAGAAACTTAACATTGCCTCTGGCAACCACTGACCTTTGCAACTATGAGCTTGATTATTGTTTTTAAGATTCTACATGTAAGTGAGATCATATGGTATTTGTTTCTCTGTTTGACTTATTTAGCTTAGCATAATGCTCTCAAGGTCCATCTATGTATCTTTGTTGTGCAAATGGCAAGACTGCCTTCTTTTATATAGCTGAATAATATTCATATATATGAATGAATATTATTCATTATTTTATATATATATATGTACACACACACACCATAGTTTCTTCATCAATCAGTGGACACTTAGGTTGTTTCCATGACTTGGCTATTGTAAATAATGCTGCAATGAACAGAGGGGTGCATATGTCTTTTCTAATTAGTATTTTTTTTCTTCAGATAAATACCAAGAAATGAATTGCTGGGTCATATGGTAGTTCTATTTTCAACTTTTTGAGGAACCTCCATGCTGTTTTCCACAATGGCTGCACCAATTTACATTCCTATCAACAGAGCACAAGGGTTGACTTTTCTCTACCTCCTCACCCACACTTGTTATTTCTTGTCTTTTTGATGATAGCCATTCTGACAGGTGTGAGGTGATATCTCATTGTGGTTTTGATTTGAATTTCCCGATAATTTGTGATGCTGAAGCATGCCACTGTTAAATATAAACAAACACAAATATTTGAGGAAAGCATCTAACATGAAAGACATAAACCAAAACAAACAAACACAGGCAACTTTGAGGAAATGGCAGCTGTGTAGGAAGCAAATAAACTTCAAAGAAATCTATCAAAATGCTCAAAGAGATAAGAGAAGGCAGTGTAGCCAAAAACCAGAATAGGATGCTGTGAAAAAGGAACACTCAGAGATCACAAACAGCTCTTGGAAATTTAAAATTTTGGTAGCAGAAACCCAAAACTCAATAGTAGGTCCAAAGACTCTATGATCAATAATGACAGTGATTTTTTTTCCACAGCAGCATTTTCAGCACCTTGAACTTTACTTTGTACATAGTAGAGACTCAACAAAAACTTGCTGAGAGAATGAATGAGTGAATGATGATAAAGTTGGGTAAATCTCCCTGGAGTAGAGCTTTCCCAGGGCTAGGAAATAGGAAACCAAAGCAAAGCAAAAGACCTCCAGAAGATCTGAATCTGAATAATGGGAACTCTGGAAGGAATAAGTCAGATGGGAAAAATAATCACTTAAAAAAAAAAAAAAAGACTCAGTAAAAATTCCTTAAAATGCGTGACATGTATTTTCAGAATCAGTACAATGAATTCAACTGGAACTATACCAGGGCACATCACTGTAAAATTTCAGAATATCAAGGACAGCCACACTTGAAGCTAAAAGACAATGGAGCAATACTAACAAAATCTGAGAAGAAAATAATTTCCAACCAAGAATTCTATACTCAAAGAATCTATCAAATATGAAGGTAGGATAAAGATAGTTTCAGAGATTCAAGACCTCAAAAAATCTGTTTCCTGTGCACACTCTTTCCTATGAGGCTACTAAGGGCTGCACTTACCAAGATGAGGAAGTAATCCAAGGAAAACAAAGACATGGGATTTAAGCAACAGGCTCTAACACAAGACAGAGGTGGAGGAAATACCCAAGTTATCGGTGCAAAGAAGGTCCAAGATGACAGCTGTGTAGAAGGCATGGAGAACAATTAGTCCAAATTGCAGCCAGGGAGATTTCTCCAAAAACAGGAAATTGACAGAACACCTAATGTGTTTGAATGTATCGAGGGGAGATTCATACAATTGAAGGGGAGTTTGGGGGTGAATCAGTGATAAGTACATAGAAAACCAACAAGACCATTATTAAGCACAGGGGGGAAAAATACGCAGGAATGGAAAAACAATATTGCTATACAAATGGCTTAGGTGTGGAGAGCATTCATATAATAACAGTAATGTAGAAATGGAATATTGACCAATCAAACTTACCTTCTGGCTCTATACAGATAGAGAATAGGGACGGGGGCAGGAAAGTGTGCATGTGCATGGTGGGATCAAGAGGAGGAAGGGAAGTCAAATTTTCACCTTCCAGATGAGTCAAGAGAGTCTAAAAGTTTTTAAAAGTAGCATTGCAAGCATGTTATTTAGTGACATAGAAATAAATTCAAAAGAAAATCAGGTAAGGGAATTCCCTGTCTGTCCAGTGGTTAGGATTTGGTGCTTTCACTGCCATGGCCCAGGTTCAATCCCTGGTTGGAGAGCTAAGATCCCTTGGCCAAAAAAAGAAAAAAAGGAAAAAAGAAAAGAAAATTGGGTAAGAGTTGAAGATGATCACCTTCCGGGAGTGGGAAATGAAATGGAGATTGTGGCTGGGGACATGCTGTTCTTTAATAATAAGCCTTATAGAATTATTTACTTTTTATACTATGTACATGTAAATATTTGATAAAAAGATAAACTAGATAAAGAAAGAAAAAAAGTAACTAGGTGGTAACAAAAGAAAGGACTGATTTATAAATAGCAGAACACTGAAAAACCCTGCACAGGGCAGAGCTATGACAGAAGGAGGTGGTCGGAAAAGGCTACCTAGAGAAGAGACATGAAGATGAGTTAGTGCTTGGGAGGAAGATAAGGGTGGGGAGTGAGGCTGGCATAGAGTGGCAGAAAGAGCATTTCAGGTAGAGGGAACAGCATGAGCAAAGGCAAGAAGATATGAAGTAATAGGTCATGTTCAGAAAACAGTCTATCAAAAAAAGTGGGCCTCTGCTTCCTAGCTGTAGAAGTCATCTTCCTGAAAGAGAGAAATTCAGGTGCCATTAAAGCTAGGAGGTAGAGGGAGTGTTTTAATGAGGGTTCCACTGTGCTCAGGGGACTGGATTTGGCAGGAGGGCAGCAGTGGAAGGAAGGGTGAGGGTGGGAGGGAATGAGGATGGGGAACCAGGATGCATTGGCCAGAAGCTGAATATGGTAGGGGTAGAGTTTGATGGATGAGATTCAGTGGTGGTGACTTTCCAGGGAGGCAGAAGCAGTCACCCAGGGTGGGGTTAGAGGCTGCCAGAGCTGCCAGGCTGTGGTCCTTATGCTAGCTGGGACCTTTGCTTGGGGTCCCAGCTAGAACTTATATAACCAGACTGGGCTCTGAAAAGTATCCTGCCCCACGTGGCTTGGAAGGGTCTGGCTGACACAAAGGATGTCTTTCTCTAATGGAAAGTCTTTTGATCTGCCAGAACCTGTTTCCTTCACTATAAAATGGAGATGATGAGAGTAATAATAGGATCTAATTCTTGGGGTTGTACCAAGGAGGATCAAAATGAGCTGATGTGGGTGAGACAGGATTATGAGCTGTAAAGAACTGTGCAGATTGGAATTATCTTAAACATCCCTCAACTCTGATCCTCTACTTCATGCCCCCATCACCTCTCCGAAGGAGGTAGAATATTTGCTGTAACTTGGAAATTAAGTTTGAGTTAACCTTGTACCTTTCAGTTGCCAAATTTACTTTCAGTGATCTGTGGTCTTTGTGTTGAATTGCACAGCAGTACTGAAATAGATGAAACACATGTATTCTCTAGACCATTAAAACACTGTTGCTTTATTATTTTTTAACAGAACATTGCTCAGAATGATTGGAATATCTGATATATGACAATTCAGCTTTTTGAACTCAAATATATTCATATACAGTGTTTCATTTAAAAATAATTTGTGCCATAAATGTGTGTGTGTGAGTGCACATCTGTGTAGGTATTGACCCTTTATTCCTTAGGAAGATGAAAGTACAAAGTTTTTATAATCCTAGGATATTATTTGGGACTAGACCTGGTCACAATACCTTTACTCTTCTCCACTCTATCACTCCTTCCTTCCAAGATGAGGCTCTCTGCCCTCAAAAGCGGTGTGGCCAAAGTCTCCTGAGGGTGGTATTTTGTCAGAGGAAGGAGTGTTGTGCTCAATGCCTTCAAAGAAAGGAGCCCACTGCTGGTTTTGCTGTATCAAGTATCTACCTACTCCAGTTACAACGATCAGCTTCTAGTGGGGATACCCGAGAGGCAATGTTTTGTGTTTTAGACCTTTCTTCCAGTGCTGAGGTAATTTGCAAAGTCTAGCATTGTGGTGGAGCTCCCATAGACTGGCACCAGTTGAGACATGTTACGGTGTGATAGGTAGGTGATATACTCTGGTATGGCATACTGGGTGATCTGTTCTGATCAATAGTTTTAACACCACTCACTCTCTTATGGACTCCCTTCCTTTGTTATAGTGTTTGCAAGAAAGAGACCCACCTCCAGCTTTCTCAAGTGAAGGGGATTTTACTCTAAGACTACAAATTGGAATTGAACATGGAGATCCTCCTAGAATAGAGGCTGCTCTAGTGATTGGTGTTGATTCCCAACTCTCTCACGGGCTACTGTCTCTTTCTCTTTTTGTTACCCCATTGACTTCGTGCCCTGCCTTGTATCTTTTCTCTACCTTCAAGCTTTTGCTTACGTATAACTTTGGCTTTCTGAGACACTTAATGGCTCTGCATTACCTTAGGGTACTTTTTCACCTTCTGTTCCCATAGCTAACCAGCCCATTCTATATCCTGGTTAAAATCTTGAAAGATGGAATGCGATTGGTCCAGTTCATCATTTTATAGCAGGATCAGTGGCAGTGGTCATACCCACCCCTGGTCCAATCTCTACTAGTGAGGGGAAGGGGCTCTGTATACCCACATGTCACCATCTTTGTTACAATGAACTGCAGCAGACAGGTCCTGAGATTGACACCTCCATTATGGGCAAAGTCTTTCTTTGAGACAGACAAATATACGAGAAGAACTGCAGAGTATCCTTCCAACCAGAGGACTGTGATTAAATATTTTAATAAATTAAATCCAGACCCACTGTTAACATTGCAGGCAACGACCTTTGTACTTATTTTGTATTGAAACTTTATAACTTTAGATTACATTTCAGGTACTAATATTCTCCCAAGTAGTTAGGCAGGAACAAAGCATCTCTGAAAATCAATTCCATAACTGTCTTCTCCAAATATGTCTCTTGGTTCTCAGTCACTCCTCTGCTACAGGGCAGATCCCAAGTGAAGACTTGGATGTGCTCATGAAATGGAAGTTTCTGCTAATTGAAGGAATCTATCAGTCAAATACCCCAAGATACAGAGGTAATTTCTAGTAAAGGTTTTTGTGGCATTAATTTGTTTTACTCTGACAACTAGATTAATCAGTTTTATTGTGACAACTTGTTTTGCTGCAATGCTGACTAATCAGGGAGCTGTCACCAAAATACTTTATGACTTCCCTATTTCCATCACAAATCAAAAATTTCACTGACAGCTCACCAACAGAAGAAGCAGTGATAATTAAAATGCATTCCACAAAAATTAGGAGGCATTCAGTTGGGTAATGTTATAGGAGAGATTGTACTTTCAGAGAAAGGAACAATCAGAAGACACTATTTCTAAGTAATTATGCAGCTTCCCTGGAGAGCCCCAAATACCAAACCTGTGTAAAGGTTCAGGGGGTGAAATGAGAGTTTTGCATGCACCTCTGCTGGAAGACTGGGGTTTTCCCTGCTGGATCTGGGAAAAGCTGAGCCTCTGCTCTTGCTGATTATCAGAAGTAGAGCCATTAGTATTTTTCCAGTAGATAGCAGGAAATAGAGAAAACTTGTCAGGAATGGAGAGTGTATTACAGGAAAAGCTCAGGAAACTCATTCTCACCTGTTTCTAGGAGCTGTACAGAGAGCAATGGGAAGGTAGTGGAGAAAGGTGGAGAGAAGGGTATGAGGGTGTACCTCTTCCAGAGGGGCACAGCAAGTGATCATTTTAAAGAACTCAGGAAATCAATTTTTCTGCCTGTGCTTATCATTTTACCTACAGCAGAGGTGATGAAGTGATGCATTGAAAGAACAGTTCCCTCAGCAATCTGAAATCCCTAGATTGTTAATCTTTATAAATATAAGTATTTATTGAAAACAAAACATAAGAATACCTACTAGTCAAGCACTTACAGTGTCCTGCATACCATATAAGCAGCTCTATATACATTATATTATTTAATCATTACAACTGTATAATAGGCATTATCAGCTCCATTTTCCAAGGAAAACTCAAGAGAGTTCCAAGGAGACTCAGAGAAGTTAAGTAACATGTCCAGAGTCTTGTAACGAATAAGTAAAAGAGCCAAGATTCAAATTCAGGTTGTTCGGACTCCAAAGCTCAAGTATTTCCAGTGGACTTCATCAGGGCTCCCCTCACTCTCTCCCGGCCTGGGACAATCCCTTGGTAGCCTGGTTTCGTTCTCTTGGGGAATGGCATTGGCTGCATGGCATTGGCTGCCATCTGTTTAGACACAGGTGGAGAGGCTTCCTGACTCGTGGTGAGGTGGGTGGGTGCAGCAGGTCCAGCCACGTGTGCAGAAGTTCAGGGGAGACCAGCTCTGT